>NC_066378.1:10320622-10964685 GCF_013377495.2 Cygnus atratus | reverse complement strand
ATGAAGCAAGAGTTTGATAAAACATACAGGAAACACAAACAATAGTTTAGCTGCGAGCCATGTGACACAACATGTCATTTCCCACTTGCCTATAACTGTACTGAGTTTTGGAAACTACACTTCAGGAAATAAGTTGACTCATTCCGCCAGTGGGAAAGATCAAAGCTCTAGACATATGACTATGAGATAAGGTTGAAAGATTTGGGGCTGTGCAGTCTAGAGAAGAAAAGGCTAAAAGAAGGGATAACAGTCTTCAAAGTACATAAAAGGCTGCTGTAAAGGAGAAAAGGAGTAAGCAGTTTTTGCATGCTTATTTTAAGGAGAAGTAATAGCAATGGGCTGAATCTGCAAAAGGGGTAAATTAGATTAGACAGTGCAAACTTTCTTGAACACTAAGGATAACCAAGCCTGGAAATAGATTGTGTGGGAAGATGGGAAATATCTCTCTCTGGAAATTTTAAAGCCTGTGTTAGGCAAACACCTGACACAAGTGATATAGGTATAATTTACCATGCCCGGGGCAGGGAGGTGAACTACAGGAGCCTGTGGTTATCCATGCCACAGACATTAGCTCAGAGTGAAGCTGGGAAGCACGGGAACACCACGCAAACACACCCAGACCACCCCAGCGTCCTGCCAGGCTCGAGAGATCACCTCACCATGCCCATGGCCTGGCCAACAGCTGTAGCAATCCCCTGGTTGGGTAAGGGTGAGATGGCAGTGCTCGTAGTCTTTGCCATTGGGTTTACCATTATTGGTGCAGAAGAGTGCAATGCCCAGAGCCTTCTCTATCCATAAAGAAGTCCTCCCAGGAGCAAAATAGGCGATGATAATATCTCAAACACTGTCAATTTCTATGGTGTTTCTTCCCTCCTCCCTATGCCCTAGCTATGAATTTGAATAAATTATGCAAGACAGCATGACAAGGGAGCATTAAAGGGCCATTTACCACCTGAGAAGTGCATTAATGGGTCATTAATGTGTACCCTGCAGTGTTCTGCTGTTAGGACTCACTAGATATTTTGTATTTTAAAAAAGATTATTCTTTTTTTTTAAGTAAACAAAATTTTGACTCCCACTTTTCTCCCTTCTTCTGAATAAATCTTTGGATTCTGGGGGAATAATAATTCACAAAAAGAGAATGAAAAGGCAGACTAAAATTAGAATAGCAACTTTCTATTGTTCCATGGAGGTAACTCTCCCAGCTGATGTACATACATAGCTATCAGAAGGAACATGCCAGTTCTGTGATCACATCTCTTCTCACATGAATATGACATGGTTTCACAGGAACTTCACATGAGATACTAATGACCTTAATTAAGGAGACTGACCTGAAGAAAGGTTAAAACCAGTCAAGTAGACAGTTCTTTCAACTCCCAGGTATTACACTGAAAAATTGAAGATGTCTAGCATTTCATATGTATCGTCCTTAAAAGAAAAAAAAAAGAAAAATAAAAGTTTTTGTATGGAGGAGAAAATGGATGGAAGGGTGTTTACAGTCCTGTTGTCAGTGCATATAGTGCTTTTTGAATGTATGAGCCATTGGTGGGATGTTCAATGTTGAAATGAACAAGAAAAATCAAGAGTTGACAAAAAGTGGTTATTGCAATATCAGAGATGACAATTTTTCTCTTCTGCACCATCTATTGCTCTTGTCTATACAAATTTGAGAATGAAAAAAAAATTAATACCATCAGAAAATTTATTGTGCTATCAGAAATATATCTATTGCCAAACGAATGCTCATGTTCATGCCAGGACAGGAGTACTTTGTAATTGGAAAACAGCTGAAGACAGAAAAAAGGAATGCATTCCTTCCATGCCTTAAATTGCTTGTAATCCCTGAAACACAATCAGTTGCAGTCAGCTACAGTGAAACACTTTACTTGATTACTTCACGGCCTGACAACATAACTTGGGATTTCTACAAGGGAAGTAAGTGCTTTTGTAAAGATAGTTAGTCAGTCCACTTTAGTGTGCACTGAGATTTTTGGAAGAGGACAGTACCTGTCTAGTTCTCATGCATACACCAACAGCAAAGTGGAAAACCTAGGAGGCAAAGAAACAAAAAAACAGGCAGAAAAAGGCTAGCTTCCCCAGCCTTACTCCAATTAGAAAATTAACAAGTAAGACAACTTCAGTGTTCTTCCTTCATGTACTTCTTTCACTGGTGCCTGTTTGAGAGGGCTGACCTGTATTTACAAATGATCATTATCTACTGCTTTTCTCCAAGGAACAAGTAAATGCAAAAGAGGTTGTAAGACAGAAGACAATATTTTTTCTACATAGCTTGAGCCCTGTTGCATATGGAACTCAAAGAAGATTAATATGAAAAAGTAGTTTTCCATAACAGTTTGAGTCCTACAAAACAACTCATCAATATTGGCACTAATGATCTGAGCACTGTAGGCAATGCAAGGTCAAAGACCAGGTTAAATACTTTAGACATTTTCACACAGTACCAGAGTCTCTGAAAAATAGGTCAGTGGCTTTCTTTTTCTGGCTCCATGTCCAGGTACTTGTATTTGATAGAAGGAGCCAGACTATGATAAAAATTGAACTAAGGTCTTATTAAGGTCTTATTTAATCACTATTAAATTCAATAACCCAAATGAAACACGTTACTTCATCCCACTCCATCTGTAAAGCATTATTATTGAGTTCCTAGTGAATAGCTGTTTAATATTTTATTATTTTTCAGCCACAGCACAATATATTTCAACATAGCAATCTTCTAGTGAGTTTGGATTTCAGGATATACAACTGTGTTTTAAAACAAAAAGCACTGGTAATACAGTGAGAGAAGAAAGCTAGTTTGCAGCCTATAGATATTCAAGAGGAAATGATGATTGAACTGACCATGTTAGGGATGGCTTTTATGTTGAGCTGAAGGAATGGATGTGGGAATAATTCCATGTTACCTATTGAATGTTAATTTAAGAGACATTCTTTGCTGAGTGTTTGAAAGGACGAAATTTGAATTCTAATTTCCAGAGAAGGAAAAGACATTTATAGCAATTGCCTTTGTGTGATTGCAAGAGTACAGACTGTATGCAGGGGCATAGGACAATGCATTTCATAACGAGTCAAAGGTAAATGACTTAATCTGAGATGTACAACTCTAATTTTATGCATCTATCTATCCTAAAGGGTTTAATTTTACTATAGTTGCTTTTAGAGCCATTAACAAAATGTTGCATTATATCTCTGTTAGTCTGGGGGCATATGCAAAGACTGCATATATGCCTAAGGCCTAATTTTATTTTGAATGAGTCATAAAATGGAATTCAGATCCAGCTTGTTTCTGTAACAATGCTGTGATCATTAAAAATTATTATTTAAAAAAAATAGATAATCACATTTACACATTGAAAGGGTGTGTAAGAAAGGAATAGTGTTCATATTAAAAAGGTGAATTGGGAAATATTTACAAAGGAGCAAGCAAATAATGCATCTGGCTACAAATGTATTATTTGCCTAGCAACAGAAATCTCAGCCTAAGCTTAATCTTCAAGAGAAAGTTTGTTGGCTACAAAAGCAAGATCTCCTCTGCTTCCACACTAAAATTGATACTCCAGCTTCTCCATCCTGGTGGAAACTTGCAACGCTTTGCCTGCTTGCAAGGATGGGAAAAACGATTCAGCTGAGAGATGCAGACCATCATCATCATCATCATTCCAGGAGGATCCACATCATCTAACAGTCTGTTGAGCTATGGGATGTAATGAATTATGGGAAAATATTACTGCTACTCTGAAATTTGAGCAGCGAAGGATGGCTCAGAAGCATTCAGAGAAGTGCCAAGCTACTGTAGAATATCATCTACTGGTGTTATTTCCTACTCATGGGGTAGAGATACTTCCTATGGAGGAAAAGAACTGTGCATCTCTGTAATAAAAAACTGGGAGAATGTTTACATCTTTTCTAAATCAATACCTTGACTCAGGATTCTTACATTTTCCAGGAGAATAGAGTACAATCTGCATTGATCATTTTAACCATGAAACAAAGTCCTTCAGTATACACTTACAGAAATTGTGGAGATGCTTGTGCAAAATGAATGGAACATGAGCAGATACTGGTTTCTAGGCATTGCAACCAAGTATCAACTGCATAGTTTTCAAAAGACAAAGTCAACAGATGCAAGTGCTTCTCTATATTAAATGAATATAGGATACTCACACATCATTTTTATAAATCACTTAAACAAGTAGAATATGCTGTGTGAAAATGAGAAGGGGTGTTCATGAATTAGTTGCTATCCTTCAGTTAAACATTAAGTCTGTCATCCAGCACAGTGGGTGTTTGCATACTAAGATGTTAAAGAACATCAAAATGAAATCTCCAAATAAGTCTTTGACTGTCTGAGAATTCACCTCAAAGTCTCATTGGACATTCAGAACAGGTCTGCAATGTGAAAAGATGATAAACAATCCTCGGATGCCCAGATAATAGGCCAAGGAGATTACCTGTCTGAAATCAGACCTAATGTGACATCTCACATGTCGACATAAGGCTGTTTGAAGATGAGCTTCAGTCAAGAATGTCATGTTTTCTCTAGAGGCTTCAACAGAAAGAACATGAGAGTGCCCAGGTAGCATCACAAAATTAACTGGAGATTGATGCATCACTGATTTTTACAATTGGCCAAATTAGATGGTTGATTTTAAGGCAGCATTTAAGAAGTACTCTCTGCTCACATCTCCATCACTTTCTAAGCTTTAAAAGCAGCAGGTTACATTGAAGATTATAAATGAAATTGGCTGATTTATGTAGCATTTTGGAGATGGCCTAGATTATAGTAATTCAAAAATCAAAATAATTTTGGAAGGCAGAGAAAAGGAGGAGCAAAAGCTTAGGAACCTTCCTTTTTCTTTTCTCCTTTTCTCTTCTTCAGAGGCAACTGGAGTCTCTCAAGGCCACCACTGAGCCACAGACTCAAGGCTGAGTAATTTAGAGTAAACTCTTTCAACAGCAAGAAAGTCACCCATCTTCCTGATAGCAATGGGGAAAAACAACAATCCCACTTTGCAATTTCACCTGCTGCTGGAACTGCATGGCTGTGCTCTGTTCACTTCAAAGGACATATTCTAAAGGTTACAGTCTTGCTCTAGAAGGCAAACTTTTGTTTCAAGCTGGTTGACTACTCAACAGGATTATCCGAATTTTAGAAATCCATGCAGGTTTCATTCACTGTAAGATGTCTTTCTTGTTTTCTTTAGAAAAATGAATTCAGCTTAATAAAAATGGATCTATGCTTGTTACATACAGCAGCTGTTCAAAGAGGAGCAAACGTGAAAAAAATGCACTTTCATCGAAATTAAAATATGGTATAATTTTTTTGTGTGTCTGTTTTTGTCCTAGTCAATCAGCTTTTGTACCTACATACACTCCTCAGAGTCCCATATCCATAAGCAGGAGCACATGAAGAAAAAGCATATACATATAAACAAATTACCGGGAGAGACTTTCTTCAGATTTGAAACTAGATATGATGCATGATGCTGAATGTCACTAAGTTTTTATGATAACAAACACAATTTATTTTAGGAAAGGAATACTCCCACCCCAAAGCTCCTGTATAAACAAACTCTGCAACCTTAACTACACACAAATCCTAGTCTTATTAGCATAAAGGATGCACTCAGCCCTCTTCAAAACATTCTTGAGACGCTTAAAATAAGCATATTTTAGTTTGAATAAAAAGTCATAGAAAAATGATAATAAAATAACCTGTGTTATAAACTGCTATTATAAGTGATTCCTGTTGACCAAGAGACTTGAGTGTTTATCTTGCTCTCACCAAGCACTATAAAAAGCCACAGTCATGAAGTTTTGAGCACTCATTTTTTTACCCATTTTATTGTAATTGTGGTGCTATTTGGGTCCACACCATCTGGCTTTGTGCTTACCCCAGAATTTTACATCAGATTTTAATGACAAGGTGACTATAACAAAAGAAGGAAAAGCCTTTTAACATAGACAAGTAGAAATGCAGGCTAAAAAAAAAAAAAAGAAGAATAAAAATATGCATATCAGATCTGAAGAGGTTTACTCAATAAGTTTTCACTTTAAATCTCAGATTCAAGGCAAGTTGTAAACAAGGCTAATCCTACCAAAGAAGCACTGGCTATTGCAGAGATCAATTGCCAATACTGTGTCATTGACTAAGAAATCCAGAAGAATGGACTAACTGCACAGCCAAGGCATAAACAACATTTACCATACACAACTTAGTGACTCCCAGAATAGGTTAAAAGCATCAAGCCAGAAGAGAATTGAGAATAACAACCATCATAGATTCTTTGTTCTCTTAATCTTTACAGCCTTTGTGTTCTCCAAGCTACTTGGCCCTTCAAAGCAGAAGAGGTAATTGAATTTCAATCATATCATGATCGGATTCAAAATAACCCATAATGGCATTCATTTCAATATTGCACAGTGCTGATTTTTATTCTGGGTGTAGTGTCTGTTCCTTGCTGTAGGAATTTCCATATGCTCCTTGCCCTGAATTTCAAAGAATAACTTTGTCTAATGGAGCTGAATATTGAGATTTTTTTCCCCCATGAATTATGGGTGCAATTTGAAAGGGTGGAAAAAAAGTAGCATGTAAATGAAAGTCACGCACAACACTGTGTGGTGACAAACAGCCCTTGCAATTTGGTTAGCTATAGCTTGTTCTTCATTCCCAGAGGCCCTAGTCACTTTTGTTGTGAGATGACAGCTGAGTTTTATTCTCAAGATTGTGCAGATTTCTCACCTGACTAACTCATGCCTTTATCATATTTCAGGTCAGAGAGCAACACAATCTGGGGTCTATTTTCCTTCTTCTCATGGCTGTTCTTCCTTGTCTTTCTTTATGTTAAATTTAACTTCTTGGCCCCAACAACAATTTCAGTTTTCTCAATTTATTTATTTATTTATTTATTTTATTTAAAATCAGTTTTCAGAACAATTCTCATGCCTTCTTTCACAGGGCATCCTGCGCATGGTCCAGTTTTCATACTCTAAACCTAGACCAGCTATGCTGTATCCAGAAATTGAGTTGACTGGTATGTGGATTAACAGATTTCTGCTTCCATGTTCCTTCAACACACCATGTCCATCATCCCACTGTGAGTATCTGGAAATCACATTTTCCATGTTATTGTATACAGACAATTTGCTGTAGTAGAGAGTTTTAGGACACAGGAGAGTATTAATGACATTTATCATAATTTATGTAACTTAAAGTGTAAAGCACTGAGTGCAGTTCAGAAGTTCAATTATCTGCTCTGCTGCTGCAGGATTACTTTGGGCTACTTTCTGCCTTCTGGTGTTTTGGCTTCCCATGTAAAAAATAGGGAAATTATGCTAATCTGTTTTGTGAAATACTTTGAAATCACATATGTCTTATATATGAAACATGAGGTGCCTAGATAATAGTGTCTACTATTTTAAACATGCTTATATACATTTGGCAGGGAGATATTTGCTCTCTCAGTTCAATACAATGGCTTCCATTTCTGAGTCCGTGGCTTTGAACCAGAACAGCAGCACTGCCTCTACAACTCTGTTGGGCCATTGGTAATAAGCTCTTTCAAGACTGGAATGATAGTGAGAATAGACTTGCAATTTGTTTTACCAGTTCTTAAAACACTGGCCTCCTTTTTCTGTCAAACCAGCATTGCTCACCTTCACTGCTTTTGCTTAATAAAATAAATAGGAATTAAATACACAGTCCACATCTGCACACACAGGTCACAAAATCAGAAAACTTGGATAAATACCAGTCAAACCAGATGGAACATAGAGTTAGCAAGCAGACTGCATTAACAAGCAGTATTAAAAGCTAAATCACAACGGTTATTTTCTCAGGGTTTGTAAGATCATCCTTAAATACTGCTGCTGCATTTGGCTTTGTCAATTACTACTAAGATAGACTTTGGAAACTTCAAGGTCCCAAAAGTGAAGAGTAGATTGAATCCTCTCCAGAAATTTTGCTTCACTGACTAAAATCTCTGCAAGCTTCCCACACAGCTCATGCTCTGTTCACCAGCTCACAATATGGAGACTATCTTTGGCTTTGAAATCATCTCCATCTAGTAATGCACACTATTTAGGTCATTTGAATAGTAAAATTTAAACTCTAAGTTGCTCTTACATTACCACTCAGAAGACTTAAGACCTCTCTATGTTACAGGTTCAGGATCTAATTTAAGAATAAAAACCTCCCAAATCTGAATATTTTCAAGTAGATCTTTTAATTGCCAGGTAAGAATAAACAAGGTTTTCACATTACACAAGGCAGTTGGATTTATTTATGTTTTCTTAAAAATCTTCCTTTGAAAACCTTAGCATGTGCAAATTTTGTTATTTTCCCTTTCTGGTTTTACCTTCAGGGAAAAAAAATAGAAACAACTTTAAAAAATAATGGAACAATTTGCAAATTTGAGGTCAAGCCCCTGAGGGGCAGCCCATGGTTTTCACCATTAAAGGGATGAAAGACGAGTTAAAGTGTTCTGAAGCCATAGGTCTTGGGTATAAAGATACTCTAAGCAATCTACTGCAAACAGAGCAAATTTGCTCATAGAATCTTGTTTTCATGTGATATATTCATAGATACCCAATGATTTTAATGGAATGTCTTAAACTTCCCATAATTTCTCCATTTTCCCTTTCAAAGCAAAGAGACTTGAACAAGAACCACTTTGGCAGAAAATTCCCTGCCAATTTTATATCAGATACTGGTGCTCTTCATGGTAACAAAAGCAAAACACAGCTTGAAATTTATAAGACAGCTCACTCCCAATGGGTAACAAAGCTGAGTTTTCACAGAGCTTTTTTACATTTTTACAAACTCGCATATATAGTTAAACACACATTAAAACTGGACACTTTCCCTCTGAAAAAATAAAAAATTATGTCAGTAGTGGGATGGTTGTGATTAGGTTGTTAAGTTTTCCTCTCCCATCCTTCCCCTTTTTGTATTTTTCCCTGAAGAAAAGATATACACCCCAGACTTTTTTAATCTGTTTGAAACGCATGTTGGCCAAGGAGCTATGTTACACTCATCTGTGGAGGCATCTGCTCGCCCACTCTTCTGTCTGGAGAAGAGATAAATACAGAGGCTCAACAGAATCTTTTGTCTTTCCAAAATGCATGCCTACTTAATCAAAATCCACCACTGCTGCCAATTGACAACAGACTTACGGTTTGTAAATGTTACAGTTCAACAGGTGCTAATACTGCATGTTATCTTATAATAACAACTTTCATCTTGAGCAAAATTGAGATTTTTTTTTAATTTTTCTGTGGGAAGGAGCACACTTGGTAATGCACAACTTTATTTTAGTTTTCTGAACAGTCTGGCAGTGTTTAGATGGGGGTTGAGCATTTATGTTTTGCGAGAAGGTGCCTAGGTTAAAGCTACTGAATTTTCCCTGGTGCTACCCTGAGAATCACAAAGCTTGAGCAGGAAGGAGAAGATGTTCCTATTGTTTAACACGATGCCGCTACGTCTAAGCCTTTTCAGAGGCAAATTCATGGAAGAAGACTAGTACAAGCATTTTGGATGAGACTATATAGGGTAGCCTCTCTTAACTAGGAGGGGAGTCTTTCAGCTTAGGCAACTAAGAGGCCCCAGACGTGGACAGGATGAACAGACTTTAGGTCTGCTCTCAGCTCTGCCACTGGCCTGTGTAAGACCCAGCACAACTCATTTTTCCTCTGTGCATCTGTTTCCCTTCCATCATATATGCATGTATCCAGCTTTGAGTTGATTTTTAAAATATTTTTATATATATTTATATTTTTCTTTTGTTATATTCCTTCCACTGGTGATTAACTAACTCCAGAGTGTCACACCTCTTAACTGCCATAAATTATGGCATTCAGCCTACAGCTGTAAGAGTCACTCAGTTTTACAGAGTAACATACAGAAATGTTTGACCCTCACATGGCTTTGCCCATGCCTACACAGACATCCTGCAAACAGAAATAGCCAAACTACCTTTAACGCACAAAATGAAATGATACTGGACAAAAGTCTTCAAGCAAGTACCTTCTGTATGAGTCAACATAAACAAAGCTAAGGAAAAAGAAGGGATACTGAAAGCAGAATTCACAGTCCTGCTTTTCTGAATCTTGCGTCTGCTTTACCAAGTTAGCACTAGGAGATGAGCACAGACTTGACTATAGCTTTGATGGAACGTTGCTTTATAAGCATCTCAGAAAACAACATCTGGCTGCATAACTGTCTGAGGGCTTCCTCTTCTTATGGGATTACAGTGATTTGGATGAGAAGGAATGGAGAAAGAGTCAGGATCAGTTTTGTTCAGGAAAACAGAAATTGATCCCTTCCAAATAAAGCTTGCTTAAGGGGAAAGTCCTCACCACAAGGTTAAAACATCAAAGTTAAGAAAGAAATCAGTTTGGGATTGGAGGTTTAAGTAGTACCACACTGAGACTCTAAGTACTTTATCGTGAGCATGGGAGAAGAGACATGATCTCAAAGGAACAGTCAGAGCCACAAAGATCAGGTGAAAAGAGAGACAAATCCTGATGGCAACAAGCTTAGAGATCTTACCCAAAAAGTTCAGATCTGTAGGCATGTTCCTAAGAGGCTAAGCAGGATAGGCCCCTGTTGAGGGCACAATGTAGTGTCCTGGATTTAATAAGACACTTTCAGCCGAGCTAAGTCTAGCTAAAAGCAAAAGGAAAATTCAGTGGGGTAAAAGGAAACCATTGCCATGGAAACAGAAGCAACAGGCAAATAGCAAGGAGGAACATCTTAAGTAAGAAAATGGGTTACTGAAGGTATTTATCTGATGGAGAGCAAGCCCTGAGCATGATTCCTGCTGAAGGAAATGTGCTTTCATCCGTTAGACCTAATCCTTGAAAAAATGTCCCAGTCACTTCCCAGAGAACAAGGTGAAGAGGAAGAGGAAGAAGAAAAAACAACCAAGGGAGTTCAACAGCAAAGCTGGTACTCAGATTTTGGAGATGGAGTATCAAAAGTGTTTGTACATACAAGTGGAGACAAACAGTTCTGTTGTGAAGGAGAAAGGCCAGAATCAACCACCGAGGAAAAACCTTTGGAACTAGAAAGCTGGGAAAATTATAACTCGTGCTTCTTGCAATTACCAGCGCAGAATATCAAAATGGCACTAAGTCAGAAGATCACTTGCATCCTGGAAGCCTGGCTGACTCCTGCAGCCCTTTCATCTGGTTTTCATTATTCTGTTAGATTTGGATAACTTCAGAAGCCACTATAAATTCAGTGGCTATGCTGTTGAGTGAGTCATCAACTGTGTGTCAGCACTGAGCCAAGACTTCATGAGGCAGGTTAGCTTAATGCATGCTGAAGTCTCCACAGGTGGGCCATCCCTAGAGGTCACCTCCAAACTGATGTTGTGATACCAAAAGAGCTCAACTGTTCTCCTGGAAATTGAAGGTCATAGGATCCCTGCTTCTTCCCCCTTCCTCCCAGGGAGAGGCAGCTAGGCAGCCTGTCCTTTTAATCAATCACATCCTTCACTGACAGACCTTGCTGGTGGCTTATCTACAACAAAGGGAGGTTCTGCCTGGAGGTTTGCATGGCTACCCCTTCTCTCCCTCCCCTCTCTGTGCACGGTATAACGCTAACAGCTTGTTAAAATGAACACGGCAGCTCATATGTCTGAGGATTAGCACATCAGTCTTTCTGCAGAGCCCAGAACATTTTTACTTTTCTTATGTTCTGGCATTTCTTCACACATTTGATTGCAGCTCGAAGGAGGACTTCATGTTGTTAGGAAAAGAGAGGTCTGACCTGCACAAGACTTTCACTGCCGTGCATCCTGTGTAGTGCATCCTGTGTACATGGATGTATACAAGATACATACACAGCTCAAACTCACTGTATAATCTAGTTGAAGATGGAGTCATATTTTCCTGTGCAGATTAGACTGTTAGTGTAAATCCTAGACCATTATTGTAAATATCCTTTAAGACTAGAAAACAGAAAAATGGAAGTCCTGTCTTTTCCTTTCTTTTCCTTTCTTTTCCTTTCTTTTCCTTTCCTTTCCTTTCCTTTCCTTTCCTTTCCTTTCCTTTCCTTTCCTTTCCTTTCCTTTCCTTTCCTTTCCTTTCCTTTCCTTTCCTTTCCTTTCCTTTCCTTTCCTTTCCATTTGTTTTGTTGTTGTTGGTATTTTGTTTTTGTAAAAAGAAAAAGTTAAGAGCTATGTCAGTATGATTCCATAATTCTGCAAAACCCTGGAGCTTTTATGGCAATACCTCTCCCCTTTATCCACTGTTTATGTTTGGTGGTATCACAGTATTCTCATGCCTAATCAGAAGAAAAAGTATCTTGCTCCAAAGTAATAATTTTAAGATGGTAAAGGGCTAGGCTTTGAGACAGTAAACAAACTTAATTAGCAACAGGAGTTATTTTTGCTTAATAAAGGAGAGATGAAGGCTAGAGCTTCCAGTAGACCTCAGCAGGGATAAAAGGTTTCTGCATCAAACCAATTCTAGTTTTAAAAGCGTATTAAGACACTCAGAGAAGGAGAAATTCATGTTTCCAACTCCACCTCATTATCTATAGGTTTTATAGCTTAAAGACAACAGTACTGTCAATCCCACAATACATGACAAGAAGAGGCAAAGACAGCAATACTGTTGCCTCAGAGGACAGTAGATTTGAAATGAACAGGAAGGTTCAGGTCTGCTCACAAACCTGCTTATTCTATGGAATGAGTACACTCTTCAGATGGGCAGTTATTTACTGCAGCGTTCAGTGAATTCTCCGTGACTGCAGAACTGAACAACACTTACCCCTATTCCTTTCCAAAATGCTTCCCACATCCCAGGTCTTTAATTCCTATTACCTAAGGAATTACTAGAAACACAACTGATATATAAATAGAGTAATTGCACACAGACAGCTGGAGAAAGAATTGAACACTAGTGTAAGAAGCAAAAGACAGCAAGGTGAGGGGAATGCTCTTGCAGTATCTTATGCTTTTGAAACTTCACAAGAAACTTCACAAGAAACATCATCCCTGACTTTAATACTTCAAAAGAAAGACAATTAGAAGAAATCATCCAGCAATGAAAAATCGTTATTAAATCTGCAGCAAGCTATCCACTAGGGTGTTGTGTTAAGACTGGGCTTTTAGAGAGAAGCCTAAAGCACTAACACAATATTGACAGCATTTGTAATGAGGAATCAACATTGAGACTACACACAAAACCTTCGTAAAAAGATAAGGGGCTTTTTCAGGCAGAGCAGGAGCAATTCAGAATAGCTCTTATCTAGCAATCCCTGTTTACACTACGAGGCTTGATTACCTCTCAGGAAAACTAAACCTCAGGTCTGGCTGCAAAAATTTCAGATACTTAGACTGATTTTGCAAGTATCTTCATAGACAGTTACTACGGAATTTTAAACAGAAGCTTGCTCACACCTTGCAGATGGAATAACAACATTCTGTAAGCTAAGGAAAAGCCACACCATGCAGTTAGGAAGGTTTGAATTTTCTTCTTACTGCTTTCAGATTTCTCTTGATCTCATCTTTGGTCTCTTAATTGTCAGTTAGCTTCTCTCCAAGTTTGTCAGGTTTTCTTTCATGAGAAATAGCAAAGTTTTCATTTGTGACTAGCACCAACCTACAGCTGAAGTCTAGTTAAATACAGTTCAAGCTCATTTTCTGTTCTGTGAATTTCAGACCTGCCCCCAGAAATTTCCTTCCAAACTGGTGATGAGTTTTTGCAGGTCTTATTTAATAACACAGCTAAGTTGCTAATTTAATTAATTGTATAATCACATGGACTATCAACTGAGCTTCTTACTGCCTTTTACTCACAGCAGTGGATGAAAGAAAGAAACCTGTATAATCTCTGGAAACTTATGACAACAAGAGAGTTGTGTTGAAGTCTGAAAAAAAGAACGTGAGGAGATGCAAAATCAGAGGCTAAAAAGGATCCCAGTTGCTGTGTCAGGTAATACACAGTTTAAATGTTTTTATACTCTCCAAGTAAGACATAATGCACAGGTGTTTTTTTTTTATTTTGTTTTTTTTCTTTTTTTTTTTTCTGATGGCTCAACTTATTCACGTCAGTAATCTCCAATGGTGGCAACATGTAAAGAGGTCACCAAAGTTCTACTGAGACAGGAGGCAACTTAATAAAATATTAGAGCAGGCAGCAGAACATCAGCCTGTCTCTTAAACAAGAGAGCCTGGAATTGCATTTTTCCCACTTTTCCCCTGCAACCAAAGGGGCGGGGGGAAAAAAAAACTTGTTTGTCCTTATGATATATTTTGCCATTTAAGTAAATTAGAATAGAATTCAAGAAATGTAGCATGTCTGAGCGCAACAGCTGGGAAAAATTGCACAGTGGCTGCCAATATCAATAACTTAGTATTAATTGGTTCCACAGCCATTTCTAAAACAGCCAGGCCAAGAACCTGTGCAACAGGATAACAGTGTTATAGGGAATGGTAAAAGCATACACTTCTGTACTGCTGTCCTTGTAATTCCCCAAATATTTGTGTATTACCCACTTGGATGCAGCTGTTCTTAAGATGCAAACTTTATTAAAAAATACAACCAATAAACAACAGAAGCAGCAAAAAGACAGACAAATCCATGAATTTGTGCTCACCACAAGTACATGAAGACAGAAATGGACATAAATCCATTCTGCAGCAATTGTTCAAAAAGATATGCTTTCTCATCAGAATTAAACAAGGGTTTGGAAACCTGCCTGCTTGACTTTGTGGAGACTGAATCCAGTTCTATTTTGATATTGTTTGTTATCAATTAATTGACTGAACTTCCTGGGCAAGTTATTAAGTTCCCATGCTACTTCCTCATTATCAGTACAATACTAATACTATTAGCCCTAGTACTTTAAAAAGGAGATCAAGGATTACATAGAACTAGGAATCATTCTCAAATCCTGGTTGAAAAATGCATGCCAACAGTTTTCTTTTATCTGAAAAACTCCAAACTCTCTTCAGTGTCATTAAAAGAAGACTTATTCTAACATTATTTTATAAAAACAAAAGACTGTAAGCATTTAAAATAATTATACGCCTACAATCATAGCTTGACTGTTATTGTTTTCTAAAATGAATCTGTTTTTGAAGGTGACCTGCACTACTGCAGTGTTAATAAAAATGCACCATGTGTAATCAGTTATTATTTTATCTCTAAGCATATTCAGTCGTTCAAAAGGTGTAAGCATTCTCAAGGGGAGCATCATGCCGGTAACAGAAGACTCTTCTTCAGGAAAAAAGGGGGTCAAATCTTTCCCCTGAGTAGTAACTCCCCAGTCATACTGATCTATTTAAACACTGCATAATATATTTCATGTTTATATTTTTCTTATATCTTGTACTTTGCCGTATATTTAGTATTCTGCCACATTTATAACTTATTTTCCTGTCACTATCCATGCAAGTGCCTTCTGAGATCCCACCGGCCACAGGTTCAGGTGAAAATTTTTCTCTTGAAAGAGAATTACTTAAAATTGCATTGAAATGTTGAAAAAAATAATTTAATTTTCAAGAAGATCTGCCCAACCATTTATATTCTTTTGCTTTCAATCATGCACTTTCAATAAATTCCAAGAAATATTTGGAAGTTTTTGTACAGAAGCATCTCATTTTTTTATGCTTAGTCTTAGAAGCAGAAGAATACGTACAGGATTCCAGGGTTACAGGGAGGACAAGGCCCCTGATTTCCAGTATTTTTGATTGGTGGGGCAAGGCAGGGAGGAAAGGTGTCTGAATACCATGCAGCTTTCAGGCTGTGCTGTGCAAAAGCAGTAATATCCATTTAGATGGTCTACTACACCATATAATACCTTGCATTATCTCTTGATTAGCTGTAAATAGTAATTATACAGAGTACCTGTGGTCCTATCAAATTAAATTTGAAGTACTATAAGGTAGGAAATTGGATATGGCATGGATTAAGAATGAAAAAGCCTAGCTGAAACTCCTTGGTTAAACTCAGATACTCTGGGTAAACTTGGGCAGATCATTTCATTTTTCCTCCTTTCCAATTTTCACAGAGAAAATGGAAATCACACATTACAAGAGTTGTGTAAAGCTATATACAGCTTGGAGCATACTTTTGTGCTATCTAATGAAAGAAGGATCTATGGCTCATTTCTCAATAATTATCTCTTCCCCTATGATCTACCAGTATGGTGCCAATCTTCTCAGTCACTTTTGCCCTGTACTGGGGACTGGAGAGGCCCCAAAAGCAGCCACTGTCTGACACCTTTGCCCTGCACAGCACCCTAAATGTGGCAAATACCTGCAAGATTCAAATACAGATCTTAGGACAAATTAATTTAGATTGCATCCTCTATTGGCATTAATTAATAGGTAGAGCATTTAGTAGATGAGCAACTGGAGGAACTTTTGCCTTTTCAGTCTATACTCCTTAGTAAAGAGTAATTGTTAGTCCTGTATGGAATCCACACTGAGAGCAGACAAATGCAGTTTTAAGTTTGGATATCACTGTGCAGTAGTATATGATTATGCATTTAACAAAACTGTACTGTAAATAAAAGCTGCTGATTCTATAGAAAACATCCAGCCAACTATGATTAATACGGTAACAGAGAATATAAAACATTTTACTCCAACTAGCACATCTGCATCTCATTCTCTTCACAGGTTTTCATACCTATAGAGGAAATCTCTCTTCAAAAAGAGAAAAAAATCTTAAAAAAAAAAGAAATAAAAAAATATACATGCATAGAAATGTATTTGACAATTTCTCCACACTTGGTATGGCTTTGGCCAGGGCCGGATGGACATATCACAGGTATAATAGCAAAAAAGATAAGCTATGTTGGTACTTGGCTCACATTGTGGTACTGGTCTGAATTTTATAAAATAGTGAATTCAGGAAAAAAAGAAGCTCTGAATAACTACTCAAGCTTGCAGTGTCCAATTCAATGTCGGAATCTGTTCTGAAGGGAGAGCAGCAAAGACCAGACACACTAGAACCATGTGATCTTCTACAAAATACACAAATATTGATACTCATGATTAGTTAGCTCCTATGTCTCCAAATCTATGTTGGGCTTTTCATGGTTGCCACAGCAAATTTTAGAAGTCATTGTATATATTGTCTAATAAAATCCCTTCAGGAAGGACAACTGCTACTGACGTTTGGAGGAGCCATAGCTCCACTCTTCTCAGTAAACTACTACATTTTGCTCTAAAGGCTTAACAAACTTGATTTAACTCCACACTGAAACAAATATCACAACCTGCGGTCAGATGCTTAGGTGACCTAAAGTGCTCCATCTTTATTAATTCCTGGGCAAATACAGAGATTTATATTGATCTAAATCTGGCCTCTGTTACCTGAAGGCCAGACCCGCTGCAGATGAAACTCCAAGCTGGGCCGGAAAAAAACAGGCCTCTGCAGTGACTTCCAGTGTAACCTTGGTAAAAGTCACTCCTTCTTCCTAGGTCTCCTTGTCTACAAAAATAGAACAGTGATATTGACCTCCTAGAAGTGTTTAAAAGTCTTTTGATGGAAACTGTAAAACACAAGTGACAAATACCTTTACCAGTATAGGGGAAACTAGTTTAACAACCCTCTGCAAATATTTTTAAGAATGGGGCAAAAGATTTTCTTCATCTGATTTCTTCTCTCCCTGGCAGATCTTATTCTTATCTAAAACTTCCCCTTGAAAATTACATTTAGTTTTATAACATGCTTGGGAACCCTTTGGAACAGCATATACTTTATAAATGCAAGATAAAAAACACTGTTTCTAGGCTTCTGTGTCTAACTAACATTCATCCAAAAATGTAAACAGATTGAAAATTCTGTTGTAAATGCTCCATTTCTATCCCCAACGCTCCATAACATTTGAATGGGGAAGCAAAAGAACTGATCTAACTACATTTGCTTATTGGTAGGTTACACAGAGCTCATTAAATCACAAGCCCGAGCTGGTTGCCAAACACTTATTTCTATTGCAAAATGAATTCAGAAACAGAGGGAATATCCTCCCATATTTAGGGCTTTGGGCACTAGGTTATTAGACAGGGATATATGAACACTGCCCAGTCTAGAATGGAGTCATTAACAGAAAGCCAGTATTTTCAAGTTATATTTGAAATCTTAGTAGAGCCAGAAAGACTCCTAGTTCTTTCTTAGTTTAAGTCACTTGATGACAGCTGCATCTCTAGCATGTCCAGATGTCAGACAAAGTGTGATTTAACTTTATGTAATGATCTTTCAAGAGTAGGGTCAATTTTTCTCATTTTTTTAATGTATTAACATTTAGAGAATGTGTTTCCCTCCTTTCCTCCATGGATGCACACTACAGAGGGCTACTAAAAGACTGCTTTAAACTAAGCCCAGCAACACCTTCAGAGACCCCAGAGACATTCCAATCCTAGCAAACAGAGATCCTTGTGCATTTGAAGAGGAATTCTGGTTTCTTATAGTGGCTCTGTTGTACATATGGGCCTGGAATCTGCTTAACTCCAGTATTTACGATTGTAAAAATGGCAGGTAGTGGTTTCAAATTGCAACTGTGAGAATGGAAGGACCTCCCCTCCCACACCCCCACTAAGTTGCAATTCAAGGTCTTTTTTTTTGAGAAGGTATTGTTCTGGCATACCCCTTGGACTGAAACCAGAATCTTACTCTGGATAACACTATTCTGGGGGAAAGCGAGTAAAAAGTAAAAATCACTCATAAAAATACCACTATGTCATACCTTTCAGTATTACACCATCTAAGGATCTGTAGCTCATTCACTAGTTAGCTGGAAACTGGTGTATATTTTTTAAAGTCACTTTTTTTCATTGATTGGCTTTTCCATCATCCAGTCTCCTCAGGGCTGGAATAGCAGCAGCTTCTAGCCGTACTTTCAGGAATACAGTCTCCAGAAAGCAGTGCCTTAGGGAGTGACCTAGATTTTTTGTAATCATTTAGCTTGCCACCATACTGTGCCATTCATACTTCTATCCAAACAGCTCTTATGCCATGTTATATTTTTAAAACCACATGAAATATGGTTTTTCATTTCAACCTAGGTGTGGTGTTCATCCCCAAACAAGATAGGTAATTAAACATGCTACTTCTGTTGACATGCTTCTGTTCCACTACCATCATCACCACATTTGAACCTTAAGTGGTAAAAACAAAGCCAGAGAATGGGATTCACTGAATAATTGAAAGTGATTTCCCTGCATGAAAAAAAAAATAATTAAAAAAAGTAGAGAGTGCTGCTAAGGGGGGTCTCGTAAGTTCTACAAGTCACTCCACATTAAGCCAGGACTACTTTCCCTGATTCCAGGGGACATGAGGCTGTTTGAAAACATATTCAAATTATGAATCCTGCCAGCAGACCTGCATTTCTAGAAGCAGCTCAGCAAGCTAGTCATCACACAAACAAGTGGTTTCAAATTAGCTACTAGAAATTCCAAGTTCAATTATTACAGATTGTTAAAAAGAATGAGGAAAAAAAAACACACCACAACATTTAGCTGTTCTTTGTCTTTGCTCCTTCCTCCCTATATGCAGACAATGTCTCAGTAAAGCAGCATTGGTGTGATGCAATGTTTACTGCTGTTTTTGAAGAACTGCTTTGAACAAAAATACAGTTCTCTGCAAGCCTCTCAAATCCTCCTACAGAAAACCAACTGGGGACATTAGGAAATACTTTCAACTGGATTAAGATGCCATTGCTGCAATGTAAAAATAACAACTACACAACTATTACACTAACAAACAAACAAATAAATAGCCAAGAACGTAACAAAACAGCCTAAAAGATTTTAAAGTTTTAACAAAAACAACTTTACTTGGGAGACAGAGGGACTTTCAAGCATGTATTTATAACCAGTATTCAATATTCAGATTTATCGTGATGATACAAAAACTGACAGAACATAAAGCAGGTGTCCAGTGAATAGCTCTGACACTATTTTCCCTGTTTTTAATTTGTTCAGCATAAATAACTACTAAGTCAAACTGAAGGTCAGAATGATCAAAACCAAGACCTTTAAATGAGCTGAAGAAGGATGTTGGGAATTCTCCCTGTTTTTGAATACTTCGTTACTTTAAAACATATTAAGAAAACAACAACAAAAACAAACAAAACAAAACCAAAAAAAAAAAAAACAATCTCAGAGGAAAGTTATCCAAAGGCCTAAATTTTTGAAAGAGCTGTTGATGGAAGGGATTTTCTAAAATGTATGTATTTTTTTCACGGCGCTACACAGACATATTTTAAAAAGTCTAGACTGAGATTTCTGCTTGTGCAGCCAAGATTCCCAGCACTGTAGTATACTGAGGGCTGTTGTCTGAAAGTTTCTGGAAGGGGAAGGTTAGGAGTCTGTGCACTTGTAGATAAAATAAAAAAGTCTTGATCCCTAAAACCTTCTGAAGAGCATTGGGACCTCCATCCTGATCAGTTCAAAGAACAGAGAGAAGTCCCTACTCCTGATAGCTTGCCTGGCTTGGACAATCTATCTTCAACCTTTCAAAACTTCAGCTGTGCTGCTTGTGTCAGACATACCCAAAAAGGAAGATATGAATCACAGAGTTATATCCAGATAAAGCTAATGAATCGTTTAAAATTTATCTGCAGTCCTTTCCAAGTGAAACATGAAGAGGCTGGAATATTGCTTATTCCTTATGCAATAATCTGGGAGAGAGTGAGACAGGGTGTGGTGCTGGAAGACAATAAAGGAACGAGATGAACACATTTGACAGCTGTTACAGGATTTGAAGGGCTGGATTCACAATCCGTAAAAATAAAAAAGCTGGGCTGTAAAGGGCATCTATGCCATGCTTTATTTAAATCTAGATATTGCTGGATGGTGATGCATCTTAAAATTGAAAGCAAATGTGTCTATTTTCTTGCTGCATATCCAGCTTAGATCCTTAGTCACTTTGATTGATATTTTTAAAATTAAATTTTTCAATGCATGCTCTTCAGATACATAAAGGCACAGAAATGCATGCTGCCATAGTATGTTCGAAGCAAAAATCCCATTCTGGATTTACCCTGTACTGAGCAGCAGTTTACAAAACATTACTAGGCCACATTACAGGAGCTTTTGCTGTTTTGAAAGTATTCGGTCTTTCACAGCATCTGACATCCTGTGTTTTGCAGACAATATTTGGAACAGTTATTTGTTAGAGGGCATCATCAAATTGTCCTAACACATGAAGATTTCTCAAGAGTTCAGTGGAATCACTTCTGTTCTGCTATCAGGAAAACAAATGTTTCTTCAAATCATGCCACAAAGTCAGTTCTCAGATTGAGTTATCCAGCTTATTTTTCTTATTTTGAATGCTCAGTCTCACTGGTTTAGCACTGCATTACTTTCCTCTCATAGTGACATTCCCTAGATAAAAATAATGGAGAAGAAAGTCCCTAAACCACCTCTCAGAATTTTTATGAATTTGTCTGTTTTGGGATATTTACATGCAGGAACGGCTGCAGATTTATCAATAGTGATCAAATATCATGGGAAATGTGAAGAAGGTCAGAAGTCAGCCATTCCATGTCTTCATATCTCATCTGAATTCTGCTCCAGTGCTTCTGTTGAAGTCTCTGGCACAAAATTTCATGTCTCTGGAAATGGTTCAGCCACATTTCAAGAGTATTTTTCAATCTGTCTCTTCCTCATAGCTTTACCTATAAGCTGACTTTGACCATTACCATTTTCTTTCAAGCTGTCTTTTCATCACTGTCTTCACTGCAGTGACAGCTATTTTGCTTCGGCGCCTTGAAGAATCTTCCCCCTTACTGACCCCTGTACTTAAATTCAGTTCCTGCTTCTACTTTCACTCATAAATATTTAAATGCTGTAGTTTACACCTGCTGGATCTCATCTTCTGTCATTAAGATCATTCAAGTTTACTGTGGGGGAAAGAAAATAGAGTGCTTTGTGATGTCAAATAATTCTCTGTAATGATTCTCCTTGCAGATCTAGTCCTTTCATATTCCTTTTAACCTCTTTTTCCGTCATCAGGTCTCACTCATGATCCCTTTAGTTGGCTGCCACCTTTTCCCACAACATAGACTCTTGGATAAACTTTTTCTGATTACTCCTATCCAAATTAAAATAAAGAGTCAATTCCCTTAGCAATTCACCTTTACTGTCTGGATAGGGGATACATTCAGAGACAGTTCTATTAACTTGGTTTAGAATATATGATCATTTATTTCCTTACAGCAGCATGAAAATGAGATTGGAGGGACAAGAAACTTCCCAGTGTCCACACTCAATACAGCAATAGATTCAGAGACTGAAGACCAATTTCTTTCTTCCAAAAGCTTTTCCAGTCTGTAGTCCAGTTAGTTGTTCTAGATGTTGACAGGATTCAAAAGGACCACTCACTTGAGGAAAAACTGATGGATATATTTTAAATGTTGAAGCAGAACAACAAAGTTAACTCTTATGAACTGATGAGTGATGTTATAAGGCCAGCAATGCTCTCCAGCCCTGCTTCCCTCCATACAGCTCTATGAACTACGGAATCATAGAATAATTTAGGATGAAAGGATTCTAAGGAGGTTACTTGCTCCAACACTGCTCAAAGTGAGGATAATGGCATGAAAGCAGGAATAGATATTAAAAAAAAAAGAAGAAAAAAAACAACAGAGCTGTTAAAGAATCTGAGTCACCATGCTGCAGAATTCCATCTATTCTAAATAAACATTATCTTAAGAAACTCAGAGTGGCCATAAAAAGTTGGGAGAAATATTGGTGAGAATGAACTTGAAACCTAGCAAGTGCTTCAAGACAGACAGTATTTGGGGTACTACTCTCTTGTTTTTTCTCTTGTAACTTGTACAATAAATTCCCTGACCATCGAGTAGTCCAGAAATCAGTCAGTCCCAGCTAGCTGGCATCTTCCAGGCCAATTTCACCTAGTTTTAGAACAGCAATTAATGGGAAACTCAACAGTGTCTGCTGCTGCCTGCATGGGAAAAGCTGCCTATAAACAATATTTAAACAGCTACTCTGTATCCCATCTAGGCATTTTTTAGGTAAAAAGTCCCTCTCTGCTGCTCTTCGTTCATGTTTTCAGTAATTTCTCAAGACCTTACTGAAACAGGAGACAGATCCTTTGACAGATACCATTTCTCTGTGGCTTTCCAGAATAATGTCCTTGAGTAGTTGCAACTCTGTATAATTACAATGTAAATGAACTAAATGATTCCACTATTATGGTCCTTCAGAATATTGTCCACATTGGGAAACTGTTTAGGTCATTAAACATTTTTTGACTGTTCTACCACTTTTAGCCCAAGCTGCAACACATATCATATTGGGGTCTCACTGATACTCTCTCCCCATTGTGAAAACTGGACTTTTTTTTTTTTTTCCCCTTTGTTTCCTATTTCTTAAGAAAGCTATTCCACAGAAAAAGTCTTCCTCTCAACCCAGGATGGCTCAGTTACTCTCCTAAGTTTTAATGATGAATATTACTTGAAGGTTTTTTGGAAATCCATCTAATACAGCACAATCCAGATCACCCGTCTCCTCATATTTAATGATTCATCCATAAGAATGCTGATGGATTTGTGAAATATGACTTCCTTCTACAAAAATAATGTTGTCTCTTCTCCAGTATATTAATCTAGGTGTCTATCAATTTCCTTGTTTATTACAGTTTCCTACCATTTTGTCCAGGGCAAAAGTAACCCTTGCTTGTCTGTAGTTTCTCACATCTCTCTCAGTCCCTTTTTAAAAGAAAACAAAAAAAAGTTGTTTTGACTTCACATTTCCCATCTTCCATTCTTTGCAGCCACTGCTGACAGAGCTTCATTTCAAATCCTTGGGAAACCTCTCGTGCAGAATTTCAATTGTTTTATAGGACAATGCTTCAGCACTTTGATACAGGAAAAGAAATAACAGATAAGACAAATGGATTTTTTGATTAAAACTATCTCTTTCTTCCATGTTATTGCAGAAGGGGTTAGATTCTTGCAGGTTCCTGCATGCTAACTCCAGAACAGGAAACAGAACATGCTACCACTTTCTCATTTGCAGAGAAAGTAAAAAATTGCGTGAGTTTGATCCTTTACTGATGACTGAACAGAGTATCTGGTGGTTGAACTCCACCTATGATAAGAATGACATAATTTATTTAGTAAAATTATGCCAGTTAGAAGTGTTGAGAAACAGAAATTTACAAGTTTTGTGACTATTGTAAAACATCACTAGTTCTAGATCTTTTGACACAGGAGGTTTTTCATTCAGTCTTCAACAAATGGAGACTTATTCTGTCAGTTACTGACATTTAGACAGCAGAATGAAGCAAATGAGCTATAACACAGAATATTCCATGTTATAGTTTCTGCAGATTAGGGATGCTATTTATTACAAAATTGAATTACAGTCTATTCATAAAGCAATACATAGTTTAAAACTACTTAATTTTTTAAAACATTTTAAATTGTTTAACACTTTCTTTCCATAAAATAAATCTTATACATGATCTATATTTAGATTCAGAAATAAAAACAGATTATGCAGGTTCTAAATAATGCACCTTTGCTGTTGAATCCTGATTATTTCCTTGTTCATTTATGATTAAGCCAAGAGAATCATAATATATTACTGTTTGCAGTATATATTTCACTAAATCAAACTGTAAAGTATATTTATATTGCTCATTTTAGCCACTGAACAAATCCCATGCAAAATTCATTACCTGTTGATAGCTTTAATGTCCCTGTCTGGGAGAGGGACAGAGTGTTCATTTATAAAAAGTAGGAAATGTAAATAGTATATCTGATTATTCAAATACATGCAATATTATAAGTATACAATGTTTTAATGAAAACAAGAGTCACGTTGCCAAACAAAATATATAAGTTGTAGTATTAAACAACAGTACAGAAAGAGAGGTCTTGGGAAAATAGGGACATATTTCCAGATTAAATTTACCAGATGCAGTGTGATTTCATGACAGAAACATTAGATAGAAACAGTAGGGTTACCTTAATAGACCATATGGTCACCCTCTAATGTCCCTATAAACCTTGGAATACAAAACTGGCCTACAAAACACAAAGGCAAGAAATAATGCTGACTGTTTTCCTGTTCTTATAAGAATTAAGTCAAAATCACTTCTTACATCTAAGACTATACTATTGACTTCAATGGAATTAGGTGCATCAATAACTGGAAAGGTTGTTTTCTCAGTCTGCCTCCTTCAAATACATACATCATCTTGCCCAACCAATCCATCCTGAATTGCACAATAATTTTGAACATATATCAAGGTTAATCTGAACAAGGACAGAAAAGGTGGCTTTTTAACTTCATTCTTTGCATTCCAGAATGTACAGTAAAGGTGCCAGAGGAATTAGACACAATCATCAAATATTGATTGGCAGTAAAATAACTGCTATGAAATATGTTGGGAAAAATGGAAGTATTCTTCAAATTCTAGTTCTACTTTCAACATTTTTTCACTGGAGGGCAAGAATTTCTGCACTGTGTTGAGACCTGTTGACTAACACCTTTTTTAAAAATAACGATTTACAACATTTGTTCAGCACCTTGCACAACACAGCCTATTCAGAAACAGACTTTTTAAACATTAAAACAAAAATGAGAAGTTATTGGATTAGTCCTTAGAAAGTAATCAAAACCACAGCACTGCTCCACTATCACCATCAGAGATAATCCTGGTGATTTTTTTTCTCTCTTTATTTGTATAAGGACCATGCACAAATCATCACGTGAAGGCCACAGAGGAAGTAATCAGGAAGGAACTGAGCTGGATCAAATACTTTACATTAAAAAAAAAAAAAAGAAAAGGAAGAAAGTCACGACTTCTTGCCTGTTTGAGAGATCAAGGACCAATGAATTTTGATATATTTTAGGACATGGTGAAGAACTGCAAGCCTAGCCACATGAACTGTGCTATGCTGCAAAATGTTTGAGGACTTTAAAATATTTTCATACTCCAGAGGTTGGCATAGGCTGTGAATTTATGTTTTTTGTTGCTATGGTAATTTGTATTGTCAGAGTTTTAATAACCTCATCAAAAACATGCATTCAAGAGCAACGTGGCACCTCTACATAATTTAACAAGCCATTCATAGCTTGTGGTACCATTTGAAACACTGTGTAAGAAAATTAAAAACAAATAGAAATAAATCACCACAGTACTGAAACCAATAAATATTTAGGCTGAAAAGGTGAGCAGTCACTGGAAAGAAAAATATATTTCCAGAAAAATGATGGAAACCTCTAACACAATTATTCTCCTACTAACAGCAACAGCAAGGTTAGCCAACATCAGCTGCAATTAGACCAGGACTATGTTTTTGTTTGCTCATGTGCATACATGTGTGTGTGAAAAGTAATTTTATCCAACTGCTTTTCAAAAATCAGACTTGTTAGTCTTGAAAAACAAAGTGTACAAGCTGTTAATGTTTAGTTAGTACAGGTTACAAATTACAGGCTAAAACCTACAGAATATTAGTACTACTCCACATGACAAATTCTTTTTGAGTTCAACTTCATTAATGCCAATGACATTTCATCAGGGTGTAATTTGGTCCTGTATCTAAATTTCCTCAGTGTCCTAATACACTATCAAATGACTCGTATCATTTATTTGGTAGCTTTACATGCTGCTTGTGCATCATTTGCAGGAAGAGATAATTATGTTTCAGCTCTTTAGTTTATTTTTCTGCTTGAACTTTATTGCCTTTTAAAAGTTTTTTTCTAACTCTCTCTAGTGCCTAAATAAAGGAGGGAAAGGGGTCTTTAATAAATAATTATTTTTCCTGTGTTGTTATGGTACATTACATGAAAACAGAAACACCTTCAACCTCCTTAGGTTTTTAAGCTGAATTAAGAGACCTCAAGTTATATGGGGCTATATTAAATATAGTGTGTTAATTAATATATAAATTGATATATATAAAAACAAACAAGCAAACAAACCAACTTCTGACAAATAAGAATCTTGTATACTGTGAATTTACACAACCCAGAGGTAACATGGTTTCATTTCAATGCCTGACCAATGCACAAAACATTACAATGAACAGTTCCCCTCTGAATGCCTAGTTTCCCTATGGATCATTTTTTTTTCTTCTCTGGACTGATTCTTTGCATCTCATTCCTACGTGTATTCTAGCCTTTCATACAATATTCTAGCCTTTCAGCCACAATCATACAATAACTGATATTCTATAGGCATGGTTTTGGTCTTACTGAAAACAAGACAACGAACACTTATGTTTTGCCCTAGCTTCCTTTTGCTAGTATATATAGAAGTACTTCTGATACTTCTGGCTTCATGTCACTATTGAATAAGAGAGAAGACAACTTAGAAGACAAGCACTTCAAGGCACAAATATACATGGCATTTTCATGGAATGGACAACACATTCAGTAGATTTGCAGAAAACCTTGTAGCAGATAGCTCCAAAGAGACTGGTAAAAATCCTGCAGGAAATCAAATTTCTTTTAACACCATGATATTGGGTTTAGTACAGTGAGGCCAAGCTTATGAATTAGGGAATAGACAAAAGCTTCTGGATCAGTGAAAGGATTTCTTAAAACAAACAAACAAACAAACAAACAAAAAACCAGCTCCCTCCCCATTGCTAGAGTTGTTCTAGTAAACAAATTGCTTCCTTATCAGGATAAGGAACAGTTCACAACCTGAAATGGACATGTTCCGTAAACGAACTTCTTGAGTTTGGATCTCTCCCACCACTTAAGACACACAGTTCTGCTAAGTAACCCAGGCCTGTGCTGTGGCACCACAGTGAGCATACTTACTGCCTTCCAGTCCTCAAGGAGTTGAAATTCTCTCTCAGTGCAAGGAACTAGAAAGAGGCCTATTCACTGTGAATATTTTAATAGTCTTGAATACCTTAGGCAGTAATCAGAGGTTCCCCAGGTGCACAACTGTAAATGAATCTCATGTTGAGCTTTTATTTTTAGAGAAATATAATGATCAAAATTCAGAATAGCACAGCTACACTTCATTTTAAGGGACTTCAAAAATAACTAGACTTAAAATATTTAAGGTTAATTAAGGAAAACACAAAGATTTATACTGTATAGACAAGGCTGGTGTAAAACTTGTGAATTGCCACAGGATAACAAGTGAACATATCTCTTTGATGGCCCTATGATGTGAGTGGGGGTGGGAGGAGAGAAATGCATAGAATAAATAAGACAGAAGAAAAGGTTTTATACTAGGTGGAGCTAGCCAAGAAAGTTCCATTCATGTCAATGGTGACATCGTCTACGGATGATCTATTTGAACATCATGGGAGGACACAAGAATTACAGGTCATGCCCTCAACTTTTTTGTTGTGGCATAGCAGGATCTTATGAACCTTGCTCCACAGTTCTGTTGAGATATCCTTGATGTTGCTAGTCAAATGCTATTTTTTTCCATCTGTATGCTCTGATAAGTGTTAAAATAACACTTTTGTTGCAACCACACAAAATTACTTTCTCTTTCCATGCTTTAAAATTTCAGGTGTTTACCATCACTAGATCCTCCATATTAAATACTGTTTAAGTACTTTTCTCTCTTTTTAGCAACTGTAGATGCCAGCAAAGACAAAGGCCCTTTCTAAGCCTCTCTACAGAAGATATGTCTTCCTCTAAGTAGCGAGTGCAGTTGCTTAGCTAGAAAACTGTAAATCTCACTCCAAGGCCCTGTAAGAATTTTGGTAGCTGTAATGTGGGATTCCATTGTATCAAAGCAAGTTTTAGCATCAATTGAATAATCACAATTCAATTCCTCTTTAAAACACTGAGCTGTTTCTTTGTTCCATCTCATAATTAGAGTGTGCCAAGCCTTAGCAAGAGGAGCTCTTCAGATACCTGTCCAGAAATAATGAGGAGTTGACTCCATGCAAGCTGTTTGAGAAGGAAGACAGCTGTCTACTTAAGTACCCAACCTGGGACCAGGCTGCAGCTTCTCTGATTTCAGTGAGCTATGAAAGCACATGAGAGAGGAAGCCAGTCATAAAATTCTTCCCTCCTACCAAAAATCACTTAAAAAAAAATATTCTTTCTCTTCTTGAAGAAATGTTGCCTACCCACATAAAACTGTTCCATACTTTTATAAAACCGCATCTCAAATAGCCAGTGACTAGACCAGTCAATATAACATTTAGAGAAAAAAATGACAGTCGGTGATACTGCAATAAAGTATGTGGCTGCTGCCCAGTAGGCAGGCACTGTAGGTAATGGCCTACCTGTGCTGGGAGGTACAGCAGGATCAATGAGCTGTGTCAGGCTGGTCCAGGTAGGGATGGCAGTGATGGTATAAGCAAAGGTCGAAAAAGTTGTCTCTGATTCATGATTCTTTCCTTAACATGGTCCCTAGATGGCTTGAGGAAAGTGCTGCCCTTCACCATGGCAAAAAGTAAAAACTTAAATCTAGCCTTCAATTTATCTTAGTAAGTGAGGCAAGTCATGCCTGTAATCCAGAGATTTTATTGTTCATTTTTACAAGCCATATTCCAGACATAAACAAAGCCACAACTTTCTGATGAAAATGAAGTCCTATGAATAGCTCTGTCCAATTATTAAAAGAAATTCTTTGAAAATTTTGCTTACAGACATAAAAGGGAAATTTGACTTTCAGAACATCACATTTGGGGTGAACAATGAATTCCTTTTTCAAAGTGAAGTGTCACCGAAGTTTTCAACAGAGGCTATCACAGCAAGTGCAGCAATTTATTCAATATTCTTGAAACTGCCAAGGAAAAACTGATGATAACATAGCCAAGTTTGCAATTCAATTTGTTTCTGTTCTTTTCATTTTTTTTTTAATTAAATCTGATAGTTATAGGACAGGGCTACTTTCTGTATCACAAACGAACAGACTAAATTCAGATGCTCCTTTACCCTTTTTATTCTCCTGGTTGAAGAAAGAAAAGAGGTTCCCTCTCCTCTTCCCTCCACACTCAGCTAGCAGCAATGCTTACTTTAAAATCATCTCTTTTTACTGTCCAAGGGGTTGTCTAGTTCTACAAATTATGGTTAGACTTAAGCCTGAAAGTGTTTTAAACCACCTTATGTGTGACTGTAATTGACTCCAGTTCCTTCAAAACTTGGTTGCTGGGCTTGATCTCTGTGAACACTGGGTTAGTGCTCAGGAACCACACCCTTGCTCTCTACACGTTGCTGCATGGATGTGAAAGGTAGCAAGACAGAGTCCTGAGCAAAAGCATCACCTGGTCATCCTTCACTCAAGCAAAAGTAATCAAGCAAATTGCCATTGTCAGTTTGCCTCTCCCAGGCAGCTCTTCTACCTCCCCTCAGCCTATCAGGGACAATGACAGCAACTGAAAATCTTAAAGACAGCAGAGTTTCACACCAATTGAACACAAAATCTGCAATATTGTTGCACGCTGTATATACTTTAGAGATTTGTTATATTAAAATATACCTGATTTCGTTTACATTTAAAAGATCTGTCAGTAACTCAGGGGATTTCAAAGTATGGGGGGAAAAGGTCTACAAATATAACAAAATATCACCTGCTGTTTTGACCAGTTTAATCCTACATAAAATGCAAGATTTGGGCATAAATTTGTGGCTTAAATTTAAACACTTAAAAGGATGTCCATGAAGATGGAGTATGTAGCATGAGGCTACAACTGAATACTCATTCTCAGTGATACTCAGTGACTACAATAAACAATGCAGAAATGGTTCCAGGAGAAGTATTTGCTTAATGGTATAAACCAAAGAAAAACTTCGAGACAGAGAAATGTTGCAGGTATTAAAGGCATATTGTGGATAGCAGAGACAGTCAGGCAATGCTGGTCTCATGGGTATATTGCTCATGAGGTTAGGAGTAAGAATTGAAAGGGCTGGATCTGAGGTTCTGAGGAACTACTATCTTCAAGAGAACAATGTGAGTTTTTAGTAGCTGGGGATGTGGGTTATTGCTGTGGTCACTCCAAAATACTCTCTAGAGGCCCTTTGCCTTCAAAGCTGTAATTATATAAATACTTAATTATAGTCACACTAGGCAGACCTAGGCTTGGGCGTTAACTTATAAAGTTGAGTTCAAACAGGGTAATCATGAAAGATGAAGTGCAGCTGAAGTTAATGGAGAAAAAAATAAGTCTCTGGCAGTGCATGCTGAAGACCACAGGATCAGAGAACATTTGCACACTGCTTTTCCTTCAGTTGAAGGTTTTCTTTCAGAACAGAGAAGTGCCTTCACACTGATGGTAACTAAGCCAGTTCTAGGCACAACAAAGTAATATTGAGCAATAAATAGCTCATCGAAACAGAAAAAGGACAGGCACCAGAACGGATGCTGAGTTTTGTCATGGTCACGTGGTTGCAGTACAGGAAAGTAGACAGATGGGGACAGCAGATGAGGTTCTGCTGTTTAATCAGAGCTCCAAAGCATCCTTAAAGCACTGCCCTAGGCCAAAAAGTGTTTCTGCAAATTCAAGTAGCTTTTTACAGCCAGGGACGGAAACCCCAAGGGATATCAAACCATAACGTCTAATATGCCATTTCAGAGCTGGTAACCTATGCTGACTTCAACACCAGTATTCACCCTCCTTCCTGCCACCAAAACCCTGTCCCATAACAGAGAAAAAAATAAACAGATGTAACCATTCTACTCCACATAGTCCAACTGGGGAGGAAGGCTGTGTTTGATATGAAGAAAGGAAAGATTCCCCAGAAATGAGGATGAAACAAACAGATACAGAACAAGGAACCAATAAACTTCATTGGTGATGACAAGCACATCTCTGTTGACTTGAGTGCAGAGTTTGTTCTCAGACCTGTTGTGTAACAAATGTATTACTGTTGATTCAAAAAAATAAATTAAAAACAACAACAAAACAAACAAGCAAACAAAAAACAGAGGAAAAAAGCAGCATAAATTGCCTTCAGCTGGCAAATAATCTCTGTGAAGAACAAATAGTCCTACAAAAGTACTCTGAACCTAGTAAAGTCTCACCATGTCAAGGACTTATTTTGGAAGAACCACACGTGCTGCATTTGATGAGAAAAGCAAGTATCTAGTACAAAGTGTCTCTTGTGAAACTATGGGAGCTGATATTATTCTCTTTATCATCTGACATCTAGACAATTAGTAGCAAAAGATTGAGAGAGCTGATCAATTAGGTCCCATAACCTGCTTAAAGTTAAAAGGAATTTTAAAAAAGAATGCAAAGGGGAGTGCTGATTTTTTTCTACAGCAGCTTGGCAACAAAGTGATCATGCCATTAACTATAGTAACTGATGAATATTTTCTCTCAAGCTGGTCAAAAATATGCTGAAGCAGTTTTGACAGAAAAAAAAACAACACTTTTGTGAAAACTCATTAGAAAAACTTCATTTGAAATGCTGAACTATTTCTTTAAAGTACTTTGGAAACAGAATAGTTTGGAAATGAAAATATTGCCATAAGTAAAATATGGTTTAATTGCGAAATACACGTGTTACTGACCCACTACCAAATCCCCTTATTCATTTCTACATACAGTGCCACCACTTATTTGCAACTTGCTAATGTTCACTGATAATGCATCAGTGAGCTGAGACACGAAGATTCTGAGTGTTTCACGCACAGGTCGACCATTGTGCATTGCAGAATGACCCTAGATAGGCAATAGGCAATCTGTAACATTATTAGTGAGTAAGGTGTCTGTGATGCCAAACTGTATGGACTGTAGAGTTTATCTACAATCTTTTCTTGTGGAAAAGATGACAGCAGGAGGAAGAGATGGGGAAGGACTTAATCCCACAGCACAGCTGGAGCCATGCTAAGAAATCACATGTACAGACAAGGATTTGTCTGAGGTAGGATTATGTACCTTCAGATAATCTCCTCAAAAGGACCTAAAATCCTACACCATGGAAAGTAGAGCCTGTTTTTACCTACTGAATTACCATGTCAAGTTCGGAGGGGTTAACTGAACATCAGGATTTAGGAATATGGACAGCAAGAGGGACATGACAAAGACAGCTACTTTGGGACAAGCAAGGACTCACTGCCCATACCCCAATAGTATACTGTATACAGTATCTTTATTTCAGAGAAAAATGTGTTCATCCCATGGCATATAACTATTTGCTGAAGTACAACATTTTAAATTATGAATGGATATCTTTATCAGCAGACTGAAAAGGAAATAACATGCCTATTTCTAAGTAAGAAGATAATTCACCAGATACAGAGTTTACCACATTCCAGGGTATGACACTGAGATTTTAATGAAGATTAAGTTGTTTGTTGAAATTTTACATTGCATGCTAGAGGCACCCTTCCAACAGTTCATTTTTTTAAGTCTGTGAAAGTCTTCAAACTTGCCTGTCACAAGTTTCTAACTTTGTCTCTTGGAATACTCAAAAAATTAAAAAAAAAAATCAAGAAGGCTGTTGAAAAGTGTCATAGGCTCATTAAATCACTCTTTCAAAAGTGAATCATATAAGTTTAGTAATTATACTACTGAAGACTTTTATACACATACTACATTGTGTTGCACCAAAGTTAATCTTTGCACTGACACCTGACTTGCTGCAGTGTGTATAGAACCAAAATTATAAAAGAATGAACACCATAATGTGCTCCTAATTGTTGTGCTAAGCCTTAATACAAGATGGGGTCAGAGAGACAAGGAGCTTAATTGATTTTATTCCAGGAAACAAAGACAGCATGCAAAGAATCTGCTGCTATGATATCAGTGGGAACAGTCATTAAAAGCTTATTAGTGGGAGAGGTCCAGGCAATCAAGATATAAACACAGAACATTAAGGGAAATAAAGTTTGTCCAAAAAGAGCAGTATGATTTTATTTTCCTCACTGAAGTTTATTCTGTACTTTAATATGATTAAGATAATTACCTCACTGTAAATGTGAAACTTAAGAGCCTATTCAGCAGGCAAAGAAAGGAGTTTAATGACTGCAATGAAGCAGCAACATCTAAGACTAAGATAGGTTTGGGACACAGCTGAACTCTGGGAAAGTTTGGTTCTATAGTCTGCATCTCCTCTAAGCATTATGAATGCAGGACTTAGCAATGTTGCAGAACTCCTCTTTAATTCTTCATGCAAATAGGCATACACATCCTTTTGGCAACAGCAGCATAAACCCATTAAGAGATCAGACCGTGCCTATTCCCCTGCAAGCATGGAAGAATCATGACATTCCTCTGCTCACAATAGGATAAGTTGCAATTCAAGGCTGCAGAGGAACAGGGAACCCAGCTCTACAGCACGAGGGAAGCCTTTGATAACCCCTAACAGAGGAAATTCAGAATCCCGTTGGATGTTTAATGGTGTATTTATCACATCAAGGGAAGGGAATATTTACCTACCACCTAACAGGCAAAAGAAAGACACAACAAAATCACATATAGGATTATAATGTGATGTGGCTCCAGCAGCACAACAGTATGATTTTTTTTTTGCTAGTTAACACTGCTGACTGCATATGAGAGGCCCCTTGTCTGTCTTCCCAAAATCCAGGGCTACTACAATTGCTCTGAAATACAGCCTGTTTTCCTAAGTCCCATTCATCATGCTAGAAGTATACTCATAATTTGTATTATAGAGGTAATGATCATTTTATGTCCTGAAGTGATAACAGTGTTGTGACCTGTAAGACCTTCTGGAAAAGCAGCATATCTACATAGTTAGTGTGAAAATGGAAATCCATTTGTTGTTTACCTGTATGGTGACTCTTCATATTTAACCATTTTTAATTTTAGATAGTATTATTCTTCTAATGACTATTAACTGTGGGCTTTAATGAGAGGGTTTGTAATGGTTTACTTCATTCCAATTTCCTGTACTAACTATTGGGCTACTGTTACTTTGAGAAATCCAAGTTTATATTCTTTACGCAGTCAGTCAGATAAGAAAGGAAGGTAGCATTCCTGAAAGAGGTAATATCTTTCTGATGACCACGTATTATGAGCAGACAAGCAGTAATTCAGTCAGATCATTTGAAACTAGTTCCTAAAATTAATAATATATCAGCAGAGTCAGTGCCTGTGGTGAGGTTACTAGAGGTCTTCGTTTAAGAAATGCTTATTGTTTAATATATCCTTGAGGGTAAAGCAATGTGCTAGGAATTCATAAGCCATATTGCTGCTGCTCTCTCTTTTCAAGTGGCCTCCTTTCAAGACCGGCTGCAGCACCAGAGGCAGAGGGGAAAGAAGAATATATTGCAGAATCCCTGTGGAATATAGGTTTCAGAGAACGAGCACATTAGAAGGGGCTTGCATGTTTCCAGCTCTGGGAGGCCTGATATCAAGAGAATAGGGCTTTTTCATTAAAATAAAAAAGCAGCGAATTATTAGGACCCCAGCACGTAGTGAAGTTATTCACCGAAGGAAGACTAGACAGTAGAATAAAAACGGTGATGGAATGATTGGCAGAGTAGAAGGGAAAGCACAAAAGAGCAAGAAAAACTAGAACATGAGCAAAGTAACTGACCTGTGTCTGCATTGCTGTGTCTTTGCCAGATCCTGTCCTTGTTGGGTTCTTAAGAGGTAAGCAAGTGATGGCATGGGGAAAATCACAGCATGAAGACCTACTCAAATGAACAATGTCATGAAATCCTGAAAATCAAATACATTTCATTCGACAGCTGCAAAAATAACCAAAGTGGAAGAGGGAAAGGCTATGATCTGGTGGTCAATGGACTAGTGCTCAAGAAACTGGGGTTCAGTTCTGTGTTTTGTTGTGGATTTTTCCTCTTGCGTTAAGAAACTCAAGGTCTTTGAAATGCAGTAAGAGGGAAGACTTCCCTTCTTTATGGTGGCGGTAAGGAATACATTTCCACTCTACACTTGGTTTTGTAAGGACTTAAGATCTTCTGAAATCAGCAATGGGCTCTGTATGGACATTTCACAATGGCAGTTCAGCAAATGTCCAAGATTGGCAGCAAATAACATTGTTTGTTATTTAGACATAAACTGAGGCAGAAAGTTGTTAAGAAACTTAGCCAAAGTCACACACAAAGTCATATCCAAAGTCATGAACAGATCAAAAAATACAAATCCAGTACTCCTGGGTAAAACAATACAATTAAATACAGAGCTTTAAAAAATTCAGATACGAATGGTAAGCTTCTTCTATACCAGAGGCCTATACTGCATAGTCTAAAAAACCCTCCATTCCAAACTGAGTAGTCAGTTAAGAGCTATCCGTTCCATATGGATAGGTTGGATCTGGCAAGATCTCAACTCTTCTATTTCCAGTCTGAACTACTTCAGTCTGGTATCAGACTGATATCCATCTGATAAGAGATACAATGGCAAATGTTCCCCATTTTGAGTTATGATTTGGATCAGCTCTTGTTGAACTGCTGTTGCTGGTGTTAAGTAAAGGAGACCAAATAATGATGCCCTTGCTGCTATGCAAATTACCTTATTCCAAGAGTAGCTCCATGGAGATGACACACAGCTCTTCATGGACAGAGGTGCTATTTGAGGTGAACAAAACACAGTCCAAATCAGTGTGAGTAGAGAGAGATAATCATGTTCTCACCTGAAATGAAATAGATAATATTTTACCACAATGAGGTCTGCTTTGGGAATGTACAGACTTCACACATTTCAGCTTATTATGTAGCTAGAAAAAAAGGACCCTGTGTCTCTGCATATATACAGACTCATATGCACAGAAACATCTGCAGATATAAAGATAACCACAAGCCAGGTATGGTGCATTAAATGTTTTCAGAAAGAAAAAAAAAAAGGAGAAAGAATAGTTCATGAAAAATAAAACTTTCAGAACAGTATTGCAATAAAAATGACTATGACCTCTGTGGTTGTGATGTGGATGTCCCCATCTATAACATGAAAATCTTTTTTTTTTTTTTTTTTTTAATTTTCTTCAAAAAAAACCCTACCAAACCTCACAGCCAAACACAGATGTATTTTTAGCAACTGGTATTGAAGAAAATTTGGCCAAATCTGTATACAAACTATGAAATCTCATTCTTTACACTCTTTAAAGAAACCTATTGATGAAAATTTATATATCATTTTTATTTCAAAAGCTTCCAAAGTATTTCACCCAACAAAATCATACCTTTAAAATATGGTTATCTTGAGAAGAGAAGATGACAGTAGAAACAGAAGAAATCCTATGAAACTGTGATTAAATTAAAAATGTGTTGTTTCAAAGATATTCCACACACAACACATAACTCCATACAAAACATTTATAGTTTGTCAAAAAAAAAAAAGTTACTAGTAAAATCAAGTGCCTGCTGATACAGAAAAATGAAACAAAGGAAAACACATATTTAAAATTATAAGCAGTGAGAAAATAAAGTACATATGAATGCTAAAAGCATGGGATCCTAAATGAGAAACTCCTGAAGTCTCAGCTTGGCACTAACACTGACCTTTTACATGGCTGTAAGCACATCAACAGACCTACAAGCATGCCCATACGGCCTGCTCCTTGATACATACATTCCAGGGGTAGGCTGTCTGTTTAACATAAGACTCTGATGCCTGAGCATGGGTAATATTTAACTCAACTAATTTTATTGACTCATGAAATGAAGTGAATATTCTGGTAAGCAACAGTATCAGGATCTGACTCTGAGCTATTTGGATCTAAAATTTATTGTGGAAAGACTCATGCTGATTTTGAGAGACTTTGTACTGAGACTTACATTAAACTATTTTTTGAAGATATAAAGCTCTATATAACTTCTAAACAGGGCTATTATTTAACTTGTTTTCATTTTTTAAAATACCCTATTGTCAGAAAAATTTAGAGACAAATAGCTGCAGTTCCAAACAAATGAAAACTAGATATGAGTCACAATGCTAAAATATAAAGAAAATCTAGATAAGCTAATCTATGGAATTTGTATGTAACTGGATGTACAACTTACTCTGAAAAGTTAATTGAACAGGTAAGCCACCTTCCATGGGAAACTGATTAAGTAATAAATTCAAGCATCATCAGTCTAAAATAATGAACTTAAAATTGTTTCTTTGCTTGTTGCTGCATTTCACTGTGTTGAATCATCAGTTTTTATTAAAATGTGACAATGCTGCACAGTAAACTAGTAACCAGCTTTTAACACAGAGAGGTTTAAGAGACAAAAACCTGTAAAGTTATTTTCCTGAATGTGATCTGGCCATAAATATGAGTATATGTTATGATGATCTGACTTGACTTTATATGATATGTAGGTGGAGAAAGGGAGCAGAAATCATATCCAAGCAAGCTAAGAGAAAATTGAGACATCTGGATGCAGCAAGAAAGAAACTCAAAAGACAGGTGTAGGAACTCCCTGGATTTGGGAGAGAGGAGAGGTGAGCAAGAGAACATTTTTGATATTGCTTTGCATTTTTTTATCATAAGTATAGATTCAGTTTTAATTAGAAAATCTGATTCAGAAATATGTTTATGCCATCAACAAATACCTCTTTCATTTTGCCACTGCTCAGAACTTTAACAGGTGGTTAACTAACTCATTATTTCATGCAGGCTTTTTACCTACCTTTGTTTCTGAAGGCAGAAAAAAAATTCTTTATTGTTACATGTTTTTTTGGTAATACAGCAGCTGCTGTTTATGCTAATTCTTGCTTACTTGCAAATAGACCTATGTTTATTTTGTGCCATGCCAGCTGTCAACAAAGACATTTGAAGAATAATTTCCATATGCAGAAGGAAGGCTCTGCTCCCTCTTCCTATTGCTCATTTCTTTCCTCTGCATTTCAGGCCCAAAGGGTGTTCAGCTAGAAAAGTGTCTAATGGTAAGTTAAGAGGTGAACTGAACCTGAAATGCCCAATGGTCCCACAGGTATCCATCAACCATTTTGAACATATGCATAGGGCACTCTGAATTCCTACTGTCTCTATTGTTATTCTGAACTTGTACTCACAAACACATTGCTCTCCAAACCACTGCTAAGGACACCATAACATTTGCATCCTCAAGTGTCCAACTGTTGCAGGGTAACTGATTTGCAAGCTTTGGTGTTTACCTGTATTTGAGATAAGTCACTCTACACAGCCTTATAATCAAAAATTTGTAAATGCAGCCTTGCTAAACAGAGCATGTCACTGTATTTGGATCAGGCTCAGAGAACTGAGAGGGCTGGCAGACTTGAGGCCTATACCTGATTTTATCACCAGCAAACTGTACCTATAAACAACATAGTTTATCCCTTACTTATACTTTCATAATGAATTAATCTTGGGGGAACGGAGACTGAATATCTGAGTAGTGCCTTCTTCCAGCATCTAAATATGAGGCCATTCACCAACTGAATATTATCTCAACTAAATTTTCCCTAGGCTCATGCTATTTTCCAAAGCATCTGGAATTACTTGTATTTTCTTCTGAGGTCTGAAGTGAATAGCACCTTAATCCTTAAGACAGTGCATTACTACATATTAGCCTTTAGTACTTTTACTGTTAGGATCATCAGAATCAAGCGGGAAAAAACACTTTAAAATCAATCACTCAGGCACTCTTAGTCCTTATCGACCGAACTCCTTTATCCTGTACTGGTTCTACAGGCCTAGGCGAAAAGAGAAAAAAACTCCCAAAGAAACATATGCAGATCAAACAACTATCAAGCAAGATGAAGAGATATTGATCAATTGCGTGTATATCACCTGGCAAGGCATGTAGAGCAGGTATTGCTGCCAGCTTCTACTGAATGTACACCTGCATGGGTGCCCATGCCCAGGTGCAGCCCGCAGGGCCACGTGAGGTGAGGCCGGGGCCGCTTCCAGAAGGTTCTGGGGCAGCGTGAGGGAAGGGCCACGCGCTGCAGGGCAGCCAGGGCTGAGGTAAAACGTGTGAGGAATGGCCCTGCCAGCACCACGCCGAGAAGAGGAGGAGGACGGGGATGAGGTGCTGCAGGTGCCGGGGCAGAGGTGCACCTGCAGCCCGCGGGGAGACCATGGCAGAGCAGGGCATGTGCTCTGAAGGAGCTGCTGCCCAGGGAAGGGCCCATGATGGCGCAGGGGAAAGGTGTGAGGAGAAAGGAGCAGCAGAGGAACTGCTATGGACTGACTGAGAAGGAGTTAGCAGTGCAGGAATGAAGTTGAGTCAGGGAAAAAAGGAGGAGGTGAGGGGGAGTGTTTGTTTTTTGTTGCTTTTTGTTGTTTGTTTTTGTTGTTTTTTTCTTTGTTTCTTAGTATCCAACTCTTATTTTAAATGGCAATAAATTAATTTTCCCCAAGTTGAGCCTATTGTGCCAATGATGGTAATCTAATTGGTGATTTCCCTGTCTTTATGTTGAGATTTCTCATCTTATTTTCTCCCACATCTTGTTGAGCAGGAGGACTGAGAGAGCAGCTGTGTTGGCAACTGGCTGTCAGCAAAGGTCAACCCACCACAACACTCAAAATGCTGATGCATGTGTTCTGTTTGTGGCATGAACCTGCAATTATACATGGGAATTGTTTTCTTAATTTTCTGTAATAACTTTGCAAGCACACCCTTCCACAGCTTTCACCTCTGAGTAGCAGCTCTTCCCATGCTGTGGGTAAATATGTTCTTGTCTCATTCAGATACTCCACGTGATGAAGTATATGCCAGTTCCAAGTTGTAACTGCTGTGTTATTTTATACAACATCCACAGCCACAATATCTGGGTGCCTCCTACAGATTTACCAATGCATCCTCACAACACTGTATGGAACAGTGAGATTAAATAATTCACCCGGGGTTAGATGGAAAGTCTGTGGCAAACAAGGAACTCAGCTGAGACCATTTAGGTCTGAGTTGGTTATAACTATCATCAAACCATCTTAAATTGTTTTATTATGTTCCATAGCAGGACAGAAAACTTCTGGCAAATACAGCAATTCCATTGTTTTGGAATAGATTCATTGCAACTACTTGTAGCCAAATGACACGAGTATGTTGTCACCACCACATCTCATTCAGGAATAGCTGCCTGAAGTCTGCATTCACTTATTGCCAAGTCTTTGCTGGCCATGGATACCTACATTTATAAATCTAAGCAGGCAGAAGAACATGCCAGTACAAGTTGGTGATTTCTTCTTTTTCTGCTACAATTACTTCCCAGCCAGCAGACACGAAGAGCATCACTGAATCTATTCTCACTCAGTGCACTCCATATGTTCCCGAGGACTCAATCTAAGATGATGCCAACAGAAATACAGAGTTACACTACTGTGATTTATCTTATCCTATGTTGGCTGTCTAAGAGTCAGTTACCAAGGTTCAGTTAGAAGAAATGTCCCCCTAAAAGGCAAACAATCCAGTTACAAGTAGTTACTTAACAACAGGGAATTTAACTCATCCTTCACTTTTCATCGCATTCACAAGAGATGTACAGCAAAGATTTTTCTGAGCTTCCATTTAAAAGTAAGCTATGTTTATACCAACATTTTGCTGCATATACAGACATGTTCTTGAAGAAAGTGATGTATAAATATTATATATCATTGCTACAAAAATCAGAAGCCCAATATTTGGGTATATACAGTGTTAATCACTTGAAGGAACTGATCCCAACTAGGTGTTCTCTTAAAAGTGATTAGCCAAAATATTTACATGAGGTATGTTTTAAGTCAGTGAAATGGAGGCTGCTAAACGTGAAAGAATCTGTGCATATTTCATCTATCTCAGCTGCAGTCAGGAGTATGCTGGGGAAAAACATGAGGAAACATCCTTCTAACCATGGCTTTATATGCTGGTTGGCTCTTGTTGAGAAGAAAGGAAAGAGGAAAAAGCTGATATGCAAAGGGGTTATGAAAAAGGGATATGTCACAGTAGAAGTAATCTTGGCACATGGAAATTTTTGTGCAACCTGCCTTCTGGCTTTCAGCCAATAAAGGCTGATTGCCAAAGCTGAGCTCTGGTAGGAAGAAGTGTGGGTAAATCAGTACAAAGTGAACTACTGGAGTGGGAAGAAGGTAGAAGATGTGGTCCCAGCTGGACAGACTTACTTATGTTAAATCCCCATTTCAGAGCTCCTGTGTGCCTTGACCTGAACATTTTCATTAGGCAGGAGACTCCATGGCTGGGTGCTTCTTCAGCTCCAGCAGCTAAGAGTCAGTTTCATTGCTTCCAGGCCAGCAGCTGGCAGATACCCTTTGAAGCCAACAGAAGTATGTCAAGAATTGGAAGCTACTGGCACACACATATCCAGGCTTCAGATTTGAACACTATTTTGGGGAAAATGTTCTGAATTTCCATGTGGTTGGCAAGAGAGAGAAAAGTGGGTGGAGGAGGGAGAGCGAGTGCAGTAAAGCAGAAAGGCTCTGTGAATTGCCTCGCCCTGTCTCTGAGAGTGGCTGATATGTTGTCAAGGGGTAAATGGGAATACCAGCTTTCAGTTTAAATGTCTTCAAACGTTTTTCTTTAGTAACTTGTCATTTCTTGTTGAAAAGAGCTCCTGCAGCAACGATTTGTGATGGTAATTTTAACAGTGAAAAACACCATTGGAATTATGAAAAATAAAATCCTGCTGTGCTACCAGGTCACAGTATCTGTGTCAGTTTAGTGAAAAAGCTAGCAGAACTGGGCAAGAAACAGCTTCGGTCTGTCTGTGAGGCTGTCTGCAATGATGCAGCTCTCAACTGAGGACCAGCTGGGCTCAAAAGTGAGATCTAATGAGCGATGCACAAAGGCTGGTTCATGAATGGGCACTGGATGGTGACACTACCAGGTGTTCTCATCACCTGCCATCTAACAGGACAAGTGTGTACGGCCAGCAAAGGCCAAGGCAGGGCAACCAGTCAGTGTTAGGAAAGTTATGCATGTATGTTTAACCTTTCCGGTTCAAGTGCTCAGCATTCTAACTTGCAATTAAAGCTAACAAAGCTGCTGCTGAAATTTGAGTTTGTGGTATCAAGCTCTCACTACCCAGCCATTACAGGTTTGCAGCTTGAACGAGCCCAGATTTTGCTTACAGTTATTCAAACTAACATGTTTGCTTGCAATACCTGGTCCATATGTGCAGTTACAGTGATGGCCAAATTTGTCCTATCTTACTTGCATACTTTTGCATGTCCATTTGGACTGAGGAAAAGGCAGTGCATCGTGACTGAGGGAGACCCTGAATGAATTGTCTAGATTTTCTTGCAAAACAGTAAGTAGTTTCTGAGAAAATGATTCATGAATGATGCATTGTTTTCTGACTCTCTCTCTTTCCCTGAGAAACTCCCCAAACTAATTCTGTGAAAATGAATGCTCTGGCTTAAAAAATAGGGATGATGCAGTCCTGAAGCATGCTTTCATTTAACAGGTTTGAATCTATGGAAAGAGTTTCCATATGCTATTAACTACATGCACTATCAGTAAATGAAGTCATAAATAAATTACCATGAATATAAACAAACATCCAAAGTTATCCACAGCAATAAAGTAATAATAATGAAATACGAAAGAAACACTGCATATTTACCAGAGTTATTCTTAACACAAACACAGTATTTTGTAGGGTGGAAACCAATGCATCAGAACAGAAAAGGTTAGATACTTTTGCTACAAGTTTTCTATTTTTCAAAATTTGGACTAATGGTAAGTAAGCTTAAAATTCCTTGGCACAAGTTGTTTACATAGATTCTGCATACACCAAATTTGTACAGATTGGCACTGTAGGTGGGCAGAAAACTGTGGAGGCATCCACATAAATCCAGTATCGTAAGACAAATCTTGAAAGGGCTCACAGATACCGACAGTACTGGAAATATAGAAGTCTAACTGCACATTCCTGAATTATATAACTGACATTTCTTTCACCTACAGTCATAAAACTGAATGAAATTTAAAGATCTATAAGTTCTCCTGTAAGTGCTCCGTCTAGTTACCAGGCATTTGGGGCCAGTATGGAACAAATATTCCATCTATCTCATAGCAATTTCATAGCACTCTTCTGAAGAGTCCAGCCTTAGCCATTGCTGAACAGAGACTGTTGGTATGACAAACTGTGCTCTTTCTTACCATGGCACCCCTTAAAATATTTGAAGCTGAGTGAATCCAAAAATGGGTGGAAGCATAACGAAAACAATTAAGCCAAAAATTCTATTCTTCATTACAGAATGGTTAATGTCAAAGGGCAGGAGCTGATGGGAAACTGGCATACATGCACATAGATATTCAGAAAATTTAACCTCTGTATGAAATCAGTAGAGTTCCATCAACTGGATTTAGATACCTAAATGCTTAAGTAAATCAGGGTCCTGTTACCTCCTCACAGCACACAGCCTGCCTTGCAATGCATTGCAATTCAGCTTGTGGCTGAGGGACTGGCTGACTTTTACAATGCGCCAAGCAATGCATGCATGTATCTGAAGACAGGACCAAGTCCTGAGAATATCTGTAGCTTCCAATTAGTGGTTATACAACATGACAAGAAAGAGGAAACACAGAAGAGCTGTGAACTCCTTTTTGTAGTTGTTGTCTAGAGATGGGATCAGAATAGAAGCTTCAGGCAGAACATCTGTAATGTGGACGGACAGATGTTTGCAGTTCTAGACTTTAGATTTTCCAGAAATTAAAATATGTTCATGGAATTTCATTCCCTCTCATGATAAAAAAAGGGGTAATCCTCCCTTAAAGCATTTCACTCTTCTGTTTTACTGTAAATGGAGAGGTGGGTGAGATTTATTTGTTAAACATTGCCATAAATATTTAGCAGAGCAGGGCTCGGTTGAGAAGAGGACATCTAAACAGATTGCTAGTGAGGTAACCCTTGGAGATCTTCCAGATTTCTCTCTCTTCCTCCCAGTTTTTGTCTCTTTGCAGAGAAACTAAATAAACATTTGAAAGGAAGTACACGACTGGAACGATCCCCCCTCTTCCCTCCCCCAAATAATTCAAAAGAAAATTAATAGGATTCAAGATAGTGGTTTCTGATTATCAGCATGGCTGTTACTTTTTATTTTATTTTTTTACAGTAGCAACCAGCTGGTACAGTGCATAATGCTAATCAGTTAGTGTCTTTCACATTTTTGAAACTCCTTGGAAACACATCCCCATCAAACTGCTTTGAAGTTCAATTTTAATTTAGATGCAAACTATCCCAAAAGTACTGGTAGTCTAAAAAGTGCCTCTGGCAGTTTATAATTATAATGCAATAGAGCTGTCAGATTTGATTAAAATGTCATTTCAGTCACTCAAGTCCATGCAGCACTGTTTAGCTTCACATGATCATTTAAACATTCCTCCCCACCACTCAGTACTTCACCAACATTTGGGTATGTAATAGATATGGCTTTATTTACGTGTTGGTTTTCAATCATTCAGATCCTCCAGACCATCGGAATGATAAAGTTGTGCAGAAAAACATCCTCCAATTTCCTTATCATGCAGATATTCCTGTTGCAGCATTTCATTTGCAAGAGATTCACAGCATAAGGCTTAAAACAATCTACTAGCATTATGGCTTAATAAAAGAGCAATATTGTATCACAAAGCAGGGTTTTGATGAATATCACTAAAGCTGAAAAGACCCATTCCAATCCAAATAAATAACGTTTGGAGGATGAGAGTAATTCTTTTGAGAAGAATTTTTGTGCTTCCGAATCCATCATTCATCTACAATGCAAGTGAGGCATATTCAGCCAACTTCAGTGGGGTTACCCTAGACAGACACCTGCAGCAGGCTGTTTAAATAGTATTTGAAGTTCTTGCTACTTTCAATACATACCACGAACAGCGAAAACAGAGGAGCTGAATTGCAGATAACACAGAAAGCTTAAACAACCACACTGACTTCAAATACTCAAAATAAAAAGCTGAAGAATTTTTCTTGGCCCAAAGCTCCAACCCCACACCTTTTACACTCAGACTATGGGAAGGGCATTTGGGAGATGGCAAATTTTGAGAGTGTAATGATATTAGGAATATCCAAAGAAAAATCTCTCACCCAAGCAGAAAGGGAACACCAAATATAAGGGATACTAATAAGGGATACTAATTTCTGTCCAGCTGTGGGGTTAATTCTGTGAAGTTACAGGTGCTCTTGCTCTTCTTTAGGCCCGTGGCCAGCAGGCTGCCTCCCCACTCTCCCTGTATATTCAAGATTTTCACCTGTTCTTGGAATCCTGTTTCTGAAACAGACACTGTGTCTGTAGCATTTAAAAGCAGGAGACTTCTAACATCCCAGGACATGTATTTCCTTCAGCTCCACTGTCTCAGTCATTTCAAGAGATGAGAATCTGGCAATGGTTGGGTCTTGGCAATGTTGGCTAAATGTCACCCTTCGTGACCCTGTCTCTTCTAGATGCTTTTCAGAAGCAAAGACAGAAAAAATCAGTTCTGAGGGTTCATCCTTCACACAGCCCAAGTGCTGTGAATCCCACAGACCACCTAAGTTCACCCTGTACAAGCTTTTCCTCCTTCACACCCATAAAATAAGATCTCATTATAGGATAAAGCTCTTATTCCTAGCCAGATCTGAAGGTCACAGCAGCAACCCTGTTGATTCTAGTACCCAGAAAAAGTTAAACTTTTCATCTCTTTTACTGTGTGCCTCAAACACACCAATAGTCTTTTGGGTCTGTTCAGGGTCATGCTGAAAAATAAGCCTATTAATACAGCAGGGTTTCAAAATATTTGAAGAGCTAATTCAGCAGAGTTTATATCTCTTGTGTAGACTTCACTGGAGCCAGCATTCTTCACTCTGTATTCAGTCACTCTGAATATCAGTCAGGGCACTTTACTCAGCCATAAAAGAACTGCAAGCAGAGATGAATCTCATCCTTTTTCTTTCAGACATCTAGGAAGCCACCAGCCTCTCATTTTAAACCTAACTACTGAAGACAGCTTAATGAGGCTCAGGAAGATCACCCTGAATGTTATCCAACAGCCCATTGTCACAAGAAAAGTTTTTTGCGTCAAAAACCATATAACCCTTGAATAAATCTCTTTGATTTTGCTTACACTGGGGCTGTGCTCATTCTTGCTCCTTCAGCTGTCACAGTGGGAGGTGTGAATGTGTGTGGGATGCTTACGGTGAGAAAGACAAGGCTATCATATTAAAATCTTGGTTGTAATCATTAATTTAGGAAGAGCTACATAGCGGGTAGTGAAGAACGAAGGGTTTAGAGACAGATTCTTTCATTCATTTTTAAGTTTATCAGAGACAGCCAACACCACATAAAAAGCCCTGCACATGTGCATGGACACTCAGCTCTCATCTTGCTACTTGCTCTTGAAACATTCTCATGTTAGTGCTTCATTTTACTTGGGGGGGAACATATGCATGCATACATATACATCTTTTCATGCTATGTCCAGTTTGAGAGTCTATTCTGAGAAGAAATTAAGAGGAAATAAGAATAGCATAATTTCAGGACAGTGTATTTTCACACAGGCAGGGCATATATTAACATTCCTCTTTCCACAAGAACAGAGGCATACACTGGAATCTGAATTTTTTAAAAGCTAATGCTAATGCTGACCTTCAAATGGCCCAGAAATAATTTTGAAGGTTTTAGTATGATTGTTTAAATATACCTTCAGCATTTTCTGCCTGCCATTAATCAGACAATTATTGCTAATAACTTCTTACCTCTCGTTTACATGTAAACCAATCATCATAATTATGCAATGGGGGTGCTCTGACCACTGCTTAATATGTGGAGCACAAAAGTCTCATCACTGCTTTGAATCCCCTCATCTGACTGTTTCACTTGCCTGCCATCCTTTCATGTGTGGAAGCTATTTCAGGCAGGGGAGAATCATTCTTGTTGCATGTTTGCACAGCACTTATCACACTGGGATTCAAATGTAATGAGAATGAAATTTCTGTTCCTGTTATATTAACTGGTCTTGATATGAAAATCATGGCATTAAAGGAACATGCAACTGAAAAGCAGTTTGCATCAGAAGAAAATGGTCTTTTTCTTTTTACTTAACAAATCATGAAATTTTCTCATTTCTCTTGTGGATTAAGAATGTACAAAGTCAAGAGAAAACATCTGTCAAATGGTGAGGAAGGAGAGAAAGCCATATGCCTGAATGAACTGCTGCTTAGGAATAAGTAAAGAAAATCCAGAGGACTGGCTTGGGATTTAGTTCTCTGGAGGGGAAAAATAAATAAATAAATAAAAATCACTGCAATCTGTTCATGTATGAGAGAGGGACAGAGGAAAAGACAGGAGGGCATAGTGATGGGAACATCTGAAGAAGTAATCCTTTTGAATAACAAACAGCATGTACCGGTTTAGGACAAACAGCTGTTCAATGTGCAGTAGAAACATCCACACAGGTGTAAACAACTCTCCTTCCCCCAGTATGGCCATAGGAAAGGGGTGGGAAGGATACATGACAGACTGAAAACAGATGAGGGACAGGTACTCCATTAAATGGCACAACATCCATTTTCCATTTGTTCCTATGTGCTCAGTCCAAAGGTAGTGTTAATATGGGAAGCTGTAGGCAAGCAAATTACCTGTCAGATGCTAGAGGCTCCTAATGAAGAAAGATTCAAAAAGCATGGGAAAATGCAGCCAGTAAAACAGCTCCAAACGCAAAATGGATGAGAATGTTTGGCAGAGGTGTGCAGCTCTTTTTTCAGTGTGGACACAGAAAGCTTGGAATATATACCTCTGGTCTGGTTAACACCCCCACCGAGTTAGTTACTCAGCTCCTAGTGTTACAGAATATGATATTCTCTGGGAAGTGGTGACTAGGACTACTTGCGATAGGTGTATGCTGGAACGCATGGAGGACTGGATGGGAAATATAGCTTCATTGCTGGGCTGCAGTTCTGGAGACTTTGTTTTAATTATGCAAATCACTTGGATTCCCACATCACTCTCTGAAAGCTGGGTGTTTGTGTGAGTTGTCTAGACTACCTCCACAAGATGATAAATCATCCCCTAGAAGTCCCCTTCTCTCTACTGCGTACAGAGGGAGTCTAGCTTATTTAGACCAGAAATCTATTTTTCATATCTCATATATCTAAAGTTATGTGAGATAAGCCTCACCATTTTTCTACCTTTTTTTTTTTCTTCTGAGTACCTGTCAGCAAACTGGGAATAACATTTCCAGTCACACTGTTGCACTATGAAGATATCATCCATTACTGTTTCAGAGGTGACTGTAATAACAACAGCTCTGTAAGAATATAAACAGATAAAAAGAGCCAGAGGTTTTTTTTTTCCTTTGTTTATTTTGATTTGTAGTTTAGGTATCAATGTTATTTTTATTTTTTATATCTAGCAGAAATTAAAGGTCCACTGTGAACTGCAGTTCTAAAAGGAGTTCTATAGAATATCAAAGGCAATACTACAAAGCAACTTTTTATTTGGATGGAGCAGTTTGGGCGTTTTTGAAAACAAAGGGAGAGGATTTGGGTTTACATTCTAGTAGTCTCAATTCTGTGCAGTTTGACAGGACTAGCACTGAAATACTCTTATCAGTCATGGTCCATTTCTATACTGGGCAGATGAAAATGTTTGCAACTTCACAGACACTTCACATTAGAGCTGACTGGATGGAGCATTTCCAAATGTAAAAATTTTATATCTGAAAACAGATTTGACAGAATTGAAGTGCTTCAAAAACAAATATCAATCAAAAACAAATATCAATCTCCTGAAATCTAAAAAAAACAAAACAAAACTGAATGAATAGGGTCAAAACATTTGTTTTTCTTGAAGTATGAATTAAATGTTTTAGGTAGCTATGACTTTTAGATTACATGCTGAATGATACCTGTCAAAAAGATACAACTAGAATATGTCAGAAAGAGCAACATTAAATATTCCAGCAAAGTTAATTGTAAGAGGATCTCTGAGGCTTTCAAGAAATCTTGGCACTTCTTTGATTTGGAACTAACTAGATGATACTTCTTCAAAGGGCGCAAATCCCATTTCAGAGCCAGCCCTATGCAAGGTATCCATACGACCATACACCCTGCTGTTATCTATTAGTTGTACAAGGGTCATTTCTTGAAGGAATATCAGAGTGAAGACATTACACATTTCAGGGGGTCATTTCCTTTGTTCTTCAGATAACTTGACATTCAGTTGCATTGTAAGGAGGAACAAGACACAGTACAAGAAAGACATTTAAAGATGGTGATGATTTAAAGACTTCTAAGCTTTGAGTTACTCAGATTTCTAAGGAATTGTTATTTCAATACTGAAAATCATTATTGTATTATACAAGCAGTTCTTAATGCTACATTCCCACCTTAAATCCAACACATCTCGGGAGGTTTCAGCTACCAGGTGCTATTTTGATATAAAACGTACACAGGAGAGTTTGCAAAGAGTATATTATTTCTGCATGCATTTGCCACTGACAAAATGTATTAATTGCACATGGAAATCACTGCAAAGCTTTCAACCAAGTCACAGAGTTAAATACAGGGCCTACCAAATATGATAATCCCTCATTGAATCAAACACATTGCCAAGGTCACCAAAAATAAGCAGTCTGTGAAATATATCAGAGAACAGTAAATCACATGTACGTACAACTGTGTTGGTAGACGCATGCATTATGCTACATATACTTCATAACAGTTGCCATTAAACATACCCAAAACCACCATATTGTTATAAATAAGATGTTTTCTGTTAGAAATTGACAATTTGGAAGAAGGAGGGGATGCTGTTATGGAACTCAAAGAATCAAGGCACAGTTCTTGGCTCAGTCTCAGAATTTCTGCAAATTACCTCATTTTTCTCTACTTTGGTTCCACATTTGGAGCAGACTAATGCTGGATCAAAGTATTTACTTTCCATAGAACTATTCCACTTGGAGAGTTCTTTTCATCGAAATTCAGGAACTGAATGACATACGTCACCAAAAGGGCTCTTTCAGTAATGCAACTGTCACTACAGATTGTCAATGATTAACATCAAGTAAAGATTTTGAACATAAAAGTTTGGATAGAAAGTGATTGCCTATTAAAGAAAATATCAGATTGCTCAAACCGAGCATCAGTCACACATTCCAATGCAGTGTGCTGAAGTTAGACAGGCACTGATGGACACCAATAGCATCATCTGGCTGCTCCCTACACCAATTTTGACTTAATATTCTCTCTTCTCTGCTGTTTGGCTATCTACTGCAACTTCCTTGCTCTCCTCTTGTTTCTTAAGGTAGCTATCACCTTTGTAACCTGAATGCACTAGCAAGACTGAAATTACACAGTGACACACATCACAGAGTGAAAAGGATATTTGCAGACATCTTAATGCATGCTCATCAGTACCTGCTGTTCCTTTTTGCTCACCCTTTACCCATCTTGTCTCTTTGGATTTGTAAGGTCTTTGGGTCTGGAATTGATTTTTGTTCTCTAGGAGAAGGAGGGCCAAGGGGGAAAAAAACCCTGTTGTTTACAAGTCCTTGGTCATTTCCACAATAATGTGGTATTAGGAGTCATAGGTACCTGATTATCAAGTCCATACCATACTTGAAACAATACACAGATTTGTTATTTTTAAACCAATGCACAGCTTTCTCCTTGGTAATTCTGGTTGTTTCATTCTCAAGAGTTCCTTTGATTTATTAGCCCTCTGTGTTATTAAAATAATGAATTATGCGTTGGCACATTGCATTTAACATAGTATACACAGGGGCAAGTACATCTGCTAGCTATTAATCAAATATTCACTAATAAAGGTTGATTAAATGCATTTTACATATTTACAACAACAATGAAAAGCATAATAAAGCTCCACCAAAATTACATGATAATAAATTATTAAAATGCATTTATCTGAGCTCTGGTTAGTGCATGGGATACACAGACCTGCAGGATGGTTTTGTTCAGCACACAATAGCGTTTACTTACTGAAACAAACAAGACAATTTTTCATCCATGACTTTCAGCTTCTAAAAAAAATAAATAAAGAAAGAAAGAAAGAAAAAAGCCCCCAAACGCTGCATACAGCTGTGCACATATTAAGTCAAATTTTAAGCAAGTTTCCCTACATATAATTTTCCTGTCTGCCAATCTACAGATTTAAGGTTTCAAATCAACTGTGTTGTTGATGTGTAATATACAGGCTGACGTTTGCATGCCCCCAAGCCAAAGTTTTTTGTGACTTTGGGTAACTACCTTGAAGCTGTCCAGCCTTCAGTAAGTACTACAATTGGAAGTTTGACAGGAAAGTACCAAAACATCTGAGGCCTTTAAAATGGATATTTAAGAATTCTTTCTGCTAGGAGTTGGTATTACAAAATCCTACTCCTATATTTAATATCTGGAGAGAAGGCTGGGGGCCTTTTTCTTTTTACTGAAGCTGAACAGATTTGCACAGAGCTAAACGTAATTTTCTTAGAGAGGCCCAGTTCCCAGCTATAACAACAGATTAATACTCGGGAGTCTACGTACCCCACTAAATCCTACCGAAGTCAGTAAGAAATCTGCATGCTTACAGATGGCCGGATTGGTCTCCCTTGTTAATTATTGGCAGTTTCTTCAACTAGACTTAGGAGAAAATCCCATTTTTTTTTTTCTCCTAAATTGCCTTTTTATTGATTTTCAACAAAACAGTATCCCGGAAAGCAAACATGGACTATAAATGAGATATTAAACATGCAGTGCACATACTGTTGAATGGGGGATAAAAGTATAGTATGTTAATAAACACAGGTAAAGGAATACAAACCAGAAAGACAATAAACAGATGTAGGAATTATAGGAGTCCAGAATCTGAGTTCAGGGAGAAGAAATTAGGGTTTGTAACAGAGAAAATTACAGTACAAGACAAAATATTACAGGGAAAATATTTGCATCTCGTGTAAATCAATATTGACTCTGTTAATTTACTCCAGCTGAGAATCTGGCCCATACATGCTTATGTTAGTAGTTAGGAAAACAACCTATTTGTTCTCTATGGAAAATAATTCCAGATGAAAAAAATCTTTCTCCTGATCACTTATATAACAGCTCATTTGTAAAGCATTCTACAGAGAGTAAATCACTTATCATTCTTTTCCATAAAACAAAGGCAGACATAGAGAGAATCTCATGTTTGATCTGCTGTGAGTGGCACTTCCTGGTCAAGTAAGCAATTTATAAATAAGAGTGCAATTAAAATGACCTTTGAAGTTCTGCACTATAAAGAAGTACAAACTTGAGAAATTTAAATAATGAACAGTATATAAAATCTAAACTGAATGTCTCTTACAGCTATTTATCTTCCAGAGTCTTAACTCACTTCCAAGAACACAGGTGGGCAGAAGACATTTGATGTGTGCCAAGTAGTTACACTGAGTTTTGTTCCAGTGGTTAAGTCATCTTTGCCTGTATTTACCTGAGGGTATTGTGATGAGTTGGATGTGGAACAGCAGTCCATAGGAATGAAGGCTTCATTTGTTTGACTTTTCACAGAACAACTTGGTTAATTGCTTTGATGACAAAACAGGGTACCTGTTTGAGATGAGATGTGGGGATGGTGTGAAATGGGGGGGGTTGCACCACTTCACTGGAGGAGATCAGTATTCAAAATGACTTGGATAGCTAGAGATCAATAGGCACGATGAAATTCAATAGACAAGTGCCAAGAACTGCATTTAGAAGGAAAAATCAGACGCACAAATACAAAACAGGGAACTACAAGCAAGGCAAAAGCACTGCAGAAGAGGAGCTGTCCTACCACAGACTGCATATGAATCAACAGTATGTCACCGTTGCAAAAAAAAAGGCAAATCTAATTCTGGGGTGTATTAAATGGAATTTTATGCAAGATGCAGGAAGAAGAAACTTCTCTGGAAGTTTTTAAAACAGGTGAAACAAGCATCTTCTAGGAAAGCTGACGATAAATGTGATCCTACCTCAGCGTGGGAGGCAGACAGCAGATCTGCTGAGGTGCTTTACACACTTAATTACCACGATCTTGTGCTCTCAGATGGAATTTAAAAGTATGAAGCCAGATAAAAGCAAACATATCAACAATATGTTGATTTGAATTCCTGTTTGCATAGATGAGTACCTTCTCTGCTGCCTAGCTAATAATTTCACCCAGACAGTGATTCAGGCATCGAGTGAAAAATATACACTACATTCTTTGCTGAGCTCCTCAAGTTCATGAAGCTTTCAAGAGAATCTGGATTCATATGAAGTGCTATAAACTATCTGTAGTTTTCTTTAGTTTTGTTGAATACTAGGTTTTCCCAAGTTGTGCTTGCAGTTTATCTGAATTTAGATTTCAGAAGATAAAATTCTGTACAAACCCAAACTAGAGTTTTACAAGAAGAGCCACTGCATTTTGTACAGTTATTTTGTGAAGTGAAAACTGTAAGAGCTCTCCGTTTTCCCTTTCAATCCATAAAAAATTGAATGGAATTAGAGCTCAGTCAAATGTCCAAGCAAAAGAGGCACTGTAATCACACTGAAGGAGATTAATTGTGACTCCTGATTGAACTCCGTATCTGCAATCAAACCAATGCCAGCTCCACCAAGAGTCAAAAGGAAGAAGCTGTGCTTACCTCAGCATGCAGAAGGTCACAAATATACGATACTTTGGGGAGAAAAAAAAAAAGGTTAATTGACTTACTTTTCTCATTACCAACTAATTTTCTCTTTTTAATAATTGTGCTGCATTTCTGCTCCCAATTTATCTACAAAATTGCAAAAAATAGATGTAATTGGTTTTGATAAAGACGGATGAAAAAAGTTATTTAATTTTTCTAACTCTAAAAAAGAAACACCTTCACTGGGTTTCATTTTTAATACTAAATGATCAGAGGCCATGTAATAATCTGACCAAGTGTCATTATATATTGAAAGAATAATTATAAAGTACTCTGTCAATAAAGCAAGAATCTCAGAACAAATTTATTAGTTGAGTCTCAGAGCTCCCTTCCCTCCGTTCACAGAAGCAGTCGGAAAGATGGAGCAACTGGACCACATGGAGTGGATCCATGGGAACTTTTTGGTTTCTATTTCCTGTTGTTTCTGTAAAAGGTCTGAAACAATATGAAGGTGCTCTAACGTCTCCGTTCAGACGTGGGAGGATTTTCCCTATCAAAGCAACTGAAAAAAACTGTGTGTTTCAAAGTATGTGGACATGGCAGGAGGAGGAGGGGAGTGATGGAGAACACAGAATCTGCAGGCAGCACTGTCATCAGCTGGGGAGATTTGAGGAGGTGGCATGGGGAGCCCTGAGCCCCGCCATTTTGCTGGTTCCTCCCGGCCAGGCCACCCCATGCTGGCACTGCCTCTCTGCTGCACTGACAGCGGGGCTTTTGCTCACTGAACTGGCTTAGGAACAGCAGCAGCTGACAAACAGCCTGCCAGAAGAAAGGGAGAGTCAGTGCAGTGTGTTTTGGAATGAGCAGCAGGGATCAGTAATTATGGAAATTGGTGCTGCCAGTTAGAAAATACCTCCAGATATCACTTCTGCAAACCTCAGTGAATAGAGGAGCACAGCACAGGGTTCTGACCTCCATCCCTAAATCCCCCTCCTTGGTTCCTTATCCTGTTTTCCTCCAAATCATCTAGCAGTTGTGCATCCCCATGACTATATGAGCTCACACGTGTTGTAGAGTCGTAGGTACAAGCAAGAACATCTCAGAAAGTGGGGCACAGTAAGAACACTTAATACTATATTTAAGAAAATTAAAAAAAATAATGAGCAGAGATGCCATTAATTGGTGCTAGTAGTTCGTTGATTATCAACAGAATCGTGTAACTTCTATAGCCTGCTGAGTCTTTGCAAAGTGTACTCTGAAGTTATTTAGGTAACTCTCTGTCTCAGTGGCTAGATATGATCACAGCAATAAAACTTTTTCCTGCCATACATTATGCTCTGTCATCTATGTGCTCATTTTTCCTGCATCTGAAACATTATCAGAAATGTATGGTACTGTAAAGTTGCTGAAAATCTCTGGAGCTAGTGAGCAGAGCCTCCTGCTCACAGCAAAATGAATTAAGATATTAAATCAGAAAATTTTGACATCTGATGCTAAGAGTTGTGGGTTAAAAAATACAAACACCTCAAAGCCTAGGGTATCCAGCAACATGCTGAAACAGGAAAGGAGATCACAACCAGTTCCCCAAACACCTGTCACACCTTGATTCTATCATGCCACTGCTGTGCCTTCTTGCAGGAACTGCAGCATTCAGGTGTCTCCACAACAAAGAAACCTCCTCCAATCTCTTCAAGCTACCAAACACACTTTTTGTTTTTAAACAGTATATTTAATCTGAGAAAATATCCATATTCAGACTATGTTCATTGGTGCTCATTACAAACTATCATTAAAGATGTATGAGAGCTTAGATGGGACACTAAACACATATTACTCTAGAATATATTTTTGGACTGTTTCGTTATTATAAATTAGCACCACACTGTGCCGATGATGACAGATTAGGTTTTAAATTTAAACTAAAATTGGATTACAATATCTGTTAGAAGCTTTTTTTTTTTTTTTATAATGCACATTACTCTTTTTCTGTATTCTTAACATAGAATTCCCTTTGTCAGCTTTACCTGCAACTTACAAAAAATAGAAGCAATTCTGCTTTCTGGAAATATACAGCTGTCAATGCTTGAGAGAATATTTTTGATCAAACACCTGCTATCTAAGCTGAAGAACACATTCTTGCTGTGAAAGATTTTCTCCAAGTCAGATATACTAATAGTCCATTATCTGACATGTCATGTTCTGGAATGACTAGAAAAATACAGGTGTAGACTGCTAGCCAGTACATTAACTGTGTAAGCAACCGTTTTGTTGGTTACAAATCTTACTCTGCTACTCATTAGTACCCAATCATAGCTGGGAATGTAAGCTTTGCAAACCATGTTTCCAAGCTCTTATTGACTGACATCTTTTATGTCTTGGATTTAGTCAAAAACCTGGTGTTAGCATGTCTAAGAGCTGTCAGTGAGCAATGAGCTCCATGCTTGACTGGGGCTGGGGAACATGGAAAGAACTGACACAGAGGGTGTAATAGGATGCATTTTCAGCCGTAATTAATGTGCATAGCTCCCTTGCGTGTTAATGGTCTGGTCTGTCTGAAGCATGTCACAAGTTTTCAAGCTCTTACAACTCTATTGCCATGATGTTACTGATATAATTGAAATTATGTGACCATGTCCATCAATTGTACAAGCTGCATGATTAACTGTAAATCAATTCTTGTTATAAGCAGTTCCAAGCTTCAATTTAACAAAGACCCCACCATTTAAAAGAGCTTCTATTAACAACAGACTTCTGTGACAAAGGGACTACTTTACCATTTAAAAAGTTCTGTACCAGGAAGAAATTTTAGTGCTAATGAAATATATATTTTCCTTCTATCATAATCTCCCACTCCAGGATCTCAGTGCAGTTCAAGGCTGCGTAGATACTGTGTTAGCAATGCCATTTTGCTTGCGAGGCAACTCAGATACAGAATCCATGAAAATCTGCCCAAGCTAGCATGCAGAATGTATTATTATTGGTGCACCTTACAGTCTTTCATCAACTCATCTTCACAACAGCCCTATGCAGTAAAGATGTCATAGCCTCATTTTACAGATGCAGAATTCATGTGCAGACAAATGGATAGAGGTGTAGTTAATTGTATCTTGAATATGAGCATCAGCTGGGGAGCCTAAACACTCCTTATGTTCAATGGAGTAGAACAGGCTCCTCCTTGGGATGGCTGAGAGCCTTGTAGCCAAGCACTGGGCCTGCAGTAGAAACGCCTTTCTCTTTCCTTTCCTTTTTTTTTTTTTCTTTTTTTTTTTCAGGGTGAGGTACTCTGAGTTCAGGTGTCTCACACAAGATGAATAAACAACTTGCCCAGGGCTATACAGGAAGGCTGCAGAGAAGACCTGAACCCAAGCTGCTAAAATGTAAGACTGAAGATCTGCTGCCCACCAGCTCCCCTATGGAGTCTCTGGTAAGAGGGAAACGAGGGAAGCCATTTGCAGTGCACAGCAGTGCCCTGGTTTTAGAAACTCTTTGTAATGCTGCTTATTTTTGAGCACCATCTACTGGTATGTTAAATATCTACCCACCTATCTATAGAACAGCCAGGTCATATGCTAGTGGCAGAAAGGGAAATAAGAACTCTTCACATCCAGTGTTGAGCCTTAATAAAATCGCTGTCCTCTTTGTCAGACAGGATTTACCATTACATTTTGTCATGTCTTGCAACAACATTGTTTTAACATACTCAGTTCATCTGAGTTACTGCAGCACAGCAACTGTTTTGCAGCGACTGTCAAGCTCTTAATGTTACTGTGTGTGATTTGCACGTGGAATTACTGTGTATCATCCCTTCAAAACATAAACAGGTAACTCAGATGTGTCAAGAACTGTGCATCAAATTCATCAGTAGTGTAACTCAGTGGGAATTCAATGAAGTTTGTACCAGAGATGGATTTGGTCTACTGTCTCTTGATTCTTGATATATTGGGATCAGAGCCTTGCCAGGGATCCCACTGTGTATGAAATGGTTGCATTTGTCAGTGTTCAGACATCCGGTGAAATGCTCCCCAGTGTTTCCTCCTTTCCAGAAAGAAACAAAACATATTCAATAATAAAAGCCTAAACCAAATACAAGCAACTGCAAATGCAGAAAATTTGTCTTGATCATCTGCAGAAATTAATCAAAATCTGACAGGCCATTTATGAATGGATTACTGCTTATAACAGCTTTCTATTAATTTTTCCTTCTTATAAGTAGCTAGACTGGGATGCTCTAAAGCCATGCCATGGTACTTTTTTAGCTTTCTAGGTGAAATATAAAAATGATCAGTATTATTTCCAATGGGGTCCTAATCATGCAGGAAATAGAGTGCAATGCTGGGTTGACAGTAATTCATTTTCCAAGATCAAGTTACATCTCCTATCAATAACACCGCAGCCATCAGTGTCACTGTTTGGAATTGCACAGTATTTATGAATCGCCGTGCTGAATACCTCCCTGAAACTTTGGTGGTCAAAAGTAAATTACAGCCTCCCTGCCCTAATTTTCAGTTACACTAAGGCCTTTTACTTTGTTCAGCATTGGCAAAGGTTACGTGGTTCTCTTTCTGTAATAGTCTTCTCAAAGCTAGCGAAAAAATGCATAGGTCAACAGAACACATTTCTGTTTCCTCGCCTACATCAACAAAACCTTTAAATGAACCCTTACCTACATCTATCCTCCTACTGCAATGCACAGTTAGCACTCAAAAGATTCATAAACTATCATAACAACAATGCTGGCACACACATATCCAGAAGATATGTAGGTTAAAATTGTGTCTTTTAAAGTACGCCTTGAATTGGGCTTTTTTTTTTTTTTGAAGAAAAGTGAGTTTAACACATCTGGTGTCAGGTGTCTCTCAGTCTTACTCTCAGCATACACACAAGGAGACCTATGGCAAAAGTATAATTTCTCTTTTTCAAAAAAGCGATTTTTCTTTCTGGGATTCTTAGAAGAAAAAAGATTTTTATTTTTTATTTTAACCATATGTCTCTTCTATGTGTATGTTGGAGTTGGAACTGTGTGGTAGCTCAGATGAGAAAAGGACATATGTTAAAAGCTGTTCTCTTTTCTCTGTTCAAGAAAATAAGCAGAAATAAATAGAAGACACTAAAGTCAAAGTAATACCTAACATTGATTACAGTAGTAATCAAGTCAGAGCCATACTGTTCCTCAGTGTGATTATTTGCTTCCTTTTCTAAAATTAAGCAGAGTAGTTGACAGCGTACTCTGTTCTGGTACTGCACATGCTGTAATATAAAGAGAGTATCAGACAGACAAGTAAAAAGGATTCAACAGAAGTGAAGCATGACGAATTAGGAGAAACAATCAATGTAGGCATCATTATAAAAGTCATAGAAATGATTGAAGCAACTTTAAAACAACCATGAAAATCTAGAATGCTGTAAATTAAACAAAAATTACAGATTTCCTAAAAATGTTCATTAAATGTTGTTTTGAGTGAACCTGTCTTTCTTGGTGACATGACTGCAATTTCTCAGGCATTCAACATTTGCTCTTTATTCTTCTACAGTACATACAGTCTAGCATAGAACTATACTAAAGATAGTTCAATAATAGCTATTTACCTCAATGAATACTTTAATGAGTATTTAAAGAACCATACCTATCTGAATAGTGTGTAGGTCACTATCATTAACTAGCCATTGAAAGAGTTAACAATCCTTAATTACTAATGCTTTTCTCTTATAAAGTTTTTTCACAATGAAGCACAGATCTGTCCCATTGTTTCCCGTACATATTAGATCATTCTAATAATGGCATTGGACACAGTGTCTCTGATGGACCCTGTTTTCCCCAGGAAAACAGACACTTCTTACACACACACACACAAAATATCATTTTTCCATTGTAAAAATCAGAACCGGAAGAATTTCAATCAGTCATGTGGCACTGAAATTTAAACACCATCATTTAATTTTTTTATTTAAACAGGGAACATGAAGAAATACAGAAAAAAAAAAAAAGAAAAAAGAAAACCAAAAAGTAGACATAAGTTTTGCAAAATTCCACCGAAAAACTGAGTGGGTGTGTTATTTGATTCTGAGGACAACCAACGCTGAGCACAAGGACTCTTCCTTCTTTCTTTCACTTGAAACTTTGAATTTGTCCAAGTCCAAGGCAAGTTTTGATCTATGCAATAGCCCCTATTATTCCTGCTTAGCAATGTTCAATTGGCAAGGCCTGCAGATCTCTCTCTCTGTCTTTCTCTCTCTCTCACACTCCTTTTTCTTTTTAAATTTCCAGCTACTGAAATACTTCATTTAAGGTACAGCTTTTCCATTAATGAAATCAAAGGGTTTTGGTGGAAATGTTCCGCAGACTTTTTACCATTAGGCAGTTTAAAGGAAGTAGTGATAGGAAAATCAAAACCTGTAACGTCTGGAGGGGAAAAACAAGTGAGGAATAATTCAGGGAAAATATTAAAAAAAAAAAAAAAAAAAAAGTGAAGAGAAAAAAGAGAAAATAAAGGTGGCAATGTAAAAGTTATTCTGGTTCCTAAGTAATTTCTGCCACTTGTGATCCAAATGATAATGCCTGTGCCCTTAAAAAGCAAATTACTATTTACAGGCTTCTTTTCTCTAGCTGTAATCATTTATACCTCTTTCAAAACTGCTGCTGGGACTGTCAGTTAAACAACAAAAAATAGTGGCAAACTATCATCTATTTCTTCCTCTGTCATTTCTCACTGTCCATTCACAGTCCCCATCATCCATGTTGAAAATAAGCTCCTGGCACAAGGGTATGTCAAAACAACTTCAAATGTCTGTGAAATGTAAAGTCAGAATAATATTTTCTTTTATTTTCTAGCATTTTTTTTCCTAAAAAGTACGTAATATGAACCCCCCTGGAGCCTTTCTGTCAGCTGGCTGATGGATTTGCATACCTGCCACCTGACGATGGGTAGGTGACACGCTCTCCCAAGAAGCAGGAGACACAGAGGACTCCAAGCACCCGGCTAATGCTGAATAAAGTCTTTCTCTCTGTATTGCATAATGAATGCATCGTGACAAGGGTCTAATGCCTTGCAGATAACAATGAGTGAGAGCCTAATAGATAATGCATTTATTTATTTATTTTATGTAGGTCCTAGGTCACGTTTGCTACTGTTGTTTGACAAAATCATAATAAACAGACACATTTAGAAAAGTGTCTCTAGCCTGTAATGCTCAAAAATGCTTAGGAAAATCTGTAATTCACTAGGAAACTGTTTACCAGAAAAAGAACTGCAGCAGTGAGAGAAGAGGGGACACAGAGGGATGATTCAGTTGAAGGTTTTTTTTTAATTAGGAAGTTGGTTGCTACCTTCTACAAGGTGACTTCTTTTGCTTTACTGTGACTTGTCAGTAGCCTGTTTTGTTGCACTGGTTGGATTTCTAACGCCACTCTGATTTACTGTGTATATTAAAGCCAGCAACAGAGTTCTGCCATGTCCTAATATAGACTTAATAATCCTTATTTGCACCAAATGGCCACCGAAAGACTCGAATCATTCATGTTCATATAGGGCTTCAATATCATCAAGAGAAACAGAGTAGAGAATATAATAATGAAAGAAATTATTATATGCTACCATTCCAATATGGGTTGCAATAAGAAATACACAGAGGGGTCTTCACATAGGCTAATTTTAGGCACAGAATACTGGTCTCTGTAAGCACTTTCTGTAATCAATAGAAAGAGACAGGCACCTTCAGAGGGCAATTCAGAGCAGGAGCTAATTTAAGTGCACTGAATTGCACTCTTGAAATCCCCATCTCTCAGTGTTTTATATATTGGAGCCTAGGGAGATATACCTTGAATACTGACACAGAAAGAGCAGAAGAGAAGTAAATCTTCTGTGTTTTGTAAAAGAGTTGTGACACTTGTAAACTGGGGGCACGTCAACGCTGCAAAATAAGACAAAGTGCAGAGAGGCCCAATTTAGCACCGCCTTGGACAGGTCGGTCCACAAAACACAGTAACAAGCAGGTGTACTGGTAACAAAGCCCTTCTGGAAAGGTTTCTCATCTTGCACCAAGCACAGGACAAACCAGCTGTGCAGTTCTGGGGTGCAGCCTGACCCAGGCAAGGCCATTTGTGCTGCCTGAGCATGCTGCTCCCCTGCCTGCCTGATCCTCCAGGATGCCTGCCCCCACCTGCATAGCCACGTGCTGAGGGTTCCCTGCCCTCTCATTCCGAAGGGGTGGTGTCCTCCTTGGCATTTTTCCTCCCTGCTAGAGAACAGTCCCCTTGGCTTCCAGAGAAACAGAGAGAAGTGCAAGAGAACCAGAACTGCTGGGGATCCTCCTAGCACGACACAAAGCCAATTTTGGAACAGATGAACAAACAGAGAAAGTAGGACACATCAGACGCGTGCATTGCATGAGATGATACCTATTCGTGTTTACCTTTAAACAAAAGACCTTGCTGACAACTTTAAACAAAGTGTTTTTTTTTTATTGTTGATGCACAAAACAGAATAAATTCATATTCAAAAACACTAATGAGGTTCTGTACAAAGTCTATTCTTCTTTGGGAAACAGATGCTATTTTGAGGTGTGACAGTGATGGGGCTATTGCATCTCATCATCAAGGACTGTGTTATCTGAAAATCAGTTTTGTGGAAACATTACAGTGTATGAGTCAGCAAGTCAAATTCGTCTACCATGTAAAGCAGTTGGAATAATGGGATTTCCACCTTTGAACTCAGACAGCCATCTTACAGCCTGTCCTTCCAAGCCAGCCTCTTTCATTTATTCATGTTGGTTACTTGTAAGTTAAGGGCAGCAAATAAAGCCACAGTCTCCAAAACTAACCGGGGAAGGGGATGGGAGTCAGAGAGCTGCTTTCTTCCTGGACCCACACCTCCCTACTATGGCAAGTTAAGTTATTTCGTAGCCATACTACTACCCACTAGGAGAGGAACTGAGGGAAAAATAAAGGAGCAGAGTCTTTTCTGTCTTCTGCCATTGCCTTATCCTTGACTTTCAACAAAGGGAGCAAATGGGGAGCTACTAATACGTAACACACAATGGCTGCTTGAGCCACCTTCCTCCTTCAAGCACTCTTGGAGATATTCATTATTTACCTGATGCTAGAACGAGCAGCACGAAGGAGAAACAGGAGTATATTTACTTATAACACTCTCAGGAAAAAAGAGAAAAAAAAAGAAAAAAGAAACATGAACAGAGAGGATGGAAAGGAAATCAATATGTGTGATTGCTCTTCTCCATCCACTGTAACGTGTTGGTGAGGGACATGATTCATCTCTGCTGGTGAAAATTGGATTATAAGTGTTGTTGAAGCAGAAAGAGAATTTTGAAAGGAAAATATGCTCCTGCATTCATGGCTGAGCAGTCTGCAGAGAGACTTTTAATTGGGTATATGACAAATCCTGTAATAGAAGGGCAGTCCTGGCTAGAACCCTGAGGAGCAGAAGTCAGCAGTTGTCCTGTTTCCCTGGCTTCAGACCCTGGACCTCCTTTACAGACAACTTTACATTCCTTGGGCTTTCTGTGTCTCTCCCCAAGTGCATGTGAAGCTTTGACATAGCAATACTCCTCTTAAGGCTCCCATCAGAAAGGCAGAAGACAGGTATTAATAGAAATATTTCCTTTTACCAACTTGTTCCATTTGAAAATGCTAAAGAGCTTTAGAAATATTTCAAAACATAGACATACAGTGTGCCTGAGCTGTAAGATAAAGTAGGAAGGGCATGCCAAATTAGGAGAGTTACTTAGCTGACCAGAATGATTTTAGCTTTTAATGATTTTAGGTTTTTTACTCATGGACACCTGCATATATATGAACGCACACTCTGCAGAAGGATGGAATCAACAGATTTAGTTATGTCGCTTGACCTGTTTTCTTCTTTGTTAATGGTGAGAACAGGCAAGCCAGGTTTTATTTAGATAATTAAGACCAGAGGTAGGAAAGAAATGTCAGAAAATCTATTTCTTGTCACATCCAGAAAAGACAATGACTAGTTAGACAATTAGGCAACCTCATCACAGGCAAGGGGAGCATTCACTGTGCTCCACTTGTCATCTCTGCCACTGACCTGCTGTATGATCTTGGCAAATAGCTGCTTGTCCAGCTTGCCTCTCCACAGCACAGGATTGGACATTGTTCAGGTGCAGCATGGAAAAGAAATGGCACTGATGGCAGTTCCTCTACCAGCAGTCATGGGGGAGCCCTTATGAACCTCCCCAAATTGCTCTTTTCCGGTCTGCTATAGAACTGGTCTTTGGCAATCCAGTGCAAACCAAGCAAAATTATAAATCATTAAAAATTTAATCATTAAAAAAATTAATTAGAAAATTTAATCATAAACATTTAATAATAAAAATTTAATCATAAAAATTTTAATCATAAAAATCATAAAAATTTTAATCATAAAAAGTTTCAGCTTGTTAATCTCCGGCAGTTCATGGGCAGCAGTTTTACCTTGCACTGGCTCCAGAGGACAGGTAGGAGCTCCTGGGACACCAGAGCTGCCCGGAGAATAAGCCAGGCTGCTCTTTCCAAGGAGAAAGCAGCAGCTGCATTGTCACTGTTGTCATGGAATTTTTCCTACTCTGAACTAGTCTAGACAAAAATAAATTTTTAGCAGCTTTACATAGTCGTAATAATCAATATTTAAAGGGTTGTGGAACATTTTAATGAAGGGGTTTGATTTCAGTCCCTGACAACTAGAGAGGTAACCTGATTTAATAAGGGAATGCAGCAGCAACCATGCTTCTGAGCCACTGTGGCTAATTCTGAAGACCCCATAGTGATAAAAGAACTATAATGACTGAGGACTAATAAAAACAAAATCAGTGAGGGTTTAATCACCAGCAGAAGGACAAGAATTGAGTGTTAGAAAACATCTTCTGTTTAGAGAGTTAAGTTGTTATGCATACTGAAGCATAATTTGCTGTCGCTGTTTTATTGTCATGCAATATATATTGTAAAGTAATCATTTTAATCTGCATGCAGATTATTAATTAGTGAAATAATAATTTAGCCCTGAGTGAGAGCACAGGCAGGAAGAGGAAGCAGCTGGCTATTTCTCCGACCTTTTCCATTTCAAAAGCTATTCCATAATGACCCAGCTGCTGTTCAGGGACACATGATACAATTTTTATGTTAACTTGTTGCAAAAAAATCTGCTATGTGTAAGGCTGCATTTAGAGCATGTACTGACATAGATTGTGATGCGTATATATTATTTGTGCCAGGCTGATAAACTATAGTTTGCCATTAATTTTAGTGGACATCTGCTGCTGAAAGGTGGCTTTCACTCACCAGTCAGACTTGTAACGCTAATGACAGGTTCGTGTACATTACAAGCAGGCATGCCAGAGCCTGTGCAGTCAGTAACAGCAAAAATAACAGGGCAAACAGAGCAGCAGAGGTTTCATGTGCCCATGGGAACTGTATGGTATTTCACTGCTCCAGTTACCTCTGCCTGGTCTTTGTCCTCTCTTGGGCCTAACTTGGAAGTGCTCCTTAGCTGCATCCTACTAAATACATACATATTACACATACGTATACATACATACATACATATACACACATATATAATATGGCAAAAAGCAGAGATGCTTAGTTATCTTGCTTGAATCCTTGAGAATCTAAATAACTCCGCAGTTTTGGCTCCACAGTGTTTGCTTCCATTTCTGAAGATATCTTGGTCATTTCTGGAAGTAGAATTCATTACTTGAAATATACAAAGCATGCCAGTGGGGAGGAAGGAGTGAGTGTCTTAGCGATCAATAAAGAACTGGCCACTGTAATTGTCTGATTCCACCCGCTACAACCTAACATGACCAGCCCAGTGTCTGAGGGCTGAAACCTGCAAAGTTGCATTGTTTATATAAAAGATAAATTCCTATTAAATGTAATGAAATCTCTGTCTTTAAATTCCTTGACTGAATGATAAGAATGATAAGAATTACCCTCCCGCAGAAGAGGTGCTAGTTCACAGAACTGATAATGAAATATTTCTTCTTAAACTATTTCCTTTTCCTTTAGTTCAAATCTAGACCAGAGTGCCCTGAAATTAAAACTATGACTAACTCGTGGGTGCTCTCCTTCTCTGATTTTCACTAGGTAAGTTGTGGTTCAATGAATGGGTCATGGTGACATCTGGAAGATGGCATGGGAAATCCATTTAATGCACAACCCCAAATGCAACTGGCTAGGAACAGGGTGTTTTTTTTCTGGCAATTCCCTTCGCACCACAAAGGTGCAAGTAAAGGCAGCATGCACAGTACAATCTGCAACATTGGCTACTTCTAAACTTCTCTTTTTTGACCACACAAATTTACATGTTCAACCACAAAGGTGATACTGGACAGCCAAACCTGTCCTTTGCTACTCTATTGCAGTTCTCAGATTTCTCCCCTTGCAGTAAACCTGCAGACTTGTTCAAATCAAGACAGACAGTTGTGGACATCTGTAAGCAGCAAGGTAATTAAGGGATTTGCTGACTTTGGTGAAAGCAAAAAGAAATGAAAACAGAATATGAATATATGTGGGAAAATCAATGCAAGAAATGCAGTGGGGTTTAAAAAGGCTTAAAGAAAGGATTTTCAGAGCTTGTGGATTCTTAGTAAGCTTTTGTTTTTACCTGAGTCAATACTATGACTTATTTTGATAGGGAGGAAAAAGTAATCTCAGCGATTGTTGCTGTATCTCAATCTGGAATTTCTGAGGAATGTATTTTGACTTCCAAGAAGCCAGTCTGCTGCATTGCTGAGAACTGTGTGTGGCTGGTACTTAGCAATAAGACTTCTTTTAATCTGCATGCTCCAAAAGAGACAAGATTTTTAGAAGATTTAGATTAAAAAAAAAAAAAGAAGTTTCTTGAGACCTCCTATGTTGTACATTTTGTGAATATGCATTCCATCAAAAGCTTTACAGTTTCTTCATCCAAGTAGGCTGCGATTATGAGGGCTCTAGATATCTTTGAAAACTGCAGTGCACACCTACACTCAGCCAGCACTTTTCTAATTATATCAGCAAGTCTTTGAATTATTGCTGGTTAAACTCTGCATAAACACCTCTGAATAGAGGTGATCAGGGATTGTGCTCCATCTTCATTAGACAACCTGCACAAAGCAGCCAATTTTTGTCAGTCTAAAAATAAAAGCATTACTTTGCTTGGTAAGGGAGTCTTATTAACAGACTACAGAGCTTCCCTGCTTCAGGGCAGTACAGCAGCAATTGAGGGGGAGAAGGACTGAAAGTTGTTAACAGCAGAAGTTTGTTTTTAAACTGGAAGAAATAATAAGATGGTCTCACTACCTGGAGTGTAAGTATTCAAGAAAACAAGGGAACTTGGCAGCTGCTCTCCTTCAGAGTAAAGCAATGATTTTCATATTAAAATCCTAAAACTCCTATACAAAAGACTGCCATTAATTCAATGTATAGTCTTTTCTATTTTCAAGGAGTTAGTCTAAAAATAAAAGCAAAACCACAACGATGTCTTATTCTTTCGAACTTTATCTAATTTATTAAAGTTTAATGAGTGTTTGGCTTTTCATATGTTCATATATAGGTGGGAATTAACTGAGCATTTTCAGAGAACGCCACTAGATTCAACACATTTGTCTTTGAATGTAATTATCAGAGCAGCTTGCTTTTTAGCAAAAGCCTAGGTGGGCTCTTGTAGCATATCTTACGTGAGTTCTGCCCATAAAAATACTCCAGCACATCAGAAATCTGTGACTCAGTGTGCCTAGCTGTTTATGTGTGCAGACTGTCAAAGAATATGGATCATGCAAAGTGGATGCTTGCTCTGATCCAATACAGGCATGACTGTCTCTGCCAGTCCTCTGCTTGCTTTCCTCCAACATACAAATACATTCATCACTTGGACTTATGCCTTTTCAGCGGTAGCTCACCTTTCACTGTAAGCTTATAACATGTCTTTTGAATTCAGCGATATTCACTCTTCTACAGTTTATTCCCCTGCCCAGGTGATACTGCCTGAGACTTGATTGCCTGCCTCCGGTGAGCCCCCAGCACAGTAATTTCTGTTACACGCTGCCCATCATCCCCAGTAATTGCATCAGGTTTTGAGAGCACCCACTGAAACACAGCACCATTTTACAGCAGCATGTGCTTTGCCTCCCTGCAGGCTTTCACTTGCGAGCCTGACCTCTGCGAGAGGAGCTGTCAGGTTGTGCCCTCCCTGTCACTTCCCCACTGGAAAGCAACATGGAGATAACCATGGCTGGAAGTGATTGACCAGGAATGGCACTTATCCACATTAAAATGCTACCCAGGACACTGTATCTTGTGCTATCACACAAGCACAGTGAAATTCCTAAATACAAGCTCTTTAGAAGAGCATAAATCACTCCAAACCCACACATTTAAAATTTATAGATAAAACAGTTCATGTAACTGTCATACTTAGAAATTAGCAAAGCTCCATTAAGGTTCCCCTAACTTACCACGAAAGTAGATGGAATATTTGAACACATCTGAAAATAGGACAGCTAAGTGCTATAGATCATGAATACACCTTTCTAAGCCATACATAAATTCCACCAGTGTTTCAAAGAAGAAGATAAATAAGCTACACCATCAGATCTTTTTTTTTGGCAATTCTCCTTACTTAGGATGATATGTAGAGAGAGCTTCTTCATCTACAGAATTTTAAGAAGTGTTTCAAACAAAGGACCACATTGTGCAAATAATCTTTACTCAGAGCTTCTTTCTGAGTATGAGAACAGTGTTGCTGCTGCACTGTGATGTTTAAATACAGTTTGGGGGGCATCATGGACCAGTGGCTTCAATAGGGTTAGGAATTAGTTTTCTAGATAGGTATAGAAATGCCATTCACTGCTGAAACATATCCAAGATGTTCCAAGAGGAACATCAAAATAGTCCTATAATTTAGGTCAAATCAGGACACAATTTCAGAAAATATAATCAGGCATCCACCTATATCTTTATTTGCAAACTTGCATGATTCAAGGAATTATGTTCAGGCCATGGGTATATTGTTTAGCTTCCTACTATGAAGGTGTCTATGCAAATGAAAGTAGTGTTGGTATAGGGCATTTGAGAAAAAAATACACATGGGACTTTGAACTCTGCAATTATGTGAAATTATCTGTCCTCTGAATAAGCTATGGTTTGTATCCACTTACAACAGAAAATGGCTACAGATGAAGATTAACAATCTGAAGAGAATGTATCATGAAAGAGGACTGTTAAGTATACAAAAATATGATTAAAATAACAATAAAATATAGTGTTCTTATTAACCCTGAAAATAATGTTGGACCACTAGACGAACTAAATGTAAGTACAACAGTCTCTCATTTAGGTACATACTTGATATATCCAAATCTACAGAAAATCCTCTCAGCTGTGCCTTTTTTTTTTTTTAACACATTCAGATGCCCATTAAAGAGACACAGAACCAATATCTATATTTCTTCATCCTCCTGCAAAACAAAAGAAACCCGCCTAGTTACAGTTCTGTTCAAGAGCTGGATAAAAGTAGAGCACAGACAGCTGAAATGGATTCAGAGAAGAAATAATAATCAGCCATGTAAAGTTTCTGACTGGTATTAAATTTTCAGACCGAATCCCATTCCTCTGCTGACCCCTATTTGCTGCGCTACAGTGGCTGCACTCCTCTGCAGTGTGACAAAGCCAATCTCAGTGGTGCAAACTGGCCCCATAGATTGCAAACCATAATCCTCCTGAAACAGCAAGGGCTGGAAACATAACCAGAAAAGGGAGGACTTGGTATTTTCCCATTTCTTTCTCTGCACTTTTTATGCCTGCAGACAAATTATCCTTTGTCTCTTCATTTCACAAATTAGAACATACAACAGCACATTGGCAAAGTTGCCCTCCCAGGCAACTGTACTTTTGGAAACCAGTAAGTTTTCCTCAAATAACCACATGGACAGCTGTTCTGGAAAATGCAGAAAGAGAATTCTACTTGGGAAGCGGAAAAGGTTTAAGCTGCTGTGAAAATGAGGACCCAAGCTGATACAGAGATTTGGTGGCTATTGTCTTTAATCTCTCACTCTCTCTCTCCGATGAATGATTCTTCCTGCACCGAGTTGCCATAGTTTCAGATTTCTGTGGTTCCCTGGCTGCTGGTTACTACAATGTTTTTATATGCCCTTATGATTTTATGATGTGTACAGTGTCTGAATTTGTTTTCACACTGTATATGGCATCACACCTGCCATACTGAAACAGCTGTAATTATTCTTTACTCTTAAAATCATTTCTTTTGGGGGTTCCTTTCCAATTTGAATCCTTAAAAAAGGATTTCAAAATCCTTTTTTTTTTAGTTCAACATATAGTTTTCAAAAATCTCTTTGAAAACTGCAGCTTAAAGAAAGAAGTAATTAAGTTTACATTATCAGAGTTTTCTCCAGTGCTGCATACTAAAGGGAACTAGTAGTTAATGCAAAGTACATACAGTTCTGTGCTGTCAGTGGGAAAAATGCTGCTGGGACCTCTGGAGCAAACTTCTTTTCCTGTGATTAATCCATACAGTCTGCACAGATGCTTAATTATCGGTTTTCTTTTCCTTTTGCAGATTACATGTTTATACAGTGCATTATAAGCATGAAACTAATGATAGATATTTATGGTTTATATGATTTTTAGCAATTCAGTTTCCAGTCTGGAGGGTGTTAAAACGCAGGATTTGAAAAGTCTCTCTATTCTCTTTTCTTTTGAGCATCTTCCACATTTGGATCGACATGCTAAAATGGGTTCTGTTACGGTATGTTTGTTTCTCTCTCTGCTTTGCCCAGATCTACATGTCTCTCTACAATAATCCTTGCCTCTTCATTGTATCCCTAACAAATTATTCTTTCCAAGTCTCTTTTCCAGGTTGCCAGTCCTCCTTTCTTTATGTCTGGTCTTGGCAAGATCTCTTTGCACTTCTTTCCCAACAAGGCCAGGTTTTAGCTTTATCTCTGCCTCATTTATTTTGCAGCTGCTTTGTTCTCATGCCCAGGCTATTTAGCAACATGTCCTGTGGAAACGTAAAAAAAAATCCCCCCAACAACCAAACATCTAGTTCCCTCAAGGTATTTGCATCAAATGCCAGTGCTGCTGCTTGAATCAGATTTCCAGGCATTTTCACTAATTTCTTTCATCCCCTAAGAAAAAAATCAAAACAAAAAAACTCGTGGCTTAAAAATTTGGAATGGAAGCACTTGATATTAGAGAGCTATGCATGATTACTGATGTTTGGGAATGTGACAGCAAGCAGCAAATGGTCTGTCTGGAAGTAGGATGTGGTTCACTGCAAAATGTTTATTTCTAATCATTTTCTTCCTCGTTGATTTTTTCTTTCTGTAGGTTTACATTACCCTTCAGCCACTCTCTCTAGATGCAGAACTATGCTATACCTCAATAAAAGATCTCAAGACAGCACTCTGATGAGGCATTCCTGATCTTTTAATGTTTCTATATCCATCAGTCTACAATTCTTCACGACATGATCTCAAGAAGCACAGCTAAGAGACAGGGAATTGTATCATACAGGACTGCAAGAAAATATTACTTTCTGTTGGCATGGCTGCTTGTGAATGCAGCATGAGAGGGCGGAATACTCAAATACCCAGAGGTCCATTTAAATCTTCAGGGCAGAAACCTGTTTGCCTGACTGATAAAACAAAAGTGAACAGTTGTTGAATTAGATTAATACTGGTTTTATTTGTCTATTGTTTTGTGAATTTGGGTTTATTTTTTAAACCGTCTGCCTTTAAGAACCGCTAATACCTTCCCATGATATTACAGTCAGTAGCTGTTCTTCTCTTAGGAAAGAAATAACCGGTTGGTCATTACTGTATGCGCAATTTCATCATTTTTATACACAGGATTTGTTGCTAATGGAAAATTCCTAAGGGACACTAACCAGTCTTATGAAGATAAATTACCTCTGCTTAGTATCAATGTGAATGCCACTCTTTCTGCAGCCTAATGTCACAAGTTTACCCCTGAATTGTGTGATTGAGATCTGTAGAGTGAAGGAATCCACAGGATGGTAAAGGAAGGCATTGTATGTTTATAAAGACTGATTTTACTTCAGAGATAAATGTGCAGTGCATCACTGCCTTATTATATCCTTTCCTTACAAATGGAAATTATTGAATTTCTTTTGCCTCATTTAATTCTTTTTAATCCTTTTTCTTTTTGCCTTCTGGTGATTGCTTTTGCTTACTAATTGTTCAAGGCTGACACCCAATGGGTAGCATTATACTGTAATGCTCAGAAAGCTATATGCGCTTCCAAATGACTGCTGTCTAAGGAAACCTCAATTCTGGTAAAATATTATTTTTTTTTTTTTTTTTTTTGTGATGCTGACAGGCCTAGGCCATTAGCTTGGTTTATTTTATGGGGAGTGAAAGCTGATTTAAGATTTGCTTGCTTTGAACTATTTTGTAGAATTTCAAGACAGGCAGGTATAAATCCAGGTCTCAAATAAAATAACTTCCAACTGTCAACGCTTAGACTCAGTGTAAATCTGGAGTTCTGTGGTCTGATCCCACCCAGGGTACTCTGTTTCTGTGAATTTATGTTCGCCCAGCTACAAGTAGTTCCATATAAGACTACTTGAATGAACGGAGTCACTTGTGGGAATACCTATTTCCAGCACTGTCCGTAGATAATTCTGATTTAGCCGGTATATAAAGTCAGAATTTTATCCATCTTGCACTAACCTGCTACATAAGAAGCATAACACATGGCCACAGTGCATGCACTTCTGTACTATATCTCGCTTCAGCCCAACAAAGCAACACATTTAGATGAATCATGCAGAGAACTCAGTTTGATTGTGAATTTGATCATGAACTGCAAAACCTAGAAATGTGTTATAAACACAAGTAAAATAGGGAAGCCCACCTACACAATATGTGGATTACTATCATCTTAAAACTATAGCAGTGGATAATTAATTAGTTTTTGTTTCTTTGTGCAGTGTTTGAAAAAAAAAAAGAGAACTTTTATATAAAAGAGATCCATCATCATTATGATAGACCAAGTGATTAAGATAAAATACAGGGAGACATAATGAAAATGTCAGCATTAGTTAAGTTAAAATTTCTCACCTCAACATATTGACTAGAAACAGTGTGCAAAAGGGAGCAAAACTTGAAGTAGCCAAAGGCTTAGCCAAATTTTGCTCTGAGTCTGAAAACCCAGGCACAGGGTCATTTCACTTGGACAAAGTTTCCTAAAAGCTGATGTAGGCTGTCTTCAGCATAGCCTGCCAGAGCTGGGAAAAGACTTGTTGAAGATGTTATGTATTTTGGCTAACATTTTTCTACTATATTATGGCAATAAAATGTGGTAACTCTTGAGGACTCCAAGTCCTGAAGTCTTTGCCAAATACTTCAACAATGCTTGCTGAGAGAAGACAAATAAAGTCACTGACAGTTTGTCAGGGAAAGAGCACTGAGGGGAAAATAAATAAATAAATACATTCAAATCTATAACTGATACAGCATGTTTCAAATCAGTAAAGCCTTTATTATTTTGGCTAGCAATTCCTAGATTAAGGCATGGACTATGAGGTATGTATGTGAGAGTGTCTTAAACACTCAGACCTTTCTGAAATGTTGAACCGTAATGGCACTCTGGGTTTTGCCTCTCTGGCTAGGTTGTGCATTGTATAAAAACATTGAGGGACAGAGAGAAATGCCATAGAACATAATATACGGTATCTTTCAATAGGCAAGCAAGGCCACAGGGACAGATACAATCCTGCCTGTGCACCAAAAAGAAACAATGCACTGAGATATCTTTCTTCATTATGGGAAAGTACATACGTAGTAAGTTTTTTGAACCCCAGAGAAAAAAGTTAAACATAGTAAGACAGATAAGTATCTAAGTAGATATATTATTTTAATGTAGAGAGAAAGGGAGGGGAAAAAAAAAGATAAACTAATCTCCATGCTTAGTCTGAGCCTTGCAGGTGTTGATTTTCATTAAACCACTAAGATGTTATTGATGTTCTCCCCCAAACAATAGTGAACATTTGGCTTCTGCATAAATGGCAAAAACTGCAGTAGATTAAGCACTAGGCTATTGCTTGCCTTTGGAAAATTGCCATGTAATAGCAAAGGAGCAAAGCAGTCTGAAGCAGCAGCCTTCTTTAAGAGTCTGATAACAGAGAAGGCCTTCTCATAAAATATCTTTTTAACCTCATCACCCAAGTGGAAGAACTGCCATGTGATAGCATCCTGACCTTTACTGCCAAATATGAACCATCTCCACAGAATACTAATCTGTTCATAATAGAGTTATTGCTTTTTTAACAAAACTTTTTTTTTTTTTTAAAACATATCAATTCTTTACTCTTTCCTCCATTGCCTTTGAAAATTTGTGTTTGTTTTTTCGGGGGTTTCCTCTAAACTCACAAAGGAAAGATGATTCCACTGCATTAAAATAGGTGCCAGAGGTACTCTAAAGGTATGGGACCTATTCTGTACAAAATAATTTCTTTTTGTATATCATTTGCATTACAGTAATTTATGCTAGTAGAGGATTTTGCCCTACAAGTAAAGAAAAACTACCCAAAGCTTTGCTGCCTTCCACTTTAACTGAGCAACTACTGACTGTCATCTTGGTTCTCACATCTTTTAAGCCCAGGCTTTATTGAAGTTGCAGAACCAGCAAAACTGAAGGAAATCTAAGATCCAACTAGGAAGCCTGATCACACGGACAGCTGTGATTTCAGTGCTGTGAATTTTCAGTGCTGTGAACTCAGTAAAACCAGCAGGCTTATATACTGAATGTGACCTTCTTTGTTTAGTTTGGCTTCAGGTCTTTGGGGTGACTTAGGGATCTTTATCATTTTTCTCATATTTTCTCATATTACTCATCCCTTTTGAGTTTCTGTAGATTTTCTCTGCCAGAGCTGGACAAATTTAGCCCAATCACACAACCAGTAAAGGGGAGAAGATACTACAGTTAACCATATCCTTATGCTACGGCAAGTGAAAATACATTAAAAAATATATTTTCTTATTTTTTTCCATATTTGAGTACCTCCCCTCAAGCAAAAGCATTACAAACACTGCCAAAAATGTACCTCCTGCACTAGCCAGCATTCATTTTTGGGGTTTTGATTAAACCACCTCTGTTTCTCAGCCATCATTTACGCACACATTTTCTTTGGAGGTGGGCTGCAAAGCAAATCTCTTGCCAGCGGGAGGGCAGCAGCTCTCTTGACTGCCCCACGTACACCCTACGTGCAACCCCAACAGCAAGGAACCCAACAACCAAGAATGGAGACGGAGGTGGAAGGTAATGGGTGTGACAAAGAGAGGAAACAAGGACTCACTAAGAAGACAGGGATGGATATGAAAAGACTGAGAAAAGGAGGAAGATCTGCCTGTCATATCATAAGTATTTTGGAGCTCTCCCATGTCTGATTTTCCAGTATTAGGATTCTTGTGGTGGAGTTTTATTTGCATGTAATAGACAGGTAATGTCAAGAAGAAATTCTGCATCTCTAACATAGTTTTGCTGCATAGAGTATACTGTAACTGTACCAAGCAATTAGTGTGGATATGCTGTAATTACTACTGCCTTTTGTCAATGCTTCTTTGTTATTTTGTCAAGCACAAGATTTACATGTAGGACCAAATTCTACTTTGAGTTACACAAGTTTAAAATGAGAGGAAAAAACAAGCAGTAGCATGGTACTAAGAAACAATCTGGAAAAATCATTTTTAAGGAACAATAATCCTGTGTAAAGACAACTGATCCACTGGAGGAATAATGTGCTAGTTCCTCAGGCACTGAGATAGAATCAAATAGCCTCAAATTGCTGAAGAACATACAGACGTGCTTGTTTTCAAGACTTATGTTTGATTGGTCGGGCCAGTTAAACCATCTTGCTCATACAGTACCTCAATCCTAGGTACCTTGCAAGAGTCAGACCAAGACCATATTCCTGATACAGCACTTAATAAAGTGTCAGATATTATGTGCTTTTGCATGCAGAGCAAAATCCTCTGTGTTGGTGGCCTTTTAACCAGCCAACTGGCATTTCTAGAGGCCACGAAAAACTTCCTCAAAAGCTGAATCCAGCTCTCTGGCCATCATTTGGATATCCTTGACCAAAGCTATGATCTTGACCTATTCCTTTTTTACCTCCAGGCTTTGACTAGCCTCACTCATTGGTTACCTCTCTGCTTAAACACACACGTGCGTTCAGAATTAGTGATAAGCATGTTAAAAAAAATACATTGTTTCATGAACTCCAACGAGGAGAATAAAGTAATATCCAAGCTAAATAGGAATTGCTAGCTAATGCAATGATCTCATACATATCTCACCTCTCAGCACCTACTGTCAGCCACTGACAGACTCAAAATATTGGACTAAATTAAGCTATTGCTCTCTTCTAGATGAATTATATTTATTACTACACTAATTCTATGCATACTGATCCTACTTAAAAAGGAATCTATACACAGACAACTGCACAGTACCAGTCTATCTGCAGAAAGACTTCGTATATCTTGAAGAATCAAAACCAAAACAGAACCAAAACAGAATAATATTTTTTTGCTCTTTTGGTGGCTCTGGTTATATTTCCATGGGCAGGATTAGTTTACCTCCTATGCAAATCAACAATTGTGAACAGGCTTCAAGGTCAGGGCTAAGGAAATAAGACAAATAGCAAATGAGAATGGTGCTGACAACAACTGATAAGGTGAGTTTTACAGGTGCTGAGTAGCTCATCAATCACATTTCGAGTCTATGGCATGGAAGATCTGTCCCAACTACTATAATTCATAAATTATATAATGAAACAGAAATAAAATGACCCTGAGCATAGAAGAATTTACCATTGCTCATGACCTAGATTAAAGAACATGAAGATAGAAAGTATGTGTGAAACAGTGATAGATAATCTAATATAAGAAACTGTATTGAGAAATAATAATTTGACAGATGAGGAAGGTTCTATTTTGAAGAAAGCTCTCAGCATGGGGAGAGTTGTTTAGAAACTTCCATGTGACAGAGCAGTGTGAGTATTTGATATCTTCAAGTCCGAACACAAAACATGATGCAATTAGTTATGTTAGTTTAACCTGCAAGAAAATCCCACCTTAAAGCACCATGACCATATTAGAAAATGTCACAGAGTTTCATATGAGTTTTAACTCCCCTGAGAGCTGGCTTACTCCTCATGATAAGACCATTCCATTTCCTCCCTACATTGGGCTCCTTTGACATAAACTGGATCTTATCTGAAATAAACTTACTGTTTTCTGTTTGATTTATTGTTGCCACTTCTGCATGGGTCCGCTGAACTAGTTGTGTATTTTGAAGTCATCAGCTGTTACATGGATTTGAAGCATCTCCAAAAGCCTCATGTTTTTCATTGAAATGCATTACTAGCTGATCTTGTTTGAGAAGATAGGGGGAAAATCTGTACTTACATCACAGTATATATGTGCAGGTCAGTTGATTTCTCATTTAATTTGACTTGCAAGTACCTGATTCTCTCCTCCACAATATGCAGCTGAGTGCTCTCTTGTGCAGCTAATCGGTCTGTCTTCAACTTTCCCTGTTAAGTTATGGTGCCTTAGTAACAACACTCATCATATCTTGCTGCCAAACTAGCCCAGCTCTACCAGAGAGCTCAAGAGTTAAACTAGGTGTTAATTCTGATACCACACCACCTTAAAGCTATGGTGATGGGTGTGAATAGGCACTGAACAAACAAAGCAGTAATTTCTGTGTCACCAAAGAGCAGATAGATCATCTTTTACTGGAATAATTTCATTTAAAATAAACATGTAAAATGCCAAACCACTAAACGTGCATCACAGGTGGTATTTCAAAGGTTTGGAGCTAACCTGAACCTTGTATTGAACACTAACTGTTGGAGTCTGCATCTTACCAACAAGCCTGATTATTCTGTTTCTTGCTGTGTTTATTGTTTGCAGCAAAATTTTATTAATATAAGAATGAAAACAGCAAGAACAGTACTATATGAAAGCCTGGCTATGAGAATAGAAAAAATAACTCAAGCACTTGTGATCACTGATTATTGCATTTTCAGTGCTGCTGAAGAGATTTTTTTTGAAGTATGTTTACAATCATCTCCAAGTTCTATAAATATTGCTTTGCTATTGACTTTGTGCCATGAATCTAGTACCAACAAAAATACTCACCCTCATCACTGCTGATGGCAAAGCAGCGCTTTCATTTTGCTTGGCCTTTGTGCAATTTTAGTATTCATAGGACTGAGAGTTCAATGGCTTAAAAATAATAAAAAAGTGTGAAGAAAACAACTGCCAGAATGAAAGAATAATACAAGTTTTAAATGCTATGTCCTGTTTATATAAGAGCATGGAAAAAATAGAAAAAATTGGCAATATTACACAGCTGTTCAAAAGAACTGGGGAGAAAACATCATTAAATATGTTCATACAAAGATTTTTATCTATTCACTAAGTTCACAAAAAAATATAGCAGTGCCATTGAATTAAAATATACAGTTGGCATTACTTTTAAGGAAAGACTACTAAGTCTAAAATAAAATGTTCGTATAAACAGAGTGCAGGAATTTATTTGCCATGCCTACATTTCCCTCAACCAAGGGAACATCAAAAAACCCTTGGATGGGAACTGGTAATATCCTAATAACCACCCCAGAGTTAAACACTGTTGGCATGGCTGAGCTCCTGCACTACAGGAGCACAGGGATACAGATGGGGCAGTCCTGATACTGGCAGGACAGTCCTACAGATCCATTTTAAGAAATTAGAGACTGCTAATTGCAGTTATAATTACCTCCTTAAATTCTGATATCAGACAGATGAGCATTATATTCTGCTACAGCTACAGATACTGAAAATGCCACACGTTAGAGATGCCATGAATGGCCAAAAACTTTAATTTTAATTTTTATTTTTTTAATTTCCATTTAATTGAGCAGCATCTAAAGGCTATATTTGTCCTGTCATAGTGATTCTGCTTTTAAGACAAAGCTCTACCCCAGACACTTTACAGTCCTGGTATAATATTAAAGACAGCAAACCAGGGAAGAGACAATAACAAGGAACTTACTCTGCTATTATTGTCCTTACTGTAGTCCTCCAGCAATATCTGTTTGGGTAAGGAGGACCTAAAGTACAAAAAATATAACTTGCTTTACGGAGCCTGTGTCTTCACCCCTTCCACACCCTGGATATCAAATGTGTGCTCAATCTTACATGCTAGCTAACTGTTAGAAACAAATGCTTCCAACTAGATTAATGACAACAAAAAGCATACAAAGATGAATGCAGAGCCTAGAGAACTTGGATTATTTAATGCATGAAGCTGAGACTCTGCTGAGCTTGGAATAAATGTGAGAGGTTGTTCAAGGACAAAAAGGCTCTGCACAAGGGCCTGTCTCCAACTCTTCCAGAAGGAATTCTGGAACTGCAGAACAAGGAACTACAGTAGGCGCAGAAGGTTTCTCAGCACCAACTTAATGAAAACACATCCATATTATATTTGTAGACCTACTGGCAGTGAGGTTTCTAATTTTATAAAAAAAATTTTCCTCACGGCATAATTTATGGAAGTCACCCTGAATTTCCCACATTTTCCTGAATATCAGTTAGAAGCAGAGCAAAGAACAAGTAGTTTAAAGTAACATTTTGGTGAAGTTGGGAGGTTAACATTCACATGATACTTTTCTTATTATCTTTTATTTCAATTGTCACTCTAAATATAAAATTGAATGACCTATTTTTCAGATCACTAGGAATTTGCACAATTTTCTGCCTTTGCTTAGGGCCATGTCATGACATTCAACATATTGTGAAAGAAAAAGAAAACAAAGATTATCATCAGCAACTCAGCCGTAGGTATCATTAGTCTCTTGACTCTTCTTGCCCTGTACTACCTCAATTCCTTCAAGCACCATTTATCCCATAGCAAAGCAAACCAAAGGTGGCATGAGGAAATGGCACAAGTGCCCTTCATGACAGAAGGAAAGGTATGGATACTAGTAAGTGTTAACTTTTGATTTTGATGGTCAGAATTGAGGCTGGTATTTTCTGTTCCCTGATAGAGGAGAAAATAGCTTTTTCTAGTTGCAGTATCTGTTTTGACCAATATTATTGCCTGTTATACTGCTGGATAAAGGTCTGCCATACTGTCACAAGAATCTTCTCCTGAACACTCTTCACGTACATCCTGAGCTCATGAATCCCCCTTGTTCATCTCTCTAACATGTATCTTGTCTACTTTTCATTACATTTATTGGCATTTAGTTCAAGATTGCATGTTTCCCAAAAGATTTCCTGTTTCTGTGGCAATACATCTTAATCATTGTTTTTTCTGCCTTTGACCTTACTCATGTCTATTAAAATAGCTTGTCATACAATAGCAGTATTGTGGGTCTTTTATCATACTGCATACTTACAATCACCTCCCATTGTGTTTTTGTAGGTGATTCACCTCTATCATCTTGCAATGTTATTTAACCTCCATTCAGTAACAAGAAAAAGAAATCAGTTAAAATAGCAGAAATGGCTAGGCTGCCTCAAATCAAAGTAAATTGATCCAGTCTCATAATTTAACATCACACAAACATGTTAAAATAAAAAATTTCCAATCATTACTTTATTTTTAAAAAAAAGTTACCAAATATTATTAAGAGCTAATAAGATACACTAAGATTCAACAACTGCCAATGAAAATTAAATTGAGTTAAAACAATCAGCATAAATAACATGAAGGAATAATATTAGAAAAAAACTGGCACATATAAAAACTATGGTTTATTTTATTTATATGGTCATATTCCTCTGTGACATGCGGCAGGGGACAAACAATTTTAAGAGCGTTCACTGAGAAAATTGAGGATTAACAAAGCCAACAAAAAGGGTCTACAAATAAAAGAAAAGCTGAAGTGATACAGCGGGAGAAAATGCATCTCAAATGACTGAGAGGGAAAAAGCACTAGGAATAGATGTGGTTTTGCTTTGAGTTTGATAAACTGAAAGAGGAAAGTGAGATACTGAAGCCACTCTCTTGTGTGGCCAACGCTAATCAACAAACATGTTAAAGTATATATGGAAAAGGATTAATAATGTAGGACAGATAGACAAAGCATGTTTGCCAATGAGCTTCACAGAAGAGCAATTAGATACCTTTCTGTAGTTGGTGAGCATCGATAAGAAGAGATCAGTGCTGTTAAGCATAATTAACCTTCATTTAAAAACCTGTTGATTCAGATAAATAGGTTATAAGGAAATATTTGCATTGTCTGGCTGTGGACTATTTGAGGCCTACTCTTGCAGCCTCTGCAAAGTATCCTAGAAGACAAGTAGGAGTTTTTCTCATGTAAATAGTTCCTTTTACATCAGTGGGAAAGTCTGTGAGTATTTCAACACAGGAAAGTTGGCCCAACCTCTCATTATCATAATTCACAGTGGTCAGCCTTCTACTTGGGACTGGTAACTTTACAGGGGATAAAATCTTAGTGCAATATCAAAAAAGACATTAGAAGGTATCTGAAATCTTCCAAGATAATTTAGCAAGACTTAGAGGACCAGCTTTGGTTTGCTGTTAATCAAAGAAACCTCTGAACTTTGGGGAACCTGTGACAACTTTTTACATTTGCCACAACGATAATTGCAACACAGCCACAGTGAGAAAAAAAAATCAGTACAGAAAGATACGTTATTTGATAGGAGAGTATGAGAAAAATATTGTGTAACAACAACAAAAAAATACCAGGCTAAGATTGGACTGAGTGACTAAGAGAAATAGAGGGAAGCTGCTGACAGATTAGACTGATTTCCAGGATCCACAGCCCAGTTTGATGGCAGATGGGAAAGTTGAAAGTTAATGACAGATAAGATAGATGTTGTTCTTGGTTGGTTAACTGTTGTTTACATGATGTGAGAGACTAAGTTCACAGTCTACAATAAGCAGGAAAAAAATACTCAAGAAGAAGCAAGAAAGGAAAAATACTTGATATGTGAAGAACTTTAATACATTTCTGTGATTGCTCTCTTCTCATTCAAATGGTGTAATTGAGTTTTTCATTTGAGCATTTTGCTAGAGGTCTAAGACACTCCCCCTTCTTCTCCCTGTAAAACTTTGCTTCTGGTGACCATTATCATCAGCTGAGCAACAGGAAAATGAATGGCACAATCTAAGGAGTCCAGGATGGGCAATTGCTGAATGTTAGAAACTCATCTGATATGCCCAAGAATACTACTGACGAACATGTAAACTATGCATGAAGTTAAGAATTAAGGCTGTTTTTTTTTAAAAAAATATTATTTATTGCTATTTTAAAAAAGAGGCATGTGGGATTCCATTGATTTCAAATGGATTAGTAGTGGATTCCTGGCATTTCGTAAACTTGTTTTTTAAGAAATGATCCAAGGGGGAAAGCTTAGTGCACATCATGCTGGTAGACAAAATTGTCTGGAATTCATTGACTTGGTAATGTCAAAGTTTATGGAGAAGTAGTAGTAACATTATGCGTAACATATTTGAGTTGTTTTTATAAGATATTTTGGTCACTGCATTGTAAGAGCATCCTCTCAGAGCACACCATTACAACTCAGGGCAAGCCCTTTTAGGGAGCTGTGCTCTAGAAAAGGATTAAGTGGCTGTTGCCTAAAACAACATCTGGGGAAAGGATCCCAGTAAGCTGTACAATTGCTCTAGGGCATAAGGAAGATGGCTAGCCATGAAAATCACAACAACACTTCCAAACACTTCTTCATAAAGTGTTATTGTTGAGCTTCAGAGAGGAACAAAGTAGGCCAAGGTTCTCTATAAGTTTCTGGAGCTAGTATATAGCTCAGAAACATGTTCAGATGCCAACATTAATAAGAAAATTTAGGAGAAAATAGGAGAAATAAAAACAATTTGTTACATGTAACAAATCATTAAAGAACACATTTTCTTTTACTGGAAAAAAAAATGGCCCACACAAAGAATTCAGGACAGCAAGTTCTGTTTTTCCTCCTTCTGTGACTTTTTGCTCAGCTTTACATCTGATTTAGTGACTGACCCCACACACACCTCTTTTTGTGCATCTCCATTTTTTTGTATTGTAGCAAGATGGAAAACATTTTCTGCATATAACTTACTCCCCTATTATTTATTTGCCACTTGAATTCAGGATTATGCTCTTGAGGACGGAAGGGGAGGGTGATTATTTAGCTGCAAGTTTCTTCCAAATAGGTATTCCAAAGTACTACGTAAAAATTTAGTTTAGTTAATTCCAGTAACATCATTCAGAAATAGGAAAGTATCATCAAAAAATTGTTTGACAGAGAACATAGAAGTTGCTGACTTTACCCTGAGCATACTCAATCATATTTTGAACTTTGTCTTCTCTACAGAGTTTTTATCTCCATCATGCAGCTGGAACAGACGGTAAGGAGAGCCCTCCAAACCCATATGTGGCTGTGCTCTCAGATATGACTTAGTTACTGTCGAAAATATGAAATAAATCTACCTTGAATATACTCTTCCAAAGTTTCTTACTTGTATATTTTATTTCCAAAATCTTCAGATAAAACATGGTTTGTAGAGATATTGTGCATATCATTCTTTGTGTTCCTACATCTATCCAGTGCCTTGAAATTGGAAGTCTGCGGAACAGTAGTTTCATGTATAATAAATACAAGACTGTCTAACACAGGCTCTCTAAGCAATGCTGACAGAACATGAATGTGAAATAACACTCAAGAGATCACTCAGAAATCAATAAACTCTATCAGCTAGGATCTTAACACTGTCTACTACAATAATACAGGCAAAGTGATGAAGACCGCAAGGTTACATTGTGGTTTAAAAAATGAACACAGAAAAGATCCCCCAAATGTTTTCTTCATGCTGGGAAATGAGTGGAAGGGGGAAAAAAACAAAGCCAAACCAAACAAAAAATCACCAAAACCAAAAAGCCCACTCCCAACCTATGCGTGCCGTGGAAATGCTGAAATACAGAGTATGGGACTTGCCATCACAGACTATCCTAAGCAATTCATCACTCTAATCTGAAAGTGGCCAGACCCACATGTTTCAAGAAGAGAAACTACTATAGGAAAAGATTTTTTTATTTTTATTTTTTCTAACTCAGGCAGTTTCTAACTTTTTAAGTAAGGATGGAGCAATGAAAATGACATTCAGATTTGCCATCTTCATTCAGCTGGATTCAACTTGTAGGAAATGAGAGAAAGAATGGACTCAGAAATTTACCCAAGATATTAATATTTGAGAAAACAGAGATTGAAGCTGCAGGTTGATGGTATATTCTAGTTTGAGCAGACTACAGTGAATCAAAAATTAACAGTAGTTAAAAATATTGAGCTTCCTTTTAATCACTAATCACCATCATATTGATTTCAATGAGAGCAACATCTGACCAAAATTATCCTTAAGAATTCTAAAAACCCTTAGCTCTTCTATAGAGAAGGACTTAGTAACATCACTGGGAGTTGATATGCCTCAGAATAAAAACCTTGAGACCATGCTTCTGCCAAATGTTCATAGGGATTCCACCACAATCCATAGAAGGGCTGGGGGCCTTCGTACTGAAAAAAGCTTACGAGTAAAACAGAGCAGGCAGTAACAGTTGAGGTGAATCAGCATTGTATGTACCCAAAGTATAGCATTAGAAGCAGTGCAGTGAGAGGGAATAAGGTGGCTGGCAGCTGCTCCTAGGAGGGATGACATGCAGGAGACAAATCTTTCCCCTGGATCTTCGGGAACACCGGGCATGCCAATTATTAGTGAGGGATTTGAAGGTCTGCCACAAAGCAGATCTTCATGCCACATGCATCAACCCAGCTGTCTAAGAGCTGCTTCATTCAGTCCTTTCAAAATACATTTTTATATCAGCTTTAGGTCCTCCATCAGGACATTACCCAAACATCACGATGTCTATCAGTGCCCCCCTCTCCATCTTACAGAAAAATGAGCTGCAGCATAGAAATAAGGAGTTTGCTACCACTTGAAAGCCTGCAAAAGAGCAATGACTTGAACACAGCCTCCCCAGTCTCCCAGTAGTGTTGCCCACTCTCCCCTCTCCTGTTCTTTTCCCCCATGCATCATCACACAGTGCTATATATAAAGTTTTCCCATTGCTGGTTTAATTTATTTAAAGTCCATCCCATCATTTACCAAATGAATGATTTTGTGGAACAAGTCATAAGGAGCTTGCTAAGCTGGTAAAATTACCAAGTGGCTCAGTTTGGATTCCATATGTTCTTAATAAATGCATTTCCACACCAGCTGGTATTTGGTTGCTACAATTCATTTGCAAACATGATTAAAAATTCAGTCAAGATTAATCTTTATTTTTCACTCAGCTACCTTCAAACAAAATCACCTACTGCAATGTGTATGGTAATCAACCCAAGAAAAAAAGCTTAGAAATGGAAACTTCACATAGGTGAAAAGTTAGGTTATTGAAATTTGAATTATTTCTTGCCTACAAAGTTTTAGGTAGTACTCTTTACCTTTGGATATGGCAGTTCTTCTACAGCTGCTTCGCCTGATATGAATAAATAATTGACAGTCATTTGACAGCCCTTTAAAGAAAGTACACGAAATGTATAAATAAAACGTTACAGGATAATAGCAAGCCTCCATACAGTAGACATGAAAGAGAATTTGCTTATGTATTGTAGAAACTCTACTACTTTTGAAATTACTCAGATGAATATTGGGACAGCTAAGTTAGGTGCAGCAATGTAAATACCAAATGTAAATATGTAAATACCTCTTCTCTTTGCCTAAGGGGCAAAGAGAAGAGTAACCAAAAAGCACAGAGCACCAGCGTATTGGTGTGCCTCTGAGAGCAGCCTTCCTCCCGAAAGTCCACCACCATGACAAGGTGGATGTTGTCCTTTGCTTCATAGAGGCAGCTGGTAGAAACTGTCAGAAGCAGTGCTGCTGGATTGCAGTTGTTGATTACTATGGATTAAGAAGGCAAACAATGCATCGAGTCCTAGAGCTACATCTGCCAAATGCAGCATTTGTCTAGTCAGAACACTCACAGAATAGACACAGAAATCATGCCATTGTGCAGAGTGTGGGGGCCTTAGAGAAGCACGGAGAAGGCTCTTGCCTGAGAAATGCTCTGAGAATCTCAGATGAAATAAAACACTCTGGAAGGATACTTGTTTTTCTGATGACTGTATATATATGTAGTTATGTTGGTGTGACATAGCCAGATACATGGAAAAGGCAAAGGTGAAGATGCAGGGTTTCCTTCCCTCCAGTTCAGGACCTTCTCAGGCTATAGGAAGGTTTATTTACTTGAATCTCAAGGCTAGTCCCTAGTCCTGGCTGAGATTCTAGTTGCTTCTGATCAGTTTCAATTTAGATCATTTGTCTTTGAACCTACAACAGCAGGGAAAACCCCCTAAAAATATTTCCAACTGTAGGAGTGACAGGGAATCAAACCTTTCTGGAGCTTTTCTCTTTTGTTTCAAGCAGAGTGCAGGCTGGCTGCAGGGACAAGGTGCTCAAATAAAATAACGAGGATTAGAAGGCATAAGAACATTCACTTCAGGCAGCATTAGAAGTACTCTTTTTAACAGAAAAAAAGAAATCAAGGAGAGTGCCCAGTACACACATTAAGAGTTGGTCTGAAGTTACAGAAATAAGCACTTTTCACTAAAGCTGTCTGAAGAGGATGAGGGCTTCTATTTAAATATGTGAAAGTGAAAAGAATTTACAGATTCTCAGTGGGGTGTGGAAAAATATAGTGATAGAGAACTTGCTTTTCAGTGCCTGCAATCCATTCTGCTAGCTTGGCAAAAGATCAGAGATCTGCCTTTTCTTTTGCACAGCACAGTTCGCACCTGGTCTGCCTGGCAGAATAGCTGGGAACCCCATGCAGCAGAGTGCCACAATGCAGGGACTCGCTACCTGTGCAGGAACTTCATAGGGCTGTTCCCAGCAGAGGAACAGTTGCCCTGAATATTTGTTGTGAGACAAACCAAAACACACACACACACACACACATACACAGTTCCATGCTGAGTCCACTGCCAGGTGAGCTCTGCTGGCCAGATCCCATCCCCTCACAGCTGTTCTCCTGCATGAAGATGATTTTTCTTTCCCTTTTTTTAATCTTTCAGAATTATAATGAATTTGGATTTGACAATTCTATTCTTTCCTTCCTTTCCCCAAACAGCAAACTCAAATAATAATGAATACATAATGTGCGGTGAACTACTACATAAAGTGACAGCTATTTTGGTGATGTCTCCAACCCATTAACACCTGGAGGTCATTAAGACAGCACAACAGGATGACCCTTGCTAAGGAGTTAGACTAGGAAAATATGTTTTTTTCTTTAGGATTTGAAATTAGAATAATGTTATTTCAGAAGTGATAAAGACCAGAGAGATGTAGCATAAGGAAGATGAAAACTGACTCACTGACTTATTCAGGGTGGAATATCCTATTGATTCCTTCTTTCATCACAAACAGCCCATCTGTGTTCAGCTGAGTTTGGGTCAAAGGATACACAAGTATTTCATTATTTAGACAAGTTAACCTACTTAAACAAAAACATTATCAGCTACCACAGGATGATTCGAACTGACATAAATCCTCTGAACACTAAACAAACAATGACAAAAAGCAGACACTGATGGCAGTAAGTGTGCAGCTCGAAGACTCTCAGCAACAACCAGCATTTACTTACAAATTATTTGTGCAAGCAGCTACTGATGTGTATAGGAACGTATCATCAGGAATTATTAACTTAAGAGGTTGAAAACTACTGTGTTTTCAATTTGCAAACCTGAGTTTTCCAGCTGAGGAACGGACACTGATATGATGAATTTCAGTCTGACATTAACAGCCCTGTTTTTATTTTATTTTAATCACAGACTCCTTAGAGGTAATCCGTACATCTCACTGCAACCTGCAGATCACTGCTTAAAACCTACCAATTTATTGAGTTTGAAGTATTGAGTTTGACCTTGAATCTGCGAAGGAAATGGGATTTTTACTTCAGGAAAGTTTTAATTTCCAAGCTCGTTCTGTAGTTTTCTTCAAAAAAGAAACACAAGAATAATTTTGAAATTTTTTGAAGAGAGAGGTTTCCCAAGAATTGTTTCAGTTAAATAAAAAAGCTTTATAGCAAATTTGACTTTTAAAACATAGAATACTTTTCCACTGAAAGGTCATTTCAAAACAAAAATTTACAGTATGTGTTCCTACATCTCTAAAATACTGCCTTTGATCTGGTCAAAATACATTTGAGTAATCACACCAAAATAAATTAAAATATAAAATGGGTGTTCTATGAAAAACCTCAATTCTGGAAAAAAAGGTAGAGCCTGACAGATGCTAGAGTAGCATCTTTCAGAAGCTTTTGACCTACTGGGCAAAAATGACCTGTAAACAGCCAGCTAAATTGGCAGCTGTAGAGAGGAGGAATTTTTAGAAATATGAAAGCTTATCAAAAAGAACCTAAAAGCACATCTACAGAATTTGCATAAAGTCTATTTAAGAATACCATTTTGTAACTGCAAATACATATGCACAAGATTCTGAGATTTAAAATTTTGTGAAGAAAGAGGTATTCAGATAGAACCAATTAAGGTTTTGCAGGGTTGAGATAAAAGTTTTGTCATTATTAAACCTTGGATTTAAAAATGTAGTAAGTGATAATAGCTTACTTTTATATAATAAAGAGCATAGGGTTCCTACTAATTGAGTATGAGCAGCAATTAACCTTTTGGTGCATCAGTATGCCAGGTTTGAAATATTTGTAAATTAGGTGATTAGGATGCTTTAGCTTTAAAGCACCAGTGAAGTAAGCCTGGGTTTTCCAAAATTCCTGCAAAACTGATCTACTCTAAGAACTTTTGAAAGTTCAATGGTACTATAGTGAAAGTATGAGGCATGTATCAATTTAGCCAGCAAAATAATGTGCATAACCCATTAGCATAGTTTAAAAATGCATATGGATGGTTTAAAGACAAAAACTGTTATGTCAGAGTGTTTCGCCTGGTTAGAGTAAAAGCAGATCTGGCGCCTGTCTTCTATATCTGTCAGCTTGCAGAGACAGGGAAAGGTGTGGCTTGGCAAAGATTTTCTTGTTGAAGGTGTATCTTCTTTAGTGCCTTTTTTTTTTTTTTTTTGTATTTCCAACATACGTTTCCTAAAATAAAAGTAATTTCTATGCAACAGAAGGAAAATCTAACCACAAAGCATTTATTCAACAAGCCCATTTCTAGCTTAATATTATTGTATCAGGGAAAAATAGGCAGGGACAAACAGAACCAAACTTCCCTCAATATGAGACCATTCTCCTGCAAGCCTGCTCTGGTCCCAGGGCCATACAGCTACCCTGGTATCCTCTCTGCTATGCCGTGCTTCATTTTTGCATGGTAAATAGGCAGGATGACTAGGAAAAGATTACACTGATATTTCCTGATAGTTTAAGGGGACTTTGCACAGGTTATGCGTCTCAGAGTAGCTCAATGGATGAAAGAAAATGATTTAAAGGCTGTAGATTTAAAGGCCACAGGGGAACAATTTAATCCTAATGCCGGTCTTGATATTTCACTTAAATATAATCACTTAGTGCTTGACTCTGATAGCTAAGGTGACTTTTTTTTTCCTCATTCAACCAAATGAAAGGGTCCCTCTGGTATTTTTATATTCCCAGATGCTTGGTTAATTGTCTAAGTCACGTGCTATTGTTTCTCCAGTATCATTGCTGGCACTTACAGTTAGGCAAACGAGTTTAAACCTTGCGTTGAGGAGCTATCTCTGCAAGCTGCTATGAACAAATGCAGAGCTACTGGAAGGGGTAGACTTGGCCACCCAGGATTTTGTAGAGAATAACAATACAAATGAATGAGCATGGGCTAAAAGATTTCTTTTTAAATTTGTGTGAAATAATTCGCCTAGTTGAAGCATCTGTCCAGCTCACTGCACGGTGACCTTGTGTTGTCCAAATTAATGTGTCTTTGGAAAAAAACTCATGAAAATTAGTAAACCAGCACATTGTTCAAGCCACATGTATTGCTCAATATGTCCCTTTCTGTGATATATGCAGGCTGTGGTACCGAGACTGATTGATTCTTGCTTATCACCATTGATTGGAAAATGGTCCTTCCACTTTATAGTGTGTTCTCCTTGAGGTGTAAAGCACATGAATCATCCCAACTGTTACCGTGGCCATTAGTGGGAATGATGAAAGGGCTGCTAAGCATGAGGGCACAGGGAAGAGTAAACATAGGAGGACCAGTGTGGGCAGGGATTTGAACTAGGAATAGTGGCAGCAGGGGACTTCTTCAAACACTACAGCAGGTATTACGGTGGTCTGCAGCAGACAACCCTGTCTCATGCTTTGTTAGATAGATATGAATCAGCAAGCGCTCTACATTTGCTACCAACTGGCAGTGACTCTTGCCTGCTGTTTCGTTCAGTCTGTTCTGCCTAGTGGAATATAACCATTTTTATTACATTCCAAACACGTGAGTCTTCTCAGCAGGTTTCAATAATACTAGCTCACTCAAACAGCCCATTTGTAAATATTTCAACTCCTCTTCTCCAGTGGAGAACAGGAAATTAAATAATTTCTTTTCATGTTCTTCCACTACATAAGTTTGTTCACTTTCTTGCTCTTATGCTAAATCTTTTTTTCTTCTCTCCTTTTTGCTTTCAGTTTCATTATTTAAAGCCCACTTCGCTGGAATCAGTTCTCCATCTGCTAAGGAACAGTCCAGACAAATGTCCTCCTTATTCCTCCTTATTACACAAATCCTGATGGCATGCTTGACTTACAGCTTACGGTAAGCATTCAGCCACAGACATATCCATTTAACAAACAGACATTCACAGGTATTGTCTGAAGTTTCCATGTTCTGTCTCAGCCACACAGCACCTGACAAAGCACCTCCCCAGCCCTGCTGAGCAGCTCTGGGTGCTGCAGCAAAGCAGTGCAGTGACTGTTCCTATGCCATGCAATGAGCACGAGCCCAGCTGGGCTTTTGGCTTCCACCATGCCAGGCCAAAAGAAAATCCTCACACAGCCACTGTCCCTGCATCTGCAGCCAGCACCTGGTGCTCTGGGAGGGATTTTAGGCACAGGCATGCTGCCGAATGAAGAGTGCCTGGTCCTCTTCCCATCCTCTTGCCTCAGCACTGGGGATCCCAGGGGAACAACACCCCCAGGTACTGCTGAAGTCAGACTCAGCTAGCAGGCTGGTGCTGAGCAGGAACAGATTCACCCTGCTGGCTGGGAGCTGGCTCCCTGCGGAAGCTGGGCAACGTTCCTGCACCAGGCTCAGCAGCATATCCTTTATCAACGTATTGTTGCCCAGATTTTCTTCAGCAGCCCACAGATAGCACAGCTGAATAGAAGAAACTATCAGATCATTGCTTTCTTGGCAGGTGAGAAAACAACTTTCTAAACACAGAAGTCATTGGTTAAGTCAGACCATTCTGTTATTCTGTTGCGTATGCGCTTAAAGAGTTTCTATGGTGCAGAGATGATGTGCAGGAGAAATTATAACCAGCATCATGCTAAATTTGTTTGTGCAGTTGTCTCTGTATGTCAGCTGATGGAACTGACCCAGATTTTTATCTCCTGCCCCCACCTCCCCACCCAACAGATACCTTGCCCTTTGGATCCTAGAAACTTATGTGAGATTAGACAACAGTTTTCCCCGCTTTTGAAGTGGGAGAGCTCCAGAAGGGAAAGAAAAAAACAAAAACATAAAGAACTAGGTTTAAGTTAAGAGAAGTTTCTCAGAAAGAATGGACCAGAAAAGGAAATGTCACTGCCATGAGCTGGCAGAGTCCATTTAACACAGTACCTAGTACCAGGGGTCAGATGAGTGTGCTGTTCTACCAGAAAACCTATTAGCAGCCTGCAGAAAGGAGACATCCTTTCAATCTATTCACAGAGAGGGTTAATGAGGTTCCTTAATTAGGTACAATGGAGAAGAGAATTTGAAGCTTTATATTTTAGCTCTACGATCAAACAAGACCTTAATACCCTCAGGGCATTGTCTGTAACAAGAAACAGTAAAGTGAGTAATTCTACAACCACAGAATTGAACAGGGAGGAGGCAGATCCTGCCAGCTAGGAAACCACAGAGGGAACATATAAAATATGCAGCCTGAGTTTTGCCAAACAATATTCCTGTGTTATCAGTTCTCACTTCATTGGGAGCTCTGAATTTTGTTTACTAATCTACGTACATCACCGTCTGGCATCAGCTCTTTGTCCAGGTGACAGCAAGGCTCCTGGATGCAGAGAGACTTCCACCGGAGGGAATTTGGTGGCCAGGAGAAAGAAGTCATCCCACCCTCACTGGCCGGAGGACCCACATAGCAGCTGAAGTGAAGAGAAAGATGTGCATGCTTAGATACTTATTTGGATCAAAGTACCTTCATACCATGACCTCTGCAACTTTCTGCAGGACAAAAGGTACAAGAGCTCACTGTTACAAAACTCATGGTTAATGTTTCTGTGTTTTACTGCTCATTAGGGGGAAAAAGAAGTTTTGTTCACATATTTAGGAACAATGGTTTGAAAAACTCATTTTCAATAGTTTAGAGTACATTCTCTCCTTTCCTAGAATCCCTCAAATTTCTGATAGTCTTTGACCTAGATCCTGCATTGATGCCTCGCAACCCACTTTCAAAAGAAATGAGATCTGAGAGCGGTCAGCACCTCTAAAAATTGGGGTGAAATCTCAACTCCATTGCCTTCACCAGGTCTCAGACGTCATCCTGCTTCTGAGGGAGGTAGACAGAGACACTCTTTTATTACAAAGGTAAAAGGACTTTCTTTTGATAAAATATTTGTGGGGAGAGAGAGGGAGGATGTAGAAGAAACCTGTGGGTTTGCAACACCTTTTGGAAGCTGATTCAAACACATTATTCTTCAAAACAGGCTCCATGCCCTTAAGTAAAAAAATGTTGAGGTGTTGGGGAACCAGGTCTTAATCCTTCCCAGTTCTTGCTCTTGTAAGTCAGGAGGAATCTCAAATATGGTAAACCCCGAGGAGCTAACCACAGCCAGTTACCGTGAATGCCCTCACAAGTAAAGCCAGTTTCTTGTTCAAACAGTTACGACTCCGCTGAAGTTAATGGAGTTATAGTTGTGACTCCAACGATCACATTGTATTTTTCCCTCTCGTTCCTTAAGCAGATGGACAGTTAAATGAAGCAAGTACTCCTATATAACTCCTGTAAGGGACTGCCTTGCTGCATTACGAAGATGCCTATTCAGCTGAGAGATGTGTCATTTCTTTATTTTTCTACACTAGCTGCTAAGTCTGTCAAAGGAGAAGGAAGATCTACCTTTCCTAAAGAGTGGACGTTTACATTACTGTAATAAGCTGTCAGTAGAGGTGTTTGTATTAGTAACACAAAGGCAATTCTGTGTAACACTTACATCAGATTTATGCTAATGTCAGATGCTATTAGGACAGACTTACCAAACCTGGAAACCACAATTTGAACACTTTCAGATGTTAAGGAAAGTTGACAACACTGAAATGTGGTTCCTCATTATTCTCCGAAGGTTCCTGCTTCTATCCCTGTCATAAGGGTTTGGGAGGGATAAGACGACTTTCTCACTGTCCGAATCTAAAGTCATGGGGGTAAAAGTGTTTTTGCTACAGTTTTTGTGTGTTAGCCAGCTCTGTCTGTGCTTGAACATAGACAAGCCAGTCCTACATTTGAGCTCTTATGCTGCAGCAGTAATATCCACAGGGGGAAGAGTTAAAATTACTATCTTCTCTATTAACAAAAGAATACATGTTAAAATATATGTTGTTCTATATATTAATCCGTTAAAAACAAAACAAAACAACTTTCTTTAAAAAGTAAGAAATTGAAAGAATCCTCACTTTTTTTTTACTTAGCTCACCTGAGAAAATGAATGAAAAGGGCAAACTAAATGAAGCTTTTATATCCTTTGACATCAGTGCAACAGGAGTAATACTGAACAACCTAACGCATTTCCAAGGTATATGGAGATGAAGAAAAGAGAATTTTTAAGCAGCTTAATAGCTAGATGATAATATAAGAGGTGGCCTGGGAAATCACACAGAAATCTGGGGGAGCCAAACATCTCAATCTGAGGATTGCTACTAAGGGGAGGAGAAAGAAATGTACTGAGTTATGTTTAGTTCTGAGTGGGTGAAATGCACCAGGAAGCTGTTATACAGTAGCAACTTTTTTGTATTGATCCTCCAGATAACACATGCCCACACAGTCTAACTACCTTTGTAAAATTAATTGGGTCTCCAGACAACACAGATTTCCAGTGTCCTGCACTTATTGCAAAGTAACTAAAATCTTAGGTGGCCTGCGGAGTCTTTCATGAGACACTGCGAATCCTAGAGAAGAACTTGCAGAATACCAGAAGTCAAAACTGACCAGCCTGGATGTAAGGAGGTGCACAGCCAAGCATTTGCCAAGTCTGAGCAGCTATGTTAATACAGTTTTATACAGCAACAGAAGCATGCACAGGCAACATCCATTTTAATCATTCAAATTAGGTTTAACATAAGAAAGAAATGACAATCACATGCTACTGGAAATTGGAGCAGAAAGAAAAGTTGTAAACAGAGAAGAAATGGAAAAAAAAAATCTTCATATGAATTCACATTCTGTCACAATCAGGAGCACCCATGTGAAAAAAAGAGGTATGTATTTATATGTTTCTTGGGTGGACATCTATTAACTTAAAGAGATTTGCCTTGATCAACAACCAGATTCCTGGTATTCTGAATCAGAAAGTGTGAAAACATATTCCAAAGCTTTCAAAGTCAACAAAGGAAACTAAAAAAAAGTCCTTGACAACAAGCTATTTAAAAATTTAAATGTAAGTATCAGTTACTTATACAGGAAATTTAATCTTTTATATACATATATATGTAAGGATATATATGTAAACAGACACACACATCCTACATGTAAATTAATCCCTTATAAAGGACTGGTAGCAGATTAGAAAAAAAGACTCCAAGGGACTGTGACAAAAATAAATACTTAGTAGCTTCCAAAAATGATGTGATCTAATGAGGGAAAAAAAAAAAGCTTTGAAATGAGATGGCATGTACAAAACTGTCTCTAAAACATCATTTACATGATAAAATAGAACTAAAGTATGGACAATGATTCCCTCTGCTCCTGTAAATGACTATCTGATAGCCTTGAAGCTTCCAGCACACTTCATCAATTCTTATCATATATAATTCATATACTTCCAAGAGAACTGCAGGGAAAACTGGCGCTAGCTCGGCAAATAAATCCCCAAAGTAGGAAACCAACACCTCTTTCTTAATCACATGGCACACCACTTCATGTTTGATGTTTTAAGGAGGATATCCTGAGCTTTGGGCTAAGACAACATTCAGATGAATAAACAGAAGAGTCCCAAACATCTTAGGGTGCCTTCTGATTTTTGGATATCAAGGATATTGCACGTTATTTCTAATCTGCTTGTACCAGGAGCCTGCAACTAGCTGATGTAGCCACAACACATGGTAGGGTCCTGATGATTTTAGATCTTGTCTCCTAGAAGATGATGATGCAGATACCTTTGGAAGATGAGAGCACGGTAGGGAGACGTCCACAGGGCATATAACGCTACTGGTATGATTCCCATATACTGTCTGCCAGCAGATTTATGTTCCAATGATAAAAACTGAAATGACTTACAGATGTTAATAATATCAATTATTATAAACTAGATTATTATTAACTAACTCTGATCCTTATAGGAGGATGGAAATACCTTTGTTGAGAATATATATTCAGAGCAGAAGGTACAAAAAATACTTGCATTTTTCAGGCTTTTTTTTTTTTTTCTGTAAACGTGATTAGTCTGAGCTTTTCTTCTGTTCTGACTGGTTTGGTTTAACTTTGCATTTACTTCATCTCTAAGGAACCAGACTGCTTTGTCATCATGTCACAGGATGTCACGGTGGAGTCTGGCACAGGGACCAAGTGCAAGTGAATTGTAACAGGGAGCTACACTAAAGGAAAACCTCCTCACAGTCATGGCTGAGCAGAGAAGCTGCCAGACCAGAGAAGCTGCCAGACCTTACACTGAAATCAAGAGGATTATGATGTGAAATGAATTCTAGCAAGGTCAAAAAGTGTTAGCAAACTTCAGAGGAGTTTCTGTGCTTCCAGCTGCTAGTATCTGTTCCTTCATCCCTACTCCTTGATGTGCTATCATCCTCAGCCAGGGAGCTCCTAGCTCTGAGCCTGTTTGAAGTTTGTTTTTCACAAATACCAACATGGTAGAGGTGAATAATAGGGCTGTTGTACTGGCTCTTTCACTGTACAAATAGGCTTTGAAAAACATTTATAACTACTCTCTAGCCTCTAGCACCTCCTCCTTCAATAACTCTCTGAAATGCAACTCTGTTTTAATTAAGGTCTCAGTCTCTGTTTCTTGCTTTCATCATATTTCAGTTTGTTACTTAAAACCAAATCCTGTTCTTGTCCTACAAAGGTCCATAGGCCCTAAAGGAAAGTCTGTAACGATGAACAAAAAGCACTTAGAAGTGTATTTTCAATTAGATTAAAAGTCAGAAAAACTTTCCACAAGCATCAGTTAACAGTCTGCTACTGTAAATTAATCATTTACACAGGCATGACCTAATAGCACGGCTGTTCCCTTAACTGGAAGTATATTCCTTACAAATTACAGTTCTACCAAGTGTTACACTTTCAGGGTTATTCTCAAAGGAATACAAGTATTTGGATTATTGGAAAAGCCTTAAGGTAGCCTGAAATCTCATGTCCATTTTTGATGATACAATTCCTTTTTCAAAGGAATCACTCTCCAGCTAGGACGCACCATTACAACTTAAGGATGTATTTGCATGCTGGAATCCCAATCTTCACAGCTGCTTAGGCTATCCTCCAAAAGATGTTCTTTGTAAGCATGACAAAAATCTCGAAATAGACACCCCTCATCCCCCTCACAACACAGTAACAAACACTGCGGTTTGGTCCCTGCGGGAGGTTTCTGCTGCCTCCTGTAAATACAATTTCCTAGAATAACCTACCTCTGAATGGCAAGAAGTACATCAGACCTGAAATGTTTCAAACTGAACATCTGCAACAACTGAGAATTTGCTAAAAAACCTGCTTCCTCAGAAAGTTTCTGCACTGATCTGTAACTATGTCAAAATACCAAATTCCACCCACTTTCTATCCAAGCACTTACAAACGTTCTCACTACTGTTTGAAACCACAGTTTCAAAAGAGCTCCCCCTTAATTGATATATTTTTAATATGGAGGTAAGAAGTAAATGTTACCGCAAAGCTGTCTGACAGTTTTAACTGTTGCTTCTTGCTTCTTAATGAAGCAATTGGCATAATGAGCATTAGCTGACATGATGTGTGTAGTGTAATCTCCTTGACATGGACCACAAAATGTGACCTTTTTCCTTGGGATCTGCTTGTCTGCTGAATGACAGCAAGAAGCAGTATATGAAGACATTGCAAGTACTAAAAATTTTGCAACAAGCTCTTGGAGCTTTCAGAAAACATTTATTTATTTATTTATTTATTTATTTTTTACTAAACCATTAGTATCGCAAAGGACAAATTTATCGAAAGATTGTTTTTCTGGATATATAATTCCCTTTGCTCTCTTGATAAGATGTTTTCTCAAAAAGTAAACTAAAGGAAAAAGTGATATATGTTTTTGGAAAATAGCAAAATAATCTCATTAGAGATTGGAAGGGTATGCTTCAATATTCAAATTTCTAGTACTTGTATGCATTTTCCTCCAATGCTGTAAGCATAGCTGTCACTATCGATTTGATACCCAAACACTGGAAAACAACTACACTCCAGCAAGACAATTAAAATATATAGCAATAGAATGCCCTTCAACTCCAGGTGAGAATAGATCAGAAGCCAGAACACACTGATAAAAGTATTCAGAAAATACAAAATAATAACCAGCCTCTAGATGAGGCACTTACTGTGTGAGACGGTCAAACAACTGTGCGCACGGTGAGGGATTTCCTGTCTTGCAAGAGCTGTTCCTGGAAAGAGGAGGGGGAAAGAGAATGATGAAAAGTGGGTGAGTTTTAAAGCAATGCCAACTGTTAAGTAGAGTTGTCTTTGCTGATATATTAGATTCAGGCAAGATTTTGATATAATTGAGATTCATGTAGCAAGCGGAGAGGATTCCATTCTGCTGAAGGGATTTGATTCTTCAGGGAGAGAATAATGGGAGTAAATTGTTCACTTGGGCAGGTGTAACCAACCTGCTAAATCCAAGCAGGCCAGTTAGGGCTGAGGATTAATTGGGTTTATTAAGTTTCATCTCTGAAACCAGACTATTCAAGCCTCAAAGAAGTCTCATTGAATCCTGAAGTTTCTTATGGGCAAACGGTGATCTTCTAAAAACCTTCAGTTCACATTGACCAGCTTTGGGCATTAGAAAGTTAGGACAGGGCCAGATGGCACTGCATTGTCATATTTTCCTTTTTCTCAGGGGTTGAGGAGCATGAATTTTAAGCCTACTATGATGAGGACATGTGGAAATGGCAGGGAAGTAAGCACTGCTCCTTTCTACCAGGCCTAATGGAAACCTGAGCAGCTGGGAATCCAGTCCATTCTTACTTCACCCAGAAAAGAGGAAGAGGAAACTTTTTGCAGCTGGAGATAGTGACAGACTATTTTGTATCAGTCTACAAGCACCAATTCTACCAAAAGAGTGAGAAGTACATGAACTTAATGGATGAATAGACTTCAAAATCTTGATGATACATTTTCTTTGATACCTGAGCAAATGACCCAGTCCTGTCTGTATTTTAATTTTTCATGTGCTAGCTATATTATAATCCTAAATAGACTCCTGCAAATCTATTTAGAAGCATAATGAAATGAAAATCAAGTTTGAATAGAGAATGCATTGATTTTCTATGTCAGAAATGAAGCAATTTAGTATTTCTTTCAGCCAAGGTGCTACTGTTCTGTGCCAGTACTAATTAAATTCTAATGTGTTCCGAGCACAGAAATTATGTTGTCTCATAGTAACTATATCAAATTGAGGGGTAGAGACATTAATGGCCTGATCAGATGAATTAACATAAACCAGCAGTCCTTGTCATTGTGCAAGTACATTTTTCATTAGAATTGACATTTCTTGATTATAATTTTTTTTGTTGTTGTTGTTGTTAATAGATTACTAAATGGAAGGGATAGGAGGAAGAGTTAAGTATTTCACAACTCTAGGTCACAGGATTAAGGATTGCAGAAAAGCAACTGAAAATTATTTAGAGGTTTAAAAATCTAATTTATATGACAAAATGACTCTCACAGGCCCTTCCCAAATTTTTACATATGTAGCTTTTCTCTCAAATGAAGGGATTAGGATTGGGGTTTGTGATTTTTCCTCCTAGTTGAGAGGAGAAAAATAATGAAATCTGAGAATTTTCCACATGACAAAAAAATGTTTCACACTCATTTTTATTAGTAACCTGTACTACCTCCCTTAGGGTGTGGTCACAAAAAGAAGACCATTTTCCATGTGTTACAAGTATGTCTCCAGGTAAGAAATGTTCTCATCTTGCCTGAGGCTGAGCTCCTCAGAGAGTTAAACCTGCTTGGCTTCCGTTTGCCTTCATTAACTCTGATTCCAAAAGGCCAAAGTGAGATAGGAGGGAGGCATGGAGGTAAACCACTCTTTCCTTTGGGAAGGACCTCTTGCTGATGCTAGTCTCCTTATTAAGTTAAGAGACACATCACATACTTACAGAACCTGGAGAAAGCTTGCTTCAGAGCATGCCTTCTACCTATCTGCAAAGTAATTTTGTAGAAAATTCAGAAAAACACGTGCGAATGTAATTCCTATCTCCCTCCCATAGGCTAAGCTAGCTTCCCCCTTGCTGCATAGATGCTGTGGCTGTAACTTCTGCTGAGTCTAGACTGCCCTGCCAGGGATGCCAAGCCAAGGGCTGCCAGGAGTCCAAGATACTCTAATCTCAGGGGAACAGCACAAGGTGGGCAGACTTAGGCCTGGCAATACAGCGTATTCTGGCTCTTCAGAATCCTTTTAAAACAGTTTTTCAGCTCCTGCTTTCAGTGGGAAAAGGAAGTTCGGTAGTGAACTTGAACCAACTGTCCTTATTTCAAAGGATGTCTGTGTTAATAATTCACCTGAGACAATTTGAATTTGTGCCTCGGTTTACCTGTATGTAAAACTTGGAGAATATCTAACTCCTACAGCTCTAGCAACCTTAAATTAATGTACTGCTTTAACATTTTCCCTGATCAAAATTAGCTCTAGGTATACATGTTGCAACAGCTCATTAGGAAATCTGGTTGAGATTTATGTGAACAGTCAAGCCCAATGCTTTGGGCTGGTGTGCAAAGAACACTCGCATCGTGTAACCGAAACTAATCAGACAGATGGGCTCTGCCAGCAGCAATGTGTCTTAGCTGTCAAATATCCTGAACTTTCCAGCCACCTACACAACACACAGCCACACATGTGAACACCCAGAGAAATTAATATGGATATTAGACTTCACCATTCATTATCTTGTCATCATTTTAAAGCCCAATTTTGAAGTGAGAGGACACATTGCAGCTTTTTAATTACCACTTGCCCCAGCTACTGCAATCACAGACCCATAAAGGAATCCCAGCATAAATTGTTTTTTGCTAATAAATATTAGTCAGGGATAAATAATGGACCAGAGCTCTTTCACCTTTTTATTAATCCATGATATCTGCTGTAAAAGTCTTGATGAAGGGAGCTCTGGCCTTGCAAGCAATGAGGTGCAAAGAAATGCACATTAGTTTTTTGGATCTGCTGGGATTAAATCTTCCAGCGATGACAGTATCACAACTGCACAAGCGGGGAGACGTGAAATACAGAACATGCCTCATTACCAATTAGCGCAGTATTCATAAACATTTTTTTTTCTTAATTTATTAGTTTTGCAAGGTTCACTTAGGTACTATCCAAATCCAAATCCTGAAAGGTATTTATCTTAGTAGGAAATGGGGACTACATTAGGGTTGCTGCGGAGAAGAGAGGAACAGGATTACAACTCCAGCACCTGGTACTGGAATTTGAGTGGGGTGGTCTTTTTGCATTGGCAAATCTATGCGTGGGACTGATTAAACTTTGTGTGATTTTAAGAGCACCCTCATCATCCCAAGTCTTAATAGAAAACTGAATTATTTGCTCAGCTGGTATCAGTCTGAGGAAATGGATCGTTTACCTTTTCGCCAATATGAAAATACAGGCATGTAGTAAGTGGAAATATTTGTGGGAAAAGAAGCCAGGCTGTACCTGAGAGCTCTGCAGCAAAAGCCTTTATGCTCATCTGTGAGGCAGTTAACAATGAGCATCAGAGGATTTCCATGTTTTGGAGTGTGCCAGATTGCTCCTCTTCTTAACTTTGGTATTTTAAGTCCCTATAGGTTCTGTGATGCCTTTTTTCTTTTTTTTTCTTTTTTTTCTTTTCTGTTTTTTCCCCCTTTGAGCCCACTGCCTTGCTGAATGAACTGGGAACTGGTTTGGGATCAAGTTAACTAAGCAGGTATTACATAAAAATGCAGTTTGAAGTCCAGAGACAAAATATCCCAGGACATCCACAACCCCTAAAGTCCCAGTTTTACAGACATATCTCTTTTTCACATTTAGAATAACACCTCAGCCCTCTGAACCGAAGGGATCTGAAGGCAACCATGACGTCTACCCATGGTATATATGGAAAGACTGCATCACTGAATTAGTAATGTCTCCATGCTCCAACTACATGACAAGACAGGATAGTACCTGAGATATGAATGAGGACTAAAAGACTTATGGGTGTTTTTCAGAATAACAAAAATAATAGAAGCATAAAATAGTAATTATAACCTGTTTTTATATAGTGATTTACAAAGGCTTCCCTTTAAGTCTTAAATCTTTAGCAGATGCCATATTCCCACTATTCATATTTCATTCTGACACTTATATTCCACCCTCATCCCAAGGAGATGTGCAAGCTTTCCTTTTTAGTCCTTTTAAGTTTTTACCTTTCCTCAACACTCAGCAAATTAAACTGCATGGGGGATATCTTCTGAAGCTGCTTAAAGTAACAGAGGGTTAAAAGTTTTGTAATCCTTCTCCTCTTCCTTTTGCTTTCCCTTTTTCTTCACTTCTGCAGAAACACCTTGAAAGCTCTCTGTCTTGATGAGGATATAATTACGCCACAGTGTAGAGACAGTCACAGCTCACGGCATTTTTGACTTGCAGTAGAGGACTTTGGTCCTCCAAGCAGCACGTTCTCCTCCTGTCTCATCCTAGGAACAACCTTGAAATTCTTCAAATCCATAATTAGAATTCTGAACTTGCTCCAGAGTGGCTCGAAAATGGTGTATACGAAATAGCTGTTTCCTGTCAGGCTCCTAAAATCCCTAGTAGTTAAACATAATTTTTTAAAGGCTTTATTTGCTATCAAGCACCTGAATCCTGTATATTTTACAAGCTAATGAGCGAGTTTTTGAGAAGAAAACGTAGCTGTTAGGAATATTAACTGAAGTTACGCTTACTGCAGGAGTGTGGTGTGTGTGTGTAAAAATCCTTCTTTAATGTCTAATCTTGGAGTAAGTCCCAGAAGAGATTGATTCAATTTCCATTCATTATGAGAGCAAAACTTAAAATTACTCTGATGTATAGACACTTGCTATTCCCAGCATCTTTCAGGCAGCAGAGATTAGTGATGTGTGGCAGGACCTATGATGACTAGCAATAAAGAGCCTTAAAATGATGGTACAGTGTGCATTAATGGAAAAGCTTAAGGATTGGGTCTGTGTTACAATAAGGGCTCCATAATCGACAGCTTTCATTAAAAGGTCTCCAAACCACAGATCAGAAATCTACAGCTGCTCGCCCTTTTCATGTAAAAGGATACTGAGAAAAAAATCTCTAAATTATCATTCCTGGTTTGTGCTGCCTTGGGAACTAAAGCACAAGTTTTGAATAAAAAGTTGTAACTTAAAATGTGTTTTCAATACAACACTTAAGAGAAACTAGAACACTTCCACATCATCTGGTTTCATCTTTGTCTTAGAGGTCCTCCTCTATTCCTGACCTGCATGTTAAATAAAATCCTCTTATTGAAGCAACTTCTGTAAACTGAAGGAACTACAATGACTTTGAAATTAGCTAATTTTTCTGTTATAAAGTCATGGACTACCTTTGATCTTCAGACACAAAGGGACAAAACCCAAACCTTTTGAAAACTCTTTTGAAATTCTTCTTGCAGTATTATAAAATCACGATCATGTGGAAGAACTCACCATGAATTAATACCTGTAGCCAGCCACAGAAAAACATCTAAGGCTTAGATAACACCTGTCCTTCCTGAGCATCAGTTCAGTGAACTGAATACTTGCCATTGATAGATGTGAAAGCAGAACACTTATGAAGAGCAGAAATACACAGAAAAATAATGTCAATGCTAAATCAATTGCAGAATAAGCAGCAATATTTACTGAATTAAATCACAAGGAAGCAGGAGGTATTTGCACTAAGGTTTCAGCTGAAGTGTCTTTCTTCTACCTGAACTTCCTTAAACATTTAAAAGATGTGAAGATATATGGGTTTAAAATCGTTTCATTGCTAACGATCTCAGCTCTGTTAAGGATGGTTCACATATTATCGTGGATTCAGAAATCCATCTGAACCCGTCTTGTATGAGATAACTTAGCTGCTTCAGGCTCCACTTTTCCTTCTACTGTGACACGTGACTGTTCTAAAAGGCTCAGGGCCACATTGGTAGGGAAATAAAAATTGTCCAATATATTTTGTATCCAGCATGAAGTATAAAACTATGCTCAAATAAATTTATATATTTTACAGTAATGTATTTGTTTTACTACTTTAAAAATAAAGAATCTAAATTTCCCTAACATTTAAATTAAGTACCTGAACTGAAATAGTTCAATACAAGTATTTCATCATTTTATATATGTGTGTGCATGTGTGTATATACTTATAAATTTGACTATTTTTTTTTTTGAATTCAAGACTAAATAAACCTGGGAACATGAGAATCTCTGGAAAAGAAAAAAATTAGTGTGCTCTAATAAGGAGAATGGATATCTTAAATTGGACTGTATCTGTGAAATATGAAATCAACTGTTAATATAGAGGAAACTTTTTTGATATTGCTTAGAATGGAATTTAGCTGTTTAAACTTGACAAGAAGCTACCTGAAATTCACAAGAAAGCATCATACAGCTGTTCCAGAATCAGCACATTATACAAACACTGTGGTTTTGTTGTTTTTATCAGGTGTTGTTTTGAGAGATGGGGGAAAGGGGGGAAAAGATGATATTTTATTTTTCATAGAACAAATATATTTTAATTGTCTATTGAATAAATTGAATTTATTGTTAAGAAAAAAAAAATGAAAGAAATGTCAGCCTTGAGTTAAGTGTAACAAAGGCTTTCTGAGAAAATGAATGTTACATCAACAAAAGTTCAGTATTTAGATTTGTCCTTTAAGTGCTGGGGACACTGCACTTCTACATGAATGCCTTTAGGCAACAAAGACTAAAACAAAAGATGTGAAGAGGGGGGTGAGGTAGTAGTATTTTTATATATTTTTTAATTTTTTATTTTTTTTTAGCTTTTCCACTTTGCAGTTCAGAGTCATCTTCATTAATGACTTGAAAAGTCATTATTCTTTGCAGATTGGACAATGTTGATCCAGAAGGTAAAACACCGAATTTCCAAATAGCGCACAGCTGATCCTGAAGAATGCCAAGAGAAAAGGATAAGAAAAGCCTCAGGATTTTAGCATAGCAAAATGTCATGGTATGCTTTCCCCAAAAACACATACAACATTAATCATGTATGACTGAAATAATTTTCCTGTTCCTAATTTATAAAGTTTTAATAATTAAAGGAATAAATTATTCCATATGGTGATCAATCTATGGACTGTGCATATTAAAACCTGCTAACAGCATAATTGAAAACATGCTTTCATTTCCTTTCATGCATCACAGTGCATTATCTTCCTCATCAAAGGACCTCAGTCGTAGCTTCATTGACTAATTATACATAAGTGTGTACGCATGTACATTGTTAGGAGTTTCCTGGTGTTGACATTTAGTGAAGGATGTGTGTGCCTTCATCAATTAAATTTACTTTTCAAATTAATTTTCCACTTTGGCTGTTTCATAGATACTTTAGTGGCACAGTCTTGACAAGTCTTTAGCAAAAGATTTTGAATTTCTAATAAGCATTATAATAATTGTTGTAGTTAAGGGCTGGAACAGATCTTGCATCATTGAACAAAACCTTGGGAGTCCAGCTAATTCCCTTCTGATTCCATCCTGTCAAAATGTGAAGTACTGCGAGGGGTAAGCCATAGGAGGAGACATCACTGTAGTTGTGTGAGATTTACAAGAATGCCAGGACACTTTACAGCTGGTATTTACTTCCATGCTAATTTATTTTGAGTGATGAAACACTTGTCCTGTCTATTAGTGCCACACACAATTAATTGTTAGTATTACTCGACTAAAGCAAAATAAAGACTTTGCAGAAAGGCAGAAAGTGTGCTGCAGAAGCCTAGTGGGATTTTCAAGAGGCTCTGAAGCCACACAGAATTGCAGCAGTTTCAGTTAAGCTGCCATTTATAAGAGGCTAGTGAGCAGTGCATTATTATTAATATTAATAAAAAGTTTTCAGAGAAATCGGGGAACTAGATTTAGTGAGTTAGGCATTGCATTCCAATGCATACAGATATTATGAACATGTTACAGACATAGTCAGGATTCATCCATGAATAGTCACATCAGCAACCCAAAAACAAGAGTTTTAATCAATGCTTAATTTAAAAAAATCCAAATACAACCCTTTAATTATCCTTTAATAACTCAAACTTTAAATACAAGCATGATAAAAACCTAATCATTTTCTGCCTTTGATGGCATCACTGCAGATTATTTTTGTCCCAATGATACTTTTGATTCAATAGCCTTTAAAATGTTTATGAAATTCTTAGATTTTATTTGAAATTAGGAAAAGTGTAGCTTTGCTGACTAACATTAATTTAAGAAAAGGCACATTTAAATTGAAACTCACTTGTGCATAAACTGGAAAGGGAAACATACTTAATGAAAAATCTAAATTTAATCTGATAGTTAAAATTTTGTATCATCCAAAAAATTACCTACTAAGTAACCAACGTGATTTAAAAAACACACAAAAAATTCAGATGACTGAAATCTTGTTTTTCTTATCTATAGAAGAATTTTTCTTAGAACACAGACATTTCACACGATTTTCCCAAATGACTTAAGCACGTGTTGGGCTACAACATCCCAAAACGGGGATATAGTCATCTGTAGGCCTGTGACATACCTACTCTCTTGAAGATGAGCTTCTACAGTTTGTTATATCTGCATTTATTCTCTATTCCTAACTCTCTCTAAACCATCACAAAAGAAATATACATCTGGTGTAAAATCATAGAAATTTATACAAATTCAAGAATAGGTCTGTAGCAGAACACATGGTAAATGTTGTACAAATCCTTCTCTTTCTCTAGGAAGTTTATTTAAACTCTCTGTCTCATTAAATCAGGAAATAGAACATGAATGTTTGAAATGTTTATTCCTCAAAATTGTATTAATTAATAACAACACTCTTAATTTACAAGCAACTAATTCAATTCTTAACCTATAACACGACACGAGACTGACAGAAATCCCTGGTTAAACACTGAGATTTCTACCACACTAGCTGTTCCCACAAATTTGGGAGTTTATCAACCTATTTCTCAAAGCAGCTTGTTCAGCTATTTTTTCAGATTTTTTTTTTTTTTGCCAAATTTTCAGCTTGTCTAAGTAGGACAGGGAAATGTTCCCGTTCCTCTGTGTGTCACCTTTGCTGCTGATGCCTTGAACATCCAAGGTCAGTTCTTTAACAAATGTATCTGTTGTTTTTGCTTACCTACTCAAACATGTCAAAAGCCTAATTGACAACTTTTTGGAGGTGGGAAAGCAAAATATGTGCTCCTTGTACAGTCCTAATGATGTATTTCCAATTTATATAAGTGGTTAGACTTCAAGGGTTGCTTCATCTCCTGTTCTCTTGCTTATTGGCAACAACTCTTATCACATAATGCCACACCTGGAAGTTTTAGTACCTCCTTGTTAAGAGTAGGATTGATATCAGCATATTGCAAAGCTAGACTAGAGACACAATCCAAGGAAGTCAGTGAGAGAAAATCTCTATTAATCTCAACAGACTTAGGATCAGTCCCAAGCAAAGAAAAAATGTTTAATGTCATGATGTCATCTTTCCTATATCTTACTTTCTTCAGCCCCAGAGGGAGCAATTTGTACCGGTATGTTATTGTACATCCATAGATACCACCCAAAAAAGTGATTTCAAAGAGAATTATCTGCCAAACCTACTACTGAAATAAATCTGTGTAAGTAAGAATCCAACAACCATTTGCATATTTACTAACACTGTGATTACAAAAATTGAAATGTATTGGCTGTAAAGTGAGGATAAGTAAGAAGGATTAGGATGGCCAAAGACAAATGATTTAAAATTGTTCATCTTTCAGAAACCACATGTATTGTTCTTAAGGAGATTATTTTTTCCAGTACAGTCCAACAATTACTCTACATAATCATTGTTATAGTTTGCCTACTGTATAAAGATTTAATGCTATGCTCCTAAAACTCACTTGCAAGAGAGGCTGCAATCAGTCTCAAGATTCACACGAAGATGCACTTTCTCCCACTTTAGTGGATGTTTGAGCAACTAGTAATATGTACTTTTCATTCAAATGCAACAAATGTCAAGGAGTTAAGGGAGAGTCTCCTAGAAATACTGACTTTTGGAGGTGAAAGTTGTGCGTGACGTAGTAGTATTACTTTAAAAGATTTACATGAGAGATTCCTGTGTAGATTCCTACAGAAGATGCATACGTTGTGGTGGTACCAAATACACAACTCATTCTTGATCCTGAACTAGTATGTTTCTCCATCACTTGGACTTCTACATACTATTATAATAAAATCATCCAAATGGTTGATAAGAAGGGATAGCATACTGATTATCATATTCCAAAGGCTCAGATTTGATCATGCCTCATTATAGTTTTAGTTTCCTTGATACTTGAAAAAGGGATTCCTCCATTTGTACTAAGAAGATGTGGGTGTTAATAACTGTAAGACTGTTGCATTTTTGGCAGGCCAGACACTTTATAGTCGAAGTCAGCTGACATAAAAGACTCATTAACTTATCAAGCCTCTTCGTGCCTGGTGTGGAAATGTGACTTGCTCCACTGAGCAGGACTGAACACAGCTTTTGTTAACATGAGGGGTTTTTAATAATGACAAAGACCAAGGTGGTCATCATCAAAGCTTGAAAGCAAAGATATTTACCTTAGATCAAAGGGGTGAAACAGCAGTTCACAAGTTACTCTTTAAAAGTCTTCTCTTAGAAATGACTAAATGCTACAAACATGTTATAAGATTGAAAAGAAGTCCTGCTGACTTGCTATTTAAAATAAATACATTTCTAAAGAATGTTAAATAACAGAATTAACTCTTAATTAAACATTTATGGTGTCAAATCAAGCATTCAGACTCCAGGAAATTTCAAGCCTTGAGTTTTCTTTAGTTGTATTAACTCAGCTACATGTTCACCGTGTTAAATGTTTAAGACATCAATAAGCGTTATGCAATTTGAATGTCTGTCTCAATATGGCAGTTAGAGGATGAACTGCTTGATTATCTACCCATGCACCTAAACCCTGGTGATCTCCTTCTTAAACTGCATAAAGTCAGAATCTATACCACGTGCAAGTCCTTCATTACTCTCCCTTCATGGATGTCTCTCCTTTGCCATGGACTGGGGCAGCAAGGATATTATAAAATATAATGTATCAGTCTGTTTAACACAGGAAGCGTTTGTTAAAGAAAACAAACAAAATCACAAACACAAGCTGACAAGCTTCCCACATAGCTTGATTTTTATTCATTTTTTTTTTTTTAATCTAGAATTTCTGGAGAGCCCACAGAGACATCTTGTGCCTGGATAACAAATAGCAAGTCATCAGTATGAGACTATGGCCCTTCTTCCTCTTTGCTCTAGTCCCCTTGAGAGACCAGGAATGCAGACAGCTGGCACTTACCAGCGTCATTGCTAGGGAGTGCAAAGCTTACATCATCTCTCTTGTATTTAGATGGATTAGCAGAAAGTGGTAGAGGAAGCTCACACTATTGAGCACTCAGAATAGCCATAGTGGAATCAATTTTTTTTCCATCAGGTAGAGTCTACAGATTTTTTTTGAATTGTGTCTTAATAAAATGCTCTAATAGCTACTGGTAAGCATTGTTTCTTGAATCAAGCATCAAGCTGTTATGTGGTGGTAACTGCATTGCAGCAAGGCAAGCTTTGGACAACATTCCTTAGTTTGAAACCAAACACTCAGATTCCTATCCCTCTTCATATTTTTTTGGTCAAAAATCTTGGTTTTAGTTACAAAACAGGTGTAAACAGCTTGTCAGTATTTGAAGCAGAGTTTAAATATTTCAGTCACTGTCAGGGAGATAAAATACAAGCATTCTGAGCTGACGAGCACAAAGAGCGGTTTAGCCGTAGGCAGCAAGAGGGGCTGTAGGCTACCTTGAGGAGGACAAAGCAGGACTGAGATTATTTCCTATTAAACTAATTCCTCAGCATAAATATTTACCATTTCCTTGCATGAAATATCTGTCTCCCTCTCAAATGTAGATACTATTCTGTAGAATTAATATTCATATTGGGAATTCAGGGCCAAATCATGCTTTCACTTATTTTTCAAAAAACCTTCAGAAAATGGCCTGATTCTACCTGAGTAGTTAAAGCATTCACAAGCACTCACTATTACTCTAAGATACTCAATCTAGTTGTCAGTATTGGTATGACTGCCTTAGTGTAAGGTTGTATGTATATATATATATACACACACACAACCTTTTCTCTTAAAAAAAAAAAAATATATATATATATATATATGAGAAAGATTTGTAGGGAGAGGTGCAGAGGGTGACACAGTCCCACAGTCCAAGACTGCTCCACACCAAGGGGCCCCATGTCTGCAATGCTACAGAAAGCAGTATGGGGAAAACATTCCCAAGGACAAACCAGCTGCTTGCTGACATTCCAGCCCTAAGAGCACACTCAGAGTGCTACAGCAGCAGCTGGTTTCTCCAGGGACTGGTTATATTCCCAAGCACAATAGTTGTTGGAGGACTTTTTGAAGTGTCTGCTGTTGGGGTAGGCAAGCACCAGCACTCTGTGCAGCCTCTAACTACCTCATTTGCCCTTGGATTTTTAATATCAGGCAGACAAAAAGAGAGGCAAACCACATGAGATGCCTGTTCTCCTGATGTAGCCTTTGGATCATACCATGGGAAAGTATAGCACTCACAGGCTAGACAGGCCACCTAAGATCCAAAGGAGATGGACAGGAAGACTACTTCAACACAGGTAGTACAATTCACAAATACTCCCTAAAAGAGCTTTCCTGATGTCACTTGTAAAAGGTGATCATTAAAGTTTTACTATCATTTACTTAACCACTAACTGTGAAACCAAACTGACCAGTATAGACGTGGCTTACAGTGTGCATCATTAACCCAATGAAAGATCTGCCATCAGACAGCCTCCCTTATTTTCATGGCAATATTATGCCAAGGCTTACAGAAGCTATTTTTATTCTTAGTGTTACTGCTACACAGGATGGTAATTAAGAGAGGCATGCGCTGAACTGGAAGGAAATGTGTAAGAGGCTCTGGAAAAGTGGCCCTGAAGCTATACTAGCAATAAAAATGAAGTTCTGTTATTCAGAGCCAAAAAAATGAGGTCACTAAAGGTGATGTTGGCACAGGATTTACTTATCCTCACTCTCTTCACAAGAGGCTCCTTAAGATTATCACTTGCTCAAAGGTACATTAATCTTTCAGAGATGAGAGAAGAATGTGAGTAACTGATTTATTTATTTTAGGTAGACACATGAAGTAATTGTAAGTTTACCTGAACAAGAAGATGTGCCATGACCCCTCCCTCTCTCCCAATCTATCCTGGAAAGAAAAAGAAAAATACCAGCTTCTTGGTTGAATGTGGCATGTGACAACTTCAGAATGACTCTTGACCTGCCTGATGAAGAGTAGATGACTTGACTTACCTGAGAAAAAGGTAGGAGAGATGCTGGAGAGCAGACAGTATCAAAGAGTTACAGCTTTGGGATTTGTGACAGTGCATCCAGCATCCAGGACAACAATAGTTTACGATGTGGAAAATGCTTGCACGGTTGGCATTCTGGACAGTTGCAGTAGGAAAGAGGTTTGATTCCCATCTGTGTAAAACCCTCCTTTGTATCTAGGGAGAAGACAAAAATGTCTGCCTAACTGCTTAGCTTATGACTTGATTTCAGAGTGCCACATGTTGAGCTGTTGCAGTTTTGCAAGAAAGCATACCATCAGATAAAAGTCCCTCATTCTCCACGTCAGCAATGCACCTTAAATAGCAGCTAAAAGCTGATTTAAACAGCTCACTGAAGAACGCCCTGGAGTAACACACAAGTAGTCCTTCCGTCCTATGAAAGGAGATGGATAGACCTAACAGCAAGGATTCATAGCTGAGACATCTCTACATCCCAGCTGGCTGCTACAGTAGTCAGACATCATTTAGACAGAGCAGCTATTAGAAGTTCCAGGTGGCATGAACTAGCCTGGAGGACACCACTGTCCTGCTCCCTGGCCATGCATCAAGCACACCTAAAAACAAAAACAAACAAAAAAATCCAACCTGCAACATCAACAGTATTTCTCAACCAGCTCCTCTCATATCAGGTTAGAGCACAAGTACTGTGCGTCTTTAACACCATTAATTTCCTTTTCAGAAAGAAGGCAGCCAAATTCCTTTGGCATATATACCTTCATCCATACTGCTTTAGTCTGCATAATTTTAGTGGTCAGGCATCTACTTTAGGTAACATTTTTTCTATCCTTAGTGGAAACTCACAACAGAAAATTACATCTTCACGTCTGTAGGCAAGTAGTTTGCTTGTGTGGATTGCCACAGTCTGGTTGGGCACCCTATAACACTTTCCCTTCCAGCAAAACATATTCACTACTAACCACAAAAAAAAAAAAAATCTGTGTAATAGCCAAATAGACAAAAATAAACAACAACAAAAATATTTAGCTTTAAACTTGATTATTGCCACACTTGCATTATATATATACACAAGCATAGTTTTATCAGGCTTGATTTTCTCCTACAACATTTCTATGTCTGGTATAGTGATTTCAATAAAGTGAACACAGAAAAACACTGAAGCGTTAGTCTGATTTGTTCACATTTTTACAGAGGGGGAAATTGCTTCCCAGGATGTAATGCTGGGGACTTTATCCAACATTAGACTTATTCCTGATGTACAAAACAGAAAACCACCAAGATTATACTGATGTAAAGTTTGCACATGCTCACAATGAAGCTTTTTGTTGCTAGAGAAGTTTAGAGATTTTTGCGTATTTAAAAATGGTTGTTACCAATAATCCACTTATTATTTCCAACAGTATTTCACTTTTTAAATGTCACATATAAACCTGAAACAGAATAAGGCAAGTCAGCTTTGGACTCACACAGAACTGTTTCTTTCTTTCTTGATACAAATTGGCTTCATGGAACCGAAGCTCCATTGAAAAAATTTAATAAAAATAACAAAGAAAGTTTAAAAAAGATGAAGTACTTTGTGTATAGAGCGAAGTAGAAAAAAATATTTTCTTTTAAAAAAATTACCTGAGATGTTGATGCTGCAGATAACATCTTTAAAAGAAGAACACTGAGAAAACTACCATTGTTTGGGATATAACAAAGCAAATGGGATTGCTTGATAGTGCAACTGATCTCTGTTCAATGAACTCTCTTCCAGCCTTGCAACGTTTGATTTGTATGATCTGGTTGGGACTGCTAAAAAGTTGAGAATAACAAGAATAAAATTTACAAGGCAAATCTCTTATTGACTTTCACAGATGCTGTAGGGCTGGCTCAAGAATCTGCACATACACTCATGAGTTGAGATTCATGACAGATTAACGGAACAAATTATGACAGCACTGAAGTGTGCAGATTACATAATCCCATCAATGTCAACAAAACATTCAGAAAAGGAGAAGAACCAAACACTTTTATTGCAGGCAGTGTTAATATTGAAATTTCATTGTTTGTGCCGTGTTGTTCCATGGAAGCCATCTGAAATCTGATGTAGTAAGCCACTGGAGTATAAGAAAACAAAACCATAAAGCAAAACATTTATCTACATTTTAAGCAATCTACTTCTAAAGTGGATCAAATCACCTGTTCCTCTCTGAACAAGGAAGCTCATCCTTATAGAGAAAGATTGGTGGTATAAATCAGCATAATTTAGAGGTATTTGGGGAACTGTGCTGATTTCCAATTTCCTTTTTCAATGTTGTTCTGACGGTGATGCATAAGATCAGGCACTTTAATTACAACAAGGTGTGGTCTGAAGGCAGACCCTATGGTGGTTGGCTACTTCTAGCAGTTCAACACCCCCATTAACACAAAAACATTGTCCCTTCATTGTACATCCAGACTCTGCCACCCTATTCCCTCTTGCCTGGGAAAGAAGTAGGTGCAGTAAAGCAATATGTTGCCACTGAATTCCTGGGGGATTGAACAATTTGCAAGTTGTTTGTAAGCAGCAAATATCTACCTCCTGCTGGTTCCTGCCATGAAAAAGGTCCCTGGTAAGGCTGCCAGGTTTGCTCAAACCTGGTACAAAGACAGCATTTGGTATAGGGTAAAGACAGAGAGCAGATGGGAAGTAGGCAAGCACGCAGTGGAAAGGAAACAAAAATTGACATCTTGCATCTGAAGATTATTTTGTTCTTGTCCTTAGGGCAGGAAAGGGGGGAAAAAAGGAAAAAAAAGGTGTTTGCTCACATCATTAATGAACTCTGAGCCAGTCTCATGTATCATTGCTTTCATCACTTTATACTGATTATTTTCTATTTGGGACTTTGAGCAACCTGGCCTAGTGGAAGGCATCCTTGCCTATAGCAGGGGGGTTGGAACTACATGATCTTTAAGTCCATTCCAACTCAAACCATTTTATGTTGTATGAGTACTCTGGCTTTAAGACATAACATACTTAGTCACAGACATTCCTGAATATTCTATGTATGGTCATTTTACATCTGCCACTGAATGGCCTACAAACCTCAAGGTGGGAAAAAAAACAACAACTTGCACCCAGACAACCCAGCATTTAACTTCTCCTTGGAAAAGATTTCCCACACTGTTTCCTGAAAGTAGGGCACTCTTGAAATATTTCAAAAACGACATCCAGGCCAGCTACAGAAGCTACAACAGACAAGGTGGGAAATCTGTAACATGATCAGAAACTGCTTTGAAACAAGAAGCGTGAACTTAGGTAAGCCGTAAGGGTAGAGCCAAGTAAGAACAAAACAGCCTGCTGTTGTCAAGAGCAACCCCACTTGCTCCATATGTAACCGTACCTGAAGTCTCCCAGTTTCTCTCCTTTTTCCTGTATATGTGCAGTATTTGCTGATTTTTGCAAGTTATAGCTTATAAAATGAGCTGTCGCATGCAATTTTTTTCCCCAACAACAAAATTCCAACATTTATACATCCAAGAGACCTAATTCTGAGGATTTATGAAGAGATGGAAGACAAGTAATAATTCTGAGGATTTCTAAAGAGAAGGAAGACAAGTTCTCCTGACAGATCCTAGCCCTCTTTAAAATCCAAATTCAAGAGTGTTCCTCTGTTAAAGTTCCAGTCCTCTGCCTTTCCGCCAGCAGTGGCATTTGTGTCTCTGTGCTATATTTAGTGAGGAGTTTGCATTCACCCAGCTCACCCATCTCATACAGCATTACAAGACACTAAAGTAGATCAAACGAGTGTTTGGGTCAGCTGGTAATTTACCTTGGCATGAAAAGATTAAAAGCAGTTTTCTCATCTCTTTGTCTCCTGTTGTATACTCATTTATTTTGTGGCTCCCATGCCATGTAGTTTCCACTTTGAGTAGAGATCTGCCAAACCCCATAAAACCTTATGGGGAAAAATGACTGCGCTGACACCACTAGACAGCTGGATAAGTGTAAATTCCCCCACGGCCTCCCATGGTCCTTGCTCCAGGTGAGGAATTCCTAGAAGTACCTGACACTGGATGTATTTGAGAGGTACAGTGATCCTCACAGCCAGAACAGCCCCCCTGACAAAGCTCACCTTCTTTGGAACGAGTAGTTCTGTCCACGTACACCTGAGCCATTGACAAAAAATAGTTCTTGCCAACCAACACCATACAAAGTTACGCTAGCAAATTAGTTTCAGTAATGTAAATCCAGACTCTCATCACAAAATATTTGCCATGTAGCCAAACTTACTTAACCCATTGCATTTAGAACAAAATCTATTTTCAAGTCAATCTCCAAACTAAGTCGGATTTTACATTCCATATTGTCAAGCACAGCCAGAAATTCAGAACTAAACATTTTGTCCCTTATAACTGCCATAGCTGCAAACTTTAATCGTCTTTCCACCTTTTCATATGTGATGATGTACCTCAATGGAAGGCAGGAACAAGTCCCTAAGGCTGTTTTGACAGCCAGCAGAGACAGTACAAATGTGCACCTCCAGCAAGTCCCCTATGCTCTCAGATCGCAGAATAGCACAGGTTGTATCTGTGCTGCCAAGAGTTTCCCTCATGGTAACATGTTCCCAGGTTTTTTATAACTGATTTTTAAAGCCACGCAGATCAGGCTTTACACGATGCCAGCTCCTGCCCTTAACACTTACTGTATTTTGGTAAACAGGGATTTCTCCTGAAGTTTGACAGTCTGTACGATTGAAGGGCCTGCAATAGCCTTTATTGTAAAATACACAGCTAAGCTATGACCAAACATATAATTAGGAGTCCTCAGAAGAATGTCAATCAATCATTCTGTTGAAGCCTGAACACAGCAAAGTAGAACATATTTTTCTTTTATCCCAAATATCCATAAATAGGTCTCTCTTTATTTACTTGTGATCAATATTCCGTGAAGTAATCCCTTTGCTATACTTCAGCACAAAGCAATCGCTGCATCTGTTTATAAAAATTAAGTTCAAGTAGAGCACTGAACCGCAAAATAATGGCACCTGGACTTTTCAACCACTGTCAGTTCTGAGTGGAGACACCAGGTTTGCAGGCATGGCTTGAAATGTTCAGCAACATTCTGTAGAATGCACTGTAGACTACAAATAAAAAGCAGAGTGACTCATTTACAGATTACTTTTTAAAAAAATGTATTATAAAGCTTCAGACATGAGGCTCTTTCACACAAAGGGTCAGCACATGTCCAACACGGCAGGATCACTCAGATTGATTTAAAAGGGTTTAACTACAAAAAAAAAAAAAAAAAAAAAAAAAAGAAAAAAAACCTTCAGGCAAAGCTAGAGAGAATTTGAGGGGATTTCTGGAATAACCCATCTAACTAATGGATTAAAGCACACATTTTCTATTGGAAGTGTGGAAATAGGAAAGTTGTTGCCCAAAACAGGGCAACTAGTCACTACCCTTGTTCTTGCCATTTTCTCTAAGCGTGCATTTTCCTACAATGGAAAAATTTGAGAATTCAGACACCTAATTATTCTTAGAGTTATTCCACATTTGCAATCAATACAGAATTTCTCCCTATTTTTAAATCTCCTTCCTGCAGATAGGAAATTGTTGCATGGTACATGCTAAGAGACAGAAATGAAACAAACTGCTGTTACTGGGATGCAGTAAAAGAACAGACTGCTCCACGTTACATTGACATGTGCAAAGGGGATGCTGCAGAGGTGCATTTCATCCATTACCTGTCCCTTAACGTTCAGTAATTTACTATGCTTGTTTTCTCTTTCCTCTCTTTCATACGATAGTTTTCTCTGTCCAGCATTATCATATTCTGCCAATGAATAGAGACTGGCACACAATTTACCATGCTCTTCATCTTCAAGATATTTGTGTGTCTTCTTCTCTCAGATAAATCACTTGGTGCATTTGCTCTTTAGTCTGTGCATGCAATATTCCATTTTGGTGACACTAAGTTACATTATGACCTCAAGGGATGAGATGCATTAAATTCTAGGACAACTAATTTAGCAATTAGAAGCTGAATTGCTCTACTGAAAGCAAACTTATAATGACAAAAATGTCATAAGCAAGGAAAGAGAGGATGGAGCACCACCCTTCAGCACGAGTCATTCTTCACTGCTCTGTTCTCCACAGATACAGTCTGCTCTGTTCTCCTCAAGATACAGTCAGAAGTTAACTTGGAATTTGCCTGGAATTTTCTTCTGAAAAAACCTTCAGAGCCACACACACACACACGTTACCTACAGATCTGTTCCAGTTCCTGGGTTAGCAGTTGCATTTGCCTGTAGGCACTTGGCAATGAGCTTGCAAGTCTAAATGGTGCAGACAGAGCTGTATGGAGGTCCTTAGGACTAGCTCTGAACGAGCCGTACACAGCACTCCATGGTGCCATACAGATGTACTAACTCAAGCTGCAGAAACTGCAGAGCAAGGCACTCAGTCTGAAATAATATGGCATGGCTGATTGTTTCAGGTTGGCTGCTTTCAGCTTTGACAGCTTTACAGAGAGCTGCACCGCACTGCATAAAAGCAGACTGACACTGAGTTAGAGACCCCCTGAGAAAAAAGAATCACAAGATTACCACCTTATTCATTTTAACTTGGCTTACTTTAGGAAGCTCCCCCTCCTCCCCCCACTTTTTTTTTTTTTTAACTGCTAAGAACATTTCTCTACTGCTCTAAATTGGGAGCTAACGCTAAGTGGAATGACTGAAGTGAGAAAGTTTGGTGTTGGATACTTTAGCTGTGGCTTCCTAGAAAGTTAAAAACACTTTGCTATGATTTAGTGCAATTAAATAGAGAGAGGTAGGTATAATATATATATTTCATGTGGTAGGTATAAACAAGGCAGCCTTGTTAATCCAAGCTGATATGAAATTGCCCTTTAAATAGTGTTAACATTCTTTTAAATACTTTTTTTTCTTACTCACTGCTGTATTTCTATTATTCAGTTAAACAGGATGGGAAAGCATAAAAATAGAAAGGTTTTTTTTTTTTCTAATTATAATGATTTTTTTTTTTAAATCATCTGATTTGAGATAGTTTCTGCAGGCTTTCATAAATGATTTTGCTCCAATTCCAAATAATGCCCAGACTTTGATATTACAGTGGAGTGGCTCATCATGCTAAGTGAAAACAACTTTTTACTTCTCTAAATGAGGAGAGAGAAGAGGCTTGCAAAAGTTAAAAAGTTTTTAACTCAGTTTTCCACTACTTGAGACAAAAGACAGATAAAGCTCAAGTTTCAGAGCTGAGGTCTGTTCCTGACTCATTTCTGAATTTCCTGGCCTGTACTGAAGCTCTGGGCAAACAGATTTGAGTGACATAGCTAGATACCAACAGATAATTACGTGCAATTGAGCCTCTCAGCCTGAACTTTTTATACGGTTCCCTCAACTCCCACCATCTTCCTTGTGCATCCTTTCTGCTCAGCTCTGGGCAGTCCAGATTTTGTGGGACTTGGGAGAGGGGGAGATAAAAAAAACAGCTACAACCACCAACCCAAAATGACAAACACCACAACCAACAGAAATGCGAAGCTTACAGAGACATTTCTGGCCAAAGATTTTCCATTTACAGGCAAAGAGCCAATTCAACAGCCAGTTCAATTTAGGAGACTGAGGAATCCAGTCCTTTCATTCCATGGCAGAATCTCTGCAGAGTCAAACATTACAAATGATTCAAGGGAGAGATAACACAGTTTCAGTACTGGCAAAACCTCTTCAGCTGCTCATCATTCAGATATATTTTTGAATTCCTGAGCAGTGTAGGAAGCAACAGTAAAGCTTGTATTTTATGCCTGGCTCAGTTACAAATGGAGACAAGCTATTACTTTCTCTTTCCAAGAATTCATTCAATTGAATCCAATTTTGAATGCTTTGGAGAATAATTTGAAATATAAGGAATTTTAGGTTCCTTCCCAGCCTTCACACTGCCTTGACACTGGCATTATTCATCCACATCTTGCCAGTGGCTTGGAGACTATAAATTCAAGAAGAACTAATAGCAAAACAACTTTGATTACATTGTGAAGGTGTAGCTTGTGTAAGCAAATATCTGGCAACTGTTCCCACTTCTGTGAAGCTCTTACACATAGTTTCTTCAAGTGGAAGTGTTATAGTATAACTGCCATTAAATGAATTATAGGAAGCCAATATAGTTTTATTACTGGTGAAAAATATTGCTGCTTTACATCATTAAAATGATTTTTAGAACTGCTGCAATCACATTTTGCCGATATATTGTCTGTCGATATACTTGAGATTCATTAAAATAGGCCAGTTTCACAGATTACTTCAGATATAGTTTATGTGCAGCTGGAGACATTTTATATTCTCCAATATGTGCTTTTCATTCTTCAGTGTGTGCTCATCATACCATATACAACACATACTGGGAATAGAAAGCTTTTCCCTCTGCATTTACCACAATGTCCTTTACAACGACCCTGTGGTATTCAGTTCTGTAGGCATCTCTAAGCCCAGACACGGTGCATCTGTGGAGCTGCAGCAAAGCCTTTGGAAGATCAGCACCAAGTTTTACGGTAGATGTTGCCTCAACCAGCAATTTATCTGGCACAGAAAAAGCTTTTTCCCTTTCAATACTGCCAATTCATGATTTCAGGGCAGGCAGAGGAGAAACTCCATACACAACCCATCCTTGCCTTCCCACTCACCACCTGCTCGCTGCTTGCTGGGGGACACAGCAGCTGTCTCCAGCGAGCTGTCCCTTGCAACAAAGCTAACCAGGCAGGCATGTTGGAATGACTTTTATCTCCTACCTTATTTCCCTGCAGAGATGCCTGATGCAAGTTACCCTTGCACCCAATATGATTAATTAGCACAACAGCAAATCTGAAAATCTATACACGATGACAGATGGTGGGGCTCTCAGGAGCAAGTGAATAGGACTTTGCTTCCTGTTTATTACTGAAAACGACATTACCGGTCTGATGCTCACGCAGCCCCAGAAGACATTATTTGAGAGTTAAAAGGACTGTCTATAGCTGCTGTGAGTCCTCTCACAGGCTGGCAATTAAGTGCTGACAAGGGTCTATATGGCAGACCACTCATCCCACCCGCACAGATGTTGGCTGTCTCTTACAAATGACAGCTCAGCAGTATGTAGGGAGAGCAACAGAAGGCAGCCTGGGAGGATAAGGAAGTCAAGCAAAAGCAGACCCCTTCTGAATAGTCAGGGGGAAGAGGTGGCAATAAAATAAATTCCAGTAATCTAATGCTTAGTGTTCTGTCATCCAAGATGACCCATGATTCTGTCTATAAACCGTGCAGAACTTATTTTCTTCAGTATTTTCAGGCTGGTTGTGAACTGTTGGCTCAATAAATTGACAGTTTAATTCATACGACAAAAGGGAGGGGGCAAGTCTTCCTAGAACACTAACGAGTGTCAGGAGACATCATGATTTTGATGAGTGGCCCATTGTTGGTCTTGTCATGCTGGCAAAGGGAATCTCAACAAACAAGTGTAAACTAATTCACAGCACCAAACACAGCGAGAAAAATAAATCTGTCCGTGTTATTGTGCAGAAGAAAAATGCATAAAACAACGAACTTGAATAACTAAGCTCAGCACTGATGGCTGAGTTGGCATTAGTACTCTCTTTCAGTGGGGAGCAACCTTCATCTAGCTTGAGCAGTCAGTGGAAGAGAAATGACTGACTATTGTCATTGCTTATGTAAAAGGACTAGCAAAGACTTTAAAGATGTAAAGATGAGGGATACCAGCAGGGCAAGGAAGGACCAAGTCATCCCTGTAATGAGTAATCAAAAGAAAACCCACCCCAATAACTTCCTCAAAACCAAATTACTGAGAAGAAAACATAATACATAGGTTGGTTTTTTGTTTTGTTTTTAATTCCAAAACAATTGCAGTATTTAAGCCCTATTCTGAATAGTGAGAAATGAGGTCTTCTGCACCTCTTCTGAATAGAATCAAAGTTTGTTCTTAACAACCACTTCCAAGTAGTTTTAGTGAAATCCACACGATCACCATTAGGAATGGCACCTTACACATAAACATTAAGGACTACCCCATTTTAAACCAAGGACTGTTGGTTCTTCATATCCATCAAATGAGATATTTATTGTAGCCGCTACAAAATAAACAGTTTAAAAGTAATAATAAAATAATGTCAGAAAGCATAGTGAAAACAGAAAGACTGATGAAATAGCTAAAAGACAATAGGGTATTGCTACATAATGTATACATAACCATATTAGTGAAGCTGCAATGTGTTGAGTTTGGAGGCACTTTTAATACTTGGCCTAGCTACAGTTTCCCATGTAATTGAATTGGGGGGGGGGTGTTGGGTGTTGTTGTAGTATATGCCACCACAATGGACAGTTGCAATGCTGTTTATGATTCTATTGTAATGGAAATATCAAATCCACAGGTAAGCACTGTAACTGTGGGTAAATTACAGCAACATATTGTATTATGTAAAGAACCGGCATAAACTTCTTAGGCTCAGATTCATTCCAATTCTTTACTGCACTGGATCAGCAAAAAGGCATGACTTTGGTATTTTTGGAGTGTGTAATAAAATCTGATAATGAATGATATTTGTCTCTCATTACTACCAACAGCCAGCCAAGTTTTACAAATGCCAATTTAAACGTTTGTTAGAGATTTGCATGAAACACGCATGTGAAGCACAATGTTTAGTTATGTTTCCAGCCACCAGAACAAGTAGCCCCACTGTGACTGCATAAAATCAGAAACAAGTGTGAAGGAAGCAAAAAATATTATGCTAATCACAGAGCTAGCAAACCACTGGTGGCCAAATCTTCAGCTCTTGCAAGTTTGAACTGCTAGTGTGGGAAGTCTACAGAAGTACCTAACTGCCTTTGTAGAGCTGACCCTAAGCGCGTAACTTCTGTCATTTCTCTGTAAAGCAAGGATTTGTTTATATTTATTGAGGTTGCATTCTGAAGAGCACCTGTAAATCCTATTTTCAAAGGCAACTTAGATACTTAATAAGAATTACCATGGAGCTTTTACAGGGATGATAAATGCAGACTTCTAAAATTAATTATCAGACACATCACATCTCAAAAAACTAAAACCCAGCATTTGAATATTATCCTGCACTTAAAGCAAGAAAAAGACACCTCACAGTTCAGCTTCCCCACAAAGAAATCTTTTTGATGAGATAAGACTTAACTATGCATCAGAAAAGGCAGCATCTCCAGGACAAGAATTTCCCCCTTCAGTTTGCTGTTCAAACAATCATACAAAATTTCTAGATATACATTACGCTCTTCAAAAAAGTCATATATGGACTTGAGACCATTCCACACAGCCAATGGATAAAATTAGAAAATGTGTAATGTTCCATTCATTATTAGGGGATAGGTTGGCTTGAAAGACTAAGTTAAAAGTGTATTCATACAGCAAGTAATTTTGCTTGTCTTGGTTGCAGTAAGGCTACTGAAAGAGAGACTCTGGAAAGTAAATATTCTATCAAATATACTAGCACAAATTTTGGCTTGCTATGGCTGTCGTTCTTCTAATGATAACAGCTGTGTGTTCATCTTCATGACAAAGATTCAGTTTATTGTCTGTTATTCCACTGCTGGCTCTGGAACACGAGTGTAACTTCATGGTTACAAGCAGAATTAGAAATTCCTGCTTCTCAATATACATTTTCCATCACAGGAAAAGAATACTTGTCACATTTCTTTCATTTACTCCATTTGCTCTGGTATCTTTGAAAGTCCAACTAAATGTGGAAGTCCAAAGATTAAAGGAATTTGCTTTCAAAACAGCAAATTTGAATGATTTAATGGCCTGGAAATAGTTTACAAGCAGTTGTCTGTCTGCTCAACTTCTCATTACTTGAATTTCTGATATCCCCTGTAATAAACAGAAGGGGACTGCAATTACAGAGATAGGGCTACTGGCATTCAGCGCGACTTCCAGCTAAAAGCCACCATTTCTTATCAGATGGCTTCAGCTTTTGAAGCATAGGACATTTCACTGTGTTTTCTTTTCTTTTTTACAGGGGAAGCAGGAGGAGAAGGGTGGCTGGAGGGTGTTAACGAAAAGGTGTGTGGGGTAACCCAAGCACAGTCTGGGAGTCAAATGCGTGTCCAGAAGATAAGAGGCAGAAGTTGTAATATAAGATGGTTGGCAGCAGCAAGAGGAATGGCACAGAATGAGATGTGCAGATTATGAATCAAGTCCAAGCTGTGTCTTTGACTGGATTTAACAGAAGCTAAGAAAGTTAATAAAACTAAAATAAATAAAAAAGCCCTGGGCTAGCAGGCAAAAGATGCATCCTATTCTCTACTACTGACCTGTTTTGCAATTTTGCAAAAGTTATTTTTCTTCTTTATACCTGCATCTTCTGCCTGTTATTGAAAGCTCTTTCAGATGTGAATAATCTCTTGTCAAGGAGAATACTGTAAAATACCAGAGGTAGAAAAGCCATTGCACTTGGTGTAACAGGCTCCCCACCAGATCCTTCACTTCTTTGTTTTTCAGGTCTCCAAGGCAGTGAGTCCAACGTCTCCAATAAACAGTAATTAAATGTAGGGAGGAACAAAAATAGGAGAAATTTTGCTCTAGAGAAAGGACAATACCATCATTTTTAAAGCAGATATATTAAAATGATACCTGCTCTGGCTTTGTACCAAGCTGCTAGCAGACTTATTTAAAAGGAACAAGTCATTTTAATTAGCTCTCCCTGGACTCATGAACACGCGAGTCCTGAGTTGGAGGGGGGAAGCAGAGAGAAATAAATATATATAAACTTAAATAAAGAGCAAGCTGGCCTTGTTGCATACTATCTCAGGTCTGCCAGTAATCACTTTCAACAATACAAGTCCACCGTGACCTCTGTTGTTCCTTTCATACTGGAGATTAAAAGATGAAGCACTCATATTGTGGCTGGTGAATGTGCTGAGAGCAGGGAAATCAATGACTTCAGACATGTCTCCATGCAGAAAGGGTTATCCGACATGAAATGATTAATTTTAGTTCAACTGTTTAAAGGTAGATGCTGCAAAAAGAAAAACCCTTTCCTGATAAACACAGACTTTTTTTTTTAAGCTAGCATTTCTTTCATGACAGCAGATGCCTCTTATTTTAAAGTAAGACTTGAAATGCATTTTTCTTTTTCTTCCATTTCTTTTCTATTAATGTATTTCTTTAATGTGCTAAATATACTTCCAGCAGGAGAATTTCAAGTAGTCCCCTACCTACTCTGAGGTCCTACAGTTTCACAAGGGTAACCATTTCCATCAGTGTATCACACAAAGCCTACGAGCAGTGGATTGCCACAGACACGAATCTATCCAGAAAGGCAGCTTCACAGGGTAGCAAAGGATTAGAACAAGACTGTGCTCAAGTTGTACATAAAGCAGCTACATGTTTCATCAATACCTTCATGCCATTTCATTTAGGAAAACTTGCAACACTTTTTCATATTACAGATACACATGTTTTCTCTCTTCAAAGACACTGCAAAGCTGGTATAATGCTGGAGCCTCCAATTTCTCGCAGGAGGCAAAAATATTGGTAAGGAAGCTGAAATCTCTCGTCTGCACATCAGGCTTACCAGACCGTGAACACAGCATGTAGGGGTTGGACACTCATTTACCCAGATGTGAGATTGGGCTCAGTCATTCTTAATCTTCCTCGACATTTGAGTTAAAGTAATATAGTTCCCCCAGTCTAACACCTTCTGTGCTGCTTGAGGTTTAAAAGTCAACATCCTCTGAACCTGGAACTGAACCAATGCTCCTGCCCTGGTCTCTCAAAGGGGGACCTCTGAAGGCTTGTTTGCCTTCTATACTACATCAAGCTGCTAAGGAGCGATAAGCAATTCAGCATGAAAAGAAGCTCAAGACAGCATTTGTTTTTCCTTCACATTTACCAAAGTGTATATCGATCTCTATTTTTGGAAAATAGCCTCCATTTGTGATTTAGTAACAGCAGCCAGATTAATTGCACAGTGCTGTTTGTTGTTTGACCTTCTACTTTTATCTCTCCTGGCCATTTCTACAATTCCTCTGGAGAGCACAAAATGTTTGAGTAGATGATGCACCATACATCTGGAAGGAGAGGAACAAATAGCAGTGGACCTGTATAAACACTGAGAATAGAGAAGCAAAGCAAGAATTTCCAAGCAGTCCTCATGCTGGGTCTAACATACCCCACATGGATAGAATGCAATTTATTTATTGAAACAAAAAAATATTTATAAAGACCCCAAGCTAAGCAAAGTGCCATAATTAAGCCACTGGACAAATGAAAGTCATGCCAAACACAACCAGACACCAAGTCTGTGAGTGGATTTCCTTGTAATCATTTCTCTAGTAGAAAAGCAGTCCTCCTGTTTCATAACCAAGGCCAGGAGCTCTAACAGAACTATTTCCTCACACATGAAGGTATCGGCTTATTCAGCAGATGCTTGTTAAAAAATGCATTATCATACCCTAATACTGAGCCTTAGGACTTCAACTTGAGTATATTACCAGCTGAGTTTCTCCAACTTGCAAATTACCCGAAGATTTTGATTTTCTTATGTGTGTGCTCACTGTCCAGGAGTCTTCAACCAAATGCCCTTTTCCTGCAGTTTTTGCAATTCTTGGTGTGATGCTTGTTGCCCAACCCCCCTCTCTGGGGCACAAACTGTACTGCGAATATAAAGAGAGAACTGATGGAGCTCTGTAACCAATTGTGAGATTGTCTGGCATCAACTATTGCTCAAATCCAGTTATATAAGATTCTGAAGTATTTAGAGTACCTAAAAATAACTTCTCCTCCAGCTGGTTGCTGTCTGAACCATTATCATCTGCCATAATGATAACAATGGCAGGGCAGAGACTGCTATCAGACACAGGCTATGGGGAGGGCTGCAGAAACTTCCTCCTACTAGTGTTTCCATGTGTTATAGGGAATGGACCCACTCAGAAAAGCCCTTTACTCTGATATCAGAGTTCACAGGTTGATTGGCAAAGGAGGTCATTTGGATGAAGCCTTTCTGCATACCTGGCAATATCTTGAACTCTTCCTTCTATGGGAGAGAAGGCTTAAATTAACCACCTACCCGGCAGTGTTGCAACTTCTTCAGTAATTAATGTTACTACACCACAGTGCTTGAAGAACTGGAAGCCAAGATACAGCAATCTCCAAGACAGTTAAAATAATAAGAGCTTCCAGACACAGCATCTTTGCTTAGCATTTCCCACCAAAAATTCCTGCCATACCCTTCACCTGCTTGAGTCCTAGCCTACGTTCATAGAAGCCAGAAAATCCTCTCCTCTCGTAGGCACATGTTCCTAAAATGTTCGTAGTCAAAGCCCAGGTGGGTTCAGGTAACTGTTCAGCCAAGGATTCACACAATTCTAGATGAATAATTTCATCTTTCCCTTTCCACGCTTTTGCCTGTAAGACCACAACCCACTTAGAATGAGGCTTTTTTTTTCCTGCATTTTGTGCAGACCCAAATAAAAGAGGAACTTCTAGGAACTACCATCATGCGAATGGAAATGGTGGCAGATGGCTAATACTATTGATTTTGCAGCAAATAAGAATTACATATCATCCCAAGCCAGTTCATCAGTAATTCCCCATAGGGGAGTCTGCCTTAGTTTCCATAATAGCTGTACAACATAACTACACTTCTAAGCCATCAGGAGCAATATCTGACTGAATATTTTCCAGAATATACGTCTGGGGCAAAAGCTGCAGCTGCGATGCGAACAATTAAAATATTCACCCTCACGCAGAGATCTAGCACATGGCTTTATGCATCAGACATCTACTATTTTGGATATTTGAGCTGTGGTAGAATAGACCTGCCCACAATGAATTAAACCCTGGGTGATCATCAGGAAGCGAGGAACTGCTTGATTACTTAACTAATGGAAACTGAACAGGTATACTCAAAGTTAGGATAAAATGCTTGTTCCTTTCGATAATAGTTTTATTTACTGATGAAAGTCATCATGATCTAATGTCATAAAAATTAGCCTCAATTAATTTTTGAATTAATCAGGTGTGTTCTTGGTAATTTCCTTCTCCTATTACCCTTTTAAAAAATCTTCAAATGATAAAAGGAATTTTAGTTCAAAGAAATTAAGAGGTTTCTTTTTAATAGAGATTCAAGATAGGAAGAGAATAGATACAGAAGTTATGAGGGTGAATCTCATCAGACTGCTTTGAAACCATGGATTAGAAGCCAATTATTATATCAAAGTCACCACAAATCATCAAATATCCTCATTAGCCACCATTTTAGTTTTGTTTTTAGTTTTCAAAAGTGACAAAGACTAATATGAATGCAAGTTTTTCACCCAAAGTCCAAACTATCCCCAGCAGCAAGCTAGAGCATCTGGACACCAAGAGGGAGATGTGACTGGGGAAATCTCTTTCAAAATATCTTGCGTGCACCTGTGCCTCAGTTACTTAATTTTCCTTCAAAGGGTATTTGTACATCTTCTAACTCTTGTCAGAACTCCTTTTGCACCTGCAGAAGATCAGACCCACACAGATTAAATGTTTTGTGTTGGCATTTTGCAACAGGGTGAATTTCAGTCACTGATTTAAGTAAACAGGAGCCTTCTAAAGGTGCAAAGCAAGTTCAAAATGTTACCGACTCACAGGAGTGAGTGGTCATTGCTCAAGACTCAGGACCATGCATTTTGTATCGGAAATGCTGCCAGGCTCCAGAGGCTGGGGATAAAAAGGAGCATGAGTGAGCAACCCAAACTGACTGTGTAGTTCCCCAGTCTGCTCCACTTCCCAAGAACTGGCCCTAAAGCTACTGTATGGTCCACAGTGACCCCAGAATAGGGCCACAAGGTACAGCAAGTGGCTGCTCTGCCCACAAGGACTTCTGGGTTGGGATGGTAGGATTCCCACAGAATTGCTGCATTCATTAATCAAAATAAGAATGACACGCAATCTATAGATTTTCCGGGAGGTGGGGGATGGGACAAACGAAGGGCATGGAATTGTATTTCTCACTGCTCCTTCTGAGAATTGCCAGAGGGAGTCTTTAGGGCTGCAAGTCATGTATGCAGTAAAACTGTTTTTATCTAAATCAACTTGCTACAGTATATTACACACTCTTTAGTATTACTTTGATGTTTCTAAAATATGAATGTTAAGCTGTATAATATGATATGAAGTTACAGGTTTTTTTGCCACAGGAACAACAACAACAAAAAAAAATAGAGACTGATACCACCGACATGTTAAAGAACACATGATCTGTTTTGATAGCACATTATATTTACAAAGTCTGTCCCCAGGCAGGCTGTGCTTAAATGAATTTGGAATCAAAAAGTATGTGGTCAGGATAACTGGGAATAACTCTAGTACTTTAGTTTCTAGCAATACATAAGTGACACAAAACATAGATGGCCCAAAGCATACAACTTAATTAGAGAAAATTATTCCTGTCCACCTAGGATAATTGCAACTTTTTTTTTTTTTAATGGCTGTTAGCATCACATATGCTTACAGATAAATGTTGTTTCTTCTGTCTGCTTCTGATTTAATTAGGCCATCACTAATTACAATCATGCATGGTCAGTTCTATAAGAAGAGAACATATAAAAATCAACCTGCCTTTTAACAAACAGACCTTGAGCTACATGTCTGGGGGGGAATACTAGTTCAGTTTCACTAATGCTGGATGATCAAGTATGTCTTTGGCTATATACTCTGGCATTTAACTGTAGAACTTTTTCCCTCATTCTTCCTCCCCCTCCTTCCCTCCTTTCCACAGGAACGTAACCTCTCTGAAATTAAGCATCAATGCCTAAGATACACAATTTTTTAATACAATCCAGAAGTCATAATCATACCCTTAGAAACAAGCAATCCGTAAAGTAAAATACATTCAGTGCCTGAATGTTAATGCAGCAATTAATCATTTTGATATCCTTGCTCTCTCTCTTGCTCATTTTCTCTTGATTTTTTGATGTCAGAGCCAACTCAGTATAACACCATACTTTTAAAAAATCATCCTTCAAGCAGCAGCATTAAACACTTCACAGTAGAAAGCAAACAAAATCAATACATATTATAGCATTCATGGTATAACAAACACTATAGTTATGGTTGCAAAGACACTTATGTGCTAAGCTTCCTTTCCCCACTCACTCTCAAAGAAACAAAACCAGCCTGAAACACAACAGCTTTCTTCACAAAATCTGCTGTTCAGCTGAAGTGCCATGGGAAAATACTGTTACTTCTTCCACGAAGAACAACCAGCACTGTATCTGTGCAAGTCTATACATACATTTGAAGAGGAACAAGCCTTATGAAATCATCCAAAAGCACCGTACAGTGTGCCAGGGTGAGCTGTGCAAGGCAGGGCATTCCTATTAACTCAGCATGGCACAAAGAGCCCCATCGAGGAAGCCAACGCAAGAAGAAACGGAGATGAGAGGAAAGAGAAGAATGACTTCTATCAACAATGCAAGTTTTGTGGGACCTCCCCAAATTTTTGTTGTTTGAGCCTTCCCTTACTTTTCATGGCACAACAGCAAGAACCCAGAATGAGCAAGACCAAGAACCCTCCTGCTGCTGCAACTGATGAGGAAACATTCTAGCACCTTCCAGCCTCCCTCCCCAGGGCTTGTGGTACCAATAACAAGCCCTTCGCTAGCTCCACATGGGCAAGGCTGCACTGCCTGCCATGCCCCAGCTGAGCCAGCCCTGTGCAGGTGCTTTCAGGTGCGCTGCTCACACGTGGGGCACACCTGTGCATGGGGGGGGCACTGACATGGGGCGTACTTGTGCACGAGGCTCGCTCACATGTATGGTGCAGTGTTTGCACGTGGGATACACTCGCTTGTGGAGTGCACCGCTTGTACACAGTGCAGTGCTTGCATGTGGGCTGGCTGGCACGCAGGGCATACCGCTGGCCTGCTGGTGGCTGTGCCCCTCCCCATGAGAGCTCGGAGTTGCTAAGCGACAGGGTCCTGCCCTCGGAGGGTGTTCCGGCAGCATAGACGAAAAATTCCCACCTAACATTTTAATACATTGGGCATGTAGATATGCACGTGGCAATTAACATTCATTTAAAACAACAATGAAATGATTAATCAGCTGGGATTGCAAATGACAAACTGACACTCGAGGTTCATTTTGTTTAGAGCTGTGCCTCGTATTTAGCCAAATCTCTGATTAAAGGCGAAGTTCTAAGGTTCCAAAGAATAAACTTCAGCTTTGATGCTGTTAACATCAGTTTTTTTCACTGAATTAAATTCTGTGGGGGAGGAAAAAGAAATGAGGTGTTTTGTTTTTATTCCAGAGATTATGAAACCCAGGCGCATCTTCAATGCAATGAAGATTTGTCTCTTCCATCAAACTGCTGCATATGGGGCACAGTATTTTATTAGCAGAGGAGCGAAGAGGGATAACATAGGACAAGATTAAAACTGAAATGCAGAAATCATAGAGACAGGAAATCAGAGTGTTTTGCTGTTTCAAGTTTAAGGAGATTATGCACTGTAGTATTGATTCCAGTTTATCCCGAGGTTTCCATGCATATTCAGGGGTTATATATGGGAACAATGAATAAAAGTCATCTCATGTTACTCAGTACTTGCTTCTAATGACATTTATCACTTTTTTATTTTCATGGCTCTCTAATTATTGAAGAAACTGTTTATATTGATTTTTGGACATGAGTCCAGAAAGACTCCAGAGGACGTTGTGGGGTTTTGGAGGCAGTCCAGCTGCCGTGGGGTGTGCAGCCAGCCCAAGCTGTGCCACCACCTTGTGCACCACAGGAACCTGCCACGATCCCCTTCTTGAGCTGGCTCCAGCTGCGCAGCATTTTTTACCGTATTACAGCAGGAGATCCGAACATGGCTCAGGAGTCCCCTGCACAGGCAGCAGATGCATATGCAAACACATAAGAAAAGACATCCTTGACTGTGAAGAGTTCTGGGGATCATCTTGCCCTAGGTTATGCACAAGGTCACTTGCAGCACTGAGAGTATGACCATCTCCCAGTCTACCGTGCTATCTCCACCAGCATTCTCTATGTAATTAAACATCCAGCACCTATACTGTTACTCATGCCCATATTGTTACAATTCTCATTCATTTTAATGATCACAAAAACCCACTACCTTTCTCTCATTTTATAGTTCCTGCTGCATTTGTTGCCATCACTTTTGCTCAGTCTGCTTGCAACTCAGCTTTCTGCTGGTATTTGTAAGTGCAATGATTTCTCAACTTCTTTCTCTCCATTTTCTAACTCTCCCTCATGTTTATTCACATTCTAAAATTTTCCTTGCCTAGTGCTTCTCCCCACATGATTTGCTGTCTCACCTCTTTGAGTAAGCCTGATATTTTCTTTCCCTCAGTGCTGAGTCATTCTGTTATCTTTTGCCAGCCCTTTGCATCCAAAGTGCTGTATAACCAAATACCAGTGTGTTACACTTTGTGTGATTCATAGCCCTGAGTTGTAGAAGAATCCTTGGTATTCAGGTCAAAACTTGGAGCGAGCCACAACATACGGACTCTGTGAAAATGGTGATGCTGCCTTTGAATGACTAAGGGTAAATAATTCCTTAACTGAAGTGATAATAAACTACTGCATTGCAACAGAAAAACCAGGGTTCCCAGCAAGGTTCTTTTCTACTAAATCAGGTCTATCATTACATCTATTACTCTGAATCTGTTGCTTATACCTCAGAAATCAGCACTAGCAGCTGATGCTGTGAACTAGGATGAAGAGGAAGAAATTCCCCTCCCATTGCAGAGGGCAAATACAGATCTGTGATTACTTCTGTCCCTCCCTTCACATACTGTTGCTATCACCTCACTGCACAGAGATATTACCATATTACACTTTCCCTTGCAGTGGTGTGAAGCTACTTCCACATAAGTTTTCACTCCATCAGTCAGAGTATGTTGAATTGGCATCATTTATTCTCAAAAAGATTTTTTAATGGAATGATAAAATTCACAACCAATGTTATTTGCATGAGATCATTGAACCAACCTGTATGACATTTGTTCTGTCAACCATCAGTTCGTAGATAAGCAGCAACTAACAGTCAAGGACTTCATACTTCAGTCTGAGCCTTGCGAAGAAGAGTTCTCCTGATAATTAAACGCTAATGTTCTTTCATGAGTACATTATAATGAAATAAATTGCTTCTAGGGAACAATAAACTTCAGGCAGCATCTGAAGCATTTTAACAGCACAGAGCATTTGGCTGCTGCAAGATTCACTCAAAAAGGAGAAAGGTAATAACATCTCAGAAACAATTTAGAAAACAATCTTCTGCACTTTCAGCGTTTCTAATAGCAAACTGGGACACTCCAATGTGTGATTTTACTCCTTCTCAATCACTCACTGCCACCTGGAATGGAAACACATATATGATGTGACTGTGCGAACCACTGCACTGCTCCTCCAGCTCCCAAAGCTAACCGTGCTTTGGGTTAAAGTGCTTCTTTCGTACATGGAAACACTTGATTCTTCAGCCCTTACACGATTAAACTTACTTCATGTGCTGCTTTCTACCTGGAACTGTAAGAGGTTGTTCACAAAACTCAAGATATTTTTACACAAATCAGGTTTGCAAATTTGGAGGCTTGAGCAAACTCTGAAAGAGTGTTGGGAATCCCTGTGTGGCCTGGCCAGGAAGGTTCGGTACAACTGTCAAGCATTTTACAGCATCTCGGAGGATACAGCTCACATAAAATTCAATACAAATGCCATGCAAAAGCCAGGCTCCACACACAGCAACATTTATTTGTCTTCAGAAGCAAGATAAATGAAATGATCATTGTAGCTTCCTAATACTTTAAAGTGCGTTATAGAAATGTTTATAAAGGACCAAGAGAGTGTATAGCAAGTATGTTTCCACTGAAATGAAAGTGTGCATTTACCCATCCAATTTAAGATATTATCGTGCCATTTTAAAACACATTAGGTATAAGCAGCAAGCAGAGTAGCTAAAAAAATTTAATGGTTTATTCTCTTGCTGCAGGGCAGCAGTAAGGAATTCATTTTTCTATTGTGGCTATTTTAACATTTAAATGGTGGTGGAAAATACATATTTCTGCCATGCTGCTGTTTTAAAGTAACTGGGTAGAGCTTCCTCTGCTTGAAAAATGTTAGTTGCTACAAAGAGTTGATACTATGCATGTTTTAAAAGAATAAAACATACTCATTTTTATAGTGCAATTTCCAAGCAGTGATAAACACACTAGCAAGTATGCTATAGCGATGTGAATGTAAGCTGTTCATGCTAAAGACTATCAGGCATCCTATTCAGAAAAGCTATTGTGACTGTTGCTAGGAATATAAAAGTATACAGAGATCATTCTGAGTCATGTGGAAGAAGAAAAGGAAATCTTTCTACTTTTTTTTTTTTTTTGCAAGTGGCACAATTACTTGTACATTGGCTTTTATCCAAGACAGATGGATTATCACCAGAACAATTTTCAGTAAACCCTCCTTGCATTTACATAATGTAAGTTTCTAACATTTAGCCAATTAAAAGAATTGGTGCTTATGGCTTTAAAGAACTTGTAGGTTAATTATGACTCTCTTTGTGGATACAATAGAAGTGATAAAAATAAAGCACTTTGGTAGTTAAGGAACCTGCTCACTAATTTATGCTACATGGATAAGACTACTATGTAGAAGGCTTATTTTGCTTGAGTAAGAATAATGTGTTTAAGTTCAATTTGTTTTTGAAATATCAATCCCCCTCCTTAATATCTATTCTATCAGTGGAAGTCTTGAAGGATGAGATTGATTTTCTAAGAAAAGTTCTGAAGACACTGCTTTGTTTTAAATAAAAAAGCTAAATATATTTCTTCTCATCTGTATTCTAAATCTGAACCCTTTATTTGAACTCTGTCCTTACAAGTTCAGATGTACATACACCTTTGCAAGAGACTTCAAAACCTGCAGAATGGAAATTCGGATTTAACCATTACCACATAGATAATCCTTGGCTAGACATGTTCTGTTTCTAGAAAGGTAATTCCCCACGGAAAGGTCAGTAAGCACCTTTTAAAACTCTTTCTGAAAACAGCTGGTTGCACCATGTATGAAAGGATGGCATTTTTGATGGTACCATGAAATATATATATACACATATATATAATACATATAATGTATATATATTTATATATACACAGAAAGGCTTCAGTAGATTCTCCAATTTAAACTGAATGAGGGTTAAGCGAAAGTTAGCGATATATAACATAGTTTGTATTATTATAGCAGGGCATATAGGCTCTGATTTTCATCACTAAAATTTAAAGCAACTCTTACTGTGGTAGGTGCTGCACAAAGAGGAAGTAAGTTTTCTCTATTAATAAAAAGTACTTAAACAAGAAAATCACAATTTAAAAAAAAAAACATTTTAAATTTATTAGCCTATTGATCCAAGGACATTCAGAAAGTCTTCAACAGGATCAAGCATTTACATTCAGAGCTCTATAGTCCTATTATCTCAATCCTTAAACAACCTCTCTTCTCAAAACATAAACAAACTTTTACCAATCTATTACTACTTTTTTGTTGTTGCTTTTGTTGTTCTGTCCAAATTTATTACTTTAAATGACAAGAATTCTTAGAACCATAGAAATAATCCAAAAATATTTAGAGGACATTAGGTTTTCTCTCGTGAAAACTAAGTATTAACTAACATTAAAGCAACACCTTTTTATTTCTCTACCAAAGAGCAAATTTAAGACTATGTTAGCCAAAGGACATAGGAATCATCCTTTGTCTATGAAGTTTACTTTTTTTTTTTCTCCCATATTTTCTGTTTTAGAAAAATAGACCTCCTAGTATGTACTGTTAATAGTAATTACTTTATTTAGAATATATATTTTTTAGAGAAACATAAATCATCCTAGACTTCTTGACACATATTCTGTAATTCATATCATATGGATGGCTTCATAAGTCTTTCTAATGCCCAATAAAATATGCTACTCAATAGCATACTCATTACATATTAAACTGAGAATTCTGTTGCACAAGCACTAGTGTGTGATTTGAAAACAATAAAACCAGCATGAAGTTATGAATTCTAATAAGGTTTCCACATTTCTGATTTGTAAAAATACATTTTTATACTCTCTCCTTAGCCAGCACTTTAACTTTTCATCTAGGCTTGCTAAGTGAACATAATCAAAACATATTGTCTTTGCTTACTGGTACATATGAAGAAGTTTCATCGCTTCTAAATTTGTACCTGTGTATATGTTCAGAAGGTTGGCTTTCCTCCTTCTTGTTCTTTGTTTTGTTCTCCAGGTCTGGGATCAAAAAATTGAAAGTTCCTCCTCTAAATGCCTTTAAATTACCCTCTACTTCCCTTTGTACTGTTTTGGTATTCCGAATATGTGCATTTGGACTTACATATACTTGGGTTTTGTATGGCATTCCCATTCCTCTCCTTATCCTTCCAGTTTCTTAGAAGAGATATTTATATATGGAAGGGTAATTAGAAACAAAACCCAGCAACACATTTTTTCTCTTTAGAAAAAAATTGCTCTCTTCTATGATTTCATCATTCCTTAAATGTCTAGTACCACAAGCTACTTGCATAGGGGAAGAAATGCTTTTGTAGGGAATGTCATTTCTAAAAGAACCAGAACAATAGTAACTTCAACATTGTATTGTGGAGGGGGAAGGTACGCAGACAATGGCCTACATCATCTAATGGAGTGTTAAAAAGCAAAACTATTAGCATTTACTGCCATCACTCACAGCATTGTTAATCTAGATTAACAGTCAATGGGCTCTACACCTGGAGAAGGAATAATAAAGAGGCAGTTTCTGCTGAATGGACTGTGACATGAAAAGGAATTAGCTCACAACGCTGTTATCACCACTGCAGCTACTTACAGGGTTTGGCAATTACAGCAGAGATTGATAGTACTTGGTAGCATACCAATTGCTTTATTGGCATGTGTCTGATAAATACATGCTAATCCATTAAACTAATGTCACAATTGATTCTTAGGTAGAATGCAGAAGAAAATCCAGGCACTAATCACCACTAACTATCATAAAGAAAACACAATAGCTTAATAATGAATTTCATTATGGTGGGATAAATTTAGCTAATGCCATCAAATTTATTATATACTGAATACTACTCCTGAATATTGTTATGTTGGAAGGAAACAATTCAGTAATGTGAAAAAGTCTCTGCTGATTTCTCTGTGCTAGATTCTTCTACAACCAATGATCAACAGCTATTTTCAGTTTGAATGACTTTGATGTGAACAACAAGAGGAAAAAAAGACAGAACAAAAATGAGATTTTCCTGAAAGCATTCCCTGCAGGTAGGTGTCTCTGTCTCAGTCTATGCTGAACTGAACACCCATGCACCACTGCAGTTTAAAGGTGCATTACACAAAAAATAAAAGCAAACAGCTGCAGAAATAAGTGCAAAACGGTCTGCTGGAGTAAGGTGCTCTAGTATAATAGCTTATTATCCTCAGAAGAAGTCTAAAAGAGCCAAACTTTAAGACTTCTCATGGGTTTCTTATTTAATAACTTGTCTGATATTTTCTGCTAGTCCACACATACAAGTGAATATCACTGTCTTTTAGGTCCTGCACAATATGATGATTGACACAGGAATGATTTTTAATACTTTGCAGTTGTATTTTTCTTACAGAAGATTAACTGAAAGTTTTTTAATGAGGAAGAGACATTTTCAATGGCAACACCTTTTTGAATTCTTGTCCCCAGATACAAAATATATTATATACATTCATTTTCATTTTTCAGTTGAAACTGAAAAATACACTGTTCATCCAGCTACATTTTAACATACTTTGCTATAGGTTTGAAATGAACCTTGAAAGTATACCTTTTAAAAATACAGATTTTCATTACTATGTTATGTGTGGCCATGTAACAAGACTACCTGAACATGCTCTAAAGTACTGAAGATTTTATATGAATTGAAATCCCAAGTTACATTTCTCCTTCTGAATATAAGTCAGTGATTACCAGCCTCTATCTGAGCTGAAAATTGCATTCTTCCAGATGAAGACACAGTGCTAGACTAGTAACATTGCCTCCCTGTGGCTGGAGGTCCCCAAGGCTGCCAGCCCCAACAGCAGCAGATCTCAAGAGGGCTAACATGCTAACGTATCTCAAAGTAAATGATGAGGACTATCATGTTTTATTTTATGTTTGCAACAAGTTAAGCCTACATACACATCTAGTGAACATCTAATACACATCTATTATGGCTCCTAATGTGACTGGTACATTAGTGCACAGACACTAGCTCAAAGACCAAAGCAACTTCCCCAGCATTGAAAGAGGTCCGTGGCACAGCCAGAAATGCAAACAGTTTTCCATAGCCTCATCCATCTCGTAATCATCTGTTAGACAGTTTTTCATGTCTTCCAATTTAAATAACAAGACAATTAAATGAAATTTAGCTATCTTAGAGCACAGGTACTAGTCAACAAGAACAACAACAACAAAGGCGATCCCTTACACTATCAAACTAGCTCCAAAGGTGTTTTTTTTTTTTTTGTCATTTAGTTATTTCTGTGTCTCATCAAAACAAGATGAAAGGTAGGTTAAGCTTTTAAAATGAAAAGATGAAATCACTTTGGAGTTTGCAATCATTGTCCATTAATCCAAGTCCACATTAAATACCACAGTGATAACAACTTTGGCTGTTCTATTAAATTCCAAAGGACAAAAAAAAAAAAGAGGTTATGTATTAATCAGCGATAAAAATAACATCACCTGCGTTTTTGCTGTTTTTATTCCGTTTCACAAATCCTGATGACTGAAGTTTTTTTGTTTGTTTGTTCATTTTCTTAAAAATCAGTCTGTATCATATATTTGTCATTTAATGACTAAAAGGGCTTGAGAGATTAAGGTATTACTATGCCAATTTGTATATACGGAACTGAGACACAGAAATAACTAAATGAGCTGCCTAAGATGACGCAGCACATCAGCAGAAGACCTGGAAATTAAATCAACTGATTAATTGTCCAGTTGTCCACAGTAGGAAGAACCTACAGATACGTCAGGATCTTACTTTTTATATTATTAGAATGATTAGAAGTGAGCATAATTCACTGGAAAACCGGGCACTTAGATCTCTCTGGCAGAAAGACAAATAATTGTTCATAGCTCCATTTTTTTGCCAAGCTTCTTTGCAATTTCTTTCTTTTCATGTCTGCCTAGCGTTGACAGTTTCTCAAGCAATTCTTGATGATCACAAAGATGTAGGTTTTCAAATATTTGGGGAAACTTCTAAGATGTCACATCTCCTTTTCACCAGTATGAAAACAAGACAAGCATTTGGCATGTGACTGGAAGTTAATTATTAAATGAAAAAAGAAGAAGCTTTCCTACTGTTATAGTTCAGAACTATAATGTTCAGAACATTAACCCCTTTTACAGCCCAGGAGACATGATGACATATTTCTTGTTGCTCTTTCCAGTATTAATTTTTCTTCTCAGTTTCAGATAAATTATTCTAGGCATGTAGCTGTAAAATAGCTGATAATCACTTAACAACCTCAGTCATTACAGATACCATACTTCTTGTTGAAGAATGTAGAGTTAAAAAGATTTCTGCAGGAAAATACCAGACTTTTTTTTTTTTTTTTAAGGGAACTGAATGAGTCTCATAAAACGTACCAAGAGTTCCTATTAATGTTCTTTAAGAATGGGCCAATGATGAAATTAAGTAAACACAGTTAAAATGTCTGTTCGTAGCCTATGCAATTCACTATCACACAGCTTTTAGGACTAAGAGCTTAACATTGTTCAATGGATAATAATCAGTAGAGCTCCTTGCCATAGAATATTAATATTGCCACAACCTTAAAACGATTCAAAACAGGTTGGTGATATAAACAAAAATGTGGATGTCTAAACTCACACTGACAAATGGCTATGGGAATACATGCTGTTTGCCAGGCATCAGGCTGCTGTGAAGACACACAGATCTCCAGGGGTTTTGAGCTCCAAGCTGTAACTGAACCTCAGCTGTGGACAGGTACCTGACATGGGCTTGCTCCTGCAGCTGCAGAGATTTTTCAAGGTTGGAAAACAAAGTCCAGGCCCATTTTCCCTCTATTAAATTCTCACTTCACAAATTCTCAGAACTTAAACATACTATTTTTCAGATTCTTTTCATAAAAAGAAAAAAAAAAATCTAATATCTGTTTTTAAATGATGAGGGAAACACTAGTTCTGTTGTGACCCTTGAAGACAGCAAGAAGTAGTACTGATTATTCAGTCACTAGATACTTGAACTGATTATAAGGGAGAGGCTGATGAAGCTGCTGTATGAGAAGTGGAGCTACAGTGAGTAAAAAAAAATGGAAGTTTTAAAGCAAAGAATTCTTACAATAGTTATTCTAAGAGCCAAGTACAAAACTCCATGCAATAAGGAAGTATTGGTTTTGTAAAGGAACTGGAAGTTTATGGTGATAAAAAATATAAATAATACTTTTGCAAGTACATGTTTTAAAATACCTTAAAGCACATGATACAAGTTTCTGTCACGACCTGCAGTTTTAAATGAAAAGTTATCATTTTGTACTTGGATAACAGAAAATATATTAACAGCAAGAACAGTGACTGGAATAGAAGCCACTTACCCTGGGATTTTTTACTTCATGGAGGTTCCAATTTGCTTCTCAAATATATTGATACAGACCAGAAACAACTTAAATGAACGCCGTAACTTTTGCCACTGTGATGCTCACATAAGCAAGAAGATAAACAGACTGTATCTTGTAATTTTGTATATAAATATATATAAATGCCATGATTTGAAAATTATCTAGCAGGTATGATTAGGAAAAAGAAGATAGAAAGGTTTACTGTTATACTATGTCAAACTGCATGATATTTTAGACAATAGGCCTGCAAGTACTCAGAAGGCCTATGAAATACACCAACTGCCTCTCACAGACCCTTTCATTTTGGAGCTGAATGTTAAGCACAGCTGATTTAAAGGCAAGGCATGGAATTGGCAACAGCCCGAAGGCACCTGAATGCTAACAGGTGCTGGAACTCCCTGGGTAATAAATGAGAGCACTCTGTAGTGGCATGTTTGTCACAAGGGCCCAGGGGCTTACAACTCACCATTCCTATTAGTCTAGCAGAGCTTGATTTGTTAACCTTGTAGTGGTCTGTCTTTTCTTCAGTGTAGTACATGAAGTAATTACAAGTTTCATGCTACAACAGGTTGCCAGGGTACTTTCCGGAGCTTGAAGCAATGATGCAGACATGAAATTACAGACAGATGCCTGCAGTTGTGATGGCTACCTTAATCTGCTTCTTTCACAGGTCACAACTTTGGGTGCTTTATTATTCAGGCTCTGCTCAGCAACAGTAGGCTTAGTGGGAACTTGTTGCTCCCTCCCACACATGGGTTTTAAGAGAGGCCCATTTTCAGTGCTAAAGGAGTGCTCAGCCTGGCTGATTCTAATGTGAAGGTTCTGTATTTTCTTACATGTTAATCTGCATCACTGCCCTTGCATCTTGCATCTTCTATAAAGTAACTTCAACTAGGTGAAACTGTACAGTCTGGAGAAACAGACTGAAGTGTGAACTAGTTCTCTACCTCTGCCCAACCTTCTCTGCTAAGAGGATTTTTGGACTGCAACCAGAAGCAACATGTAGGTGGCATAGACAACAAAGGAAGGTTCTGAGAGTGCCTTAGGAGCTTAAGGGATAAGTCCTTGGAATACTGAATCTTAAATACTCCAGGTTGCCTCTGAAAATGAAAAGTACAAGCGTTAAGTACAGACAGTCTGTATAAAATTTGGTCTCTCCTGCTTAATGAGACGGTTGGTGAAGTCAGGAGAAAGCACTGCCTTTCCTCAGGGCAGTATCAGACCCTTACGTTACAAGGCTGGGGTCAGTCAGTTCAATCTTATATTCACCCTTTCTATCCCTTGCTATCTCTGAGTGCAGGGGAGAAGTTACAGCGGCTGAGGTCTTTCAATGTATTACGAGATCTGTAACTCAACCTTCTGCCTATAGTTTTAATTTTACAATACTTTATTTTTGAGAAAATAGCTAGCATAATCACATTCACAAAAAAGATGATGTTCGGGACCTGAAAGTTCTGTCTTGAAATAAAGGCAGCCATGATATTTTTAGGAGCTGTCTTACGTTTTATAGGCACACCTTTCTTCAAAGGAACTCTGTCTTAGCAACATAAAAATTCAGGTTATTAAATAAGCAAGTAAGATGATAAATGCATTTATGAGATTCCTTTCTGGAAAGTATTTCCCCACCTTGTGGGATGAGGTGCTTTTATTGAAGAACTATCTCCTTACTGTTAAACATGAACAAGTGGAAGCTGTGGAGCTTAAACCATTCTATCTTTTAGGTTTCAAGTAAGCATGATCTTGGCCACACTGTATTTATGCTACTTGATTTTCTTGATTTTATGACATGGGTGTGACTTCTGATAAGCAGCTACATACAAAAGACTAGAACCAAGCACTATCATTTTGTACTAAGAATAAAAAAATTAACAATTTTGCATCTTCTCATTGATAGGATGAATGAAGACTATAACTAGTGTATAATGGCTTATTACAATGAACAGACAGTTTGACCACATATGTAATGCAACTTCAAACAAGTGCAATACAGCCGATATACCCTCTATACAAATATTATACAGAATAGAAACAAGAAATCACTAACATTCTGCTGTCCTCCAAAGCTCTGCTAACACTATAAAGCCTGGGAAAGTCTTGATATTGCTGTAGCAACTTTATGTAGAAAACCTCCCCAGACAGAAAACAACCTCTTAAACTTTCTGGTCAATTGGTTGAAATTCAATTAAAAGTTAAAAAGAAACTTAAAAAAAAAAAAAAAAATTAGATGTCACAATTGGAAGCTCTTTGAAAACTGAATAACAGTGGCTGTTGTTATCCCTATCTGTTCTATTTTTCGCCATGGACAAGTTTTCCCAGATAAAAATTTGAAAGAACAAATTCTGAAGTCACTTTCTATTTAATGTGATTGCAGAAAGCTGAAAAGCAGCAAGCTATATTCAACTCACTGAACAGCCCTGATATTGAGCGAGTCTCAGAGAAAACATCTTTCCTTTTAAACAAAGCCTGTTAGTTCTATGTCATTTAATTAAATTCACGCATCACTAGGCTTTGGTACTTATATGTGTGTGTATGTATATGGAAATTAAGAATTAGTGTTTATGTTTGTCTGGCTTTTGATTTCACTCTGAATATGTGATGACAACAGGTGGATAAATTTTACATACCTAAGGTAAAATTGTATACAAACCTGTAATAAAAGGTGTAGGGATCAGTAGGGCTAACAAAGTGATGCAGAATCATAAACATACCAATATATGAAATATATTCTATTATTCACTCAGGTACGTGGTGTACTATTTTGGCATGCAGGCACGTCTTAATCTTGAAAGTGTTGAACACATCACAGGGAAGTCAGCTGTGACACTGGTGATTTGTCATTACATGAAACCAATTCAGATTAAAGTTTCTGACCTAGAAAATACTGAAACAGAGCAAACAAATGCCTGAATGCTACAAACGTAAAGTTAGCAGCAGCACTTACTGAATAAATTTATAGCCTCTCGCTCATGTTAAGATTCTAATTATTTTGGTGGAGACATTTAAATCATTACATTTGTGATAATATCTACAGTTCCCAAATACTATTAGACTATCACAATTACTGTCCATGTCGTCTTTGCCTTGATGACCTTATTATGTGAATGAACAAGAAGGATACAAAATATGGGAGATAAACAATGGTGTCACAGAATTTGGATAACAGCCAAAATTCTGGTAGAAAACAACAATAAGGAAACACCAATGATGTTATTTTCCTATTTCAACCTGATAGGAAAGCATTTCTTTATATTCCTTGGAAAGGCAAATGTAAAAAGAAAATGAATTAACCTCAGGCACATGATATTTCTATTGTTATTTGCAACACTGAAGTTTAATTAAAATAATTTCAAAATGAAAAGCATAATTTAATAAAATATTAAAATATTCCATTCAGAAAAGTGTTAAAATAGAATAAAATAGCTTCACTGTAAAACAAAATGAAGTATCTGACGTGGATGTAGACAGTCCGAGGCTACAACCTTCTTTCCCCTAAATTTAAGATTTCTGGTGGGAAAAAATATGCTTCATCATATACTTTCTAACCTGCTTGGATTATTAATCCTACTCAATATATGCTACACCACAGCATAATGAAATCTTTGAAGTCACAGAGGAAGCTTGAAAGAGCAGTTCAGAGACAGAACCCTGCTTGTGCAGAGATGGAGGACAGAGACTTCATCCCATCGCACTTCTGGGTGTAACAGTGTGATACATAACCAGATGGTTAGCTTGAGCACAGTAGGAAGGATGAATTTTCAGAAACAGCTAAACCACAAGGAAGCAATCAAAGGAAAAAGTGAAACCACCTCCAACTATTCTAGCTCTAGGGATGAGCAGCACAGCCCAATGATAACCTGGGCACAGGAAAAAGGAAACAAATGCTGTCAGAAATCAAAATGACTCAGAATTTGCTATCAGAAATTTGTAAACAGAGGGAAATCAGTGAGACAGAAAAAGATGTAAACCCGGCAGGAGACAGCAGGAACCCTACTGATAGCCACTGGCGATCTAGGCTTGAGGATAAGAAGAATCCTTCAATTCATAGTAGTGACATTCACTCATCTCTTGCTTACACGTGGTTTTCTTCAAGACCACAGCTCAAGGAGGTTCTGCTATGTATGACCTACAGAGTGATGAGCTTTGAAAAGAGCTACAGCAACAGCTAAGACAAGTGTTCTCACTGACCAACTGCAACACTGCAGCAATCTCCTTAAGTGGCAACTCACCCATTCCAGGGTGCTGGTAATTACAGCTGACTGTGCTCATGATTCAATTTCTCAATGTATAAAAGTAAAGATAATGTCTAAAGGTTACAATTTAAGTTTTTCATAGGATTTTTAGGAGTAATAGATTTTTTCATCCCCCAACTCTTCAGCCTTTCTTCAGTTAATTAAAAGGAAACCGGCCAGAATTTAATGGAAGAATTAGCATCTTGCCTGGAATCACTGTGGGTTAAAAACTCACCTTGGTCTGCAAGGTTTTTCAGCACCAAGACTCTCGTTGCCAAAAGAAAAATAAGGTAGAAGCTTACAAGAAACTCTGTCATCTCACCTGTGCAAATTATTTTCACCCCAGTGTGAGACGGGAGAAATGGGAGAGGGAATGCTGTGCATTGGCATGGTGGGAAGGAAAGAGGGCTGCAGCAGCAGCCTGGGACTGTCCCACGTGTTGCGATAGGGAGCCTCCCTGTCCCTGAGCTCTAGATACGAGGAGGTGAGCTGGTGGTTGCCACACCAGCCACAGGATGTGTTAGGGACTACATTATTGCTTTTCAGCTGAAAATTAGCTTTGTATACCTTCATGAAGCCAGAATGCCTGGTTTAATTAATGACTTAGCTAAATAGTTACTCAATCAGATGCACTTTGGGTGGATTTTCCAATCACCACTGCCAAACAAAAGGTACTCCTCTTACATTAACAGGCTCCTACTAGTGTCAGCAAGCAAAGACTCATGAGCAATAATTTTTAAATGCAAGGATTTTCAGGTCTTTTCCACCACTGTAAAATCTGAATTAAGAACCACCGAAAAGTTTTTTGCACTGAGGAAATTACAGGTAGGATCATTCTGACAGGAATGAGGAACTTCCCCCTGCATTGTTCTGTGATCAAATGTAAACAAGCATTGAAGAACAAACCTTTGAGATTTATTTTCTTTCCAGTAATCAGGCTTCCTTTATAGTCCCAGTTTAGTCTTTTCTTACAACCATTTAGTGTAGACTTTAAAAATTGTCTCCCACATATATTTCATGCTTTTTTTATTATTTATTTTATTTTCTCCCTATCCATTTGCCATAGACTCCTCCTCCCCAGTTAGCTTTTCACAAATTTGTTCTTATAAATGAGTTTTTGGTCAGATCACGTATGGCTGTTTTAAGATGTTAGGTATATCAGATATTGTTTTGTAGGCGTCAGAAAGACTGACACATTGGGGTCTTTGTTTTCCATTATCACCTTTTAATTCAAATCCAGGCATTTATTAACACCTTTATGCAACAAAGGAAAGATATTGTCTTGTTTGTACAAGCGAACAAGTGCACTGCCACTGGCAGAATTGTAGCAGGGACAGCGCTGCAGTAGGATGACTGTATAATAGAGCTTAAAAGGGGAAGGTGAAAATCTATAGAAATATAAAATTTGTGCTTTGTTTAGCTTGTATAGTTTATGTGCAGGTGTAGACAGAGAGCCCTCCTCCATGTATCCAGCCAGTCTGATACAGGACACGCACCCCAGTGCCCGTGATCAGCCCACACCCACCCTTCTATATGACCTGAACTCGGCCTGTCTCTAGAGCATGTATTTAGACACTATCACACTGACACCTAGTTTTATAGATCCTGACGCCACTCTTGTAACAATGAAAAACACTTCTGTAGGAAAAAAAAGGTGTTTTTTTTTTTTTTTTTTTTTTTTTAGTTTTATAACCTGTAAACACATCAGTACAGAACTTCAGACTAAATTAGCTGCCATACACATCCCAACACCCGAGTGGAGTGAATGAGTAGAGAACAGCAGAGCAGCATGCTGAACAAATATTAACTTCATCTGGAAATCAGGTCTATGAGGAAATAAATAAATAAATAATAATAAAACAACCAACAAAACCCCAAACCTGTCAAAGTTCTTGGAAAATGAGCTGATATCAAGTTACAACAGAAATGTAAAGTAACCAAGAATAAACATGTTTCCCAGCAGAGACGAGCTTACAAGTGGTCTTTCAGCTGGGGTCAGGGGTGTCCAGGTTCAAATGCAGATGGGCAGTGAAAGGTGGTAGAAATTCACATTGCTTAAATTATGAGTCGATAAACTTATTTTTCCACATTCATACTTTATGAAAGTAGCTGTTGTAAATCAGCATAGCTGCACTGACACTGGCAGAACCAGGCCCATTTTTCAGCTACATATAATCTAATCTGAGACTGTAGACTGAGAAACAGGTACTTCACCACAAAAATTAGCTTGGAATATTTCATTACTCAATGTCATTGTCTTGTAGGAGCTGGGAACCTTGTGGCTGTTTTTCTTTCTGCTGCTTTCAAAGATTCTTAACAATGCTTCCTTTGAAATTGTGTCTGCTCTTTTAAATGTGGATGCTCACCACTTCTGAGAGTGTCTGGGAGGAACTGAAGCAGACTGGCAAGGAGAAAGGAGAGAAAAGACAAGTGTTTCTGTAGGAGGATATTAGAATTAAGAAAAAAGTAAGTCAAAGGTCAGGGTTTGTTCACCAGTACAAAGTTGAGGGTAAATATATTCTGTAGGTGAGTACCGTAGCAAAAACACTCATTTTTGCTGCTGCATTGATGACAATCTAAGAAGCTTTGACAAATATTTGGCCATTTCTTCACATTGATTACTTCTTCATTCCGGCCATGTAAACAGTTGTCACTGAATAATCTTTATAGTGTTTGGTAAAAAGAAAATATTAAAATTAACTTGTTTTTCTGCTAATCAGAAGCAGTTTCTTTCTCTGCACACTCTGAGCTGTTTATTGTGAGGGCTCAGAGCTCCTTTTAATCAGCAGTCCAGACTGCAAAATTGTACCGTGGTCGTTCTGTTACTTTGAAATGACTCGGTGCCGGTGATTAAGGAGAGATACAGAAAAACCTCATTTAACCTTCTAATTCTAAAATACAAAATACTTTTTCTCTCCACTGGTGGCCTGCTCTCTGCAGCTTGTCTATGAACTCACATAGCTTCAAGTATTTAAACGATAGGGTGCAAGTAAGAACATATGCTTTCAAGCAGGGTGAAGTCTAAGTATTTCTTGTTTTAAATACGTGTTTTTCCCTGCATGAAAACAATTCTGCCAAATGACTTTTAAAAAGTTCATACTCAGTGTCCTGCCTTCAAATGTATGGTTATAAGATTATCACTAAGTCTCATGATGTGTTTATTTAATTTAGGAAGTCTGATCAACTCTTTCCTTGACAAAGAAAGTAGTCTTGACACACAATCTTTATTAACTATATTTTGCTTTTGAAAAATCTAAGAGCAGCATGTATATGTTTTGCCTAAAGGCAAAGTCTTGAGAGGCAATTGGAAGTTTTAGGAAGACATTCCAACATACATACCACCCCCTTTTCCCACAGTGAGTCTGGAAATCTTTCAATCCCCACATTGTGTGCATTGTTATTTTTGACACACTTTAGTCCTTTCATTTCCAGTCCCAAGGTATAGGTTTTTCTCTCTCGTTTGCAACATGGGTAGCTTTTATGTTTACCAACCCCAGCTCATCAGGACTTCAACTATCTGTTTACCACTATCTTGCTCTGTATAAATGGATTTATGGAGACTGTGAAAAAGTTAGACTTCAATTAACAATAACTAACAATTACTAAAGGTAGAAAAACAATGACTTTACTGTAAAACTGAATCTTTATTGTTTGGTACAGTTTTACGGAGACTGCACAGAGGTAGGGCACAGTTTATGGAAGAAAAGAGGATGAAAGGAGAAGGTAACATCACTCAGATCAGGGTAAGAGACACTTGACCAGATAAGGTCAGAAAAACTTCCAGAAGTTTTGGACAGAGAAAACTGGAGCTTTCTCAGCTGGCAATGACTGACAACTTTTAGTTCAGCCTTACATCTAAAGATCTTACATCTGTAATATAACACCAAAAAGATTAAGTAATATTAGAAGACAGAACATACTAAGATGACAGAAGGATCTCTGCCTTGGTCTGTTGTTGATTGTTAAAAAATTCACAGCTTCTAACCAAACTGTTTCATTTCAAAAAAGTCTTTTATAAGGTCAGTCATCCTTGAAGAAGCTATCACTTGAAAACGCATGAAAAAGGACAAGGAGGAAAGATTAAGTACAAGCATAGTTCTTAGTTCTCCAACAACTCCACTCACTAGAACAACCCCCTGCAACCTTTCACAATCCTAAATAGACTTTACTATTTTGTCAAGGTAGCTCAGGGAAAAAAAATATATAAATTATCTTGATTCCACTGCATAAGAAGCTGCTTCAAAAAAAAAAAAAAAAGTTTATTTCAAAATAGGCAGAGAACAGTGCGTTTTTATGCATTTGCTCTTCACTCATTATCTGAAAATAAGACAGGAAAAGAAGAAAACAAATATGAAAAGGTGCTATTTTTTCAGTAGGAAAATTTTACCTCTTCAAAAGAGGGAAAAAAAAAAATCTTTCAAATTCATATAGCCTCGAGGCAAACAAATAAGTGCTGAAAAGAGATTATTATGGTACTTTAGGATAGCATTTTATTTTTGAGTGATGCTGGAAGCAACACCTCACTTCCAAACATGCTGAGTGACCAGTACCAAAACTCCTTCCTTTACAATCAATTTCGCGTGTGCCAATTTATTATTTTAAAAAAATATATACACTTTTTAGCAGACATTGTATACAACTCCATTCTCTCCCTTCAGATAAATGTTTGTGAAAAAATTTGAAAGAGGTAAGATTAGTATCAGATATTAATATATTATTATTAATGAATTAGCAGTATTAATGAAATTAGCAAAGGTGGATTTCATCCCCTGGCTATAATAGAGTACTATCAATTTAAACAGCTGAAGCGTCCTCGTAAGTTTGGTCTTCCTTTGCAGATATAATGCATACCTTTCAACTAAAACATTGCAAATCTCAAATTGCAACATAAAACTGTGAACAAACTATAAGCTAATGAGCACAGAAAGCAGGCAGAGAGGTAAATACTTGAAGACAGGAGGAAATTTGCCTGATTTTGAAGCGTGAAAAATCTAACAACCAGTATTCAAGCTTATGGGCTAAGCAGAAAGGTCTTTGGAAATCTACTTTTTGAGTACATGTTAATGCAGAGCTGATACTCTTTGCATGTTCAAAAACCTCTGATACTATTGTATAATCTTTAAAAAAATAAATTCTTCTATATTCCATCTGCATCCTAAATTTTTGGTGCAATACTGCAGTATATCACAGTGCTTTGTGATACCAGACCAGAATTTTGGTCTTGAATACAGACTCAAATGCTTGTTCAGTTTTTAGTCCCATTCTGAAATTTGTGGAACTTCAGAGGATATAGTTAAAACTATGCTTGAATTCAAGCACATGCCTCTGATCCAATGTAATGCACAAGATAAACATTGCGGATCACTTTGGCAGGTATATAGGTATTTCCCTTGAAACAAATGTTCCTTATTCTCTAGCTTTGAAACCATTTTTTCATATTTCCCTGGCATGCTTTCATATTATTCCTGATCTGAATACTGGATATGGACTAAGTTACCTTTTATTTAGCTGCATCAAGCTGTTTGCCAGGGAAACATCAATGACTTTTTACAGGTCACATGGACAACTAACATCTAGAGAAAAAAGCTCTAGGACCAGAACGCCATTTAAAAGCTCTATTCAATTAGCATTCAGTTTCCATGTCTTAGGTCATGAAGCATCTGCAAAGTGCTCTGTTCCCATACAGCCTATTATGATTCTACACAAAGTGTGCATTATTGCTATGAACAGGACTAAATGAGAAACAGGATCTAAGCCCTCATAGACCCTAGAGCCTTCAAATACTTCTCCCACAACTCCCATCTAAAAACAATCCTTCCATTATTATTTATTTATTTTTGTTGCTGTAGTAACATGAGTTTAATGTGGTCAGCCATCATGCAATCCACTCAGATGCTATGAATGATACGTACACCCTGACCATTCTGGAAGTCGCTTTGTTTTTATGATGCTATTTGTATTACAGTTGCCAGCTCCTATCAGAACCCTACAGCACTCAATAATGGATAGTTGCTGCTTCAAGAGTTCACACTTAAAATTTGACAGAGGACAGAATATTTACAGAAAGTATTACAGAGCCCTGACCTCTTATACGTGAGCAACTGCACTGGGTTTACATGGCAAGGGCTTGGCAGCAGGGGGGTGCAGGGGTGGCCTCTGTGAGCAGAGCCGTGCAGCTGCCCCATGTCAGAGCAGAGCCAGCTCCAGCAGGGCCCCGCTGCTGCCCAGATCACAGTCACCAAGAGATGGTGGTTGTACCTCTGGGAAAGCAGATTTAAGAAGAGGGGGAAAATACTGCTGTGCAACAGCAGCTGGAAGAGAGGAGGAAGAAACAGTCTTGCAGATGCCAAGGGCAGTGCTGAAGAAGGGCAGGAGGTGATCCAGGTCCCGGAGCAGGCTGTCCCTGTGCAGCCCATGGGTCCCACAACAGAGCAGATCTCCATGCTGCAGGCCATGGAGGAGTCCATGCAGGAGCAGGAGATCTGGGGAGAGCTGCCACCCATGGGGGACCCACGTTGGAGTTTTCTCCTGATGGATGGACCCCGTGGTATGGACCTGTATGGGAGCAGTTCTTGAAGAGCTGCTGCCTGCGGGCAGCTCATGCAGGATCAGTTTGGGAAGGATGACATCCCATGGGAGGGACCCCATGTAGAGCAGGGGCAGAGGGTGACCATGAAGGAGCAGCAGTGATGAAGCGTTACAGACTGACTGCAGCCCCCATTCCCCTGGGCCACTCAGGGGGAAGGACGTAGAAGAGGGGGATGAGGAAGGTGTATGTGTGTGTTTTAGTTTGCTTTTAATTTCTAACTGTTCTAGTCTGCTAGTGATAGCCAATAAATTATATTGATTTCCCTATGCTGAGTCTGTTTTTCCTGTGACAATAATTGGTGGGTGATTCCCCATACCTTGGGTCCTTTCCATCATATATTCTGCCCGTTTTCCTTTGAGGAGGGGGAGTGAAAAAATGGTTGTTGTGGAGCTCAGCTGTCCAGCAGGGTAAAACCACCACAGCAACCACTTTACCAGATGATGTGTACAACTTTGAGCCAGAATACCATTTTGAGAGCCAAACTGTCCACTTCAATGTTACAGATAAATCCCAAAGTAAGGGTGGGAATAAAAAATAAAGTTGAACTCGGTGTATGAATGGACATGTCATGGAGCTATACAGTATTAGGCCACCAAAGACTAATTCTGAGCTTATACAGCAGTTAATTTATTACTGGGCTAATTGAATAATGCATGAGATCTTCCATCTTTGACTAGTGAGCTTCATTTATGATTGCTGTCGCAGTTCCCCCAGGACTGCAATTGTCCTCTCCCAGTACTTACATTCAAACATTCTGAATGTCATCTTGCATAAGTATTCTGAAATACATAAGCATGGCTGCACATTATTGAAATTTGGCTGAAATTTGGCAAGTATTTAACTGATTTCCATTTTTTCCTCCTGAAACTTTTAACATCCCAATTATTTCAGACTCAGATATAATATTCAGATCTTAATAAGGCTGTAAGCAAGCATGTATTTCCTTTATAATTTTCTATTAATTACAGAGCAGCTAATGCATTTTAAGAGTCGGCTATTAATTCATTTACATCGGCCATCTTTTTAATTGCCTATTAAGTACCTGTACTCATTTGAAAGATTTACAGAGAGTTGTTGCCAAAAATGTCTAGTGCAACTGTACCCAATTCGTTTTCCACCTGAGTTCTCTATTGTTTCGTTCCAATATTTATCGTGGTTACTTTCTTGTCACACAGTTAGCCTTTTAGCAGTTTAGATCTAAAAGCAGTTAAAGCAATTATCTTAAGTAATTATCTTCCTCCATTTCCCTACCTAATGTTCTAATTATCAAAAAAAAAAAAAAAAAAGAGGTGGGGGAGAGGGGAGATTTTGGGCAGATGTTGGCCAGACAAATTATTTACAGTGAATAATTTTGTAATCTACAAAAGAGTATATACTAAAAATTAAGACATGTCCCTGCAGCCATATCTCTTACCATTTAACCCAAGAGAGAGATTACAATGCTATCCACTTCTGAGTTGCTGAGTGTTTCAAAGATCTGAAAACCAAAAGTTTGACTGGACTGAATCAACTGAGCATCATATGGAAAGTTATAAGACCAGATGAAAATGAGCAAGAAGACAGAGCAGCAAATTAACATAAAGAACACAAAGCACAGGGATTTGGCCAAAATCACCACCATAACAATCACTTGTCTATAACAAAAATCCCCAGCCTAGTCTATAAACAATCTTCAAACAAAACAACTCTTAATGAAAGAACCACCTCATTAAACTAATTATGTTTCCAGATTCATTACTTGCTACCAGATACTTATGTCAATAAGTTCAATAAAACGTAACAGAAAAATATGTAACAACAGCCTGAGGAAACTTCCAACTCAGATTCTGAGGCAGAAAGAGGAAATTTATGTTTCACACGAAAACTGAAAAATGCAAAAATTATTTAATTCCGTGTTGAGAAGAAAAGGAGATATTTTTAACATCTCAGAATGTACAGGTAGTTTTCCTAGTCATTGCATGTAGCAATATAAATGAGGTTTACCATCTCAGACAAATTAGACAATAGCCTATTCTGCAACACATCATTCCATTTTCCAGATTCCCAGTTCAGAGTTATTTGCCAGATAAGCAAGTTTTGAAGCAGAATCTATTAGAAGATTCACTTGAATGAATCTATCACTGCACAATACTTGCACTTTACAAAAAGCATTTTCCAGGGGAAGAATATTCCACTGGAAGATTTCTGTCTATATCAGTAATTGGTTGATGCCCTGAAGCAGGAGTCCTTATATCTTTTTTTCCCCTCCTCTAATCTTATCTAGCATAGCTGTGGATGTTCTTATTATCCATAGAAATGTATAATCCCTTTTGAATCCTACTAAGTCCTTATCTGTCCCACAGGGTAAATTTTCTTTGTGTAAAAAAATCTGATTTCTTTAAGCCTTTTTAGTATTTGTAAGTGATCTATCTCCCTTGTCCTTGTATTATGAGAAAGGGTAAATAGGAGTTTCCCTCTGTATACTGTGTTATTTTGCATACCTCTTACACATTCTCATTTTATGAGGTTCTCCACCAGGATAACATTCTTAGTCCTTTTCAACCTTATTTCACAGGGAAGCTTTTTGTTTAAATAGGACCTTTTTTCCATTTAGAGGTAGAAGGAAATAAAACTACGAGATCTGAAATACATCATTTGATTCACTAGAGCTTTACTTTTACAGAAGTATAATTACACTATTACAGAAGTATAATATCAGCTTCTCCAAATTTTTAAGGCTTGTTTCTCCACTCCACCTGTGTCTATAATGGCACCAGGTCATTTTCTGACCTCTTCTACATACTAGCTAGTTTTGTTGTCCTTTTTAAAACCCTTTCTATACACTGAGCAGAAGGCTTACTGCAACTATCCCAAACAATTCCCAAATCATTTTGTTCCAAGTCATTTGGATCCCAAAACAATGCACAAACAAACCTCTAGGAGAGACAATCTCCACATTGATTTCTCTGCTTGAAATGTACTTGGTAAGGAATGGAAGAGGGATGGGGAGGAGTGAGGGACCATGCATGGCTATTTATTTTAAGACATGTAAATGGCTGTAATACTCCCATTGTATAGCACTTTATACTAGCAGTTGAATCTTAATAATAGATTAAGTTATATTTTATTTTGATGACATCTTAGCCCCATCTTAGCTTTCATAAGGTGCACTTAACACAGATATCTCAGCTACATAAAGCTGGTAACTCAAGTAGTGTGGATAAAAGGAAGATTATTATCCCAGCTGTACAGATGAGGCAATGAGACAGAGAGAATTAATGTTTTGCCCAAAGTCTCATAAGACATTCATTATGAAGGTGGAAATTGAATCTAAAGTTCCTAAGTCACAGTCTGGAACTTTAAAAAAAAACACTGCTCTTCCCTATTCCTTAGGGAGAGAGAGAGAGAAAAAAAAAAAAGGCTAAATGAAATAAACCTCCCTTAGTTTTCCTGTATTGTGTTTCATTCTCCTATGTCCATCTACTCTTATTTTGTTGTTGTTATTATTATTGTTTTAATTGTTTATCATCCTTTTTCAAACTTGGTATCCTTGGGAAACCAGCACACTAGAGAGGTAGATGTTTAACACAGAGATAATCCACCCATAATGACAAGCAAATCCTAAGGAAGGCAAAATGCTTGCATGCACAAAGTCTGGCTTTTGAATAGTAATTAAAGAACACGCATGAGGCTTTTCAGTAGTACTCAGCTGCACAAAAGCAGCAGAAGCTACAGAGATAAGGCAGCTCTTTTTCAGCCAGCACTGCTGATAATTAAGTGACCTTGTCAGAAATTATAGATGTTTACCTATTCAGCAGAGAATATTTGAGGAGGAAAAAGAAAAGAAAATTGCTTTTATATGTCAAATGAACTGTAAAAAATGCTGGCTTAAGATAGAAGAAGGAAAAAAGTGGCATCTAAATCTTTATTTTCAGAAGCCAGTATATAATAGAACTGATACGACAAAAGGTTGAAGCATACCTTTGTGCAGTTTTGAATTTTTATACATGTAAATCAACTAAATGTAGGGCTTTGGGCTGCTTATTTAGCAGCTGTACAATAGGGACATTAATGTGATTTGGCTTGAGACATATTTCAGGCACAAGGAATATTTGTATCACTATCACTACGTAGAGGGTAGAGAAATGAAAAAGAAGAACGATAACATAAATAGCAGGAAGCAATTTCATACTGTTAAAGTAAATGGAAAAAACACTTGATGACTGCAATTAATTCATTACTACAATTAATTCATTCATAATTTTACAAATTATAGAACTTTGTGGCTGTACATCCTAATGAATAAGTAGGGCAGTAAATGATAAAGCGCATCAGCACAGTTATTTTTGAGTTTCACATCATGAATTTGAGCCCTCCTTTGTTGCCATGAGTAAGCACCTGTACCTTCCCCTGCTGAGAAGGGCAGCTTCCTTACATGTTCACAAAACCTTTGTAGAGCTGATGGATTGGGGATCCAGACAGATAGTGCTGTCCTATTTTTAGGATGGAGCTAGGAAGTAAAGTCATTTTTTGGATAATTCTTAAACATTGCTTTTTCAAAACTCTCATTGTTTCAGCAGTTTGAATGAGCATTGCACAGGCTGTCCTTGGCTCAGGCCCTGAATACAACTGGATGAGCTGTTCACAGTAAGTTGTTTGTCACATTATTTTGCATGTGAAAAGCCCAAATTCCCATCTGCACTAATATCTTGGTACATGATTAAAGATGACGAGTTTGTAATAGCTCCTTATTGTTGTGATGAACCTATGCCAGCTGCATAGGAGGTCAATAAACCCTAGTGCCTTCTCAAGAAGAAGCCAACTAGCCCAAAGGATTTTCTTATCACTTTCTCTAGTGGCAGGGCCAGTTTGGAAACCAAGGCCATGAGCCACCAGCTCTGCACCAGCTGAAAACTCCCCTCTTTTGGTGCAGTTCTCAGCTATTCCAACTGAACTGCATGATGCTCCCTTTTGCAGGCAACGGATGGCAAAACACTGGGCTTTGTGTACTCCTTAAGAGCAGTCCTCTGCCCCCTTCACAGTCACAAAACCATGGTCCAAAGACCGTTATTTAGACCATGTACGCTGAAGGACAGAATTTATCTTCTGCTTTTATGATGTACATCCAGTTCCCAGCAGCTTCACTAGCCAGGTTCTGTGATCTCTCCTGATAGTGCCATGTTCTAGAATTAGCAGAAAGAAGTTCACAGAACAGACATGCAAACATTTCCAGAGTAGTGCCTGAACTCTTAAAACCAGAAGACATTTCTGTTTCTCATATTAAGATGGTACTTTAATTCATAAAGTAATTATGACATTTACTCATCAATTCTCAGAAAGAAATCATACACTTCAGAAGCAAGTGTCATAACTTTATATATACTTTTTAATAAAGTGATTACACCTCTGCTTTACATAAAAAAAAATAATAATTCAGCCTTTAGTATCATACTGTGACTGGCTTCTCTAAAACAATAAAGTTTCACCACTTAAAGGTTACCCACATTGCAGAGTACTAAAACTACTGTACAGCAGCTGCTGCCAGATTATTTCCCACGCAGCACTCCAGTAACCTAGTGGAGGGGCTAAGGGAATACATGCAGCAAGGAGCCCTGCACTGTGCTCCAGCCAGCTAGCAGCAATCCCCAGCTCGCTATTGTGCCAAAGGTCTCTTCAATTTTACTTGGAGAAGATAAAAAAAAAAAGTAAAAAAATATATATTTTTTTAAAATCACACCCTGCAAAATGTTTAAGGAAAGAAATTCATTGGCAATGGCAGTACTTGCATTTCCTTAAATGTGATAGCTGTAAAACATACCTGGCAAATTAATAATAGTATGAATTTTAAATTATGCGCCAGGTCTCTGTGAGATTAAATCAATGTGGCGTAATTAACACTGTTCCCTCCCAGATAAAGGTCTTCTGTGCTGTCAAAATTTTTTAATACACTTCAGTCTGAATAGATGATTTTTTTTATTTTTTATTTTTAATTTTTCAATAGATATTAGTTGGCAGGGAAAAAGAAAATCACTCGTGACCTTTTAGCTTACAGAAATAAATCAGGCTTTTTCAGAAGTCTGCACACTGCATTTTCCAAAATAAGCAGCAAAACATAATAGGAATAATGCTGTTTTAACATTCGGTGCTGGGTGGTTGTTTTCATGTAGAAAAATACTGTTTTGTTTGTTTGTTTTTGTTTTTAGGACTATAGACCAAGAGAAACAGAATTTCAGTATTAGACCATGCAAATTGTTAGGCAGCATGTATGCCATCAGTACTCACAATAATTGGGATACTCTTATTAGATTTGGTATGCACACCAAAATGTTATAAACAGACAGGTTTTAAGACATAGCAGTTGTGTTGTGAATATTTTGTCCCTCATGTGGCATGGACAGGAGTGAGGAGAAATACTGATTAATGGCTCTGCCAGACACATCTTTGTTCCGTAACACTGCAATGTGGAATTGATTGTCTGGATTTTGTAAGGTTCTATATAAGCAAGTTCAGAGAAGGATTAAGAGCAGAGGAGCCACTCTCAGAAATTCTGGTTAACAGTTTAATGTCTGTTTCCAATGCAGTAGATCTCAAGCTGTTTAATACCAGTGAGCCGCAGACAAAGGGCAGATGTTCCCTTCAAAATCCAGATGTGCCTGTGGAAGAAGTTACTGCCCTTAAGTGCTCATTAATGACCCTCCTGATCTGCTGGGACTGGAGTCTGTATGAATCACTTCGTTTGCTAAAGGCAAAAATTAACCAGATTGTCTCAGATCACCTGTTCAAATTATCCCACTAAAACTTTGCAAATAAGTTAGAGAGAATGAAATTCTGCATGGCAAGTAAAAGGCAAGCTTTGGGCAGTAATCTCTTCTATCTTTGCAAACAGCCCCCCACAAAAAGTTGTTTTATCTCCACAATTTTGTATGCATTCACATACAAGGTCTAAAATAGGTATGGGTCTAAAATGCTGACTAAGCAGCTAGTTCCACACCTTTGTATGTTAGCATTCAAAGTTAGCTTGCTGCTTCACTGAATACTGAACACACAACTTTCATAATGAAGGCATTAAATATAAAGTTTTTACCCTATAGCTAGCATCAGACAATAAGAACAGACTATTCAATCCATGCAGATGGCAGTAAAATAGGGGTAACATTTGCAGCCATTCTTGGTTATTCCTGATCAAATTTGAAGTGTAACTTCCAAAATATTTATTGCAGTGAATATTCACTGGTTATTCTACAATTTAGAGATGTATTTAGAGATGTGGACAAAGTTGAAAATAAGGGTAGAATTTTCTTTTTTTTTTTTTCATTTTTTATTTCATTTTTATTGTATATACAATTTGGGGGTTAGATATGCTTACATTATTGACACTCACCACGGAGATTTTGGCGTAGGTCCCTGATTTGTCCAAGTTAATATTTGGCAAAAGTAAACAAAGCTAATACTTACAGATATTTTTTTCCTAACATCATGTGTTAACAAAAATTGAACAGATCTGTTAAGTATTTTTTCAAAATATTGTGTAGTCAAGAACAAGCCACAATTACCAACGGTTCAGAAACCCAAGCATCACAACTATTTTTTGTGCTGCTGCTTTTGCAGTTAGAACACGTCCACCCTTAGTTCAGTTGTACCACTAGTGTGAGCAATGGATAATTTTCAGCACATACAAGGTTTGTGGAAATTGCAATGAATGGAAAAGCTGCAGCAATTAGTACCTGTTAGAGATGGCTGAAAACCCTGCAGAAAAACACAAAATTGCTCAAAATTCCAAGTACTACATTAAGAATGTAGAATGGGACCATTTTTCCCAATATGGAAAACAGAAAATTCAGTTATTTCTACAGACAATGAAACTTTTAAAGACAATTAAGATTTTAATAGAAAGCATTTTGTTGCATATACAAGCAGATTTTAACCAAAAATACCCAAATCTGAGTCAATCATTTGATATTAGGAGTGTTCTGTCATGCAAAAAACCAAACCCCACACCATCGGTTTTCATCTGGAGTGAAACACTTTGTCAAAATTTCAATAAAATACAAGTTCTGTATAGTAAAGTGTAAACCCTTCTGTGGGCAAAGTGGGTGACAATTTTGTTTCAGAATTAAAATCCTCCCCAAAAAACTAGGTAATTGTGCCCACCTTGACTAGCTGGTTTTATATAACTATGGGAGAGGTCTTACAGTCTCTTGCTTGTCATCGTATATAATCCTTACTTTTCCCATCTGCTAGAAAGAGCAATTTACTACTCATTAGTGTATTTTTCAAGTTAAATAAGTTTTGCAGTAGCTAGAACAATGAACAACCCTGCTCAGCCCCAGGTAAGCAAGACTATGGCACATTCAATTTATGCTGTACCATTACCACTGGATGGCATTAGTTAGTTGTGCTACAGGAATGGATGTGAAAAGGAACAATTACATCTGTACAGCTTTTACCAATAAGGATTAAAGCATTAAAACCTAGTAGTTACAGCATTATAAGGGAAGGCCTATTGATATTGCATTTGCTTCACAGTGTTCATGACTGGATTTCATGAACAAAGACTAACAAAGTAGTGTGTCATGATGTTTACATATAGAAAGGACAAGTGACCTATGTCAGTAATAAACCATAATGCAATAATATTCCAGTTGCTTTTTCCCCCTCACATATTGGCATTTTGAGTACTGTTACAATAAACCTCGTAACAGGTACATTCAAGTCCCAGCAATGGAAACCAACACAGGTCAAAGCCTTATTGCTGACAACCAAGTTTCAGAGCATTTCCAAAATCTCAAGGTTCTTGAAATTGAGTGTTTCAGTCCAGGCTGACAGATGGGTTTCCTTCCCTTCGCTGTGTGTTTTAGAGTCACACCAAAAATAAATAAATAGTGAAACTGAACAACCCCTGCCCCCAAATCTTTAACCCACACAGCGAGACCTACATCCTGACCTATGACAGTGTTTCATTCACTGCTCTCCATGATGTCCCCTCTTTTCTTTTGGAGCACTGAAGGCAAAGAAACCAAACCTCTGAGGGGAGCATTGAACTCTTTTTTTTCCCCCCTTCCCTCTTAATGTTTTCTTTTAAAGGTATTTTCACAAGAGAGAGATGGCACTGGACTCTTACTTCCCCCCTCTCCTGCCCCCCCAAGGGGACTCCAAATTTGTCTTTGCATCACTCCAGCAGAAGACATTGAAAAGTGAAAAGAGTAGTATAAAAGGAGGTGGTAGGGCAGCTTTGTGTTCAGGTGTTCGTGAGAGAATGGAAACCTTAGGAAGGTTGTTGAATTATCTCTCAAGTGCTATATAGTCTTGCCTTTCTCCGGGCCAGCTTAGCCATTAGCTGGGTGACCGAAAATGATCGCATGAAGATCTGGAAAGGTGAGGGAGAAGAGGAAAGGGGAAGAGAATTTCTTTAGAAATGGGAATGTGGAATAATTAAAACACACACACACACACACAAAAACACTCCGAAAACAGGAAGCTCACTGCTTCCAAATACAAATACAAAATGATAACAAAAATAGACATCAAAACATAATTCCCTAAAGTGTGATTATTAAGCCATGTGTATGATTTGTTGTTGATTGAGATGCTCAGGGCTGGAAGTGCTGATGACTGCAACAGAACCATAGTAAATCTGACTATTCTTGATTATTTCATGCTTTGAGCAAAACACATCTTTTGAGAAGCAGTTTTAAATGCTCAGTGAACAGTAAGGGACATTTTCCACTGTATCGTGGTAGAGATAAACTAATAACTAAAAACTAATTTCTGTTTGCTCTAAAAGTTAACATTTATCACTTTTGGACTTACAAACACCTAAAGCATCAAGAACACAACTTGAAAACAATGTTTTGCTTCTCCATAACCTGTAGTAAAGAACGGTGTTTGATAGAGAAAAGGGGTTTTGTTTGCTTGTTTTATGAAGCTCCTGGATGCATTTCCCTTATGTAAAGTCTAATTTATATTAATCTAATCAGCATTCTGCTGGATATTCATTTTTGTTAAATAAGGGCCAATGGAATTAATATTATGAGCAATTCCTGAACACTAACATTCACCATGATACAAGAAGTGCCTTTCACACTGCTCCTAATTGCTAACACAAAACCTAGCAAAGGGCTAATACAATCTGCTGCTTCCACAAAACACAACGGAATTACGTGTATGAAGTATAATCAAAGCCTTGAATGACCACATGGTAAATTTTAGGATTGGAATAATGTTATGAATCTAATAGGACAGAATGCAAGTGTGCATATTAGGCAGTGGCTGGATCACTAGGTCCTCTTAACTAAGGCAGGCATTAACACAGGGAAGCTGAGGCTCAGGTAGCAGAGGCACAAGTAACAGTACAACTCAGCAACTAACCAGATGAATGGTATGAATCTCCATTTTTCATCTCATGTACATAACTGGAAAGCCAGATGGCAACAAAATTTTAGTCATTAGCAACCTGGGGTAAACATGAAGAAATAGCCTACAGACAAAAGCCTGTTCTCCTAGAAGCTCACTGGATTTTAACTGTGTAACCCCCGAAGTCTTGGAATAGTTTTATTTTCTTTCAAATTATGTAATGAAATGATATTCAAGTAGGTTGTAAACTTGTAAGCTCCTAAAGTGCTGTTATCGAGAATATAGGTTATGGTAACTCAGGAAAAAAACAAAACAAAACAAACCAACCAACCACAACAAAAAAACAACACTGAAAAGTTGAAAAAGCTGGAGAAAAAGTCTCTCAGCAAGCTCCTCTGAAAATGGCAAAGCCAAATCGCAGTCTTGCTGTTTATATCATGCATCTGGAAACGTGTGAGCCATTATACTTGCATGGCAAACACTGATATTTATGAGACTGATATCTCATAAAACATGATTAGCAGTTTACTAAAGAGAACATAGGAGTCATTTGCTGCTACTGTACCTCTGCTTTTTGTCAGAAGTGTGGTTACATCCCCTAAAAAAAACCTCTCTGGACATCCTCCCTTGCCTTCACCCTTGTTTTACCTCACATCCAAACAAAAGGGAAAATATAGTAGCAAATCTCTTCTCCTATAAGAGGATCTAAATGTAATGTATTTATGAATCACATTAATAATGGAATAAGGAACTGATGAATAAGAATGAAAGCATTTACATAGCAAAAAGAAGCAGCTTTTACTATCAATTATTAATAGCCTAATAATGACAATATGAAATAATAATTAACAAAGGCACAGCTATTATCACCCAAAGAAGAAAGAGCTTGACTTAACAAAGAATCCTACATAACAGATATGCTAATCTTATTTTCCAGTTTCTAGAAATGTTTTCTGTTACTTTTCAAAAACTCATTATCAAAGTCACAAGTAGGTAACTACTCAACCATTGCAACATTTTGGTTGTAAAACAATTTGATAGTTATTATAAAGTCTCTCTCATCGCTCTGTGGGAGATCAGGATGAATTCATTTATGCAAGAGTAATTTCTTCCACAGTCATTTTGTGAGATGATTTATTTGTAGAGGGGGACAGACAATAATAAAGTCTCAGATTTAAATAGCACCTTTCATCCCAAAGGATCCTAAAGTGCTTTACAAGATATATCTCTATACAGGAATAACGTCATCCACCTCTGAAGTGATAGATGGCACCTGTTTAGCAGCATGCACAGAAACACTCCATAACAGTTTAAAGCAGGCAGTGAAGAATACCAGAGCCAGCAGAAACCACAGGTGGGATTGGGATATACTCCTAATAAGTACATCAAAACTCTTCCAAGATATCACAACAAACATACTTTCTCAAGAACAACTGCTTTTAAGCTTTTAAGTCCAACAACCTACCTCTACTGCTACTGCTTTTGCTGCATAATTTACAGAAGATCCCAATTCTGCAGGACACTCAAGTTCCATTTTTAAATGTTATAAGGCAAAATAACGCTCGGAGATGATACATCTAGCAATACAACACATCATACCATTTGACCCATGCAGAAGAACCCACTTGCACATATTTCAGAGGTACTTAACCATTGCAAATCTCCAGCTTCATATAGCGATGACATTGAGGTGAAAAACAAACAAACAAACAAACAAACAAAAAAAAACCTGACTTTTCCAGGCAGCTAACTCTCAGCATATATTTCTTCTACAATAATTTCTAAAACATCTCATATACCCCCAAGAAACACTGAAATATAAGCAACCAACCCCCCCACCAAAAATATTAAACAGCAAATCATTGCTGAAATAGCAGGTGACCAGCATTTGTTCAGTAATTCTCTTGCTAATAAAACAGGGTCCTAAATAACAGCCAGGCATAATAACATTCACCTGTTCACACAGTCAGACTTATCCAAAATTAACTGCAGTCAACCAAAAGGCTTCCGCTGACTTCACTGGCTTTGGGCCATGCACTGTTTTGTTTTTTCAAGTCTGCTGGAAACAGTATACTCCTTTTTAATTTTACTTTTTCCATTTTATCATGTAGTACTTGAATCTACTTTTTTGGCCAGCAGTTCCTCCTTTTGCCCCAAAGGACTTATTATTCAGCACTCACAGCTGCCAACAGCAGACCAGAACCACACAGATAGAATCATTGCATGCAAAGTCTGTTGATGACAGCAGTTTAAAAATACCAGCGGCTTAACTGCAGACAATTTATTCTACATTTGATATGCATTTTTAATGGTGTCTAAGTAGTAGGTGGTGCAGTCAAAGAAGAAAGTAAATAACAATCGCGCACACAAAATTTGTAGAGCATTCAGGTTTCCCATAGAACAATTATTTAGGTCACAAGAATTACAGACAGGGAATTTAAGCATGGATTAATAAAAAAGCAATTTCCACAACCAGTGTTTATCAGTATGCTTGATAATCCTTTTTTTATTTTTTTTTTTAAATTTTTTTTAATGAGACATAACTACCCCCACCCCTTAGGTCAATACCCAAATGGTTTGCATAATGTGTACAGAGGATAATAAATTAGGTCCACCATTTTCTGATCGTCATTTAGTCCTAAAGCAATCTGTTACACAAATCTGTTTCATGCTTGTCTGTAGTACAGCTTCAGTTTATTTTACAAAATTTTGTTTGTTCAGGATTTTTTTTTTTCATTTTTTTTGTTGTAGTTCTGTTTTGTTTTATTTTAATTTTTAGATATGACCCTTTTTTGTGTATGCATCCTGCAGTTATAATGTCCTTTTCAGGTCATGGTGGGGTTTGTCTGTGCCTGAAAACCACAAGCGTTGTCATAATAAGAAAGTATTAACATTGAAGTTGCGCATGTGCTTGATTTTCATCATTAAAACTCTGTTGTTATATACATGCCAAAATGCAGTAGAAACAAAGCAGCTTTATGTATTTATTGCATATGTTTCAAAATGTATGCATTCTTTGTTTTCTATAACTATGTCCAGAGAACAATTCGATTTCTCAGCCACTTCTTGCTGTTTCTAAGTATGGTTCCATCCCACAGTAACAACAAAATAGCTTGCAGACATTTGAAGGAGCCAGACTCACCTTATGCTGTGTATTTTCAGGTTGACAAAGTTGAGTTTTCCTTCCACACCTTTCTCTTTCTCCCTCATTCTCTTGAGGAATGGATAAACTTTCATCAGTGGATGTTCAGTAAAGGTCACTACATTTTTAGGTATGAGCAGAATCATCCACTAAAGCATAAAAGTTTCTATGTTTCCTGACAAAATGTAATTAATTTCTACAATCTTCCTTGTCTATGAGTGCATGAAAGTACATTTTTAAATTATTGTAAATCTGAATAAAACAAGGATGTGCACAAGGTTTGTACGAGGGATTGTCAATTAAAGCCCTATTTCTGTAAGGGGAAGCCTTGAATTTGCTTGTAGTATATATGAAGTATCATATGCATGTATTAAGGTCAGGTTTCAAACATATGGTAACTAGCTATCACTAAGTGTTTAGAATCTGACATATTTCAGTCATTATGCCCAATTGGTGGATTTTTTTCCAGACTACTCATTAACAGCAGCAGCAGCAGTCTTTTGCAAGGATGTTTTCCTTGACAGGATTTTTATGACACCTGATTGGCACTTCTGGACAATGCTGCATCATAAATATGTAAATATAAATACATTTATTTTTGCATCATAATGGTGCAAAACAAGGACTTCTAGGGATGTCTTTTTTAATATATGCATAAAATAAGGCAGTGGTTTTCCAGCATACAAAAATACCATGTGTTACAGTTTAGAAAACAGACAAGTATACAATATGTAATAGCAAGATGAAAAGCTTCTTTACTAGAATGTTACTACTCATACCTTAGTCCTATTGGCATCTCTTGGGAAAACTGCATTCCTAAAATGATTTAAATTGTCACGGGAGATTTAATTAAATCAGATTAAAACATCTCATCCCATCAAAAAAACTAGGAAGTCCAGCACTAATAAGTTCCTTGAAAGATATGGATATACTCTTTGAAAATTGATTTAGAATATTACTCAATAAAAAAAAAATGCACGATACCATTAAATGTAGAATGTCAGTGTAAACATGTCTTGATTCCAGCCACTTGCTACTATGACGAGAACAACAGAAAAGAACTGTTTTCCTTTGTGCTGATGATTCCCAATGAGCTTCTTATGTGAAATTAAAGAATGAAGTCAAAGCAGGCACGAAGAAACTATGCTATCAATTATGTGAACCATCACAGGTATCTGGAATTGTCTACCAGACAAAGTTGTTGAGGCAAAAACATTGGGGTCATTAAAAATCATGATAGCATCTTGTGGTTAATGGAGTACTACAAAAAAAGGAAATGAGCCTTGAGAAGCTGAATGCCCTTTACTCAGTCCCCAAACATTATTTCTTCTTGTCCGTATGTTCTAAATTAATATCTTGTTTTCCAACCAGTGTAGCATTTCCATTACAATCACATGCCACTTTGGTTTAGCAAAGCCATTAACCACGCTATTTACATCAATTACCATGCAACACTTTCTCCCACTATTGCTACTAATTCCCTCATCTAAAACATCTTTCTATGAGGAAACGTAACGTCAGCAATATCTAAAAAGTGTTATCAATGCTGTTGCTGCTTAATCACTAATCAGTGTAGCCCAAGAGCTGCAGACAACAATGATCTGTGGTTATATATTTGTATTAACTATGTGATTTTCAGTTAACCACATGAAACTAGTTGGAGAAATAGAGCACAGAGCACTCTATAAAAAACAGTAATATGAGTCAGCTTTGAGATGGAATGAGGCAAGAAGTTGGCAGGGTCTCCATAGTCTTATACATATCTCCCTATATCATGCACTGAAATAGTATATTCCTCAACAAATGCTGCATAGTAGCTGACATTTAGCTAATGATGGCAAAGTGATTATATCAGAACTTATCCAAGGCACAGAATTTGCCCAGATGTTTTTCCCAATAGTTAACAGTTTTGTTTTTTTTTCCCTGGATAAAAAAACAATGCGGTAATTTTTGCAATTATTCTGGAGCTGAAGAATCAAGTTCCCACAAACACAGTAATACAATGATTTGCAAAACAACACATCTCTCAGACTACAAACTGATTCTATGGTGATATCAGAATAATTTAACATGTGATGTAAGCACCATTAAAAACATTCATCCATTTCTAACACTGTGTATATTGCTAGTAACAATCATTTGTAAATGATTGTTAAAAAACAAAACAAAACAAAACAAAACAAAACTTGTAAAAACCATTTACTGTGTCCAAGTTTGCCCGCGCTCTGTGGTTTTCAGGAAAGGCTGGTAGAGGAGTGGGAAGAACAGTGTTGAACAAGGTGTTTCATATCTGAGCTATAAAACTGGAGTCATGACATTTGTAATGATCTTTCTCCAGATGTTACAAATTAAATCAATGAAAGATTTCTACAGCTAGTCCTTAAATAGAACTGATGGTCCAGCTATATATTAAATATAATTCAGACAAAAAGATTTAAGTGGGACAGATTTAATTTATATTGTAATTCTGCCCTGCGTTCAGATGCCTAACTCTGCCCATCTCCAACTGAACACTCAAAATTAAATTTATTGGTTGGAACCTGGTATTTTGTATCCTCAGCGGGGCTTGATATATCTCATTGAATAAGGCTAGGATATCTTGCAAATGTTTTGTCCTGGGTTCAAATTCATCTATTTCCAACAAAAAGAGGAAGAGACTGAAATGGGTCTTCTACTAAAATAAAAATGGATGATGCCTATCTGCCCAGAAAAGTTGTGGATGGCCCATCCCTGGATGTGTTCAAGGTCAGGTTAGATGGGGCCAGCCTGATCTAGTTGGGTAGCATCCCTGCCCATGGCAGGGGTTGGAACTAGATGATCTTTAAGGTCCCTTCCAACTCAAGCCATTCTATGATTCTATACCTAAGAAAAAGTGGCTGGTCAGAAGTTGTGGGACTGCTCTGATAATGTGCCAGTTCATTTGAAGCTCAGAGCGGAGACCATGTGAACAGACAGTCAAGTCAGTCTGCTGCCTTCCTCTTGGGCTGGACTCCCTTGGATTTGTAAGTGATGGGTAGCTGAATCTCCCACCTCCAAAACAGGACAGCCTGGGCACCTGCACATTGGGTACTCATGCAGCCAGTAGAAATGAAAATTTCTGTTTCAGAGTGAGTGCAGTGAAATTTCTGAGTGCCTCAATACAGTTAATTATTTTAAAATTATCCACACAGAAAGGAATTAGACTATTGTGCTTTCAAAAATGAGAATATTCTCCTGGAATTAAATGACATTATTTCAATAGACGTACTATATTCCTTATGTATGTTTTCTATTATTTTTCTCTCAGCATCAGAAAGATACGCATTCCTCCTCCTGCTGTCCCCCTAAGCTCTTTAAATACTGTCACTGAATTAGCTTTGTTTCTTTCCTTTCCTGGTATTCTAAGACTTACTGAAAATCAATAATAATGGCCCAGAGAGTTTTTTGGCCAACATCTTAGGAGTCCAGGATACAGCCTAATCTGATTTACCAATTTAAATATCACAATTTAGTGTCTGCTGTTTAACATCTACCATAATTATCACCATTATAGGAAAATATTTTATCACTATATGAGATTTTCTCATCTGTCAAAATATTTCTGCATAGCACCTTGAAAAAAATATTCTTACACAGTCTTGAAATATTCAAAATTTTCTGTCTTAATTCTTTCTCTAAATCAATGTGACTCAATTATTTTTAGCTTTATGAAATTAGGTCTTTTAAAAGCACTGCTATACACTTATGACAGATTTGGACTTCCTTCTGTTTGCACATTATAAATAAAATCTATTTATAATCATCTAGGTAGTTTCTCTCTCAGGCCAGAGAGTCTCATCAAATGGGTGGTATTATGTTAACCTTAACAATGCCTACCACTCAAGCAGGGAAAGACTAAATCCTAAATTTACAAATGTTAACACATTCTCAAGAAGATAAAAATTTTATTATATAGAATGCTCTTTTGCATATTTTTCCAAGTACATGGCTGTTTAGCAAATTTAAATAGCATTGGATTGGATTGGAAAGACAAGCTGAGATTACTTTTTGAGGCATATACCAACAAACAAGAAGAGGGAGAGAGTAGGCTGCAGGAAGGAAGAAGGTGGCTGGCGACCATTCAGGATCTGTTGTGAACTGACAGATGTGTCAGACAAATGTAAAGATAATGGAAAAAAAAAACAATTTGATAATTTTGTGCAATACAGAATTTGCATATAGGCCCCACTTAACACTGCTCCTTCAATTACAAGGGCATGTAACCAACAGGGTGGACAAGAAGTGATTAAAAGCACAAGTAAATAAAAATCTGCATCCCTTGACATTTTGAAAAAACACACAGATGTCATATCTATGTAATTATTGTGCTTCAAAATGGACCATGCTGCAAATGGGAATGTGAAATGGCATTTACTTATTCATAGTTTCAATAACATATGCAGATATTGTATAATGTGTGTCAAATGCCATTTGGCTCAGTAGAATCTAATTAATCTTAGTTCTTTCCACTGTATCTTCTGTCATACGTATTCAATAATATGTGTATGCTGGGGAAAAAGTTCTGTAGCTGTCATAGTTAACTTAAGAAATGTTTAATTTCTACTTCTTTAACAGTCCTCGTTATTATAAGGCCTGATTCGAGATGATCATCAGCAACAGGCCTCTCTCTTTAACTAATACCAAAACTTCAGTTATAAGAAAGGGGAGAGAGGAGAGAATTATCATTGACTTCAGAGAATAGATAAAGTGCTCAGAATCTCAAAGAACTAGGCTCTAACAGAAGAAATTTGATTTTCTTTTCCATGACTGTTCTACAAATAGAGAGCCTGGCTGCCTAAAACAAACTAAGTTACTGGCACAGATGATATGATTTAATTTACCAGCACAGAGGCACTGTTAGCATCTTGCTGGAATCCTGGGCTCAGAGTCAAGACAACAGGGATGTGGTTCTATTTCTCTTGTATAACCTTCTGCAAGGCACTTCACTAGGTTTTTGTTTTCTACGTAAATAAAAGGCTGTATCTTTCAAAAGCATTCTGTGACTTTGGAATCCACATCTTACTAAAATTCAGTGCTACCAGGGCTCCTGATTCATCTCACCACATCAGGAAAATGCAACCCAATGTCACTTATTTCTAGAGATCTTTGGTATCTGTGGACCATAACTAACATGCAAGAGTTAAATACATATCCAACTCTACAATCAGTGACAGTTGTAAATCATGAGTAAAAACGAACTTCTGTACTTAAATTGTCACTCCATCTTTATTAACTCATCCTATTATATTAAACTATTGAAAAAGATCTTAGAGCAGAGCACAATCCTATGCACTGCAATGCATTGTGAAATGAATGCTCACAATGAGCTGAAAAATTAGTAGGGGCCTGTCTTTGAATATTCCCAGGTTTTGACTTAAACTGACAAAAGCAGGAATTATTTTATTTTTAATGTATCTTTTCATTTCCACCAGGGTACTGTTTGAACTGTAATGTAAAATGTAAAACCTATTACCATCTTTCTGTATTCAAAACCTAAATACAAAAAGCTGTAACTATCCAGCTGATCTATGAGGAGCTTACCAGCTGATTCACATTTTCTAGTCATTCCAAGTCCTTAAAATTGAAGGAAAGCAATAAGATCTGTGTACATGTATGTGTGGATACAAACACAGACATTTATATAACTGTAAATACATGTAAATATACCTGCAGAGCAGGTCAACAATAACAATGTCTTTCTATTGCCAGGTAAAAACTTGATTTTGATAATCTAGCAGGAATCCTAAAATATTTACAACCGCAAACTGTATGCATCATAGGGATCAAAGATGGGGCTAATCAGAGCATATTCAGATTGGCAGTATGTGATAGAAGTAGTCAGTGATGACTTGCATTTTTGATAAAGGACTGATTTTAAGCTGGGCTTCTACTTTCAAACATAGAAAGTCTTTGGGAATTTCTCATTTGTCTTAGTGATGTGCAAGAACCTTGAATAAGAGCACCATAAATAGAGACCTAGCGAGGTGATCTGGAGCAACATGATTGGATAAAAGTATTTTTATTCATGCCTTCTCTAAGGAAACGAACTGAGATTTACAGGTAACAATCAAACAGTAACAAATGGTAACCAAGATTTCCATTCTCCACGGTACAGTTTGTTGATATTCACTTCCCTACACAATACATACAGATCAGGAAGGGAGCAGAGTCAAACCCAGCAACAAGAGTAAAGATAGAGAAATCATACACAGGCAGTTCTCACAAGCCAAACAACACTGATAGGAAATTAGAGGCCCTGGTAAGATATTTTTATATGAATGTCTGAACTCCTCAATGTTAATATAAACCAGTAAAAGCATCAAAGGCTTAAAGAGTCATCCACTTACTCCTAGGTATTGCAGAGACACATTCAGCTCCTAAGAAAAATGTTACAAGAACATTAAAGTCATGAGTAGTCAATGATTTCAGCTTTAAGCCATATGAATTTCTAATGTCAGTCATCAAAACACTAACTGTCTTGAAATTATTTCTAGGATGCCAAAAAAAAAAAATATATTGAAATTGTTTGAAGAAGTGAAACCCTGCATCAGTCATGGCCTGCCAGAAGCTATTTGACCAGGTTCAACTGCTGGGAAGTCTCTTTCACTGCTCATTTATGCTCCCTTTGCCATACCAATTGATGTCAAGCGTGAACCATGAGAAAGTTTAGAAAGCCAACAAACAAGCTGTAAACAAGTGACTGAGGTAGAGCTAAATGTTTTATTGCTGGCATCTTGCATCAGGCTCAGAGTCTGGTGTTTTAAACTGCCTTGCACAGTTATACTGTGCACTGATTTATAGTGTTTATGGCAACCAATATCAGATGACTGTACAGTGTAAAAGAATATCAGCCCTGCATTACAATCACTGTGTCTTGCTCCATCTGAGTGATTTACAGGAAAACACATTTTGTCAAACATTTTTTAATTTTTTTCTTTTCAGGAAATCTGACTTCACTTTTGTGTTAAATGATGATTGCTCACAAACTGGAAAGAGTGAGCAATTGTGAGTGCAATAGAAGCTGAAGCCCTTGGAGCTTTTTAATTTTATTTTTAGTATAAAAACAATTCCATTTTTAGATGGATGTGCACTACTAGTGGGAGGAGAAGGAAACAAGGAACATGAGAAATGGAGTAGGTGAATACAACAGGATCCAATATTCTATGCTTTACAGTTGATCAAAAACTTAAAGATGAATAATCTGGAACCAGAAAAGTGTTAATTTAAAACAGACAATGTTATTAATGTAGATGTATGCTTTGCTGAACAGAAAACGTTCCTGGTGATAAACTTCAGGTAAATCACAGGGACAGCTTTGTTTTGATTATGAATTGGATGCATTCTGATTTAATTTAGTATTCCAGCCCACTGGTCTTATTCTGATTTTCATACCTATCTTCTGAGATAGCCTCAGGAGTATTTTGAAGGTTCTGGTCCAAATTTTAGAGTTTTGATTGACCAGAAAATTCCTATAAACCATTTTTAGTTAACTGAGTAAAATCTCTCCAGCAAAGTGGAAACAAAGGTTAAGTGGAAAAGTTTTTTTTTTTTTTGTATTTTCTAGCAAGAACAGAAGAACTCCACTTAAAAAAAGAACCAGAAAAAAACAAATTTAATTACACTCCTCAGTCTACAGGCAAATTGTCTTTAAGCAGGGAGAGCTGAATTCTTTACCGACTACCTTGCCTCGGCTCTTTCAAAGCCATCCAGGAAGGGGAGAGAACATCATGCAGTTTGCATCTGTGAGCCAACCTGCAAACATCAACGGCTTGACCTCTACAGAAAACAGAGACAAGGTTTCTTACACCTCTCTACATCTTTATGCAAACATACATGGAAATAGGATGGTCTGGCCCTCCAAAAATCCTCCCAGGGAATACTCAGCCTATTTTCACAGAGAATGTCAAAGAGATGAGAACAGCCTGCTGCTGCTGCCACACAGAGCTGATTTTCTTTGAAAACAAAACAAAAAAATAAAAAAAGGAATATATTGTCACTACAATGCCTAAGATAACACACTGCATTTGCACAATAAACAGTATCTGGGAGTTGCTTCCCAAATAAATATTCAAAGTTATTTAGTTGACAAATACATCCCTTAAAGGAGAGCGAGAACTGTCACTCCCTCTGCAAGGTGAAACCAATTAAAGTTTCCACTGTTACTATCAGAAAGGAATAAAAGAAACCAAACAATAAGAGTAAGTAGCAATTATAGGTATTTCATGACAAAGGAAACACCTGACAAAAAGGAAAAAAATAGTCTAAAATTTTATGAAGAAGAAAAGTATTTCTGCTTCCCTAGAAGAGATAGTTTGAATTGTGACTGCAACTTATAGGTCTTGTTAGTGAGACTGTTCTTTTATGATAACCAATTTTTTATTTTTATAGAAGACAGTAGTAAGAAAAAGCATATACACATTTAGGCACATCGACGAAAGGAGGGTATAAGAACACACATGGCCACTGCAGACAACTGATTCCATGGGAAGCATTTTTTGTGTCTTCTTTACAAGCATCTTTTTGGATAATGGATTAGATGGACCGTTGTCTAATTCTGTTAATATACAGTTTGATTTGCTTCAAAGCATCTAAGAACACTGAAATAGAAAGGTATTAGAGAGACTGCCTCCCCCCCCACACACCCCTTTTCAGTCTATAACATTTCAGTTTGAAGAAAAATATTAACCTTTGCTTTCAGTCAACCTTGGTATGGATATTTATCAGTAAAGAGAACGTTCCTTTTACAAATTCCAGCACTGTTCAGCCAGTTATAACTAACTCTCATTTGGTGATGTAGTTGTTGAGCCTACAGGTGGTACAGATCAGGACAGGACAGAGGGACCAAAGTAATAGTCTGCTAAGACTATTGTACTACATGAGGTAGCAACAACAGCATCCCATTTCATTACTTGCACCAGCATCCATTCTCATCACAGAGCATCCCTACATATAAAATGGACCAAAATCCTGCCATGCTAGGTGTTCTCCCACTTAAAAAAAAACATGAAGCAAGCAGGAAGATAAGGTCAGGATGAAACATAAGAGCAAATTCATCAAGAGATTTCCCAGTTGCTGCTCTTGCCTTTCTTCATCCCATGCTGATAGGAAGTGTGCTAACAGCAGCCTTGAATGGATTATAGCAGTATTCCCACCCTGCTCATCAGCACTTACCCTCAAGATCCTTAGTCAGGCAGGAGAGCATAACTTCCTCACCCTTTCCTTGGTATTTCTAACACTGATAACACCAACACTGTTTTGATATCTGACCACTTGGATGGGAGTTGGTTATTTCCAGCTGACCATCAGAGAAGAAGACAATTTACAGTAACTATAAACATGAACAGGATTGGAGACAATGAAAGTATAAGTTGAAAGTATGCTTCCCAGTTCCAGACAGCACTGGCAACTCTTTTTCACATTACTTCTTTCAATATACAGGCCTATTTTTCCCCCAAGTGCCTTATTTTGTTCCAGTTCCTACAGACTGAAACGAAGCCCAAAGACATTTTTGACCTTTCCCCCCCACCACCACCCATTTTTACCATTGTATCCCTGCAGCTTTCAGACTATGTTATGAAAACTGAATTTACCCCTAAATGCAACAAGGCAGAGTCCCAGTAATGGGAGATCTCCTCATCCATACTGGATCTGGTTCTTCAGAGACATAAATCAGTACGCACCTGTTGTTATCTAAAGACTAGGCCTATAAACAATACAACTGTGACCTAGCTGTTCCTCTTTCTCTGTGCTAAATAGTTACAAATCTGCACACACTGTGTGCATATCTATGTGCTAATACATCACCAGCATAGCTTGAATTTTCACATAGCCTGTGGGACCTTTCCCTTGCATCCACAAGCTGATTTCTGTAGATTAGAATAGAACAATTTTTGAAATATCTGAAGAATTCTAGAGCTGCCATCCATAACACCACTTTCATTTTTATAAAGTAAACACTGTTGTTGGATTAACCATTTCTTAGTTTCACAATTCAGTGAGTTTGAAAAGAAATCACACTAATTCATATCAAAGCAACTGAATTATTTATGTCTTAGGAATACAGTGGGTAAGAGCTACCATGAAGAGATGAAATGATAAAAGCAAGCAAGCAGTTACTGTAGTCTGAAAACTCAAAATCCATTCAGCATCCTTTGTGGATCTGTTGACAAACAAGTCATACACTGCATTTGTAAAGTATGAATGGCTGCACCACTGATTTTCCTGAGACAATGCATTTCCTGAGGAGGAATGGGCCCCTTCCGTGAAAAGCAAACATGAAAAGTACAGACATTCCTATGTATTTTTAAGTGAAAAATCTACAAAAGCCAGTGCATCCAGTAAAGACGGCTCATTAATAGTCAGAGGGACATCATGAGCATGAATCCAAAAACGCCATCACACTTTGGATGCCTCTAATCGTCTATCACACTGTGGGCACAAGCAGCTTAAGGTAATATTTTAGTAAAGGCATGAAAGAAAAAGTTAATCCTTCATTCTTCAGGTCCCCTTTAGTAAAGTACTACCCATCTTTTCACTAAAATATGGTTCTTGGGACAAAAGTGGGGAAAGATTTTTTGAGTTAGCCTCCCAATTTGAACCTGCAAGTCTAACAAATCATATTTAGAAACCTATATTTCTTGCTATAATATACACTATTTATTCCTTCAGTTTCTAGTGGCATAACTACCTACAAATAAAGTATCCATTCTAAATTCATGTTTAGTGTCACCTTACATATTCCCACTCTCCTACATTGTTTCTTTAATTAGAGTTTCAGTTAGATTTTCTAAATTTGGGAATGAAACTGTTCGAAGTTGGACTTGAATGCAAAAGTAGTCACCTGTCTTTTAGCTAACACTGGACAAAATCCCTTCCTGAAAACCCGAGGAAAAAACATAACCAGAAATCATCACCTGCACTACCACTGCAATGTGGGTTAATTATCGGAAGGAAACAGCTGAAGCACTTAGTGCACTTAGCACTTTCTTAGTGATTTCTTTTCTTCCCTTAACATTCCACCACAAATCGTGGCAACAATGGGTGGCAGAATGACGTATTTTCTCAATGATTGTTGCTAAAAGCAAAGGAAAAGAGACACCAACTTATGTGAGCAATAGAAACCATTAGGGAAGAAAATGCAGCTGGTTCTTCTAAAAAAATATTTACAAAACTGCTGCTTAAAACAAATAACACAACCTTGAACTCAGCCAAACCTTAACTTTCAAAGGCATCTGTCTCCCTGGTAGAGCTTGACATTAACAGTGAGGTGTTTTCTTCAAGCAGGAGAAAAAAGTGTCTCAAATACAAGTTTCTCATTGAGAAAATTTCTATTTTCTCCCAGTCTTCTGAGAAAATGCATTACTCAGAAGCTTCCATATATACTTTTTCTTATATAACTCCATGCATCATGCATTATACATGGGTAAATATTTGATTCCTAAAAGACTGTTTTATAAACCTATCAGGATAAATTTGCAAGTAATGTTTTCCTGGATAGATGCTGAACTATTGCTATTTATATTATGGTAGAATTAAGAGGCTCTTACTCTGAGATCCATCATACTTAACGTATTAAGTGCACAATAAGATCACTTCTCCAGTGGATTTTGTGGTTTAAGTTGAAAAAATAAAGAAAAGAATCACAAGGAACTATTTTACAACAGGACAACTGAATTAAAGAAAACAAGGGTATTTTGCAAAAGACAGGAAAAGCTTAGTGACTTTTTAAAAAAGTCTAGCATGTCTATTCTGTGCTGTCTGATTTTATAAACAAAAGATAAACAAATTTTGTAGTTTGAGGCTGAGTTTCCAAGTCAACCCCAAAAGCTGGCTGAGAAGGAGCATATCAACATCTGGTACTTGAAGTTACTTACCACAAGCCTCTGAGCAGGCTGGAACTATGAGTAAACACTGTTTTCCTTTTTTTCCCTTTTTTTTTTTTTAATGAAAAGGTGGTCTTGAAAAAGAGAAGGGAAGTGTAATGGAATTAATCTGATTCTGATAAGATCAAAAGAAACCTTGTGCTATATTATTCCATACTATCTGGTAACTTCCCTGCTCCTTTCGAAGTTGGATTATGCCAATCTGTGTTGTGAATTTGCTTGCAATGGGAATTTTATACACTGCAATCATTATTAGATATACAGCTGTTAAGAGCCAGCAACCAACTCACATGCTTACTGGCAGTCCTCGCTTTAAGGGGGAAAAAAAATTGACGACAAAGTACAAGACTGATTGCTTAGAAAATTTAGTAGGACCCAGCCTTTAAATCAAAGTTATGTTAAACAGCACATGGGTGAGGTAGGAATTCTAATTCATTTCAGCCAGAATCTTTTACTAAAGAAAATGGATATTCGGAATTAGCAGAAAGAACAACAAAGCAGGTTCTGATCTTACCATGGATAATTCTCATGAGTATTGCTTAACCTAGGGAAGTAGATTTGTTGACTTCAGTGACATTTAGTTCAGTTGGGCTACCGTGTGAGCTGGTCTGCACGTTTCTGGAAAGAAGCAACTTCCCTTCCCCATGTCTTGAAACCGCATAGAGAATTTGGACCAGCTCATCTAAATTAGCCTAAGCATGGGACAATATTACTGACTGCAAGCTTTTACCTCCTAGAAGCAGTGGGGAAGGAAAAGGCATAGAATTGTATCTCCCTGCACTGTAATTCCTTACAAAGATGGCTGAGCAATACGCTATCATTTACTGTGTCCCTGTCATAAAATATTGTCATTCACGGCATTAACCGTGCCATTAATTATGGAAGGACTGGGCTCTATGTGATGTGATTTATTTTATAAAACTTTCCACAGTGTATTTGAAAAAAAACAAACCACCTTACACCTATTCATTAGCATGTACTCAAAGAAGGAAATTGATTATGCAAAGACTTGCAAGAATTTCAGTCATTTCTGTCCCTTTGTGGATCACATAAAATACAGATTTACTTATGTCCTCTTTCTATAAGAAGAGATTTTTGTGTATTTTGTCCTGGTTGCTGTTAATTACATTACACTGATGAGAAATTTGCTACCTTTCCCCCAAGCGTGCTAAGCACTCAGGATGCAGAGCTCCCTTTATTCCTACTGGCTCAGGAGATGATCATAAGAATACTGTTTTCTCTATGACAGTGCGTCTTCCTGTAATTTATCACAATTTGATTACATTTATTGATAACACCGCCACTGACACTACCAATTTTAATTATTTGTAATGGTTCAGAGAGAGGATGTTGAGTTTTTTCTTCAGAAATCAGTGACTACTCACTTTGGGATTGCTGGCAACTTATAAAGTTAAGCGGGTCTCTAAGTCTTTGCAAGGAGGATAGAGTTATGGGAGCTTTCCGCTAAAAGATGCTCACTCATATATTATGACTTCAGTCACTATAAATTACACCACTTTTAAGATGAAAGTAAAGAAACCAGTTGACATGGCACTCGATATGACACGGAGTGAAAGTTTGGCTGGGGTCACCTCCACCTTGAGGTGGAGGTTATGAATATAATACCTATACCAGGACCTTAGTGTAATGAGGTCTCATCCAAACAAATTGCACACTAAACTGCATGGAATTCAATTTCTCTACTTCTGAAAGATGAAGGGCAAGTTGATCCTGCCAGGGATTCAAATTTATGGTTTCACAGCTTCAAAATGTGAACAGTATATCATTAAATAAAAGCCTGCTTAGTGGCTAGATAATATCACGTGGTTATCTGAGCTATTATCGAAAAAGGAGGAAAAGACAGGATAATTTGTACTACATATTGCATATACACTTTACAGCATGGATCAGACACAGGCATTTACCTGGAAAAAAAAAAGAGGAAAAAATTGGCAAAATATCTTTATAAAGAATGAAAGGGGCAGTAATCAGCACAATGACAGAAAGACAAAAAAGGTAACTTCCTGTAATCAGTTGTCCCATTTGCCTAGAAGTCACTTCTGTAAATCATGAAGTATATTTGCAGTTATCAGTGGCTAAATTTGGGCCAGATGAAAAGCTATTGTAAATGACTTAATTTAGTAACATTTTGTCAATTCTCAGCAGGTCGGGATATCACTCACTGTCAGTTTATGTCCTGTGGGAAGCATGTTCAAATACTGCCATCTCTCAGGTGAAATTCACCAGGGCGATGGTCATAAAAGCCAGCCAGCCTCACTGGTCAGGTTAATCCAAAAATATTACTTATCCATCATAAATCCTGGATTATCTGTTATCTATGTGCAACAAAAGCAGATACAGAATCATAGCTTTCACCCACTGTGTAAGCTAGCAAAAACAATTACTTCTGTTCACATAGGGTGGTAGCTTTCTCTTCCAGGCTAATTAAGTGGAAAACTTTTGCTGGGATTTGGTTCCTCAGTTTAAATTTGAAGGCTGAAGTGAGTAGGGTATCTTCGCAATTTCCACAGCAGACCATTTTTCTGCATGTAATCCATTACTGCAAATCTGAACAATAATTTAAAACACTGATAATCAACCATAGCATTGACCCTAAAGATCCTTACAGCAACACAAATGAGATCAAAGGACTAATGAAAGTCTCTTAATCTCTCTAAGCGCGAGTTCAACCTAATCTTACGTTTCTGTCTTTTAATCCTCTATAAATCTGTTTTTAACTTTGCTTAACATTCACCATCCATTTTCACGCCCTAATCTTGAAAGAAAAAAAAAAAAAAAAAAAAAAAAAAAAAAACAGCATACATCTAGGTGTCCATTCGAGCATTTCTCCACAAGGATATTTTTCTGTATGAAATACTATCTCTTGCCAGGTATTGGAATGGGAAGTAGATGGAAGGGAGAAGTGGGTGTCGGATACGCAATGAGGGATTACGATTGATGAATGAAGTGCAGAAAGATTCCTTGCTGATAGCTTTTATGAGCAAAATATTTGAACAATAACTTTGAAAAACATTTCAAAATAAGATCATCAGGGACAGTAATTTCCTTTTACAAAAGAATTTACCCTGAATTGGACGAAATACTCATCAGGAGATGATATGTACACTCCAGATATCCTGGCCTGTTCAGCATTTACTGAGTTCCCCACCTTATTCATAGCCTGAAGAAAGGAAGGGTTGGGGGAATCTTTTCAATCAGCATTACTGAGGTTACCTGGCATTATTTGATCACAGCTAGCTATTCCTTCCACCTTGCCAGCCTCATGTCATAGATCTCAGCTTCCGACAGTCTTATTAATGAGGTCCCATATATATTTTATGTAATGCAACTATCACTCATAGATATTTTGAAGCTATGTCAACATTTTTATGTTACACAGATTTGTGTATTTTGGGATATTGAATACTTTCGCCATTAAGCATTATTATTTGCTAATGTGTAGTTAATAACATAATGGAAAAGCTTTTAAACTGCTCTGAGGATTAAACTGCTCATAGTTGTTTAACTGCTTGATTTGCTAATGGATACAGTGTAGGATTTAATATTTTGGTCATTTATATTTTTTACTAGAAGAAAACAGACTGTCCTTTAACTACTTGTACTATAAACAATGATAAATCATATTTAAGTTGATTGATTTCTGCATATATATTAACATAGGATTATAAAAGACAAAATGTCTTCATAATACAAGCCATCATGTGCAACTACAGCTGAATATTTAGATTTATTTTTCCTTAAAAAGAAGAAACAACATCCCTATTGCTTGATTGAATTTGAGTTACTTTCTCATGTGATGCTAAGTTAGAATAAAATTCCATTCTGTCCATAATTACCAGAGCTTCACTGATTTACATCAGCCAATGCTCTAGCCCCATGTGTTTGATATAACTGGAAATCTTTGTTCAAATACATCCAGACATACAAAAACTTCTAAGGATTACATTATATCCCGTGTATTCACTCTGAGAAATACTTTAGCCCCTAATAAATTCATGAACATAGGCTGACAGCAATGGTGGAACTGGCACCACACAGGCAACTCATGAACATTTTCCTTTTCATTTCAGTCCTGCCTTTCCTCTCTCACAGCTATTCTAGCAACCACATCATGCGAGTGAATTTAAGAGATTAAAAGCCTAGCATATAACCCATTTGAACCATCCCCAGTAATTTCCAGTTAGGATTTAAAAGTCCCTAGGAAAAGGTTCTTCACTGAGAGGGTTGTTGGCACTGGAACAGGCACCCCAGGAAGTAATTTAAATTGGCAATTTTAAATTATACATGTACATGCATCCAACCTGAATTTTTAAACGTGATTTTAGCTTATAAAACTCTAAAGACTTGGGGTTTTTACCCCAAACACTATTTTGTCCAGTATTCTGTAAAATCAGTAGCACATGTCCCTGTGGAAGTTTACCACAAAGATTTTACAGAACAGGTACATTTTAATGCTAACTTCCTATAGGCCTGATCATTCTGCCACAGTTATGTTAAATAATGCTTTACTCAAGAAATCCCACTGATATTCATTGGAACTATCCAGAGATCATACCACTGTTCAGCACGGGCAGGCAATGAGTGAACCAGGGGCAGATTTTCAGCTGGACACAGAGAGCAAAGATCTCAGGAACTACTCTCCTAAGATGACCCTCCGTAAGCCCAAGGGCTGTCTAAACTGCTGAGGCGTAAATAAAAGACAGAGCTGATATTCCATAAACTGCTCTCTCTTACAGAAGGGGTCATGTTTAGAAGCTCAGAATTGTTAGCCAGATATGATTTACTGACATTGTGAAACAGAGTCATGAGTGTTCATAAGCAAAATGATTAAAAATTACTGCCATGAATGCTAAAATAATCAAGTTCATAAAGTGCACCACAAAAAACTATTACCTAATCCAGGCCACATATGCAGTTTGGAAAGTGATATTTCTGTTGTCTGAATGGTAGTTGCAATTCAACATTAAAATCACACACCGAGCACTCTCATTAGCTGAATGGTTAAAAAAAATAGAGTTAAATGTAAGAACTGGCATTTCACAGAAGTCTGTTAGGCAAACAAAATCAGCAAAGGTCAGAGAAGCATCAAGGAGAATTAAACAGGTCATCTGTAATTCTCTTTGTTTTTTAAATAAAGGATCTTATCTCATCAGAAAAAAAAAAGTGAAGATTTAAGATCATTGCTAGGAATTGAAAAAAGGCAAGAAATATTTCACTGTAAAGCTTTCAGGCATTACACCAATTATTCATTTGGATGATAACAGAACTCTGGGACCCAGACATCCACCACCTTTCTCCTTGCTCTGGAGTCCTTTGAAAGGTGAGCCAGGTGTAGAGGCAGTGAGAAAGGTGTGGTGTACTCCACCCATTACTCCCTCAAATTTCCAATAACTCCAGAACCAGAATTCAGGTCACATTCAGAGCACCTTGCTTTGCAGGAAGGATGCAGCCAGGAAGCATACATGTGGACCTAAGACTGGAATGTGCCGTGGAGTAAACCACAGTAACCAAAGATTCACAAATTCAATGATTTCATGAGTTAACAATTGCTTCCCCATTAAGCCAGATGGAGAAATGTGGGAGATATACTGCTGGATATTGGTGTGGCAGGTTTGTGTTCCAATGACTAACATCATCCCAAGTTTCCTCGGGAAGTAATATGACAATGTGGAAGAACATCTGACTTCAGGATCTTTTATGAGTTTGGGACAGTGCCCGGCTATCTTTGGCACCCACCAACAGCTTCCAGTTTGGTTTGATTGAAACTTCTAGCTCTAATTTTGGCATCTGAAAGTCAAGTTTATGCAAAGCAGTTCTTGCCCTTGGTAACAGCTGTGCAGCATTACTGCCATCAAATAATTTGGGTCTTCTTGCAACCCTTAGAGCTCTCAGTTGCTCTGCATGGCTTTCAGCAGCCATTGCATTTGGTCAACAATTCTATTGATTATGCACAATGTTGGCAATTTGCATGAACTGATTCCATTTTGTTCTGCCAAGGGGCAGAAGGCCTAATGCATCAATCATGATTAAAATATTTGGTTAAAAAAGTAAAGAAATTCAGTATACATAAGTTAAGGGACTCAACGCTTTAAATTACTACAGACATTCTTTTAATACAGTACACCAATTAAAAAAACCAACTTCTAAATGTACGTAAATATGTTCCCCCTGAAGTCATAGAACAGAAGGGAGGTCTTAAATCATGGAAATGAACTATGGAAATAGCATAAACAAATCCATTTGAGCCTGAAGCTAATTATGGCACTGTAGCTGTCAAAAATTTCATCTGAAGCACTTACTGCCTAAATTGAAGGTTGGACATCCAAATTGAAATGTCATTTTTATTAGTCTACAACACTTACAGAAATAGCCTCTTCTTTTCTAGTAGGCTATACCCATTAACTCCCATTAGTGCTAATGGAGTTATGCACATACATCACATGCATGTGCATCACTCTACGCTGCTTTAACACTCAATGTCACATTAGACAACAGTTGTGTCATCCCCCTCCCTCCCAGTATAGTAGCAAAGATTGCAAGATGATGGCATAGCTGACAGCATTCTCTGAAGTCACTACTGGCCACTGCAGTACTTTACATTGACATGTATTCTAGGATGAAAAGTTTGGCTCTTCATACAGATCTAGAATAACACCATTGATTTGATTACATCTGATAAGAGATGCTTCATTTAGTAGTTACACTAGATACACACAACATCAGACCACCTGGCATCAGTGAGCAGCAAGAGCAGGGCTCTTCCAAGAGGGTGAGCACACCAGTAGCCATAAGAAATTAAAACATAAGCAATTCCTCACCAGCCAGAGCACAGTCCCATAAGCACAGTACACAGAGCCAGGAGCTGATAACTTCATTCCTCAACAGTTTCGCACAAAACAAGACGATGAAGCAAATCTGGTATACCCATCTCAAAGCAGTAGAAGATTAAGCTAGAGATGAGACTGGAGACAGAACTACAACACAGGCCCAAGGACCACCTAGGAAACAAATGCAGCACAGACCTAGAGGCAGGCACATTTACAGCATAGCTCACACAAAAACAGAAGGCTCAGACCCCAGCTTAAATGGAGCTCCTGGGTCACACAAAGAGGCTGCGGAGTTGAAAGTCCAGGTGAGTCTGGTCAGTGCCACTCAGAGCTACATTACTGCACTTAGTGCATTGATATCTGGTGCAGAAAGTGAGCTTTAAAATGATTCTGCAAAGAGACTTAAATCCACTGATGCAAAGCCAGAAAGGATCATATCTCAAATTTTGACCAAATCTCAGATATTACTATAGATATTATATCAGATATTTTTTCCAAGAACTTCTGCTGAAAAGCAGAAATGTAATTCCCACTTTTCTGATAGGCAGTTCAGCCTTAGAGAATCAGCTGAATTGCCTGCAGTCATTTAGGAAGGCTGCTGCAGAGCCAAGCCTAAAACTACGGTTATATATGGCCCCTGACAGGGAGCTGGTCTTCTTATTGGAACAATAAGAATTTGGTTTCTCTTGGGAACTCTGCATGCCTCAATGGTAATGGTAATTGTATTTCAGTGTAATAACATGTAAGACAGAAAGACAGAAACTGTTTTTTTTTTTTGTTTTTTTTTTTTTAATTGGCAGGTGGCTGAGAACAGTTTATCAAATACTTTTTGTTTTTTTGATTTTTCCCTTTCAAGTGTGCTTGCTAGGAAAACTGGATTTTTTTTTCCCTGTTATTTGGATTTCAGAATCACTATTCTCCTAACAACCATGTTTTTTTATAAACTTGAAATTTGGGTTATAAGAGAACAACAATTACAGAAATTAAAGTGCTATAAATAATCAATAAAAACACAGAAAACCCGATCCAATGAACCTTCTGGCTTCCGCAAGTTTTATTCTTCTTATCCATTGTGTGGAAAGGACAATACTGGGGATCAGCCAAGAGATGAACTTTTTGGAGTAACTACCATAGGGAAAGGGTAGTAACAGAAATAAGCATTACAAAACAAAAAGGTCTCTGAATCATCCAGGGAGGTATATAGATAGGTGGCTGAAACACTCATTCTGTGATGGTATTAGCTCTATTTTATTCCTTCTCTCCTCTAAATAAATAAATCCAAAGCGAGCTCAAGCCAATATTTCACATGGCCGAGAAGGCTACTGACAGCAGTGTATCAGAGTATCTCTGTTTCCTGGTCTGTCTTGTAGTAAAAAAGCAATAATTAAGAACATTCTACCTGAAAGAAAACCTGTGTAGAAACAGAGTGCAAATAGATCAACGGATGAATTTATTTATTACAAACTCCAGTTGATTTTGATATTTCATACTTTAAATACTTGGTTTGTACACAAAACTAATGTGCTTTATATTATATATTGGGCTTCAGACATTATTGCTTTCAGCATTATAGTGCATGTTAGACACAGATCTCTCAGTTTGGCAACCCTCAGTTGAAGTCTAGCAACATAAAACTCCATTGCACTCTTAGGGGCAGGGTGATGCCATCTTCCAGTTTGTCTGGATGCTATATCATACTAGAAAGGCATAATGAAAATGACAACATCATCTTCGTGCCTAATTTAAAATTTTGTTTTGTATAGCAGAACATAGAATTTAGAACTATAGTTTTATATATTAACTGAGCTGCACAGGAAACTTGAGGTTGTTTCTGGGTGATCTAGATCAATTCTTTTCTCTCTAGCTGAGCAATCTGAAGAAGTAACCATCCATATTGTCAGTCAGCACAGGATATTCTGCTTGTGGTTGTGTACAAACAGGATGTCACATCTCAGAAGACCAAATCCACAGAGCGGGATTATAACAAAACACACTATGAACCTTGCCTTTATTAAGCATTGTGCCTTTTGTCATAATCCCATAATGCTTTACATTATTGATCTGGCATTTCTGGCAGCAATCTATCAATAGGAAATTGAGTTGAATCTTTTCCACTGAAGAAAAGGGTGACTAATTACCTGACATGTTCAAATAGCTCTTGCACTGAATAAATTCTTGCACTTAGATTCCATGTTTTATTAATGTTGGGATCCAATCTACTATATAGGCAGTATGTAATAAGAATGAAAACATTTACCATTGATTGCAGTATCAGCTCCTGACACCTCTGTGGTGCATCTCAGGTGCAAAAGTAACCCAACAAATCATGTAGAGTTCCAAGCAAGAAGCAGCATTATACATATTGTAACATCCACCTTAGTCATCTCAGTTCCTCTTATTCAGAGAACAGATGGAAATGAAAACTGATTTCAAGTAGTTATGTATAATCCCTGCTAAGTGCTTGTCAGAATTTACTGCAGTTGCTATGTACTGTATATACACCAAATGGTAATTTTCTAAAGACTTTTATAAAAGTCATTTTAGAATGCTTTCACCTCTGGAGCAGTTTGAAATGAAGAACACTCCAGCATAGTCAGATAGGCTGCTACAAAATAAGAATAGAAGAGAGCCACTCATGGAGCTTGGAGGTTTCATCATTTTCAGGACATCAGTGGGAGGTAGAAAGGATTATTTAGGTATGACAAAACAACCTCACTTTAAGACAGAGGTCACCAGGTGAGAACTGCTTATCCCTGTTTCCAGCCGCTTTGAAAAATAGTCTTAGGTGCTTGAATTGCAAATTCACTTTGTGGGCATGTGATCATACATAATGCAGTATTGCTGTCCCTAAACCTGTAGAATGCAAGGCACGTGAGAAAAAAACTTTAATGCTACACAATGGAAAATTAACAAAACTCATTCTCATTCTTATCACAACATCACTGTGCTATATAGCCTCTTTTAAAGCACATACTCTGCTCTGTAAATGGGAATTATATTAGCAAATGCAAATGTTTAGGAGTTATGATTTCTGCCTGTGATATCTGCCCTGCTGGAGTTTTCATGTGTATGCCACTTCTCTGGAGTTTGGAAAATAACCACCCAGTGGTATATGCCCTTACACTGCCGCTAGTAGAAATTCAAATGAAATTCGTGTGTCTTGTTTCCAGCCAGATGTGAACTTCATTCTGCTGGGATGCTCTGAAGTGTCTACATTGCACCAAAGAGGTCAGTGGAGGGGGAAGGTGACAGCCACAAGAATTTCCAGTTTTGTGGGTAGCACTGAAAGAGTTACATTTTTAATGCACTTACTTGTAAGACATTCTACATTTAACTGACCTGCCTATCACCCAGGCTTTTACAACATGCGATGACATTGCTAAAACAGACTGACTGAGAAAGAATCAACAGCTTGCTTTGCAAAAATGTTAGTAAATCATTTTGGAGTTGAAAGAAGCTTTTATATTAATGAAATGGCTTTGTATTACAAACCTAATCTGGATAACCTGCTTAATCCCTTGTCATCTTAATTCATGAATTTATAGTATGAATTCTCAAAGGTCTGTTGCCCTTGCCTGAAAGTTTTAATTCCTTTCTAAGTGTATCAATATCATACATCTGAAATCAGTCAGAAATGAAAATACAATGTACCCAATATTTCTTATACAAATAGAACTTGAAAGTATCTTAAACATGTTATGTATTTTCCTATTGAATATCATTACAAATATTAAATATATCATAATGCCCTACAGTTTAGTTAATGTGATTCATGTTACTTAGAACTTTATATGCAAATTTTTTCAAAGGGAGTTTGAAAACATGGATAATCCTCAAACATGTCAGTTAACATTATTTAAGTCATGTAATGTTCTTAAAAGGTGGTTTAGAACACTTCTCTCTTTCAGTAGAAATGTCCTGGGGATGGCAAGCAACTCTGAGAATCAAGAGAAAATATACAGTAAGGCCTACCATTTACAGCCTATACTGTCTACAACTCAGAAAATTTCCCAGTCATTCCAGTTGTGTACCTCTCGCTCAGTAATTTCACTTATAACCATTTTTGCTATTCCAGAATCTGTAATCCAGCTGGAAGTATCAAACTACCTTCAACTACAGCCATGGTGAATTCAAAGCTATATATACATTGTTTTTCTGTAAATGAATTTCTTCTTTCATGCAATAAAAAGGTTTTCAAAGGAACAATATTGATCACCTAAATTCCCCAAGATAAATTTACTTAGGCATACTCAGAAGAATCTTCCTTTATATTGAAAGTTATCATTCTAGGGTAACACTATTTATCATGTTTCCTATGTTTTTGTTTGTATGTTCATTTTTGGTTTTGTTTTTGTTTTTTTTGCTTCTGCCATAAGGCAACTTTGTCATGCACCACTAAGGCTATCACAGCTTCCAAATGCAATGTATTGTTGACTTATTTATTTATTTTTGTTGTTCTTGCTATACTGCCGATGCAGATAATACTTCAACCTGTTTCTCAGCCAGTACCAACAGAGAGCTGGCTCATTTAAACTCTCTTTGAATTGTATCCAATTTGGCTGCAAGGCTAGATTTTTCATAGCATTACACAGGGCAGCTAAAGACCAATTTTTGCCATGCAGCTCTGTTTCCTTCTAGTTTTATCTTTCATATGTACATCAACATATCATTTATATTACTGCTAAATTCAGCCAGAGCTACATCACATACCAGTTGCTTTTTCATACTTTCTAGGGTCCTTCTGTATTTTCATGTGTAATCAACCTGATGTTATATTGACAGCAATAGCGTCTACAAGCTTTATGCCAGACTTAGCAATGAGAAGACTGACCTAAACAGCCTATATAAAGTATAAGATCTTATAAAGAGTAATACTTAGAGTGTAAAAGCCAAGAATAACTAATAGATTGGGGTGACACAGAGCAGGAATGTAGGAGCTAATGCAGCACAGAACAAAATGAATGGAAATGCTTAGAATGGACACCCTCTGGTAGTGATGTTCCAAGGGAATTTGATTCCTCCTTTTGTCAAGTGGAGTTCCTTTCCAATTTCTCATCAGGCCAAATATGAACAGCAGGTTCAATAGGATACCATGATATTTTTCAATCCTCCTTTTATCATTTCTAATGGCAAATGCCAGCAGTGTATAAATGCTTGCTATATCACACTTTCTTCTATGTGAAGATGAAAGGAGTAAATCAAAGCTGGAGGTGAGGGTGGTTGCTGGGTTTTCTTTAGAACAGCACTCAATAAATCACCAAAATTACCAATGCGGATCTCTCACGAGTTATTTGCAAGTATTATACTTCGTTGCATGTGTTTATTCAATCACTTTATGGCTCTAGGTCAGATAAGCAATGAAAGGCAAGTTAGAAACCTTTCCGATATCATCTTGCATAACCTCTTTGATTCATTTTCAAGCAGATGAAGATCTAGCCTACAATCTTCACAGGGTTTTTGAGAAGAACCAGACTGAAATCCAAATTGCCCTGATAGTCCCATAATTTTACCATTCTTCAATTGTCCAAATATACTTTTGTGTTCATTTGCTTCCTGAAATAGATGAAAATGATTAACTGTATGTTGAAACCAAGGCAGGAGTCCTTGACAAAATCCAAGTGTAATTTTCACATCAATTAGCTGTTTGAGACAGCACGTTTTATAGTTTATGTTTTATGCAATGTATTGGATTTACCATTCTTTACTCCATCAATAGCAAAATCACACCACATCACTTCTTTTATTTCATTCTCCATCTGCTTTGCAACATCTCAAACTTCCCCAGTGCACCCCAAACTTCTATGCTTCACCGGGCCTTTTCTTCAGAATTACTAAGTCACATTCACGCAGACTTTGCACCCTGGGCAGCCAAACAAATTGTAAATATATGGACTCACTTTCTTCGCTGCTGAACCCTTGTCTATGGCTCTTCTGTGTTTTCCAAAAGGTCCTTCCCAGCTGCAGATAAACAGCGAACTCTTTCTGCTGACTTCCTGACCAGTTTAGTATCCTTATTTAGGCAAATCCAAAAATACTAAGACTGAGAAAAGAATGTGTGTTGAGGAAGAAGCAGTTCTGGAAAAGCATCTGTCATACCTAACTGTACAGCATTATCATTTCATAATCTCTTATGACTCTACCTAACCAGATATTAGTATATGTAATTCTATGTGAATTACATGATAATTCTGCATGACTTCTCAAAGCAACAAAACTGAATTTGAACAAGAAGTATCAAATTCACAGCTCAATTTGGGTTAGCAGATGCATCCACAAAACTAACCCTCCACTCCTTCGGGGTCAGGAAATGGTTATGGCAGTAAGAAATCATCAAGAAATGTTGAAGCAAATTGAAGCAAATACTTCACTGAAATTAAATAGTATTTTGGTACTCAGTTCTGAGTACTCAACTGAGATTTGTGACCAGCTCTGGCAACAATCTTTTTCACTCCATTTACATTTTATTTTGACATCATCTCAAGCTTCCTTCACAATCATAAAATATTTTGCATATTGTTTTCCCACTGCATCAGGAGACAAAACTTTGCAAATTGGTGTAATATATGAATTTTGAAGTAGTTCATGCTGCTAAATGTTATGACTTTAATTGAACCTTCTGGGAGGCACATTATTCCATTTCTCAAAATTGTTTTCCCAAGACACCTTTGGTCTAAAAATAATTTAGATATGAAACTCAGTTTGCTTCTCAGACTTCTAAATTCATCACATAGTTTCAGAGCAATAATATCCCAATGGGTACAACCTCTTCTACTTCAATAAACTGTCTTCTACATACTTCTGATACATTCTGTTCAAGTTAATGAGTGAAATTCCTGGACCTTGCTCCTCTTGGTGATGATGAGAAGACAAGTTGCCAGCTCTGTGTTTCTTCCAGTCTGGTCTCTTCTAACATTCCAATGTAGTCTGTACAATTCACTACTAGCAGCTACAGAGGAGATCTGGCTTTTCAATTGGTGAGGTAAGATCCATTAGTGCATTTTCAGAATGGATAACTTCATATTCATGGAGTCAAAAAATTCCATGTACCAAATAACATCCTGTAATACTGTTATGAGATCAAGACAGAATTTTTTGTACCACAGAGATTTCACTAAATCTGCACCTTTCATATGACTGCTGCAATTTTAACTTTCTCAAATCCAGGATGAAATTTCTAGTTGAAACAGACACAATCATGACACCAGCATGACTAAAAGCTCAAGTAAAGACATAAATCTAATACAGGGGAGACGAAGGTTTAAGTTTCATTTTGGTGACATTAATCAGAGGTAAATGAAGAGATTTTTGAAAAATCATCTCTTGTCCCACTCTATGCAGTAACTTCACTGTTATCCTGGGAATTGTCTTTCATATTATAAAAGTAGCCAGAACATGAAAGAAAAAAAAAAAAAACCCTACACCTTATATCATCCAATTTAAACTGTGATGACACCTTTGAGTTCCTATGAAAAGGCAAATATGCTGAGAATGGTTAATGGATTATAATGTCCTCTTATCCTATGCATAGAAATTGAAATTTCCTTTATGTATGAAACAAGAGGCACAAGAACTGATACAGCCAGTTCAACCTGGTATTTGAAAAACATCTCTAATGCTACCAAGAACAGCATTCAGTCCCTTGGCAAACAGACATATGCTATGGAAGGTAGTGACATTTAAAGAGAGGGATTTATTTTTTTTTATCATAATTTATATTTCTGCATTTTAGCAGTAAAAATGTCAAAGATTCACAGACTGAAATAAGTCAAATACTATGATGCATGTACAAGATCTTTTCTGGAGAAACAGGAGGTTGCTCAAAAAATGCTTAAAACTTCCAAAGAGCTTCTTTTCTTTATAGGAATGCTAAGGGAATTTATTTATTATTAATAATTGATATTGCATTAAGATGTTATCGAGGCTAAGGGACAGTTTTTAATACTTTAGACTCCAAAGACCTTGTCCTGGGAATAGAGCAAACAGCTTTCTGGGACAGACTTTAACACCTCAAGTGATATCTAACAACATCCAGTATCTCCCAGGGATGGTCCACAGTCATGCAGAGCTAGGCACTAAGTCAACGGAGGTATCAAGATAGAATTGCAGTGTTGGTCACTCACTGATAACCTTATCTGCCTCATTCCAAACTTTATCTCCAGCTTCCTTTACCCTCTGTTTTCTTCTTCCTCTTCTTCCTCTACTACTTCATCCTACAAAGAAAGACTGGATCTCTGACAGGCTCAACTGCTGTTTTGAATTTCTCTTGATGAAGGCTGTAATGGATCCAGCTCTACAGATCAGCTATTAGTACAAGCTTCTAAAAAACTACTGTTTGCCATTTTCACCCTCTTTTCCAGGTCTTGCTTTATGACACTCAGGCTGCAGTATCTCCTCCATCTCATGCCATCAATTCTTGCTGGATCAGAGGAGCCAGCATTCTGCCATCCTATAACTGCTTGATTTTATCCTGGCAGCACATCTTAGCTCTAGAGCATCCTCTCTGCTCAGCAGTTGAGGCAACCATTCCATGTTCCTTCTTTGTCCTACTGGCTCAGGAAGAGCAGGGTGAAATTCAGCTAAGGCAACAGTCAGAATAGAAAACATCAGATCACAGATTAAGGATTGTTCATTATCCATATATTTTTCTTCCATGGTAAATGTATATTTTAATTATTATTAATTATTATTATTATTATTATCATCATCATCATCATTATTATTTAATGTTACTGTGCCAGGGGAGAGCTCTTATTGGGATGAAACTGATTAGGTTTAGTAGATTTTAACAGAAACACATGAGAACAATTTTTATCACCAAATTCCTAACATACTAACACCAATCTGGCACTAAAATATTTCAATGTAAATTCAAGCCATCAACCTATCAGTCATGCAATGTAATACAGATGCTGTAATGCAGATATGTGTAAAATAATAACTTAATTACAAAGCTGTAGCTCTAGCAGTATTTTGCTACCTTGTAAAATGACACAGCAAGTAAACAAGAAAAGCAGCTCAATATATAGATTGCTTATTTTGTGCTGCCTTCATTTGCAGCAAACCATGTTATCTTCTTATTCTAGTAGCATGGAACTAATTCAAAATGCAAGCCACTTGCCTTTCTGAGAGTACAAAGTGGGTTGTTTAAATGGGACAATGTTGACACCCTCTTTTTCTCCCACTCCTCTCCAGCCCCCACACATAACCAGAGAACATTTCAGATAAACTTTTTCAAACCAGCATCCTTAATTCTTTTTCTTTGATTGTGAATCTATGAAGGGGCTAAGAACCTGCCGCAGACCAGAAGCTGAACTAACACACTATTTATGCACATGCTTTATCAGCATTACTTCTGGGAGACTTCCTGCTTTTAGGACATTGTGCAAGTAGACTGTATTTCATGGCAGTAGAAATCTCCTTTGTCAACAGTAGCATTTTGTGTTTGGATTTATTATAGTTCCTGAAAATAATAATGTTTCCCTTCTTTAATGATACCTACCCATTACACAATATTTTTTAATTTACTTAATTTACAGAGGAGATTACTAGCATGTCTCATTCCTCAGGTGGGAAAACTGAGGTACAATGACATTATCACTGTCACCAATCAGCACAGATGAGAACAGAACTTAGGTTTTCCCAGTGGTGGTCTTGTGCTCCAGCAAGCAACAAAACTATATCGAGTTTAGCTTCCTTCTATAAGCAGCAACTTCTAAATAAGTCATATGTTAGGCCTCATTAATTTGTCCTGTCAAGAATTGTTATTAATTGACCATGCTTCCTCTCCTTAATCCCCACATTCTCATATACGTCAAACAGTAGCTTACACCACAGAAAGTCCTTTTGACTCACATGGAGCAGTGGAAAGCAGAGAAAAACAATCAGAAAATTGTCACTGTACTTGAGCCTTTGACCACGATAAATGTTTCCCTCCCTCATTGGTGTTTACACTTTCAAATGCTGGACTATTTCCCCGGGGAAACAATGCTAACAGGCCATGGCCAATACCTACTCATTGCTTTTCCTTCATTTTCCAATATATACCATAAAAGCAGTGGTCCTCTTTACTGCTGATGGTGTAATTTTCTTTCCTTCCATTTGCTGTTTTTTAACTTCGGCCTACTGTAAATCACATTAAAAGGACCTGCTTTCTAATAGTTTTTTTATTGACTAATATATTTTATTTGGCACTTGTTACCTGGGTGGGGATTTCATCTTCCAGTAATATACTGTATGTGACATAGTCCTCTAAGCATTAGTCAAAAGGAACCAACACAGTTAAACAGTAGATTTACTCTATTTGCACTTGGGGTTAGAAAAAAGAATGTGTTCCTGTTATGAAAGTCTATTAGTATCCCCTGTTTTGCAAAGAGAAGACTTGCTATTCTGCTTACTTGCCATGGAAGCTGTTGACATGATGTATTATCTTATACAAGTCACTTAGGCATGCTGTGCCCATTTATCTATTCGAAATATGAAATAACTCTTATCTAATACAGAACTGTTTAGTGAGACTTAATGAGTTGCTAGTATGTTTATTGCAGAGATTCCTGAGAACCAAATGGCATAATATTGCTTTATATATGAAAAATGATTAAAGCATTTCATGAAGTTTCAACTTGTAAATAAAAAGGGATCCAGCTATGAAACCCCATTTGCTACTGCACTCTGGAGGACATGCTATAATACTTGTGTTTCTTAAGAATAGTTCTTTAATTTTATAACAATGTTTCTTTATCACCACAGTGTTACCAGTAATAAGGATTTAAGCACTCCAAGCCCCTACGAGATTTGGCTAGTTTTCATATGTTCTGTCTATTGAACAGCATTTGCTCACTGAAAGCTTTCAAGTTAGCAATTATTTTGCACTCAGATGACTTCTAGATATTGTGGTAGGAACAATGGTGGAGACAGTTTTTATTGTACTAATGAAAGAAAATGCAGTCCTCCAATATGGTTTCATGTATCTTTGATGCTGGTTACATTACATCACTTCAGTATATTTAGGAACTAATTAGCTAAGCCAGGACAAACCTGCTTTAGACTCTCCTGTTCCAGCATAAGGGGAATTTACCTTAGTTTAGCTTAAACTGGCTCTTAATTGAATTAATCCTGAAATAAATTCATTCATACTTGTATTGCTATTAGATTAACTGAATAAATGAGAGAAGAAAAGCAAAAAGCTCACTTATTTTAATCCACATAACTATCCTATGTAGGTTTTTGATGGATCATTGCTTGGATACAAGGTTGTAGGTCCAAAGAGTTTGCTTACATAACACAGATAACATTTAGAGGTACCCTCAAAAGTCATCTGAAAAGTCTTAATTCTTTCACCTATCTCAGTGGACCCATCTAAACTAATATATTGTCATGTTTCCTGAGTAATTCGAGCCTTTTAGAACTGGAGTAAGAATTTATTCTTAAAGTATATAGAGAGATACTCATCTCTGAGGCAAGGGATTTGGGGGTATGGTCTGTGCATCACAAAGTAGCTCCAATACACGAGCCTATGAAATCAGCAGGGGGAATTCAGAAGGTGAAGTTTTGCCTTCTTTCACAGAATTTCTATAAATTGCCATTCAATGACAATTGTTGAATCATTTCTTGATTGGCCTTTAGAAGCAATGGTATGTTGGTGTATTTCTTTTACATTGGCATCAATATATCCAGTCTTGACAACTTAATAGATTAGACCTATGCTTTACTAGCAAAATGTACAGCTATATGCATATATACAGCCAACAGAACCACCTCCCAAAGTAAGCCTTAGGTGTTCCATAGCATTTGCTCTTTGTTTTGAATGTTCTTCTACAAGCAGAATAGTCGTCAATACAGTTAGAGTATGACAAGAGGAATTCCATTTGCTCCAAAACTCTATCAAATTGATTTATTCTAGATGTTTCTGTAATGTGCCCCTCATGGAATACTGCCATACCGAAAGAAGTTTAAGACCTCACTTGTAATTATAAAGAAACAAAATTTAAAATGTCAGGTCACGGCAAGCTGATAATAGCCAGGAAATTTCATAAGTATAACTCTGCTCATAAGTCACCATGTGATTAGGAGATATGGGGGTGGGAGAACATCAATCACTATGTGAGTCAAGGGCAGTGACAAATGTTTTTGAAAGTTTTGGTTATTTTTTTCTTACTTTTTTTGAGTGCCAGTGCTTTTTGTATATTAGCCTATGATGAATATGTGCAAGACAGATGTGTCAAAACTGTTCCCTTCCTCCAAATGTGTGAAGCAAGATTTTATGAAACTATTCAGGTATGTTCTGAAACATCTAAAGACTTCCAATTAGTCCCATAAATAGCTGGTGCTCAGAGCTGTAAAGTGAAGGTTGTGAAAAGAAAGAAGAAAGGACCTCAAACAAAACAAGAGTCAACCAGTAAAGAAAGATCTGTGATTAGAGGAGACAGAGAAACTTAACTTTATGACTGGCTGCTATATCCTGTTATGCATCTCAACACACTGTTGGCAATGTAAATGGCAGCCTGCCCACAGAGCACATGGATCAGCAGGTGGCATGCGTACAGCTGGGCATATCTGGCCGGCAGCATGTTCAAGTTTGTCTTTGCCAGCTAACCAGATTTTTGGAGCCAATCTCAGTTATTAAGAGAAAGGATCACTAATTTTCCTTCCCTCTCTTTGCCATAAGACTTTAAAACTTTACAATGGGAATGTGGCATGGTTGGAAATATATTCTGTGAACCCATCACAGCTGCCACAGAGCCCTGGGTCCTCAGAGAGGAAAGGTAAGTCACAAAACTGTTACCCAGCTTGTACAATGAGCACAGAGCAGTTGAAAAACACTGCTTTATTTTCTGCAGCTTTTTAAAGGTCACATACAATGTATTAGGAAAATATGATGGTAAAAAAAAAAATGCTGCGACACTCCTTTGACTTGCAACCCACCGTGGACAATAACTAGCGCAGAAAAATAAGCCATATTGGAAACAGGGTAGTCATATAAGCTATGTGATCCAAGGCACACTATACCCAGAAGTACTGACATTGTGTCATGTTTCTGAGGGAAAAGTGCTCGTGTAGCCTGAGCTGGGTTTTTAAACACATTTAGTTATGCTAATTCAAAAGGTCAGGTGCCTCAGATAGCTCATATCAACTTAGAATTGCTCTAAGAGAACTGAGGTCAAAATCCCTGCAATTTCAGGGGTTAGGCAGATCCTAATCATTTTACGTCCTCTCTTTCAAAGCAGGAGCACAAATAGTATTAAAGCATGTGAAGTTGTGGGGGACGCTGAGCAAATGTCTATTTGTGTCAGGAGGCAGGAGACTAAAATAAGGAATCAGTTTTGAGATCTTGTCTGTTAACACTTTTAATTTTACCAAGGCTTTTGCCTAATAGGACTAATAGGCAGAATTTGATGACCTCCTAAGTAAATGAGTTCCACATACTGACCATAATGTCAATGAATTCATGCTTCTTTATGCTTGCTATAAACGTACACCTTTTTACAGCAACAATCCATTCTATTACAAGAGGAGGGAAACTTTTAAAAGGGGGTGGACAGAAAATTGTATTTGAATTCAAGTCCCCTACCATGTGAAAAACATTTCATATGTCTTATTTGAATGTTTGCTTATATCTACAAAATGTGTGGAAACTTCTCTGAAAAGGTATAGGAAATTTCCTTTCCCTTATTCAGATTCAGCTGATAGTACTATATATTCCTATCTTTAGGAGGAAACTGTTTTAAATCAAGTAAATTACTAGTAGCATAACTAGTAGCAAGTAAATTACTAGTAACACATTACAAGCATTACTAGTAGCATTATAGTAGTCCATTTATGATGTTGAATTTTGTATGTTTTGGTGGCAAATTAACCGATGGACTATACAACTGGACTATATGTATTGCTATGGACTATATGTATTGCTTAAATATCAAAATCAGAACCACAACCAAACATTGTTATGCAGGAGAAGTTAATGCCAGTGTTTACCTTTTGGTATTTTGTTGGCAGGAGAAATATCAGTGAAATTGGTTAGCAAAGCTTTTAAGTTTAGTGTAGTAGTGGAAAAAAAAAAAAAAAAGGAAATATAGAGGATTACTCTAGATGTTTCTCCAAAGCTACCTAACTAGCTAAACTTCTCAACCTATAGAATCAGATCAGGCATTTTCTGAGACACTTTGTTAGGAATACAATGGAAATGGGAAACTTTGTGGCTAAGACAAAAATATTGCCTCCTCTAGGATTCTGTGAGATTTTAATTAGTCGTCCTGATCATGATCTCAAGTCAAGAATGACAAGTAGAAATAAAAGGAGAAAAAGGAGCTAACCTTTATTATACCCATGCAGGAATGTTATCAAAGTGAAAGAAACCTGAGGGAACAAGAGCTTTGAGCTATGATGTTCTTTTCTATATAACTGATGAAAAGAGACTACAAAAGGTCAAACAATTCTAATTCTCCTCCCTGAAGTTAGTCATTCTTCTTGTGGTCAGTGTTAATCTGTTGTCTACTTAGTGAAGGAAGGATTGCATCTGTTCATGGCTACAGCAAGAAAGAATAAATTAAAAGAAGTAAGAATGACTTCTTACTTGTGTCTTTCCATATTGTGTGTATTTGTGTCTTTCCATTTCCCTGAACTGCTTACGGTCTGAAAGCCAAACCTCATGTGCAGGTCAGACTCTCCTTGACAAATAGAAATTCTGCATGTGGGAGGGAGTTCAGTTTAATACTTCCTACATCCAAATCTTCACTGAGGCGTGGCTGATTACTCTGAGCTATTCATTCCTCTTACAAAGCCACTGCATACTGTGTTACCTAGGCTGACATCCTCCCTTCCTTTGTTCCCACTCTCCCACACTTCCTAGAACACTTGACAAGGTATAGAAAAAGGTACAGGGCACATGACAAAGAAATGAAGTGCAGAATCCCTGCTCAGTGAAAAACCATAGGGAGTTATCACCTTTACTTCAGCAAGCTAAGAATTTCAGCTAAAACATCAATCCTGCATATACAGGAGTTAATAGGCATTTTAGGTGTAATTTCTAGGTTTTTGTGATGACCTAGAACAGCTATCTGCAAAAGGTTAAAAATAAATTTCAGGTAGGTAAGGAAGAAATGTATTTTAATATTTTTAATGAGCTGTATGTCTCCTGAAAATAAAATTAGTTTCAGAGCTTAACATTTCAATGTCATGGGCAGGCTGCTAAATTTCCTTTTTAAGAAATGTTAAATTGAGGCTAGGCACTTGGAGAAGAAAACACAACCTTGCTTCCTTTCCATATTCATGATAATATTTGTCATAATAATTTAGTTTTGTTTCAGTAATAGGACTGTTGATGTTCTTCCATTTCCCCAATGCATTTCCAATTTCACACTTGCCCATCTAACATCAAATATATTGAAAGGGGTGCCAAAATATTCAATAACATTGGAAGAGCAGAGGAAAGAGGAAATCATAGTCACAGATTTTATTTCACTCCTTTTTCTAAATTAATCAATATTTCATTTTTTAATTCTTAACTAGAGAACTAGCAATATACTACTTCCAATCCCAAATATGAAAATCTGACAACCTGAATTTGAAAATTTGGTTTCGCAAAGACATTCTTGAAATTTAATCCATGATTATTACAAGCAGCAATCATATTCATGTGAACAACAACAACAACAACAACAAAATAAACACAGAATTTGTCACATGATTCTACCATTAAAATGTCTCCAGGATGATATATTTAACAAATTATTTCAGGTCATCTTGCCATTGAAAACACAGGGATTTTGTAACTCAGGGTTACTGACTCTAGGTAGAATAAAGGTGTAGCAAAACAACATTCATAATCATGATTAGCGCTTTTTTTTTTTTTTTTTTTTTTTTTTTCCCCTTTAATGCTTCAAAACTCACATTCTCATCTCTGCTGCTATATAGCAAAGACCATAGTGACACTTGCTGGTGCAGCAAAGAGTCAGAAAATAAAATGCAAAAGTAAGGTAAGCCAACTGCAGTTGTTTTTTATACATCTCTTCCCTCAGGGATAAATGCTCTGAGGATCCTGTTTCCTGCTTGGCATATCAAGAGATTTACAATATGTAGAGGTAATTATTCTTCTCCTGATCTAACAGTGTAAGCATTCAAATTACAACCTTGGCTACAGCAGGAATAGTATGCCACTTTGTTAAACTTAGTTGATTCAATCATCTCTCTTTTTTTTTTTATTTTTTTTTTACAGATATCTGAAGAAGTAAAATATTTCAATATACACTCTCCCCTTGCTCTCTTACCTGTCTCTTTAAATGCCCCTGAGTTGCAATAACCTCTTCTTCCAGTAAAGGACTGTAAAAGTCTCTCTTCCCCTGTGGCTGGCATGTACAGGACACCCCAATACTACTCATGGCTCTGCCAGCTTTCAGAAGTGCAGTGCATTGCACTGGTTCTACAAGGAGAATTGAGTATCCTCAGCACACCATGTAGCCAGAAACTCAGGATGTGTTTCTAGCTATGGAAGCTTGAGTAAATACCTTATAGTCCTCGTCTCAGCAAATTCTGCACTGCAAAGGACACTGGGAGACATAGATCTGATTTTATTTGAGGGGGAAGGTGGCTGTACAGACATATTACCAGACTGCATTGCCTAGTGGTAATGATTGGTTAAAACCCCTGTACAACCTCTTCCCTCTAATCCACATCTAAACTGGAAGTTATCATGAAACTAGTGTTAAGGGCATGTTGCAGTGAGTGCTCACTTAGCTGAAAAGAGTTATGGGATCCTCAGGTCTGATTTCATACTTGCAGTACTAAAGGTGAATTCCCTTACAGGCTTAACAACAGCAACAAACAAACAGCAAATGAACAGCAAAGAGATATTTTTGCCATTTGTTGATTATGATGACAGACAATTCCTCACAGGGAATTGCATATCCTAGATGATTACTTCATTCAATTTTTGTCCTGATTGAAGCAACATGGTTGCCTTCAACTTGGGTTGAATTCATTGCTAGAGTAGAGGCACCTTCCAAATTGTTAACATGTAGGTCTAAAAAACTTTAAAAACTGAGCAGGTATAGCAAGGTAAGCATGGATTTTGCACCTTGCTCCTATGGTAAAACAACAGTAGAGAAACTCATGGGTTTACTCCTTAGCTGCTCAACACCTCAACATCTTTAAAAGGAAAAAGGTTTCTACTTTCTTTTCCACATATTTTCTTATGACCTTTCCACATTTTTTGACCTGTTCTAAGGAGCAAGAAATACCATTCCCAGCCATATGCTTTTGCACACACAGGGGACAGAGAGGGGAAATAAAGAGCTGCACTTTCTCCTCTACAATGCAATTCAGCACTATATATAATTTGTTATGTGACTCATCTAAATCTGCTTTTGTTTGCTCCTTGCCATTTTCTGTCATTCCTCCCCTGTTGTCCGTAAATCACATCTTCCTCTCAGTGTTCCCATTTCACCCTCTATCTTATCCATGTAGACTAAAAGTGTCGCAAAAAGAGGATCTCTGCTAGACATACTGTTATACTATTGTTATGTAAAATAGTATTTGAGAGGTGTGTTTTGTTTGTTTGTTTATTTGTTTTTAATTCCCCAAAAGAAAAAGAAAAAAAGAAGAAAAAGAAGGTTGTTTAAAAATGGGAGGGGAATATAAAAATCTGTTTAGTATCAAAAATTTCAAAATGAAAATTATTTGAATTGGTGAATCTTCTAGCTGAGGCAATTCCACAAACTCAGCATGAACTCACAACCATGTCAATCAGTTCAAACGTGCGCATATTACACTGAAAATGTTATGTCCTGAGATTGTTGACAGATTCTAGCTGTAACACAGTATTATAGTTCTATCCTAATTTTTGAATGGCTAACCAGCTTTGTTTTGGTCTTCAATCACTCAGAGTTTACCTTGGTGCAAGCAACTCATATACAGAGCACAGGATGGAACAATCTTTCTGGTAACTTTACTTTTTCTTCCTATGACTAACCTATTGTTCCATATTCCTTGAGTAATTAAAAATTTGCTGCTCATCTATATGAGCTCATCCTTTTCCTTTGAAAAGCTTCTACATACACTAAATGTATTTTTTGGAGAGAGGTTGCACAGTTTGGCACATTTTTTTTTTCCTGCTTAATGAAGTCATCACATGTAGAGAAAAAGGATGTCAAGTTCTCATCACTGTTGAACAATTTGCACTAATGAAGATGGCTATCAGGTATGATCTCTCCTCCAGCCACACAGTCTCTCAGATCAGTTTGTTGTGCTCCAAAGCAGTCTAGCACACTAAATAAATCTTAGCTAGAACAAATGGGAGAATGGAATGGACACAGGCCATTGCAGCTGCAACACAAATGTTCCCAAAGAAAGCGAAGTACCATTGTCATGAGCAGTGTTCCCATTCATACCAGGGTAAGATTTAAAGTACAAGACAGCATATCAAAATATTAGATACCATAAAGAATCTAGTAATTTGGAAGAAAGCTATAAAGTGTTGAAAAAAGGAACAGAGATTCCCTAGTGGTATTTTTTTAAAGATATTCAAAGGGAAAAGGTGCCATTGCTAAACTTTCTATCAATGAACTAGAAAAAGAGAAGATAATGACTGGGAACAGCAAGTGTCAAAAATATCATCTGCATTATGCCATGGGGCTGTTGAGCTGTGACATTCTGATAGAGCAAAAGGACTTGTAACAGGTGATGAAAAGTGTCTCTCTGAAACACAGGGGCAGATCATTCACCTTTAGAACCAGTTACTAAAAAACAAAGAAAAAAAGAAAGCAGACATATTACTTACCAGATGAGAATTGTCTCTCCCTTGGTCATCCTCTCTCTGCCCCAGATGAGATCTGTCACCACTGCCCTTGTACAGGAGAATGAGAGATTCAAGAAGACATCTGATGCCTGCAAAAGAAGAAACCTATGAGAGCAAGAAATAAAAGGAAAAACAGAATGCATTTGTCAAGGCACCAGGCCTTCTTCTTTCCATGTAGGCAATACTTTGCATAGGGAATCTCTTTCCCTGTAAGTCTATAGTTATGTCTTTATTTCCATCCATAGTCCCACCAGAAATACTGGGGGCTGAATCCTTAGGATGGATGTAGGCCGTAATACTTGGCCACTGGTAGTACTTTGAAACATAGACTTCTAGCAAAACTGGAAAAATGACCTTTCCTTGCAAAATATTTATGAGGAAGACAAACACTTATCTTGGGATTACATGTTAGGGAATTGAGAACATGTTACGTTCTCAGTTTAATGACACTGAGGTTGGAGAGAGCATACGTAGTGGTGAATTTGATGCTGAGAGTTTAAATAATCTGTCTGAGGTTACATTGCAAACCTGTGTCAGCCCGGAGGTTAGAAGCCAGGAGCTTTAAATTCTCTCACCCATTCTCACCCATTCCTAGGCTAGGGAGTAAAGCTCCCTGTGGGGAAGAATATTAAAAAATAAATACAGACATAAAGAAGCGGCCTTGTTCACTCAGTACAGGCTCTAGAGTAAGACTTAGACACACAGTATCACAAATACTTCTCTATCCCTCATGTATCCTCTTCGACCTCCTCTGACTGACAGAAGTACTGACAACTTCTCAAGAGCCATCTGATCAAAACTGAGGATTAGAGCTTCTGGGGTTAGGAGAAGGGGAATTAAGTGTGGCTGTACAACCCTAGATGTGAGAAATAACTTCACCCCTGCACCTAAGAAGAACTGTCTCTGTTAGCAGCTGGTGTTAGATCCACTGACAGCTTGACAAAGGCATTAATAAAAAAAAGGTTCTTCTTTCCAGTCATTAGATGAAAAGTGGGTATAGGCCACCAAACAATAAACTGCTCCAAACTCCCACATAACAGCAATGGGATGAGGAAGGCTGTGATGCTCTTCAGTCTAGGCCTTTATTATTACATTTATCTGTCAACATTTCAGAGTAAATACTTGTAAGATTTTTTCCCAGCCTTTGACTGCAGCATGATTTGTGATTATAATGCTTCATTTCATGGAAAAAAAACATGCTGGCATATGATTTCCCCCCTCCTTTTCAAGTAGATTTCCATGAATTTCATGGACACCAATAAAGAATGCAATGTCACCTATCAACCTGAGGAAAATCACTTGTCCTGTCTTCTTCAGGTCTTCTCCATGGCCTCTACTGCAGTGCTCATCTAAACCATACTGCTTATAACACACTCACAAGCACTAGGGATTCCAAGGGGCTGACTTTATGGCAGATGCTTTGCAATGAGCTGGACACCACCAAAACAGCCCTCGTGAAAGGAGAGTGAAGCTATCTTTACTCTGTACAACCTGGTAGCAACAAGAATATTTAAAAAAGCAAAGACTATCACAGGGAACACCACCATGTTTCGAGTAACAGTAATTTACAGACAGATCCAGGATTTAAGGGCCCAACTTTTTTTTACTTTTTTTTTCTTTTTTTTTTTCTTTTACCTGTATAAAAAGGCCATAAAGAACACTGACTGTGATTCGACTTATGTCTACCTTCCTGATAAAAAGTTGGTCTCGGTTCTTTTGATTATTTTTTTGCTGACAAAGTAGGAATAGCTGATCAACAAATGCATTGTTCTTTTTACAGTACAACTTTAATATTTTCCATACTGTAACAACTGAGAAAAGAACTCCCCAAATCTGTCAAAATAAAATTTCTCTGGAATAAAGCCAGGTAAGATAAAGTGATACTGTCATTGAAAATGGATTAATATGAAGTAGCAATTGGTAGGAAGAGTAAATACTTTTTAAACCTAGAAGTGCCAGTGCAATAGCCTACTGAAAGGCTATTTTTAGGCCTATTTTTAACAAGCATACCTCAGTATGTGTAATAATACGAAGTTAGATCTCCAGGGCAAAATATGGAGAGAAAATGTTTACAGCATGCACTTCGAGATCTGAAAAACTTACCTTAACAGATTTTTAAGGTGTTATTAAGCTTCAGCTGGCTTTTTTAAGAAATGGCTTTAGAGTATTTTTCCATTATATGTGTTCATTATTTGTTATAGCAAGTGAGGTTTCTGTGTAACTAAAAATCATATGCATATGCAATTTCAATGTATGACTGTCCATAAAAGCCAGTTTTCTTGAATGTAAGTGTGAAACAAGCAAACACAAAAAATTGTTTCTCGCTTAAAGAAAAAAATGCATTTTGAAATTAACTCAGAGTTCAGTTAAAAATCTTTCATCTCTCTTTTTCAATAAATATTTCCCTCTGACCAAGTAGATGTCGAGAATTAAATTAAATCTTCTGACCTTCTTATAAGAATCTATATCCAATCTTAAAAATCTATATCCAATTCTAAACACATTAGACCACTGGAACCTTGTCTTGGCTTAACCAGAAAGGAAAAAGCATCATTTGCTGAGCCATAAGACCTTTTAGTTTTCTCTCTTTGGGAATTAGATGAAGCTGGATATGTTTCTTTTGAGTTTCTTAAGATATCTCTCTGCAGTAGCTAATAAAACCCCAAGCTATACACAGTAAAATTCACCCCTCTGCAAGGACTACATGTTTATGTCTCATGATAACTTTCAAAATGGAGTGAAAAAAAACATCTCTGTGCATCTGTGTACACACATGAATTCTACTACCTTTATTTGAAACTGACAGGACAGAAATTAGGCAAGGTACATCACTCCAGTCCAGCAAGACTTGCCCTCGTCATTTTGTTACACATCTCTGAGCTGGTTGCAATACTGGCAGACTTTTGGTGATTAGGTATGGACACGGGAAGGCACACACTACCTTTTTACTGTACAGAACCTAGCATCACTTCTCAGCAGGCTGAAGAGATGAGAAGACATGACTTTGCCTATAGAAACACAGAAATGAGAAAAGAGATAACTGAGGGAAGCAAGGTACAGACAATAGTGTCATCTGTCCAGGTTGCATTCTGCATGGATTACCATTCTGCCTAAACTCATACACCCAGCTCCCAGTACTGCTCATCAGCTAGGAACAGCACTGCACAAATGTCATTCTGCAGCTTCTGGGCCAGAGCTGACACTCCTATCTGCACCTCTTGAGCATCAAAGGGATGATTTTCTACCATAATCTCATCTGAATTCACTTAGAAGATGTCACTTACTATTCATGGAAGTACTTAATTGTGTAGCTCCCAGAAAGAGTGCTTTTAAAAAAGGCTCCATGCTCTAAATACATGACTGCTAAAATGTGTATCCAAAATGCATTTATACTGGCAGTAGTCCAAATATTCATTCAAATAAAACATCACTGTTTATTTACTACAGATAAGCAGAAGTGGACAGAATACATTTCTGGAAATATTTTTTAACTTAAGTAAATGGTGTTTATCAATAACTAAAATTACCCCACAACTTGAAAAACATATCAGAAAATTAATTAACATTCAGAATGATACATGTATCCTGGAGGCAATCTCCTCAGAGAAATTCTTGAGCATGTTAGGGCATCTTAGAACAAAAAATAAGAAGGAAATGTTGTGTGAAGGATGATGAAATACTAGGGAACTGTGTATGTTCAACATACAATATTCAATGTATTGCTCAAGACCAGTAGAACTGATAGAATATGGCCCACAAAATACTTTAACATGCCTAGATATGTGTTAAGTCTGGGATTTTTTTAAAGAAAAGCCTCTTTTCCTAAGAATATGCATGTTAGTGATTCAAGTAAGAAAGAAGCATATATGAATTGAAGTAAGAAGTATATACAATCATAAGCATGCCTTCTAAGGACTTCAATCAATCCTCAGTTGCCCATCAGAAAGGCAATATGATATATTCTGAATGTTCTACTGATGGGAAAACTATGGAACAAAGAAATGAAACGAGCTACATTTCATATTTTATGCAAGAAACTCCCTCTCATCAAAGAACTTCTTCCATAGTTTGCTGTACAGTGTCTTCTACTCCAGTAAAAACACAAAATGAAATACTTCTGTGAATCAAAGATTTTATTTTTTTTAATCCATGTATGATGAAGAATAAAAAATAAGCAGACAATAAAAAAGAAGGGAAAATCCAACTTAATCTAACCTCTTCACCTTTCAGATATCATCAAAGACAATAGTTTCTAGCTGATTAGGTCAGATTTCATCTGCTAATGCTGGGCAGTGATCATGGGTTCCAAAAGACAGCTTCAAATAGCTTCAAAGACAGACAGCTTCAAGAAATATGTTTTCACTTAGAACTGTAAAAACTTCCTTTGACCCATTCCAACCACAAACTGAAAATCTTTAATAATGTCGTGAGCTATCCACTCACAGATTTGGACACTTCAAATCATTAGTCATTCAATAAATCCTTTTTTTTTTTTTTTTTTTTTGTGAAGGTTGCCTGAATGTTTGGTTCATTTGCAGGAAGTCACAAGCGCATTGAGGCATGGACCAAATTCTGCCATAGGATACCTTGACCTCAAAAGAAAGTTGCAGCAGTGGGGAGAGTGACAACTTGTGAACCCAAAGCCAGCTTTAGCTTTCTGTGCTGATATACAAATATTTTTTTTTCCTTTTCATCTACAGATGATGAACAAACCTATTTTTATAATGAAAAATAATACTCCATGATGAATTTTCACTGACCTCCATTCTGTCTGCTAGTGGAACTTCCCTGATGTCAGGGGAGCCATTCTTTTCATTACTCTACCAATTGATTAGAATCAACATCTAAATAATTCTTTCTAATTTAGAGCATTATTTGGAAGAAGAAATAAGCACTGCAAACTTATGGTAAGATGCTACCATTCCTACTCATCATGTCACCAGACAACAGCATAACCGCATGTGGGAATCAACCTCTTAAAGGAATTGATAACCCTTCTGCTCTTGAAAGGAACACAAGAGCCCTGGCGTCGTTTTGTCACTTGCATATAAAAATAGACACTGAGTGAACAGCCTGCTCCACACCCAACAACCACTTTCCATTTTGATGCTTCAACATCTTTCCATTAACACCATCCCCTTTACAACTCTTGATTCATTAAAATCCATGCCTCATTACTTTGTTCTCCAACATGTTGGTAGGTATTTTTATGATTCTTACCTTCCTATCGTCTCTTACTGTCCTAAAAGATTAAATATGAGATGCTCATGGTTTTTACTTTCCTTTCCACATCTAGTGCTCATGGAAATGTTATTAATTGTACTCATGCTGTACTGATGCTTTTGGAATTGATTTTTCCATTCTTTTGAAGTCACATATAGTGAATTAAATCATTTTCTGAAAGTTCTTACATCAAAAGTCTCAGGTGACCAGAAAGAAGGAGCACCGACTAATTAATAGTCCACCACCTCCTAATTCAACATCAAATACTGCAGATTATTTATACCCAGAACAGCATTTAACGTTAGAAACAAGCAGGGGAAGAAGCACAGTTATTACCACATCACTGTGACTTACATATGAGAAGGGCTTTTCCAATATATGTACAATAACATAATTTTTGAAAGTTGCTTTACAATGGAATCAATTCTTTTTACATCCAGAATAAAACCCTTGCCTTACAAATGATTAGCTAGTGACAGCATATGTAAAGACACTGCAGAAAAACTTGTACCCTTCTTTGGAAGAAGCCAGTCTCTGTACAATTTTACAGGTAATCAGGGGATACTGTATTGTGATGCATATCATGAGCGAATCCCTATCAGAAGTGAGGATGCAATGCTGTAAATTAGAACTAGTAAGACACAACTATGAATTCAGCCATCTCCATGCTGACAATCATGTGCAGTCCAGTCCTAATTACTGTATCTTTAGTATTCATGGCAATTTATTAGGGAGTTTGGATATTACAGGAATTCTTGCTATGCTTTCTATCATATCTCTATACAACTGGCTCCATGAATCACATGTTATTGCTCCTCTGTCTTTGAATGCTTTGTTAAAATTTCTGTTCTGTCTGAAGAGAACAACAAACAAACAAACAAACAAGAAACACTTTGGGCACAGATTTCAGAGCAAGCAAAGGCTAATAACATAATTTATGAAACTGAGGGTTTCAAAAACCTTTTGAAAAAGCTGTTTAATATTAACCCTTTAGTTTGTGATTTCTCAGATGGCCAGACTGAATGAAACAACTTAATATTAACAATATGTAGCTGAACACCATTTAAATCTGATGACATCCCACAAATTCTGGATATTGTTGGTTGCTGTATTTTAATAACAGATATTAATACACTTCCATGAAAAATCATTTTCTTCTCATCTCTCACCATCATGTTTTGTGGCAGTAGCTTGACAAACAGTGGTTGTACTGGTAAATACTTTTGTATTTGAGTATAAATCCACCTTTTACTTCTCTGTTTGTGGACATTTTCTGAGAAAGGATTCACTGACCACATGTAAAAGGGCAACCCAGTAAAAAATAGAGAGGAGCAGGACTGGATGAAAGAAAAGGCAGATATCTATCGATTGTGTGATTCCTGCTAGTTAGTTAAATTACTGCATGGTCGTACAGGACTGCTTCAATCAACAAGATAAAACCTCTACAGAAGAGCTCTGCAGTCTCTCCCCCACTACTACATCTGCAAACTGCAACACTAGTGTGAATCACTGGGTCATTGCTGAACTGAGTTTTAGCTTCAGCATCTGTCCTGTGTCAAGTTGTTATGTAGGAATAAGCTCTGTCCTTTATGCTGGAGATGATTTTTCCACCTTCTTGGAAAAAGGATCTCTGTAGAAAATGAGATGATATAGAGAGGAAATCGTATACTTAATAAAAGTTTTGGATGTGTCATTTCTGCTTACCAAAGAAAATTGCACAGAAAAAAAAAAAAACTGGCTGCTTAATGGATTGTTCAAATGCTCATTAGCATCAAGCAGATTTATTTGAACAGATAATTATCCCCATATTGTGCTTTCATCACTGGAATTGTTTATGTCAAACTGTCAAGCAGCCGTTTTCAAATTTTACTCCTCGATGTGTTGAAGTTCCTCTATGGTTAGAAAAACAAAAAAGGATTTATTTAATTTTTTTTTCTCCTCAGCCTCATTTTAACCCCATTTAAAGTGTTTCATGTGACTTTAAAGTTTCCAGGAACATCGAGTCGTTTTCATTTCAGACATTATGAAGAACTGAACATACAGGGCCTCCCATGAGGAATACAATGCTATTCAAGTTTCTCTGTTCTTCTTTAATTCATTCATTATGCTAGCTGGAAGGCACATGTATGTGCGCACACAAGAGAGAAGCAACTTAGAAGTGGCAACTTCCTTACTTCCAGAAGCTGATTCTGAAACTGACAGTCCCTCAACATTCACTTTGGCTGCTGCCATCAGTATGTTTAGCAAATCAGTCTATTTGCAGTTACAAGTGACTAGAGCCCTATGTGAGATAGATAGCAAATTGCTATGCCTAATCAAAACAAGCCAACCCATGCCTTTAGGCTACTCTCAATGCAGTTATCTGTTGCTAAAGAAAGCAGTTTGACAATGTATTTGTCCTCATAATTTTCTCTGGCTGTCAGTCACCTTTATATTCTTTATAAAAGCACACCACTTGTCCACAGTTAAAGTCAATTTTGCTAGCCAGTATGAATATGCATTTTCTTCAATGGTAAGTGACTGATATGACAACGTTCAGCATTTAAAGTTTAACTACATAAATTCTGCAAACTGAAATAGAATGCTTCTTTTTGGTTTTAATCACGTTCCCATCCTTTTACCTCCCACTACAATGGATAGAAATTCTTTAAAACTATCTCCAAGGAAGATTTGCAAGTCTTCCTGTAGAGAACCACTACAAAAGCAAACAAACAAACAAAGAACAACAACAAACACAAACCCTTTAGTTGTGCTTGCAAGGTAATCATTAAAAAAGCCCAAAATTCTTTATTTGCTACTTCTTGTACTGCCACAGAACTTAACGTGCAATGACTCTGAGCTATAATTTTAGTCTGTACCTCATGGTCAATGAGGAGGAGAACTATGTCTACTTACACTGCTTTCACGCAAGTCAGCCTGAGAATTTCCAGCCAACAGGAAAAAAGGTGTTTATCAAACTATGCTGATCAGGCAAGGCTGGAAAAATACTAACTCCTTTGATGGTATTTAGAGTATCTCCAGTGCTCTCCCTGTCTTTTATCCTCATAAAACCTCTATTAAGCCTTTTCCATTATAAATCTTCATTCTTGTGTTTAGACTCTGTCCAGGTTTGAATACCTGTCTGGGTGAATCTTACCATGTGTAGCTGTCCAGCATCTGGTCTTTTACATCTACTCCACTGCTTGCTATGGAAATAGGTACTTTAACTTAATGACAGGTACTTTAAATTAATGATAAAGTCTTTTTATTATAGAGCAGAAATCAAATCCCACAGAGGAAATATGCAAAGCTACACTAGTATTTTGTAAAGGAGCACAAAGAGATTGGCATTTTATCATTCCATAACCTAAGCAAGAAATCTTTACAGCTCTGAGAGATGATAGTGGCTGCCAGTCTTAGAGCAATTAGTATTGGCACCAGCCTTCAGACAGCGGTGTAGCCACACACAAAGACTGCGCTGTTGTGTGGGGATGTAACTTCAACTGTGCTCAAAGGTCAATCACAGGAAGTTGCTCTCGTAAAGGGAAATAAATCAGGTGGTTTGGCTCTATGGAGGAGAGTAACTTTCCTTATTAACTGTTGATTTTGAGACTGCACAGGCAACGCTTGAAAAATGAAGTGAGGACGCAGTCTGCGTTTTGCATTATAATTCAATTTAGCAATACCACACACACACAAAGCTTTATTGCTAATGGATGCACCGAGCAGACCTGACTGCTCTACATCAACAACAAAACAAAGAACTACACATCAACAGTAGGCTATCATTAGCAGTAATGTTATTCCAAAGCATGGCGTATCTGTCAGGCAAATGTAACTGCATCTGACATCTACCGTAGTTCTATTTGCCTGGCTGAGATGATACATTTCAAATTGAGGAACATCTGTTTCAGGCATGTGATGAATCATCTTCAACTATATTTCCTACTTCCTGCAATCCTGTTAGATCAGACAGCGGAACGAAGTTACATAACACTATGACTGTGTTGTTTTTCAGTATTTCTGAAATTTTAGATTTTTTTGACCCGTGGCTCATTTTGTGATCTAAAAAATCACAGAGAGAGAGCATATTTCCATTGCTAGAAAAGGAAGAAGATGAAATAAAAGCTGAAATGGCTCCCCTATTAGAAGATAATAGTTCTAGCGAGGTACACTGTGGTGCTTTTGCGAGTGTCCCCTTCGACTGATAAATTATCTCCCTGAATGTATTAGAATTGCAGCTGGTTGGTGGGGTATGGGAGGGTAAGCAAGAAATAAAGTAAAGTGGTTTCAGTGCATCCACTGAAAACTGGAAGAATCAACACCATGTCATAAGCAGAAAATACTGTGAGAACCTGAGAGAGGAATTTGACAACAAAATAAGACCCTCTGATTGAAATGTTAAATTTCACACATAAAGAGAGGGATTCATACTCAGCCAATGGGACCTGACAGCACATTCACACAGCACATGAAGAGAATGTAATGTAGTACTCATGTGCATGTCTTCTGCATTTAAAAAGAAAATTGAAAGCTATCAAAAATAATAAGGCAGTTTTAAATATGCTATACCGTGAATGGTAATATGAACTACTTCACGCATGAGAAAGAACAATTTGCCAGTGCTCCAAAGAGGATCGTTATGTATTTAGTCTGTACACTTGCTGAAATAAAAACATTTATTTCTCAGTAGACAGTATTTATTGCATTCCAGTGATTTGCAGTGTGACAGAAGCAGACCAGATCTTAAGTGCAGTCACAAGTTGCTCAACTGCTTTGCATGTTTGCTTTAAAATGATGGCTTATACAATTTCTTCTCAGTCCTTAAACACCGAAAGCATTCAGACTTCTTACTTAACTACTAGATAGCAACCAGTTTTGCCGTCTTTAGAACTCACTTCTCTTTCTGGACATGCTATACCATCCTGAATCTTACTATACCAGGTGGTATATTTCTGGCTGAGCAGAAAGGTATCTTTCAGTAAGCTTCAGATCCAAACATGGACCTCAGCTTCATTTAAATTCATTGGAAGTCAGGAATTTCATTTGGACTCATAGGCCATTGCTCCACTTAAGAACTGTTCCATCGCTGATTAGCACAAAGCAGACTTGTTGGGCATATATTCAGCTTCCAAAAATGAATGCATCACAGCTGACCATAAGCATTTCTCCAAAAGCAAACTGCCATATCAGCAGGTCATCAAAAGTAGCAAGACCATTTACAATAGCACCATCTGGTGTCTCTCAGTGATTTTATAGTTATGGTAAATGTAGCAGATTACAGAAGTTAGCATACAGAAATTACCACAGTATGCAACAGTCATGTCCTGTCATTTCTGCTATTCTGTCCTAACCCTTCACAATGAATGAATGATGCTATTTGTTTCTTTCCCTGTGATCTCACAGTCGTCCATATATAATGAATTTAGGGTTTGTTTTGTCTTTAAAAGGAGGCAGATTTCTATCTTTTTGCCTGCATTGGAACTTGGGCTGTATGAACAAAATCAGGAAACTGCCTGTGCAAATCAGTCTTAATATGTTAAGCAGGTTTTGATCTGCCTATACCAAGTACATCTGGAAAAGTTGCCTGTCACCTGCTCTCATGCCTGGATTTTTCCCAGAGGTATACCTGCAGTCATTGCACTCTCAGAATATAAAGAATTATTTTCCTCAAAGGATGCACATCTGAAATGCAGCAGATTTTAGTGAACTGGACATTAGACAAGGCTAAGGAAATCATTCTTCAGTTCTCAGACAAACCACTCACTTGGAAAAGTGAGTTCAGTACTTTATTTGTCTCTATTTGCTATAGCACTCTGCTTTATTAAGTGTGTGTAGTATCCCATCTAATGAGGACCAGCCTTTATAAATATGGACAACAACTTTACTTCTTTCTAAGTGAGTGTCTCCTGTGACTGAACTCTTAGGGAATGCTATTCCTGAAATTAATCTTGAATGCTCTAATTAGAATGGTAGCAGTTACAGAATTCTCTAATGGCTACTTTGAAAAAACAATTACTGTCTTTATTATGATAACCATCCAGATGAGATACTACAGTTGACAAAAGATTATTAAACAACTTATTATTCAGTCAATGACTCACTCAGCCAAAAGCTTATACATGTAGTGATGAAGTCTAATGTGCCAGCAGTTAAAACTGTGCAGTGGCCAGCTTTTTAATACTTTTTAGACAGTACAATATTGCAATAGTTTTTTAATAATTTTTTTTTTGCTGTTGGTAGTGGTGTTTTTTTTTTGTTTTTTTTTTTTTTTAAAGTAAGTCTGTGGTAATTCTACTACAATTAAATCTTCCTAAGATATTATAAGATGTGATTAATGTATAGAATTATAAGCCTTTCATTTCATTTTATCTCAGAGATTAGCATAGGAGTTCACAATCTAAGGCAATGGTCTATATTTCCCAGAGGAAAAGATTGAGTCAGTCCAATCTGTATCTCTTTATAGGCATATCTATTAGTCAACAAGAAATGTGACTTTAGAATAAGCAATGTCAAGTCTCTGCTAAAGCCTGAAAAAAGATCATAAGGAAAAATTTAATCCTGGCTTCCCAGACAGAAGGTATTTCGGTGCTGAGGAATAAGGGGAGAAACAAATGGAACCATGGAAGGAAAGGTGGGATTCAAAGAGAAACATTTAAAATATTGCTCTAACAAACAAGGGGGTAAGACCGTAAAGTGTGTAACTTCCTCTCCGAGGAGGAGTGAGTTATAGGGAAATGACGCTTCTCTGCGGAATATATATTTTGAGCTAACTTGCTTGTCACCTGACACATTTAAACATTGAGGATGAGACATTCTTATACACAGTTTTGTCCCAGTTTGTTGTATTGCGTTCTCACCATCACCCTGTCGCACATCTCAGTAGATCTGCTATATCTTATTAGGCTAAGAGTGTACTGGGGAATTATCTTGCAGCAACCAGTGATAGAGCCATACCTTATTTCTCCATCAGTTAGGTGGTCTGGATTTTCTGAACATTCCTCATTTCCTTGTAAAATACAAAATACAAGTGAACACCAGAATCACCTACACACCCTAGAAACGTCAGAATCTTCCTTCCCAAATGAGACAGTGAGACGTGTCTTCCTCACGCAATCTCTTGAAGTCTACCACACAAGTCTTGGTTGCCTTCCTCCTGAATTTCATGGTTTCCCTGCAAGAACATCCCCACGAGAACATTGCCAAGAACAATAGGGAGGCAGACAAGTACTGTCCTTGCAAGGCCTGCAAGTCATTATGGGTACTGTGCAGCAATATGAAGTCTACCGGATGAGGCATGGAACAAAACCCTTATCATTTACAGAAAAAATATATATATTCACAACATTTTGTTAAGGAAGATGTGGAAACCTTACTGGTTTGTCCAATTTCCTTGCCTTCTGTGTCTAACTCACAGTGCCATTTCAGAAAAAAACATCGTTTCTCCCTGCCCTTTGGTGTTGCTAGTCCCACTGAAAGCAGGGTTATAATTTTTATTTCTATAACCCTTGGGTTGCATCCACTTCTAAAATGTCTTGGCAAGAAAGGCATTGCAGAAATGTGAGGACATTATCATAAGACTACCTACAACCAGTTTGTTCAATTTCTCTCTCTAGGGATAAGCATTTGAATAAGTGAGTAGTCATTGAAATTTTGAATTAGTCGTGTGTATTATAACTTCACTAGATAGTTCATTTTCCTCTGCTATGAAAAACACAAAGATACTTTCTAAAAAGAAAGTGCACCAAATTTTCTAATCAGATTCTTATACCCTGGTGGCTCTGCAGATCATTTTGTAATAGAATTGAGGAACAGGCTATGGAGCTAAAATAGAATAGGCAATTAAAATGTTATCTCTACGGAAGCTTATAATAACAATGATACAAAAATTCCATGAGAGAGAAGAATCCACTTAGAAAAAAGATTCATTCAGTCAGAGATGCATGAAAAACTTCCAGTGAGAGAGACTGATTTATGGCAGGAAGGTCTTGTATCCAGGGAAAGGGATGCTTCTATCATGGCATAATTCAGTAGATTTGACTACAACTTAAAAAATCATGCAGTAGTGACAAAATCACTGATGTTTATTTTATCTGATCCCAGATTGGCTATATAATCACAATAGTCATACTGGGGATTCTCTAAATATGTTACTTATGAACAAAGTCTAAAAGTATACAGGCAATATTGTACAAGTCTAAAAACTGCTTCTCTATTTTGATGTCCCTCAAGGGTCATTTACTTCACTTGAACCACGTCATGTTAGCAAGTCTCTGTCCAAGTGCTAGTTTGCATCAATGGACTGTACTGGATTCTCAAAAAGTGAACATGAGGAGAACAGCTGCATATTTAATCTGTCATTGTCATGGCACTATTTCATTTCAGCACTATAAGATCCTATTTTAGAATACACTTTTGGTGCTGAACTGGAAAGAACTTTGTTGATCCCCTGTAAAGTATGATGGTAGAAAAATGTGAAGGATATTTACCACAAAAAGATCTTCAAAGTGCCCCGGTTCTTCTCCATATAAAACTAACAAACAAAAAAACAATTGTCCAAATAAATTTATTTCTCTTGAAATTACACCATTTGTCTTTTTCTAGTTGAAGGTATTTGTGAAATTAAGTTAACCATGCTTTGCTGAAATGGTCTGCTGAACACCTGTATCCTTGCTATATTCACTGATCTTTCAGTGGCCATCAGCTTATGCTTAGGGTGAAGCTCACAAAAATCTTTTATGTTCACCTATGTCTTAGGTACTTTAAAATAATGTGGTCAAAATAATTGAATCTCACATTCAATGCAGTGAATATAAGATAAAAATCCCCATGAAAAATGTTAAGTATCTTGAACAAATTGAGTGTTCCTAACAGTACATATGCATACATCAGTATTGGGCTATCACCAGCCCTTACTGTAGAGCTGTTTGTCATTCACAGGAGACCTGCTTAGAAATTTATAGCACATTTTGGTCCATTACTGTTAGAAAGCATCGTTGTTATTGAATGTTGTCCCTTCTCAAGGGTATGTCCTTACGCTGGTGTCAGGCCCAGCGTGCTTACTTTCCTAAAGAGAAATTTGGCAGTATGCACTTAAGTAGCTAGGTAACAGTTCCCGAATGTCCATTAGGATTACTTCAATATGTTCAACTGGGGTTTATTTACTGAAGGAGCTTTGCTTCTGATGACTGGTACAGTGGCTAATTAGAAAGACCCAAATCACACTTATTTACAGGAAAAATATTATTTGTTCACTAATTCAAAGAAACAAAGTTTGAAGGCCCAGGTGTTAAACAATTAAAAAAAAAAAAAAAAAGAAAAAAAAAAAAAAAGAGTTGTCCTTTATAAGCATGTTCCCTGGCTAAACTTCCACACTCCATAATTAACATAAATCGAGATTAGTTTTCCTCTCAGGAGGAACAGCCTCCGTTGCTTGCAGCACATTCTTTCTGACTGCGAGTCTTCCCAGCCTGTCAGCTCTGTAATTGACACATTCTGGGAAACCTCTCTTGGCTCACCCAAAGCTCTCTCCCTTTTCTAGTTCTTTGAGGTTTCAGGCTTCTTTGATCCTCCACTTAGCCTTGGGAAGAGTACCTATTCAGCCTGGATGGAGCCAGCTCATTAGCTTTTCTCCAAGTGATGACCCAGCCATTATTATCTTAACTACTTTGAAGCCATTTATATGAAGTCATTCTTATCTGTGTCATTGTTTTACATTTCCTGTTTGGTCCTTTAACAACCCCTTTACAGACCGCTTTGATTTAACTCTCTCCATGCAGGGAGGAAGCAATACTGAATTGAATAGGGAAACATTTGTAACAGGGATGAAAGAGCTCAGCACACAAAAGTACTCCTGATGAGAAAAACATATTTTCTTTTATCCAACACCTGTTTCATCATCCTTCTGAAATGATAAAATCAGATAGGTAAGTGGGAAGTGTTTAATGACTGCTATTAGATCTGACCAGGTCTGAAATCAGATGCATGCACGTGAGCTAGAAAAGCAGAGCAAGACCCTTTTGTTCTTTTTCTGCATACATATATTTATTGGCCCAATTCTGTGGTCCCTCTTATAACAATGTAAGATTTTCATAAAGCCACCATCATTAATTAACAAATTTCCAGCAAAAATCCCAACAGTTCTGGTGAATCACGACCAGGAATTAAAATGCTCCTTTTTTTGGATTCAGGTGTGAAGACTGCTTGCAGTGCTTTCTCAGGTAACCATCCAATACAGAAAAATTAAGCAGAACAGCCACAGAGAATATCTATGTGACTCAGAAGGAACAAGAGTAATGTGAGAGTTCTGAAAGATCTGAACATCACCTGTCTTCCCTCCACTTCACTTAAAAACAACCACAAAAATCCCAGCAAGCCCATGGAAGAAAATTTCAGACAAAGTTAAGCTATTCTGAAAACAACATCCAAAATCTGTAAGCAACTACAACAATTTGCAACGTTATCTTTAACTGTGAAGACATTACCATACTTATAACAAGATCTGACATTTTGTCACTGTTGTTGTTCTACATAATTTAATTACAAGAAACATGAGTTATTTTCATAGATTCAGTCTAATTAAAATTAAATGTGAGATAAACGGTTTGTAAATATTTCAAAAGTATAGGTTATTCACTTTAAAAAATGCTAAAGTTGTGGGTAGGCAGTGTTCCATATATAATGAAATTTGAGATAGGGTACTGTAAAAAATTTTTGTAATTAGGTGTTCTTTGTAGCAGAATATAAAAGAACAATGTCTTGTGAGAAGCCTTATTTCGACAACCTGCAGCATAGTTTACATGCTAGGCTGCGAACTGTGACAAGTTAATGTTGGGTACAGTGCTTCATCAACAAATCATTCACAAAAGAGTAACACGTGGAAAGCTCATAGAAGAAAATGAAAAGATATTCATTGATTCTTGTTGTGCTAAGAAAGTTAAAGTGCAATAAGATAGGTAGGTAAGTTAAATTGGCACTGACAATATTCTTTCTGGACACTTCCAGTCTTGGACAAGACATTTCAACTCTCAGAATGATACATTGGTTTGTCTGTAAACAATTCAGGCATGTGCAGATGGAACAGGCAAAATATATATGTTACCTCTGAAGATCCAATCTCTATTTACATGCTAAACCACCAGAGAAATTAGTTTCAATGATTTCCATCAGATCCATAGTTACAGCAATTATTGTGGCAGTTATAGAATGTTCCTGTGTTCACTTTTAATATCACTTACCAGCTTTTCTGTTAGAATGAATACTAATTCACTTAAAGGTAAAGAAACAAGAGAAACAATTGGGGAGAGATCAATAAAAATGACTCTGAACATGGCAAACCACTGAGACATACTGTAGCAGACATTTGCTCTGAAGTTTAATCCAGTACATTGTTGAGACTCTTTGATTTTTTTCTTTTTGAACATGGAACAATGGACAGTGAGGAAAAATCATGGACTTAACAAGAACTAAGGGATTCTATCTGGGTTGAGTTCTTTCCTTCCCCGTGTTCTCTGGAGAACAGTTGTAGAGAAGCTATTTCAGAAGATCAGACTAACAGAAGAATGTCAACAAAGTTCCCAGCAACATTCAAACTGCATGAACACCTTTTTCATATATATATTATTGTTTGAGTGACAACATTAGTCTAAGCATAGGGGAGATTTAACCCTTTTGCACTTTTACCCATGCCTTAAGTGAATTTCACCTGTAGGAGAATGAATGACTCTTCGCAAATATTTGTACTTATAACATACAAATGATTTGTTAGCCAAGAGAATGATTATAGAAAGACACACTGTCAAAGAAAAAAAATGGAGAAAACAAAATTTGGATTTAAATTTGTACAGGTAGATATTTTCCACTGAATTGTATACTGAGCCGTATGTGAAATACCTACAGAATTACTGTTGCAAAGGCTATGCAGGATGTCAAGAATTTCAGAATCATTTGCACTAAGTCCAAAGTGGACATTATTTAAAAATATCTGAACAGTATCAAAAGGAGTTCTAAAATATTCTTACAGTTAGTGTTTTTTAAAGTTTCCTGTGTTATGTTTCTGCAGGAGTTATCAGCTTCAAAGGAGCCATCAATTCACTTCTAAAAATTCTACCTTAATATCATTTCCTAAAATTGTCTAAGTGTAGAGAGGATTTGTAAGCTATTTACTCAACAGTAAAAATTCAGTCAAAAGGTCAGCCAGGACCCTTTGTGTACTCCTGGTTCTCACTTTTCCTAGGTCTCATTCCAGTGATTAGCGTAGGAGTGAAAACTTTGATTAGCTACTGCTTGTTGTGATGAAGCTGATAAACTGCTGTAACAGCAGCTAAGAGGTATACATAATATAATGGAATGTCTACCTGTGTCAGCACTAGACAGAAGATCGAGTCTTCTCATGTCTCTTAATCAAAGCATTTTTTGCTGCCTTATACTTGTAGCTCTATACATCCATGGCTTCATTCCTGCAGAAAAATAAACAGAGGTGGAATTATTTCACTACGTGTGAAATGGATTTCCCATCTAGAAAATAAAAAAATGAATTTCAGTAATCTTTGTAACACGTTTGGGGTCATGTGCATGGATGCTAGGAATAGGCATGTATGTTTTTTTATTTTTTTTTTATTATTTTACTTTAAATCAAGGTCGTTTTGCCAATAACATCAACAAAATCAAGATCAGTCCCCTTTCAGGGAATTTTGTACACCCTTTTATGTCTCTGGTTTTATTGCACATTGAGGCCCATTGACTTTTCATGGCTGCCACTGTGGGAAATAAGTTATTCACTAATTATTATATGGGTGGGTGTGAGTATGTTGCAACATAATATTAAAACATTACATCAAGTAAAGAGCAGAACATAACATGAATTAATTAAACATGCTCATTTTTTGATGGATATGTCCTTCCGTATATATCAGGCTCGGACAGAGGGCTGAGTGAATGGCAGATTACTGTCATTGTCATGGTGGCTAGTCATGAAGAAAATGCCTTTCTGATTTCACTAATTTACTTTTCACTCCGTCCCCAAGTGACGGTTTTAGTTTATCGCACCATCTTAGTTTTGACAGTTTTTCTTCCCTCTATGGATTAAGCACATTAGTTATGTAGTAATTGTCTGAAACTTCTACAATGGTTGAGTTCAAGATTCAAGACACTTGCTGGGGCTAGGTGAAGAGAGAGTATGGATGGTCCACAGGGAATAGCTTAAGTAGAATGGCCCTTCTATAGAGAGAGCTTCAGAAAATGTTGTGTATGATACTAAGGAAAATCACCAGGAGTTTCAATGGAAAACCATCTCAATTGTATAGAACACACTTAATTCATCCTGCGCTTGTTGCAGTAATATTTGCAACTTACTTAAAACTATCTTTTCCAGTTTTTTTTTTTTTTTTTTCCCAATGTTAATGGCTCAGGCAATTTAATTTACGTACAAAAGTACAAAGCAGAAAGCAGTTTCCTTTGAACACATGTAGTACTTTTTCTGGCTATATTAGGGAATATTGCGATTGCTTCAAATGAAAAGGTATGAGGAACATACTAGTGAGAGCTCATTTAATTATTTTACTAAATACCAAGCAATCATGTTTTACTTGAAGGTTTTCATGTTCAAAGGGATCCTACTTTCATCTTCTAAGTCTCTAAAGAACGCTGCAGTAGAAAAGGCTCAAGTAATGTACCTTTTCTTTCCTTTAACTTGAAGGACAGTAATATTCCTTGTAGACAGAACTTCTTCCCTTTCTTTCTTCTACAGAAAGAATGTTCATATTTCTTCTCATTTTCTTCCTTTAGGAAGAAAATCTCTCCTCTTTCACATTTACTGCACTCCATCAGTGTATGGCCTACTAACTGAAAACACTTGCTATACCCTAACTAATATCTGTAACAAAGAAATAAAGAGAATAAATACTGATTTGGGAATTGTTGATGTTGAAACATTTCACATTTAGAATTTTATTTCCTGTGTTCTGCACATGAACTCATTTTGTACTTATATCCATCACCTCTGTAGTAAGCTTATCAACTATTTGAAATGAGGAAAAAGGAATTTTTGAGAGATGACTTGATGTAACTCACAGGCTGCTATGTACCAGTGGACAACACTGAGTGGCCAAGACAGTACATCACTTCTAATAACTGAATTCATATCTAAGGATGAATAATTTTAGGCTGAGGATTTCAGTACCACATGAGGTAAAATTATTGCTGTCAAATTAAGAAAAGTGGAGAGTCTTGAAAAGATCTGGGTATCTCAGAGTTCTCACCGAGTAGATGCATATAAAGGAGTTAAGTCATTAATATTTTCTCGTACTCTTTACAGCTAACACAGGAAGTTTTATATCTTATGATAAAACTCAATCCCAATAATCCATTCACTGTGATCACTGAATTATAACACTATCAGCAGTACGCAATGATGTTGGATTTAACTGAGAGTCCTCAGTAATGGAGAGACAGGTGAAAATTTTGAAATCAGCCTTTTTTTTTTTTTTTTATTAGAATGTCATTAAATCACAGTAAATTAAAAAAGCAGACACTCAGTGATTCTCTAAAGAGTAACACTATAGTTGCATCATTGCCACAACATCTCGCATACCATATCTTAGTATAAAATGCTTGAAAAGTAGCAATAAAAAAAGGTTGGAACAGACTGAGTTTTTCAATTTGACCTGTTGTTTATAATTCCATTACAAGATATTTTGAAACAATGTGAGCTCATACTTTCTCTTTGATCTTTTCATGTAATAATATTCTTAAGTAGAATATTCAAGATAAACTTTAAATAAAGCTTTAAATCTCAATTCAGTTTCTGAAGATTTTAGGAGTTGGCCCTAGAAAATGGCACTGGTCTATTAATAAATATCAAGGACATTTTTTCACAGCTCTGTTAAATGCTAAATGCTCCCATTATCTGAAAGTGTATTCTTTTGCAGTCAGAAGGGTGTTAACCTTTTAGTTGTATGGGAACAATAATAAATCCATCCTCTTCCAACATGGTTTATCAGTTAGTGATGGCACTTTAACAAATAACAACGAGCTCTTTATTCAACAGTACATAAAACGTAACTAGAATTTTGTTTAATGACTTGTAAAACTGTAACTTATTTTTATTTATTTATTTATAGGTAATTCACTGACCTACTGTCCCTGGTTTCCATTACTTATGTGTAATCCTTAAAAAGTGAGATTTATCATCATGTCTTTGAAATAAAAAGGATCATGAGGCTCTTTCCTGATGGGTAAGATTTCTTTTTTCAAGTCAGTGCACAATTATTAACTGTTTCTTTTCTTGTTCACACACTACCCTCCAGAAGAGGCTAAACTAAAGTTATTGCACTCTGGACACAATTTACCAGTGCTCACCATCTGTAGACAACTGTAGGATAGGTGATCAGAAGGGAAAGGAGATCTTTAAGGTTGTTTGTTCCTAAGCCGTTAGCTTGTTCTCAGTATGTTATGAACTAAATAACTCTTGCTCAGAATAACTGATGACAGTGATATCTCAGACGTTATCCATGTCTTCAGCAATCACTGACTTTTTTAAAAAGCAATTTCTGCATTACAAAATCAGGTATCTTTTCTAGAGAGACTACAAGCATCAGGTGATACCAATAGTGCAGTATCTTCAAAGCATTTCTTAGTGGAAAATCACTTTCAGGAACGCTTTCAGAAATAACAGAGATAACATGGATGTCAGCAACATTTTATATCTATATGAAATTATCTGGGAGTATCAGTTTTCGAGGAGACTGATCCAAGGTCCATTTAGTAGAATGAAAAAAATTCTTTTGGCTGTGATGAAATTTGAGCTAATACTGATGACCTATGAAGAGTGTCCACATCTGAAAAATCACATTTAGGAATTGACAATAAAGGTAGTAAGCTTAAACAGCAAGAACTGAATTTTAGAAGAGTTGACATATTGATAAAAGCATAGAGAAATACTGTGCAAGTTCCTATGCCAGTATGAGGTGGATGACTCAATCTACCAGCTTCCCATACCCGGTTTCGAACCTTGGAAAGAAAGGGAATAGCAATGGCTCTAGGCAAACAAAAGGATGTTTCTGTGAATTAGTTCTCCACAAATCAATAACAATTTTATCTTTTCAAAAATGGAAAGGAATGGCCATACTGTTTTTACCAGTCCCACTTTCTCTGGAGATGGGAAGCAGAATCTAATCTGAGGCTACTGCAGCTCTTTCTAATAGGAGATATAAGGGAAGAAAATTAGTAAAACGGGCATCTACAGCAATGTTTTGGAAATCACTGTTTTTATGTTGACTGATTGCTGAATTCTTCTGGCCTATCTGCAGCTGTAGTTCTGTATAAAAGCAGCTAAGCTGCAGTGTTGTGAGCAAAGGTTTAAAAAATAATAGCCTAGAATCTATTTATTTCCGTCTGAAAATTTATACATCACGCTATTCATATTTGCATAATGTAAAGTATATTGGAATACAGATGCACATTAACTTAGATATGCATTCACTCTATTGAAGGGACAAATTTTGATGCCTCACAGACCTGATCTACTGTTTATTAGAGTCAATGAAAAGTCTTCCATCCATTAAGTGAATTCTGTCCCAACCTTTCAGTGTTTTTCAGGCCTTATAAGTCAAAATTCCACAGTTCACTACTTGGAGGCTTTTCTTCAGCAACCAGTATTCTAAAAGCTCTGAACAAATGGTCTGTTATCCAGTAGTGAAGAGAACAGCATACAAGAAGCTACTTCCAGTCCAAAGCTAGTAAATAACCATAATCTTACAATTCCCAAGAACAATACTACATATTTTTAGAACTCTATCCATCTTAGCTCCAAGGAGGCAAGCCAGGCTTTTGCCTGCATCTTTGCATTTAGAAACAGGATCAAGTTTCTCACCACTTTTTACTGAAATACTATGTGATCTTGCAGAAGGTATTTGCTTGCCTATTTCTCCTCCTCTTTCTACATTTTTAATTAGGCTGTAAATTCAACTTGCTGACTGCCATCTAAAGTGGGACCTCAATCTTGATCAGGACCATTAATTGTAATACAACAAAATAAGAGATGTTACTAAAATTTTATACAATTTCTATCATACCTGTTTGTTAACACAATGACAAAATTCTATCTGTCCATTTTCCCTCTATCCAAACACTAATGATTCACTTTATCTTTAATGAATTCTAAATCTTGCCATACAAAAATCTCTTTATATTCAATATTACAATATAACACACTTTAACTTTTGGTTAGCCCTCAAGTGATGGGGCAGTTGAACTCAATGATCTTTGTAGGTCCATTCCAACTGAACTATTCTAATATCACTATTCTCATTTTGTAACACACTAAATATATGCTGCATGGGTATAAAATATTACATGAATTATCAGAGAAGCCGTGCCTAGCTTGAATTACCTCAACTAGAAGATGTTATTTGTCCAACTGAGTAATGAATTTTAATATAATAAAACTTCATTTGCTCGTCATTTTACTAATGGTTGGTGTTTCAGACAGGACAGAAAACAACTGCATATGAACAGTTACAAGCAAGCCTCTAGTTGCTTAAAACAACTACCTCAGCTAGCATCAGAAAATGAATGGAGTTTTATAAAATAATATTCTTTATCTGCAGCTGTACTACAGGGCCCTCTGCCGTGCAGTTCATGGTAATAACAGAATAAACATAGCAGTTCAGTAAAATTATCCTCCCATTAGTTCTAGCAGCGTAAGCTGCATAATTGACATGTTAGGTTTTCACTATTGTTTAAAAACCTTTTTAGGAGCAAGTGGCAAGTGGGCGTTATTTACCACTCACTCTGAGTTCCTAACAAGGTCAGACAGATCGCCTAACCTTGTCAGGTGGCAAAGCCATCTGTCTCAATCTCGGTTTGATCTGATTTCTGTTTCATAAACTAAACTCCACAGTCCCTTGAAAGAGAGACAATAGCCTTTTCAATGGGCTGAGCCCTTTCACCCTTTGTTTCTCTGTTTAAATAATATATCTCTCTTTGGTCTTTTGGCAAGAATGCTTGACCTTGTAAATGTGACCATTCACAGTGCTCTGTAGTGCTGGAATGTGCTTTCATAATACTCGAAGGCTTCTTTATATTATCTAAGGCAAATGTTTGTTTATGAAAGTTGAAGTAAAACATTCACATGATCAAAAGAGAAATGAACAGGCACCTGGAATGCACAGTAAAAAGATCTCCCCCAAGAGGAAACTCCTCTCCTTTCAGCTACTGTTCTGAATCCAATTAGGATATATGAAAACATTTCTCTCAGTTCTGAAATTAGAAAAAGAAGAGGAACTATGAAAAAAAAATGATTAATATCCTAACTAATTTGCTTTCTTTCTGTGTTTGTGAACTGCTGATGCTAATGGTTGTCTTAGTCCACTACAATAGCTGCGGAAAGGACAATTTTGACCTTTCCTAGTGGCCTGGGGTACAGTTCCACAGTACAGCTGAGGCAGAATAACAACTTGCTGTACCTAAAAGGTACAGACCTGTTTCTTTTCCCTTTCTCTGACTCTGCCTTCACATCTTCCTGCTCACAACAATGTCTCCCTTGCATTGGCTCTGTTGCTTTTTTGGAATCTTCACTGATCTGATTTAATTTGCCAGCCACACAGAGAAGTATTTGCCTATTTTATTTTATTTTATTTTATTTTATTTTATTTTATTTTATTTTATTATTTTCCTTTATTTTATTTTATTTATTTTATTTATTTTTTGCTGTTCATCTGAGCTGAGTCATTTTAGTGGGGGGCCAATAAGCATGGAAATGAGTGTAAGGGAAGCAAGAGACACATGCAGTGCAGAGGTATAGGAAAACAGTGGAGCTGATACAGATATACGGTGGGGAAAAAAGCTGTGGGGTGTAAGACTTGCTGTTCTGCAGGATGTGAGGAGGGGAGATGGTGACTGCTGCAGCTGCAAGGAGGAGGTGGTGAGGGGTCTGGAGAACAAGTCTTACGAGGAATGGCTGAGGGAGCTGGGATTGTTAAGCTTGGAGAAGAGGAGGCTCAGGGGCGACCTTATCGCACTCTACAGGTATCTTAAAGGAGGCTGTAGAGAGGTGGAGGTTGGTCTCTTCTCCCACGTGCCTGGTGACAGGACGAGAGGGAATGGGCTAAAGTTGTGCCAGGGGAGGTTTAGGTTGAATATTAAGAAGAACTTCTTTACTGAAATGGTTGTTAGGCATTGGAATGGGCTGCCCATGGAAGTGGTTCAGTCACCATCCCTGGAGGTCTTTAAAAGACTTTTAGATGTAGAGCTTAGTGATATGGTTTAGTGGAGGACTTGCTAGTGTTAGGTCAGAGGTTGGACTAGGTGATCTCGGAGGTCTCTTCCAACCTAGATGATTCTGTGATTCTGTGAGGAGCCAACCCTTCTGCCTTTCCCAGAATTAGCTCCCACCACTCACCCAGCCTGAGCCTTCCTCGTGCTGTAGCAGCAGCTCCATGGCATAACCAAAGCAGGTGGCTGGAGTGTGGTCCCTTGCCGCACCTCCAGCAATCTGTTGCTAAAGGCAGTTGCCTGCTTTGTGGCTCCAGGCAGCCATGTTTAGCGACTTCAATGTATGGCAGGATCTCACAGAGGAAGGGCTTATCACTGTACACATTAAAAATTTTTAAAGGAGACAAACTAAAGGCATACTTTGAATAAGCCTCCTATGCTTTAAATGGCGCAGTAATTGTATGTCTGAAATTCCAGAAGATCATCAAGAACAACTAGTTCTTGTTGCAGACTAACTTAGAGCATTCCCTTTATTCAGATGGCTTGTATATAAGTGAGACTCTTGTTTCCCTACAGACTCTTCACCATCTCTTAGAATCCAGTGCAAACCATGTTTTTTTTTTCTTTTCAAATTTAAGATATTGCTCTGTCTGGTCACTCTGTCAATGCACTGAAATTTTCTCTTTATTTTTATACTCATCCATTATTTTTTTTTCTACCATAGAGCCAATTAAAAGTCTGACCTAGAAGAAAGTAGTTAACTACCATTGAGTCTGAATAGCTTCTCACTTTGAATTGCCATTAAGCTTCTTAATAAGGCATGGTAAGTAATATTAACCCCAATCTGAATTTCTTAAAAGGTAGAGGCACTTTTCACTATCATAAATTAGAGCAAATAAAATATCCTTTCTTTAGCCTATCCATCCTTCATATGGCTATTCTATGGGATTGGTGTTGTTTATATTAAGCAGCCATCTAAATGCTGAAACTACATACCGATAGTTTAAGCAGTGGATTTTTTTCTCTTCTGTTAATTTTGAATAGAAAGTTTGAACAGAATTGTTAAACAGGTTTAATTTGTTTACTGAAATACAGTTCTGATATTCCTAGCACTTGATTCAATATACATTAAGTAAAATTCTTACTTCGTAACATGATTAAATTGTGGTCTTTAATAACATGCGGAATTTTGAAATTACTCTGTCTAGTGTTGACAATTGCTAAGGTTGAGGAATGAAACTGAGAGAAGATTAAAGGTAATCATGCTCAGTTCCCATTATTTCTTCATTTGAAATTTAGAGTTAGCCCTCACTGCCACAGCATCTTCAAGCTTCACAACAGAATCTCTGCAGTATCTGATAGGATAAGGAAAAGCTATTATTTCCTATAATGTAGAAAAGTGTTGCACAGAGAAAGTAAAGTTCAGGTCTTTTAATTTGATACCCAAATGGCACTGAGAAGCTAAAATATCTTTTGAAGTTTCCTTATTCTCAAACCTTTCAAATTAACAGAACATGGGTAGTAAGAATGGCGAACAGAGCCATAACCCAACAAGATCTATGCCTGGTTTGGTTTTCTTATCCAGGCAGTGAGAAGAACATGATGTTTAAATCATTGTCACCAATCAGCAGGAAAGAACAGTGTAACCTCTTGTGAATTAAATTACAGATGTCCACTAACATATTCTAGGAGAGTGAACACTTCAGACCTACTGCAGTCTGTAAGGTAGGAGGCTTTTATAGATGTTTTAGAGAACAAGATTGAGACTACTGCCTGCTTAGGAGAAAGAAAAGGACATAAAGAATTTCTATTGCCTGTTCTTCCAAGCGAAAACATCCCACAGACCAGAGGGAAAAGTCCTACGCAAAAGATATGGACATGTTATTTATAGACAGGTTACAAGTATGCAGTTGATTTTATTTCCTCTAGATGAAAGTTAGTGTGTTTTGGACAAGAAAATGCAGTTGATATTTGAAATCAAAATACTGATTGAGTGTTTTGAAAGTATAACACATGCCTTCTTAGCTGAAAATTGCAGACAACTCCAATTCCTACTTTGCTGATTGTAAGCTTTTGTGTCCAAAACTTATCTAATGCAGTTTTGTACCTCACGTGGAACAAACAGGGTATGTCAGGCTCTAGGTGCCAATGTAATATAATGATCTAATAATAGAGGAATATTATTATAATGCATAAAACAGTCTATAATACATATTATTATAGACAGTATAACATAAGTAAAAATACAATTAAACTTAAATTTTAATAATAAAAATGCTTCTATTGTATTGACAATAAAAACAAAGTTTTCTAGTATGCTGTCATGTGTAATTTTAAATTAAGCCTCATAATAAAATTAATTAAGAGTAAGCAAAAGCTTTCATAGCTCTTAAAAGCAGCTACAGCAAGGGATTCGAATTAATGCAGTTGACTACTGATTCAGTTAAATGTTAGATTTACAAATGAAATTAACTATTAAAAGCTAGAAAAGAATCCTTTCTTATCTCTTCTTTTCAATTCTTATAAACCTAGGATTTCACTGATACTAAGTTTCTTCCAATATACCATCCCATCTCTGTTTCAAAGTAAGGCATGAGGAACAATTGTTTAAATCGACAAGATAATTTGCCAAAAAATATAGAGTTTCTTAATTTCTTTGGTTAAAAGGTAGCTTTTTTTTCCAAATATCCTGATGGGCAGGAATTTATAAATTTTCTGAAACTTCTAGACTTACATAAATGCTGCTACCGTAATTTGCATGTAGTTTATATAAATCTTCCATGTCTTTTTAACACTACTAATCTGCTCACCTAATAGTGTCTGTGGTAAGGAATTCTGCAGACATTGCCCTTGTTCCTAAGGGCAATTTAAAAATTGCTGTCTTACAATTATATTGAATACCTCTTTGGCTTTGCATTAATTAAGAAATTAATGAAATTCCTGATTTACCTTTACATTATTGTTCATTATTTATGCCTTTTGATCATCTCTACTGCAAACCATAATTTAACTGGTCTTACCCCATAGCTACTTCTGATGACAATGCAGGAGAATGTAAGGTTGTCTCATGGAGCAGTTTTAATTTAGGTTAATACGTGTTGCTTGAACACAGTCGTGGAAACTTGGAAAATTTCTTCTTTGTGAAGTGTGAGGACTGAAGGATGGATGGACATTGCTGACATCATATAAATCATTATGTCAGCCTTAAGTCTACCAGATCTTTGAGCAGACAGTGAAATCAAGAAAACTTAAAATAACCCCTCATCCATAAGTCTTTACAGCACTACTTTTAGGATTAGCAGACAAAAACGATTTTAAGCAGAATCTGTCTCTGGCACTAAATATATAAACCATAGCTCAATGGAAAGACAATTCTGAGCCTAAAATGCAAAATTTCTATCTTGCTACTAGGGAAAAAATTCCTGCTGTTCTGATAGTGTGATTTATCTTTGATGTTCAAGGAGTAAACTCCTATGTCTGCTTGACACATGGATCCTATTGAACTGTCAATTAGAAGTGTTACATTTGCTCAATGGATACAACCTAGAACACTGAAGATTAGACATGGAGCTAGAAGTTCAATCTATTTCTCTTTGGGAATCTTGAGGTTTCTTTTCTACTAATTCCTGTTGTCAAAGACAGTCAAAAAGAAAAAAACAGTAAGCACTGTTATATAGAGAGCTTTCTCCCTTGATCCTCTCAGTCTAAACAAAACACATCACTTCAGGAAATTGAGTTGCTCTTTGTAGCCACAAAATCTGATGCATCTGCTACGAAGGAGGGAAGTGTAGACAGACTTACACACTCCTTCAAGAGCTTCTGTTGATCTCAGGGGATGTTATGAGGTGTGTGTCCTAACTTTGTGGATGTCAGAGACTGACAAACTGTGGTCTTCAGACCACAGGTATTTAATGGAAACATAATAAATAGTCTGTGGCTCACCTGTAGAATCATAGTGTCTATTGTTTTTACTTAAAAATTTCATGATAATGGCAGTGATGGTGGTTTCTGCAAGAAATATTCAAGGCTGATTATACTCCATTGATACAATGACCTACTTCACTAAAGATTCTTGAGTTAAATTCTTCCCTCACTTTAACCTTCTACTGTCAGTGCCTGTGATTTCTATGGGATTGGTGATACTTACAAATCAAAGTAAAGCCAGGTTTCCTTTGTTTCTACCCTGATGTTCATGTGAATGTGCCTGGAGATGTATTCACTGAGAGCTCAGCATGGACAGTTATCACCTAAATACACTCCTTTCTTTTTCTTCTCATTAAAAATTTCTTCTAAAGTAACATGGCAATTTGCAGGCTCACATAGACCATGAGATAGGATCGTATAAAAAATTAGATTGAAGAGGACCTCTAGAGGCTACCTAATACAACTCCCTGAGACATAAGAGTCACATCTGAGGTGGGTTCAGTGTTTCTAAATAAAATTGGAATACGGTATTAGAAGAACTTCGTAGCCTGTTGCATGCCTACTAAGCAATTAACTAACAAAAAGGATGAAGAGTGAACATAATATATTGAAGTGAATTTTGACAATTTCTTTGTCTTCTGAAGACAGTCACAAAGTAAAGTTTCATTTTACAAATGTTTCAATTTATGATATGATTAAAGCACTTAGAGGAAGTTCTTGACAGTAAACAGACAAGTCATAATATAGAAGAAAGTCTGTGGGATATTCAGAAGTGCTAAGAGACTCCAACAGTCTCTGCAGTATGTGCATATGTTCCGCAAAATCTGTCCGCATGGCCATCTTCATCTTTTAGACACCTAATTTTTTTTAGATTTGTTTCCCTAATTCTGTTTTTAAAAACAAATCTGTCATAACACAAGCAAGAGTCTGCATTCTCAGTATTAAAAGACAGCTGCATCTAGAATGTCATTACAATTCTATTCATCCTTCATTTGATTTGGAAAAAAAGAGAGACAGAAGAAACGTATAAAGTTCTTACTCCTGGCTAGATTATTATTATTTTTTAACTAGGACTACTTAATTGCATCTTCTCCATTTTACAACAGTTATTGGCCACAGTCATCAAAACAGTTCCTAAAGCAATTTGAAGTATTATACTCCTGTAAGACTGTATTTGTTTTGCAATGTTTTCTTTATAAATAATATGCATTAGGTTAGAACATTATCCTCATTAGCCTAGGGGACTGTTGAAAAGCAGAATAACTATATGAAAGATTGAATTTCAGCATTTCAGGTCCTATTATACCACGTAATTAAATGAGAGCGTCTGCTAATTGTACTGCATCAAAGACTGACAATGGCTAGGAAGAAATAGCATGTTCCATTCATTAAGCAAGGATAATATGCTTGTTATGACCAAATAATCCATCATGATCAGAGAATGATCCGAATATTGTTTATCTGTATGCCACATTAACAAGACTTGGCGCTTTCCTACTGCTCTTGAGTACCAGATGCATTGGAAAAAATAACAAGTCTACCTTCTGCTCCTGCTTTTCCCTGTGGCATGATGCAGACAGCCCTGGCTGATGCACGAGGGGGCACTGCTCGCACTGCAAAGCAATCACTCGCCTTCAGCAAAGCGAATGCCAAGCTGGAAAACTCCCCATTAATCAAAACCTTAGAACAAAACTCCCTCAGAAGAACTTGAAGCTTTAAATAAATCCACCTTAAAAATATATCTCTTGACCCCTGGTCAGATGCTGTCACCTCAGTTATGATTGTCAGAGAATATGGTATTAATATGACCATTCCCATGTACTGTCACAACAGGTCTGGTATGTTGAATACAGCTTTAGAGTCCCATAATTGATAACACGTGTTTAAAGTAATGGTTGAACTCAAACTAAGTGTCAAAAGGTTCACCTGGATTAGCAATTTATCCTGGGCACAGCACTTTGAAGTAGCTATCCTTTTTCAGAATGCAACCTGCAACAGATGTATCTTGAGTATTTCAAAGCCTTAACTTCCAGCAAATTAAAATATGCAGTAGTACAGTTACAAACACCTTTGAAATGCATTATATCTGACAGAATATTTGTTTCTTAAGTTAGTGCATATATATTAAGACAACTAAATTACATTGAAGAAAATGTACTAGTTATTCATGATATATATATCTAAAGGTTGTCAAGATATTTTGATGTATGTTACTTTGTGTATAGAAAAATAAGAGAAGAACTAAGAGGGAACAGAAACCTGTGTGGATAAATTTTTCCAACTGCTATTCATATATGTAAATGCTGTGATATACACACATGAAAAAAACTACATAAGACAGGTATTACTGTTTTATAGACTTCTGTTGTAATAGAATCTAGAGATCATAATTAGTTCATCATGATACCTCCCAAGAGTTTGCAGTTTCAAGTTATGATGAGCTATAACACTTGGATAAAACAAAGAAATAAAAAGACATTACAGAATAGAAAAAAAAAAAAGTGCTTCTAGGGATTTCAGCAAATGCTTGAGATATGAAAACAAATACTTAGTCTTCACTCTGTTCAAATTCTGCTCACATTTGCTTTCCACAAATGATGAAGTTGTATTTACATTTCATGTTTCTGGAAGCTAATACTCCCAAATGTTACTGGTAACTTGAGTATTTACTGTAATTATGGACATCTTGAAAAACAAAATTTATACTATTATATATACGCTATATATGTAGTTCTATATTTTTCACTGTTTTTGAATCAAAAAATTAAGGAATACAACATCATTATTTATGTATAAAAACACTGTTATTTGCCTTAGAACAGATACCAATTTTATGGATTGAACCCGTCTAAAATGTAGAAGGGTTCAAAAACAACTGGAAAAATTCAGAGGAGCAAAATCCATCAAAGACAGTGATACGATTGTTGTCTCAGGAATTCTCTGAACCTCAAATCTTCAGAGCCTGGGAACGGACTGTCACTGCACACTTGCACTCTTGTACTCATCTCAAAGCATCTGCTTTTGGCCTCCGTCAAAAACAAGCCAGGTGAACTTTTGCTCTGACTTGATACAGCTGGTATTATGATAGAGATCCTTAGCACATGGAGAAAAAAGATCAGATTCTTCAAAAACTTTAGTTATTAAAAATTATGGAAAAGCTTTTGCATGAACATAGAGCGCTTTATTATATAAGTGCAGAAAAATAAATTTGCATCTATCTGGCATGACTAGTCATGCATGATGGCACGACTTTTCTAAAGCTCATGTCTCAGGTAAGGCGTTTGCAGACAGAAATTAAAATGTAGAAAAGATTCAGAGATCCTACATGTCTTTTAGGAAATGTCCTTTTTTAAATGATATTCCCTTTACCTTGTAGTTTCTTTCCTGGACCTGTTTCCCTAAAGCTTCTCACTCATAAATTTGGCAGTCAGATGAAAGATACTTCCTTTACTTCACTAAACTATCTGTGAATAGAATTAGACAATAAATACCTAAAACAACTGTTAGCCACCTGTTTCTTTGTCTCTATTGTTCCCAAAGTTTACCTCATTTTGCCAACAGTGTTGAATAGTAAGAGAGAAAGCCATATATTTAATCCCTTTTATATCAGTGATTTGAATACCTCAAATTTGATGTCCTCAGTTATGTTTCAAGGTCAAAAAAGCCTTCTCTTCAGATCTAAGACTGAAAAGCACACACCCATGACATCCCAAATTTTTGACCCATGCAATGGATACATATTGTGTACATTGCTTATAGTCACAAGCATAACTAGAAAATATCACAGTAACTAGGTGAGATGGTTCCTTTTGCAAGCAATAGTGCCTTGTGATCCTAAGGCCTTAATAAAAACATTTGTCAACCAAAAAGATGACAACACCATGCACTATGATAGAGAGATACATTTCAGATGTCCTGAATACGAACCCATGCCATGCTGTCTGCATGCAGCACAAATGAATAAGTGTAAGAGATACAAGTTACATATCTATTTCAAGGAGAAATGCTGACATTGAAGTATAAAAAAATTAGTTTAAGTCGTGCAACACAAAGCATAGAAGACAGAAGAGGGATGATAATGCACCCAGGTACAAGGATGGCATAAAACTAAATCCTGAACATTTTTTTCACTCTATTCCATTATGTGAGCTCAGGTGTCTGGCAGGAGCTGGGGTGTACCACCTTTCCTTACTTTCTGTTGGAACCTTATATACATGGAGCAACACAGAATGCAGTTTTGGCATAGATGCAGTGAACTGGACATAACCCCGTTCAATGGATTTAAAAATAAATCCTATATTTAAATTAAATGAGTTAAGAAAAGTATAATTCTGAATAATTACAAACAATTTGTGAGCAGAGAGGTACACAATAAATTAGAAAATCATTTATTTACCTAGTTCTATTAATTTTTAAAGAATTCTAGAATACAGATGTAGCTATGTGCCCATGTACTTTATAAAACTTTTTAGATCATTGTCTCGTTATACACATAAAGACATTACGGAGTAAAGTAGGTGCCTTGCTCAAATTCACATGAATAGACAAAACTATATGTATAATATAGTGCCAAGGATAACGACACGTAGCTAGCTAAAACAGCAATCAAGCTTAACAGGCCTTCAAGTAGTAGATGTAGTTAGTGCTAAATGATTACATCCATAACCACTCACGTATATCAAGGACAACCTATGTTTTTTGGCTAAATTAATGAGTATTTGTCAAAAATTAGTTTTCATTAGAGACTGATTAAAACCGAGATCACAGGCTATAATGTCTATTATACTCACTTAAGTCATGAGTGTTGAACTGCTGGCAACTTCACAACCCCAACATCTGCTTTCTGAAGTTCTGTCAGATTATTCCTTCTGACAAACTTTTGCTTGAAGTGCAGTCTTAGGGCTGGCTGATGGGTTTGTGATTTTATTTTGTTATTGGAAGTCTACATAGCACAAAAGATGGCCCTTTTTTTGTCTTAAAATGAACATGTTTTCTCATGAAGAAAAAAATGTGAAAAATCTTGTACTTCAACTATTTTCCTTTTTATGATGAATGTTACATATCTCCGTGCTCGGTATGAGACAAACTTATAGCTTTTTTATTGTCCAACAAAATAGCAAATGGGATAGCTGTAAGTACCTATTCTAATGTTCAGTTACCTACACAGTATGTTACTCCTCAAAGTGTATGATCATGTGTTTGCCTGAGAAATGTCGGTGAGATATATTTACCATACAGAACTTCCGCATATGCAGCAGGTGCACCTTCAAAATACAAATTGTACAAAATATCTCAATTTCTGCACATGGGTTTAGAGTTCCCCTATCAATTGCTATCTGCACATTGCAATATGTGCTTTGGTTTGATGCATTCTTTTTTCTGCTTTCATTTTTCAGCTTGCATCAGTGAATTGGCATGTGACTTCAACATTGTGGTTGACAAAATCTAAAGAGGGGTTGGTGAGAGACCTTGATGTAGGTAGCATTTTCAGCTTGAAGGACACTTTTGAAAAATTTAGGAGTCTGCCTGACCCTAAGAAAGAAGTCAGCTTTGGCCAAGTCACATTCTATTTGTTCCTGAGAATGTTCTATATTTCCTTATGCTTACTGAAGGGAACATACTAGCCTAAAAAAATGATTTTAGGCATAGCTTCTATTGACAATTTTGGCTCCAAAATATTGCATCTACAATGACAAGAAATCAAATTTCAATGGAATAATGACAGCTGTAGCAAAATCTATTATATTTAGACATCTCTATACTTCTTATCCATGAAAGTCGCTGCCAATGGGTTCTATATGGAATTTCCAAAATTTTCTTCAGATCATTTTAGGCAAATAATGTTATATGCACTCCAGTTTGGATATGATAAATAGCACATAATCCTACATGTCAATATTTCCAAATAATCTCATATTCCCTCTAGTTTACATTATGTTGAAATTTTCTTTGCAATTTAAAGAAAACAAATGTTGGTAGTTTATGAATGATGATTGCATTGTTTTTTGGTCCCTTGGTAAAAGTTGCCTTGGAAAGGCTTTTGTCTTGACTGTATCTGCTTTCTGTTATAAATCAGATGAATTGTGTATACACATTATCTACAAATTCAAGTGTAGACAGGATATAAATGCTTGTTAGCTGTTGTGTTTTACTGTTGACTGCGGGATTCTTACATTTAAAACCTCTAACAAGTATTTGTAGTGTCTACAGAATTTACAATCAAGCAGAAAAGACTATAGCTGTTACATGTTTGAATTATTTTTTCATTGAGAAATGTTTCTTTACATTCCTGTGAAAAAATTCTCTTAGGATTGCATCCATATGATATACTTTCTTCCTTTTTTTTTTTTTTTAATGTATTTGAACTGGCTGCTATTAGTTTTTTTTTTTTTCTATTTGAATCAGCTGTTTTTATGACAATAAAATCATGTAAACCATAACAGTCCCAGGCATGCTCCTTCATCATCACTTCCTCATCAGAAGTCCCTATTTTAAAGTAGTTTTTCTTGGCTTATCAAATTGGGAACTATGTCTTGTGTAAACAATAGGCTTTATAGAATTAGCATAGACATGCTTTATTCACTTTATTTAGAAAAATATCTAATGATAAACTTTGACACCTGTTCACTACCTGACCACAGATGGAGAGAACTTCACTAATTTTATCTTATTAACCAGTCATAGCTGACTGGCTGTGACTCTTCATCTGAAGAATGAGGGCCTAATTTCTCAGACAAAAGCAGAGGGTAGGTTGTTCCCTGCTTCGGGGATTTCTGCACTCAATATTTTCTATTATGAGTAAAATATCAGAAAAGATACCTGCTGGATTATCTGGATCAAGTTAAAAGATGGGAATAAAGATGAGGTGTGAGAATTATGTTTAGAAGATGAAACTATGCAGAAGGAAATGGAAGTGTGAGAGGCTGGGCTGGAGATGGGTGAAATCCAGGTGGGTTGAGCAGTTCTGAGGGACTAGCGGTGGGCTGTAATGGCACAGCATGCAAACCAACGTGATCAAAATCTGTCATGCATCCCTTTTGCCCTTTCTGGAGGGGTGCGTATGTGTGTAGTAAACTTTCCTGTTTTGGTAATGTTCTTTTCTTTTCAATATATCTGGCACTATACCTGGACTTGAGAAGGGAGGACTGAAGATGTGAGGTCAGAGGCGGCCCATAGTTTCTGAGGGGGCTTCCTCTATTCCCCAGGGCCAGCCGGCCCGGGGGTGCCTTCATTCGGATGCCCTGCCCCTCCATTCTGCCCTTGGCCCCCCATCGGGCCGAGGTTCTCCTCTCCTGCCATGTCGGCTTCGCAAACCTCTTCTCCCCTCACAGTCCAGGCGCTGTGAGTGGCGGTCTCACCTCAGCAGCGCTTTCCCGCGGGCGCTCTCCGTGACAGGAACGTTACCGGTTCCCGCTCTCCCCCCTCAGCCTCCCGGTGCCGGGCGCTCCCCCCTCAACCCGCGGCTCTCCTGTCCCTCATGCCCCGCTCCCGGGGGTGGGTCCCCCGGCTGTGGTGATGGTGGTGGTTGTGGTGACAGTGGTGGTGGCAACCCCGTCCCCGGGGGCGGGCTGCCCGGTGCACGCGTGGGTTCCCTGATTGGAGCTGGTCCTCCCTCAGCCCGCAGGTCACCGCCTCCGCTCCTCGCCGGGGCTGGGCTCCCCTCCTCTCAGGGAAAAGTGCGTCTGTGTGTGTGTGCGCGTCTGCTGCCGGCCCCCAGATAAAGGCACGGGAAGCGGAGCCGCAGCGAAGGGCGCCCGTGTTTAGCGGCGAGCAGCCGGGGGGCGACCCAGCCCCTCCGCTCGGAAAGTTTTCCTTGGCGGGGCCGGGGGTCCCGGCAGCCGCTCCCCCCGCCCCCCCCGGCTCTGGGGTAGGGCTTCGAGGGGTCGGCATGGGCAGGAGCCCCCAGCGGTGCTGAGCGGGGTCTCGGTGTGTGCCTGCGGCGATGGCGAGCCGGGGGAGCTAGCGGGGCGGCGGCGGCCGAGCCTCCCGGAGCCGCTCCCGGGACGTGTCCCCGTCTCGGCGGCATGGCGGGGGCTGCCCGCGGCGCCGTGCCCCGCCGGGCGGCTCTCAGCCCGCTGCGGGCGGCCCGCAGCCTGCTCCTGGCGGCCCTGCTCCGCGGAGGTAAGCGGGGGGGGCCGCGGGGTGGTCGCGATCGCGCTCGGGCTGAGCTGGGTGAAGCCCCTCAGGCTGGCCGCTCGCTTTGCGCCGCGGCGGCGTGTGGGCTCAATTCCTCCTTTCTCCTTTCTCCTCGTTATTTCCTTTATCTCCTCTCCCCGTCTTTATTTTCCCTTTTAAAATCCTCTCTCTTTCTCCTCTGTCTTACAGTTTCGCCCCCCTCTCTCCCATCCCCGTGTTTATGTGCATGGGAGAGAACCTCGCGAGCTTGCATCTGGCTGAAATGGGAAACGGGGAAAGTTTCCTTCCTCTCCGCCTCGGCGGTGATGGTGTGTTCAGACACATCTCGGAGATCCCCCTGGAGCAAAGGGCCCTTCTGCGTGGGAGGGGGCCCGGGCCCAGCGTGGGACAGGACGGGCAGCGGGGAAAGCTCCGAGGCACCAGGGGAGCAGTGGCAGTGTTAAGATCGTGGAATAGCATCCTTTAAATGAAACGGGAGTTGTACAGGGATAGCTTTAGAGAATGGGTAGAAGCCCTATTACCTGGGCTGGGCAAGGTGGCCGTTATCTGGGTTACGGGGCCAACTGTGGGCTGTGGTCGCAGGAGGTCATTTGGGTGGTCTGCTGCTGCCTCTGGTCACTGGGCTTCTGGGGCCAGTCGCCTGGACAAAGGCAAGTCCGCTCTAAAGCGACTCGGGGATGCAAATTGGGTGGGATCCAAACAGGTTTCTATGCAGAATTATAGGTGACTGCCGTGTCTCCATGTCTGGTGATCATGCTCAGACCACGTTAGTTGTGGACATCTGAACACAGCACCTACCCCTTGCCTTTCGGGGAGATGGAAACTTGTCAAGGTCTTTGCAATTCCAGCTGTTGTGGTCATCCCTGGGCAATAAGAAATATATATTTTGCTCTTATTCCCATTGTTATTAGTGGTGCTAATTGGCTAACATAAGGAGATTACTAATAGGACTCTTCACTGTTCAGTTTGGTCCAGCCCTGCTGACTTCTTTCTCAGGGTGGTTGCATGGAGAGGCAGCCAGGATGTGTAGAGAAGTATCTCAAGTGAAACAAAGGTAGAATTGGTGGTAAATCTTTTCCCACCCAGGAAAAACAGAGAGAAAACAGAGTACTTGGTACTGTGGTAAGCTCTTGGTAGGGAAAGCAGAGTACTTGGCAGAAAATTGCATGGCCTCTTAATGCCAGTCATTTTAATATAGTACATTAAAACTAATGGACATCCAAGTGACTCAATGTGCTGTGAAAGTGCTGATGTGAAGAATCTGAAATATGGGGTTTTGTTTGGGTTGCTGCAGTCTGGAGGTGAGAATCCTATTAGCCACATGCTCACCTTCAGAGTCTGCAGGAGATTAAGACTTGTAAGGAGGGTTTGGCATTTTTTTTCTAGGGCAATATTTCTCTTCTGCCGTGCAGCTTTTACAGTCACAAATGCATCTTCTCCAATAAGCATTTGCATCACTCTTAATAGAGTTAGGCACTGATATATGGACACTTTCTGTCTGAAAATATTTTTACGAGAGAAATATGTAGGTGCTGCTTCTTAAGGGTGGGAGAAAGTGCTGCAGTGAGAGGTTATAAACAACCCAGCCTCATTAAGCTGTTTCTCTTTGCTGGAACCCGGGTCAACGTTGACTCAGCCGTGCTGTAAAGAAGTCAGCAGTGGTGCCACAGCCAGCTGCTACCAGCAGCAGCTGCTAGGAGTTGCTGGGCTGCGCTCTTTGGGAATAAAAGAGAAAATATTACTTTCCTTCAGGGAAGAAAAGCAGAGCTTCTGAGCAGAGAATTTGCCTCTCAGCATTGCTAGGCACAGTACGGTTTAGAAAAGAGCCGGTTAATTAAACTTATTTAATAACGTGTTTGTATGGTTTCCTTGTGAGGCCTTAACAAGCATTTCATTTGCACCCCCCTTGTGTATTTGCACTCCTTTGGTTGGTGTGTTAGGATAGTGATTGTTCTTGAGAGCCAAAGTCCAACTAAATGAAAGTCAGTTTATAGCTCACAAGTGAAAACGTTTGTAAATGTGCTGAGAAACTTACTATTATAGACAAGTTGTCATTTGCTATTTAAAGAGCTATATTTACTTCTCTGAACTCATTAGCATCTCCTATCAGGCCTGAATTTCTAAGAAAATTCGCCTGAAATGTTGCCTTAGGCCTCAGTGTGCCATTATGCTGTGGTTATTATCAGGCTAATAATGTTAATTCATTCAATCTCAGGAAAGAAGCTTGGCATTTAATTTAAGCCATGCCTCTAGTCAAACCAGGATGTATAAAAAGTCAGCGTGCAAAAGTGTTCTCGCATTTAGGTACACGCGCATGCTTTACATACAGATTATTGGATGCCTGTTCTCTAGGTGGAGAGTGCGTGTGAAATCATATTTACACAAGTAAATCCCAAGTGGATATATATTCCTTTCAGGAAATGACCTCTTTTCAGCAAAGTGCTAATGCATGTGCTTAAGCCTCTTTATAGCCAATAGGAGGTATTCACGAGCTTGAAGTTAGATATTTTTAATTGTTTTCTTGAATTGGACCATAAGTGTAAAGGCAAGTGTACAGCTCTATTTCATTGTATAATGCATAGACAACTGGGAATTCTGAGCTATATTATCTGTGAACTAAAACAGAACAGTGGAAACTAGAAATACACAATTCTAAGTCCTGAAAATGAGTTTGGGGATGTAGAGCTAGAGGATTGATTCATTTGTGTGAGAAGTACGTGCATGCAAGAGAGTATTGAACATGAGCAGATGTTACATCTGCATAGAGTTACAGGAATTTTAGGTGCTCAAATAGCCTTTGTACAAAAATGCAGGCACAGTTGTGCATCCAGAGGTTGGTGTAACACCTGGTTTGGCTCTGCTATTGCTTATACCAAAATCATGTAATGAGATCTTGTTTTAGTTAGTGATGTGGGAACTGATTGAAGCTCTTTATTGTGAATTTTATTTTCTTCCAATTTTAAATTGTTCAAGCAGTTAGGTGGCTTTTCTGTACGTTATTTTGGAAGATCAATAGCATGACATACCTCGGTGTTATGGAACGCTTCCTAGATTTTCTTTCTCAATTTCATCATGTTAGCAGTAGCTAAGAACACAGCAGGGACTTGCATTAAGTTAAATTATAACTGCACAGGGTTTAAGTGACTAATCTAAGATATAACACTGTCAAAATGTAGACAGTGCTATTAATATTCTGACTTTTCATATTTAATAGCAGATCTTAAGGTTTATTAGACACTGTACTTAGTGAAATATGCAACAGTTGTATTATAAATGTCTGTTCAAGCATGTGTCTAATTGCATGACCATGTGATATAAATGTCATACCAGTAATCATTTCTCTAATGCATAATATGTAGCTGGCTCCTGAATTGTGGAGCTAAGTATCTGTGCCAGCTGTGGAACTTTCACTTGTATGAAATCAAATAATGAACAGCACAGCATTAAGTTTTCTTAAATTGCTAAATATTAGTAAGCAATGGTAAGCCATGTTCACTGAGATTAAAGGATATGGATTTTATCGAGAGTTGGGGTTTAGTTCTGCATTTTTGAACACTACTGGTGATGCAGTGGTTCAGCACCACTGAAAAGTTGCCTTGTAATGAATAGCTAGAAGCTCTATAAATAATGGTAAACTTGTTAGAAGTGTTGGCATACAAACTTTCCTAGGCAGGGTTTTCAAGGTAATGCCCCTCTGCAGTAAATATCTCAGAGCTGTTGTTCTTAGTTGTGGTTAGGGTCATGTCTCTTCAAGGCAGTTAGTCTGGAGACAAGTAAATGAAAGTTTGAAATCTTCAGTGTGTGACCACACCACAGAAGAGGTGTCAGATTTGTTGCCCTGTTCTAATTTTCAAGTTTTTGGTAAACTCTAAGATTTGATCATATGCTGCATGCCAATTTGTGCTGCCACACTGGGAGTTTTGGCAGTAGTTCACGTCTGACAGGCGGTACTTAGATGTGTTCTAGCTGCTGTGAGAGAGACAAAAAAGCCCGGCATGATAAAAGAGGTAAAGTAATATAGTAACAAGTTGAGAGAACTTCAAAGAAGTGTGTAAAGACAGCTATAGAAAATCATCTAATATGGATACTAAAAAGCTAAACTGAGGACGTAAGACAGAAAGCAAACACACTGTGGGTGAATGACAAAAATAACTCACCCATCGGTTTGAAGGAGACGTTTAGTGTGTACGGGGTGGATTTGATGCCAAAGAGGAGAGTGGATTTAGTGAAAGGAAAGCTGTTTAGCAGGAATCAGGTGCTGCCTCCACTGTCAGGAATACCGCTGCCTTGCTGTCTGAACATTGATCAGTCATTTCCTTCTTACTTTCCTGGGCTCTTGTTCACTGTGCTCGTCTCGTTGTTGGTTTGTTAGTTTTTGATCCTGGTTTGGCCACTTTCTCCAGGGAGATGTTTTTAGTTCTTAATATCTAAATGCTACAGTGATACAAATACAGAAAATAATCTGTGATGCTATAAGATGCTAACTCTAGGCGTTTGACTGAAATTTGGGTGCTCTGTCCTTCATAGTGATATGCAATAACTTACTGGCCAGAAAACTTGCCGTTGTCTAGGTCAAGCTCTTGTCCTGACTTGCTCTTGCAGGCCTGAGTCCTTTATATTTTATTCAGCCTTCCTTGCAGACTCAGTACCCTAGCAAAACAGTTTCACAGTGTTCAGCTCTTCAAGCAGTTGTACTGTTTTGTGTTCTGTGGACTGGCTCAGGCTCTAGTGACAGATGTGACCCCTTTGAAACAGGGACGGACAAATGGTGCATTGAAAGTTCATAGCTTCTGCAGTCTCCTCACTTAGAGGTATCTGGTAAAAGCCTGCGGATGCATCTAGCTCGGGAAATAATTTTACTCCAGTAAAGCCTGTATCTGTTTTAGTTAGTAAATGGAAATACTCTCTCTTTATCTATTTGTTCACATTTTTGGGGTCAATACACAGCCTCAGGTCACCGTTTTTCTTTTCAGTTCTATCTAGTGAAATGACCCAGCAAGTTTACTCTTCTATTTTCTTTGCTGTTCTAAAACATATTAATCTATTGAGCTTGAATTCCATAAACAAAGTGTCATCCCCATCACTAAAATTATAGGCATATTTGCACCACCGGCCAATTAGCTGAATTTTTCTTTAGGGAAGTACATTTGGACTAAGTGGTTCTTTGCCACTACACTTCAGAAATGTGCTAATGTCTTACTATTGCATCACTGACATCTTGGGTCAGTAACTTCATGTGCAGAGACAACCTCTTCTGGCACTTCTTTTGCTTGAATAACACAGATCATACTAATCATAGTTCCACTGTCATTATCAAAAGTGTTCTTTTACGACTGCAGCTTCAGCAGCTTGACAGATGTAAATGGCTAGATGAGTCTCCTTAATTGAACGCTGCTTTTATTATGTACTGTAGTAAGAATTTAATCTGATTTTATCATCCAGTGGTGCTACAAGTGTCATGCCTAAGGTCAAGCACCTTTTTTGTTGTTTCCTCTCATACAGCATTTTCAGCTGTCTTCTACAAACTTTATTGAAGGTGAGATTTTTTAGAAAGACACTAGTATTTTGTAATGGTGTCATATTTTTATCATAAATTTAGCAGAGTGCTATTCTATTCGTTAATTTCTGTTGCTACCAGCATTTGGGTGTTCGCTGCTTTTTGTTGTATAGTTTAAGATTGGGAAATGCAAACTTGCTGCGAGGGAAGACGGAATTGTTAAGTGAATTAGCCTTTTCAGTAATTTGAGGCAAACTAAGTCACAATATAATGATGAGGGATTTGACTTTTGTGTGAAAACTTTGAACTTAAATAAGAATAAAATCTGGGGGGAGAACTTCTCTTTTTTGGAAAGTCACTTTAAAAGAAGCTTATGCTTTTGAATAGAACAAATCCTTAATGGTCTCCTGAGCACATGTAAAAGTCAGTTTCTCTGTGCATGAAGAGGAAGTCTTAAGTAAATGAAAGGTAAGCTGATATCCCCTGATACTGATGCAACAGAGGGGTTGGTCCACTAGATTCTGCTCTTTAACTGCAACATAGAATCACAGATGTTGAAATGTATCTACAATGATACATCTAACGTTGTATTGCTTAGGTAATTGCTTTATTTCTTCGCTTGATTAAAAAAATAAATCAGCTGAACCGTTCTTTCTTCAAAAATATTTTAAAAACTGATAAAATTACAAAACAAAATGGGGAGAAAGGGGTAAAAAGTTTCCTTTTTTTACTTTGAAAGTTTCCTTTAAAAATTATCAAAGCAAAATTTAGATGCAAACACACTTTTTTTTACTTCTAGTAAAAGTATTCAAATATGAATTGACAAGAGCATAGATACTATATAGAGCACATCATTAGTATTTTTCAATAATATTTATTGTTTTCATATTGCAGAAATGAATCAGCTCGATATGACTACTATGAAAGGATTTGTCATTCAAATGTCTTCTGAAAAGCATTTTACCTTCACATAACAATTTAACTTTTTTTTCTTCTCATTGAGAATGAAAACAAACTTCAAAATGTTACAGTTTCTGTCCTTGTGAAATTCCATTTTCCAACCAGTTGTATTGCCTGAGGGTACAGTTCCTCACCAGCTTGAGCCAATGTAAATTGGTGCTGCCAGGTTTCTGCCCTTGCCCAAACTGAACAACCCTCTTTTTGTGCCAGCACTGGCATGCATTCCTCTCTAAGCTGCTTCAGGGAGATAAAGCACATACAATATTTTTTTCATAAAGGGCAAGTTTGTATCACCGTGGGATCAACTGACTGCTTGTATAAGCAATAGCAGGAAAAAAAAAAAAAGATAGGCCCAAGTTGGGGGGAAATGGCTTAAGTGATTACAGTACTGCAGCGTAACACTTACAGCAGTATGGCTTTAATTTGTTCATGTGACAACACAGTAAGAGAAGAGATTATGGGAATTGCTTACATTATATATCCAATGCAGGATATTAAACGCTGAGAGGTTAGAGAGTGAACACTTGGTGAACCACGCAGCTTTGATTTATTTTTTTTTTGTATTGGGTGTTTTTTCTCTTGTTGATCCTATATAAATAAGTGATGTTTACATTAATATAGTGCCATTTCTACACGCAGGTAGAATGTGCTTTTGATGACTAAATTGTTTTATTGAATTAAGGACAAAATAAAAAACAAAACCCCCCATCAACAACTTTTTTTTGTCTATTATTACTATCAGGACTAGTAGCACTGCTTGTTATTAAAACTGTCATTAAAAGAGTTTGGTTTTAATTTAAGTTTTCCAGTCATTAACTGTTTCAGCTGAAATATTCCATGCCAAGCATCTGCTTCAGACTGAGTAAATTTTCTTTCCAAAACTTGAGCCAAGAGTTCAATGGTTTACAAAACAGAGCTATGTAGAGGGAGAGGAGGGGTAGTGTGGATTTTCCTTTGTTTAAAAATAGTTGCTGACCTCTTCTGTGAGAAGTGCTCGTACCCCTATGAAACTCCTCAGGAAAGGGGTCTTGTGAGATCACTGAAAGAAGTCTGAGGTTGGTTTGATGGGATGTCAAGTCAGAAATACTTGAAAGAATGAATTTGCACACAACAAGGAAAAATTTGTTGCATCGTTACAGTTAAATGCTATGAAAATTGTCTTGCACTAGGCCTACAACATGATAGGAATGAGCTCTACTTTCCTTGCAGAGAAGTCTGAGCTGGGCAAAGCGTAAGGTATGGGTAGGGTCGCTGTCCATCCTTGTGTTCCCAATGCTCTGTCCCCCTTCCTAGCTGCAGGGCGGACTTACTGGAAGATGAAATTGCTTCATAGGAATAAAGGAAGAACAAAAACAAGAGTTTAAGGTGGGAAGCAAGGTGAGCAGAAGGAGAATGATGCAGGAAAGTGTGGTCTGAAAACTAGCAAGGGCAAGAATCAGTCTGGGGACAGATGGGAGAGAGTCAGGTATTTGGGTGAGGAAGAAGAAGACTGGAAGCAGAGGGAAGGGTCTGATTGTGGAAGGTGGTGTGGGGGAGGAGGTTAGGATGGGGGCCTGCAAAAAGGCAGAAACATTCAGAACAAGATGGAGGTTGTGTAAGGAAATGTCTCAGGACTGGGACGGGAATGACAGAATGAGCAGAAATGTATCAGGGAGCATGGGCAGGGTTAGGTCACTTTCTGATGGAAAGAAGGACTCAGGCTTGAGCAGAATGGGTATAAAAGTGCACAGCTGCTAGCATGTTTTTGTCAGATCCTGGGTTGTGGAAGGAGTTCCTGTAGTAAAGGACTGTGAAGTGATGTGGTGTATATGAAGAGGAAACCATTAGACAAATAGGGAGCAGGCCTGCTGCCATGTCGCCCTGTCCCAAGGCCCGTTGAAGGCCCGTTGTAATCAGGCAGAAACTTCCTGTTGCCATCAGTGGGTATGGAGTTGGGCCCAGCTGTTTTCTGTTTTAATTCACGACTTTAATTCTTGTGGTCTGCAACTGAATTACTTGTACAATCACTGTACAATGCAGTGGGACCAGTGCTGGGACAATGAAACCTGACTGATGGCCAGTATTTATTGGGCTGTTAAAGCATGCTTGGTACATGCACTCATCTTCAGCATTTTCTCAGTTGGTGAGAGAAAACAATTATGGCAGAGAACACAATTATGCCTTAGCCATCTTTAATCTTTTAAACCTGACTTAATTTTTTTTAAGAACTGATTTTTTTTCTTTTTAATTTCACATCTCAGTAGAAAGATCCAGAATATTTGTTTGTACTCTGTAGAATCAAATGACTTATTACTCTGCTGGCATGAAATAAAGAGTAGCAAATACAATAAATAACTGCTGTGGAGAAGGTAATATAATATTGACATTTCAGTGCCTCTTAATTTTGACTGATGAGAACATCAAGGAAAAGGGAGATTGAATTTGGCTGCCCCTTAGGGAGGGTGGACACCTGCATGTGAATAGCGTGAGTATGAAAACTGAGGAGGGCTTCTGTTTTGTATGAAACTTATGTAAAATTTTGTAGAAGGACAATTTGTATTACACTTTTGTCAAATATATTAGTAAATTTAGGTTGTCAATACTTGCACTTCTGCCTTTTCAAGGATGAGTTTAATTTAGTTTTTTTTTTTTTTTTTTCAAATCTGCTATGCTCTACTGGTGGGTACTCTGATACTTGATCTTGTTTCACTGCCCCTGGTGTCCAATAATGGACCGATCAGACAGAAGATGATTTTCTTTGTGGACAGCTGTAATTTGTGATTTGGATCTGAGTTATGCAGAGTATGGGTAACGTGACTAGAAAGGACTCCACATTTTCTGTGCTATAAAATGCTTGCTTAGTGAATTTCTACATCAGGCAGTCTGGCAGTGAATATTCAAAGGGAGCTGCACGTGCCTAACAGAAGTGTAAAGCTTGTTCCTCTTGTAAAAGCTGAAGTGACATTACATGAGTTGGTGATTGTTCTTGGTGAGTCTCTTTTGTCTGTCCTGGTGTATCTTTATTGTATATATTTGAATCTCACTCTCACGACAAAGCTTACGATTTAAAAAGTGTTTTATTTAGCAAGGTAACTCTAATTTTCCTCTTTTACGTGTTCAAAAAGGGCTGTCTTTTGTGAGAAATATTATTGAGCTGATACTGCTTTAAATGACTTTATGCCTCTCTTGTTCCTAATCATCCCAATAATAATGTCAGAAAAATCTATTAGAAGAATACCGAACTAAGGTACTGTCTTTCTATATATTTGTTTAACATGTCTTCGTGTCATTCTATCTTAGAGGGAAAAGGGAAGAAGAAATTGTAAGCAGGGTTGCCATGTTTCTTAGTTCTCTCTTCAGTTGTGTGTGTGTAAATGTGAGTGCTTAGGTAACCTCTGATTTCTTTTGTTCATCTGTAAGACAGGAATGACTAAAGCATTTGATTACCTTTCTGTTATAATGTGGGTAGAAAAAAAATATTTTCTTTGAGGTAAAATTGCAAGTTTTTACAAGTTTTGCAATTGATTAGATAGCAATGTGAATTATTACTGTTTCAATTTTACCCAGAAATACCTACCATGATATGAGACCAATATCACGTGATGGTACTCACCAATTCACTGGATGTACTCCTTAGTCATATTTCCAGATGGAGGCTGTAAGTTAATGTATTGTGCTTTGGAACATCAGCAAAATAATGGAACAAATTTTTCCAGTTGTGTGTAACAGTAGGGTTTAGTATATTGTGAGGTGTTTTTTTTTTTTTTTTTTTTTTTTTTTTTCATTTGGAGCATCACATACTCTGGATGAAAGGAGAGTGGTGGTCTGGAAAGGCAAATGCTGATCTGGAAAGATGTGTAGTGCAGTGTCCATCTGGAAGGTCCTTATTACATTACACACAGTTATTCAAAGAACCATAGATCCATGCCTTGGCTACTTAACAGATTAAATTTGGATATTACTGTATTTCAGGCTCAAAGCATCACAATTCATCAAAGCTTCAGGCTTCCATTGAACTCTAGTCTTGGTTTTGAAAATTCATTTGGAATTAAATTAGCTGTAGTGACAAAACTGTGACACTTTAACAGGAATCATCTGATGACATTTAAACATGATCATGTAGTGCTGTAATGCCAGAATTGGTTTGAGGTAAAAATCATGCCTTGAGGCAGTGTTGTTCACGAGAGTCATAAAATGCAAACAGTTTATTTGAAGAGTACTTATATTGATATGTTTTTGTTTTAATCACGAGGAGGAAAAGGATCCACTTTTGTTAGTAGCAGAGATTTGTGAAGTTTGACTTGAACCTACAGTTCTGAGTGCCTCTACATTTTTGGATCCTGACCTGGACCCTGAAGAGGATGTCTCATCTTCGTACGTTGTATTTAGACCACTGTTAGTTTGATTCATCTAAATGTTAGCAATGTTCTGAGCTTTCTTGTACTGTGTGGCTCTTGTGCATAGCCTCTTAACGTTTGAGAAGAGTATGTCAAATTGAAGCCTTGGGTCACCAGTGCTTATTAGTTTCTCTCGACTTTTTGTAATTCATTATTTTGTGAATGGACTTTTCTGAAACTAAAAATTCGATTTTAGTGTTAGAACTTGTATGTGAATAACTACAGACACTGGCATAAGCTGTTATCTCAAGTTCTAGCTCTTTTGTAATGAAGCAAATTCTACTCCATGGGCACTTGTTCATGCCCTGTACATTGCATGTGAAACCCTGGCTCTGCATATTTCAGTAGGAGGCTTACCATTCATCCAGATCTCAGCCCACATGTATATTGCTCTGTATGCATCTAATAATTCATGGCTGCTAGGTACAGTATCTGCAGTATACCTCACTTTACCATGCGATTTCTCTCCCTATGAAGTGAAACAGATTGGATGGAGAGGACATTTTTAGTGCTATTCATGGGCAAAGAACAGTTTTGTATTCTTTTGCAGCATTTACGTATATTCATTTGCTGGAAGAGGGGAACTAGTTCAAGATGCCAGATCTCATTTGGCACTGCTAGACCCTGTCAGAGTTGAAACGATTTTGGAAATATTTTTCTGTTAATTAGTCTGTTTATAAGTGGTAAATACTGTTTGAAAAACACTGTTTCAGTGTCCTTCACGGGAGAACGTTTAAAACAACTCATTGGCATCTGTGTTCAAATAATTCAGAAGATATTTAATCCAGATAAACTCCTTTACTTGTAACAGTCAAGTTAAATGTACTTATCCTTGCTTTCTTTTTTCTTTTGGGTGAAAACTAACATAGTAAAATGTACCCAGAGCTCTCAGTTATTCTATCCTATGTCTTGCTGTAGCCCTGCACAGGGTTTCAGGAGGCACAGAGAGAAGCTCTGACGTTTTGGTGGAAGCTCTGTCAGCACAACAGCTGTTTACTTTATCTATGGCTTTATCGACTAATTGTTCATGTAGTGCTTTCTGGCTTCAACTCGCTCTCGGTACTCCTGGATGTTAGTGTTCCTTTCTACCTGAAATAGCTGAGTGATATGAAAGGGGGGCTGGTAGAAACAAAGTACAACCAAAGCAACCGTTAGTATTTCTTTGCATTAAATGTTAGAGGGCATAGCTGGAAAGCTCACATTCTGTAACCTGTTCTGTTCTTAGGGGTTTGGATATTTAAAGCTGTCACTGACATATCCCATCCAACCTTCCACCCTCTTGAAAGTAAGTTGTGGGTTGCCAGCCTCTGTTAATTTCTATTAATTTTTGAAGACATCTTTGGGTTTATATTGAAATTTAAATTCTAACATGCTACAATGTAAATAGCACTATATATGCATGTAGGGTGAATATGCATTTCTGCCTTTCTGCCTGCTTCCCCCCCAGTCATAACTTAAAACTAAAACTGAAATCAAATAGCGTAAGCTTTAAGGAAATAATTTTGGAGAAACAGAAAATGCAAAACACATGGACTACTCAGAATGTGAAGACTTAGTGAAGAAATCTTTCTTCACTGGAAAAACTAACTCTAGTGGGTTTAGTAAGCAACATTTCAAAGCAGTTTGAGATGAAAGGTCTGTGGTCTAATTCGTTACATATGTGATATTTCTTAATGGATTGGTACTATAGTAAAAAAGTCAGGGAAATAATATTTTTTTAGTTTTTGGCCTGATTTGGTAGTTTAAAAATCAAGTTTAGTCACAATGTTATCTGAATGGCAAATATCTGAATATCAGAAAATGACATTTAGATTAATTGGTTAGCAATCTTTGCTATAATACCTTCTTAAAATGGGGCTTTCTCAAGCTGTAACTGTTTTAGCTGAAGTTTTCCATGCTGCATATTTTCTGACTGATTTGAGAAAGTTTCTGTGAAGTGGTTCAGTTGTTTCCAAGAACAAAGCCAGCTAGAAATTGAGTTCTAGCCAATTAGAATCACTTCCATGAGCAGATCTACTTGGGTGAAATCCTGTGATTTTCACTGTTAGAGGCAAAGATAAATGGTGTTTTCTGTAATCTCTTTCTGAAGTGATGATGATGTATGAATGCTAGCATTCATTTTTACTAAGATTCATGACTGCAGATAACTCCTGCAAGCACGTCCCTGCGTTTAAAAAAAAAAAAAACACACATAAAAATGGGGATAAAAATGTTTGTGAAGGCATATAACTTTTGAGTTAATTCCATGAATAATCTATTCAAAGTTGCCAGAGTTCTAAGTCTGAAAATTGTGTCTAGTCTGTTCTTAATTCAGCTGCCACTCTCTCAATTCTGTGTTGTTCTGAGAATGTTGTCTTTGTGGAGCACGCTGCATCTCAGATAAAGGTGACGTGTGTTTTCTTGGGGATGATTCCCTTTGACTGTCATAAGCCATCATAGCCCCACCTTTCAGGGCAAAAGCTGGGGAGCCAGGGAGGCTCTTGTGTGCTCTCAGAATGCCTCCTTCCTCTTTTTCCACTTCATGCAGAAAAGGGGGAGGAAGCAATCTTGGGGCATGACAAGAGCTAAGGAACAGGTGGTTATCTGCAGGTCTGCTGTCTCATTTCATACACAGGATGGATAGCTTCCTGGGAAAAAATCCCAGATTTTGTTTTGAAGGCCGTTATTGTCTGTGGACTTCTGCTTCATTTGTTACAGAAGCAGAAGGTGTGTAGATATAGCAGGCTCAGCATGGGTTTAACTTCTTTATCTAGACAGAGAGGAACTTTGGTATTTCAGAGCATAAATAGCCTCTGTGGCTGTCACTGTTTTGTTGTTATTTTTTGTACTTGGTGACAATGTCCTGGAATATTTTCAGTAGCCCCTCAGGAAGACCACATGAGTGGCTCATGAGCCAAATGCAAGCTACAGAAAGGAGATAGGTAGGGGTTATATGGTTCAGAGCATGTTATGTTACTACTCAGAAACTTCCCTTGGCATTCAGGACTTCATTTTCTGAATCCCTTCTTTGTCTTTATTTACTGTAGCTGGATGAGTTTGCAGATTAGCTTGTAGCTCATGGAAGGAGCAAAGATTGTAGGAAGATAAAGGTAGTTAAAGGAGTTTAGTAGGGCTCTGGGGAGTTATATTATGTTCTTGTTCCTGCCACAGCATTAGTGTGATGCTGGAAAGAAAACAGATTTGTACATTATCCTTACATACTTTTTTTTTAAAGAGCTGTCCTTAAAGTAAGCGAGAGATTTACTCTGAACTTATGCTAATACTGTATTCTTCAGAAAATCAGGCTATAAGTTTTCTAAATAAGGAGTCTGTATTAGCAGATACTTCTGAGTTTAGTTACTAATTTAGCAGTACTGCAGTTCGCACTCCTAAAAATTATAGAAAATTCTGTTCTAGGAAAGTGCTGTGCAAGTAATTTTATTAATATTTCTGATATGCTCTGTATAGTAGCAAGAAAAGCTTATTGGAATAGAAATAATTCTGTGCAACACTTCAAATAGTCTTGAATTAGTGTATAGGTTATACATGATGGTAAAGAAATGGTGAGCAGCTGTCTATTCTTCCAGCCGTAGGAAGAAGTTATTTGGAAGAAAGAATATGTCATTAAAGGCCGTATCTTAATGCATATGTATGTGGGGATGAATTAAGTTTAAGTCTGGATTTCCTTATTACTTTTTTTAGTGCTTTACTTGGCAAATGTAACATTCTTTTTGTGAAGAAACCTTCTGGCTCATTGTAGGCTATTCCTGCTGCTTTTAATATCCTTTGAGATTGATTCATGAAGTGCCAACATCTTAAGCTGTGGAAAAAGAGTAAGAATCTTAAAGAAAGACCCTGGTACATGGGAATGGATTTGAACTTGGACTATTTCAGTGCCACTTTCATCAGAAAGACATGTCATGATTCAAAGAACCTTTGCCATTAAGTAAAGCTATCAACTCGAGCAGTTCTATTTTGATCAAATACTGATAGCATTAGTGTGCAAAGAGTATAAAGAAAGTGTTTGGATCTGGCTTATTGGAATATTTCAGAAAACTAGTAGAGGTTTCTCAGGTAACTTTTCAACATATCTATACGTGATAACTACTTGGCAATATTTTTCCTCCAAGTGGGTAGATGAACTTGAATGTTTTTATTTTAATGACATTCAAGTGACTTGTGTCTTGGTGTAGGATAGGTCAATATTTGTTTACATTTCACTAGCTGACAGTTCCACACAGAAAACGATGTGTGGAAACAAAAGAAAACAGAAGTGAAAAGTTCAGTGGAAGAACGTTAGAATACCTGGTGCATCTTCAGGGGATGGTGGTGGACCCTCAATACAACCCACTTCAAACAGTGCGTGTTTTGGAAACTTAGCAGCCACAGAGGTAATAGGAAGAAGGACCTGTGACCTTTTGGCTTCTCTTCATTAGTCCTTGAACAGACTGCAGGACAAAGAAAATCAAAGCTATGCTTCCTTATAAACTAGGAAAGTTAAGTGTGGCCATTTTTCTGGCTTGCTGCATGTGCTCTGAGTAGTTTCAGAAGTATCTCTGATTTAGAAGCACATTCATAGGATGACTTTCAGTAGGTTTCAGGTGAGATAAAGCCTCTTCATTGATTATAGGGAGAGCTGAAAGAGCACCTCATTTAAACAACTAAATGTAGTGGAATTAATCTGTGTAGGCTTCTATCATTTCCTGCTTTATTACTTTCCATTTTTTTCCCAACAGATTTCAGATCTATAGAATCCCTTAAAGTTATTTGCCACTCCCAGGGAAAGAGGATTCAAAGCATTGCAGAAAAGGCTGAGTGCCTTCAAGGTGAAGAAATGGTACTGACCTGTGTTTGGTAAGAAAGTCAATACTGTACGAACCTCTCCCAGTTCTTAATTTAATGCATTTCTTTAAGGCAAGAGTGGAGTAGAGACAACCTATTTGCAGACTTTCTTGAATGGTTTTTCCTGATTGTTTTTGTAGGAAGAAGTTACATGGAAAGCTGACTGTAAGGAAAACTTTGTTCTTTGAATGTCAAGGTGGTAATAACATTCAGAAGGTAGCAGATACAGGGCACAAAGGCACTCAATTTTTTTTTTTTTGTGTAAGAGGAAAGAATCAAGTATTTAGACAGAAAATCAGAGGTATCTTTAAGAAGTCTATTCAATGGTTACAGAGTTTCTGGATACTTTATAGAGTTCCTGTCAGTGCCTTACATGATGGTATTTTCATCTGCTTACTTGCACATTAACATCAACTGCAGTGCAGGAGGTTCCTTAGCTGATAAGTCAGATTTTATCCTAGCGTGCTTTTTGCAAGAGGACTTCCTTGAAAGAAAAAACAAACAACTTTGTAGGCTGTTCTGCTTTTACCACATTACCATAGATTGTCTTTTTTTTGTAGTTCTGATAGCTTATTAATGTTTTCTGGAACCTGTTTTAGTTTCCTCAGACTTACCTTATTTTCTCACTTCCCTCTTGCTCCCCTTAAATGTCATCTATTTAAAAAAAAAAAAAGTAAAAAAAAAAAAAAATATAGGGAAACGTGGTGGTGTTCAAATAATTGTAACTGAGAACAGAGATCTTTGATTTAGACAGTGCAGCAATGCAGTCTGTTCCAGAAGCATAAGCTTTCCTTTGATAAGCAGCATTGACCCCGAGGGTTTCTCATAAGTTCAGTGAGTGATAGCACGGAGTGGATGCATCATAGTATGTCATGAAACCCAGACTGAAATCCAGAGCTTAAATACAGACAGTGAACCCAGAAGCTCTGCTTCATTCAGGTCTGGAAGATCTGTAAAGCACATGGGACTGTCTGCTCTGTACATAGAACAGCTCAGTATATCACCAAAACAACATCAGGCAGCTTAATTTGCTGCTATTCCTGCTCAGACAGCCTACCCACATCCAGTTTATGAGTAGACACATCTGCAATTATGCTGTGCTTCTTGCCAATCCCTAGACCTGTCCTTGAGAGCTGTGTAGACACAGGCAGTGAGCCCTGTTACATACGAAGGCGAGTCCATCAATTCCATGCCATGGGTACCAGATGCAGGTTTGGGTTCTGGCCAGATTGCCCTTGGCAGGACAAAGTTTATTGCCTCTTGTTTTATATTTTGCTTGTTTTTTAAATGTGGCCATTATGTTGGCCAAGTTCCCATAATAAATTATTTTTATGTACCTAATTCGTTCTCAATGAAACAGACCAATCCATTAAGGATCCTGCACTAAAAAACTGTAGCTCATTATGTGTTCTTGTGGTGTATGACATCAGTAGAATGCCACAAGTTAATTACATTCTTAATTCCAGCTTTGTATTGAATTAGGGACCTATTATACATAGAATAATTGAAAACCTGCTGAGATCACGTCTGGTAACATCTAATTGTATCCCATGACATTTTTTTCCCCTAAACTTTAAATAAAAACTGGTATTTCATTTAGCATGGTTTTAATTAATTGACAAGAGAAATGTAATTAGAGCGGAGGCAACAGACCAACTATATTTAAAATAATCACTCCAAAATTAATCACATTTGGGGGAAACAATTAAGTTTCCAGAGCAGGAGCTATTCTGTTGCACTTCTGGAAAAACTTTGAGCAGGCATGATTGAAGAAAGGAATTGCTGCTTGTAGAAGAGAAGAAAGATTTAAACATTTGGAGGTATTGAGTGATCTTTCAACCTAAGGAAACTTGATATCCGTGCAGCTTCAGGCATCAGAGAGCTAGGAAGAGAACTGAAACCTAATGGTTTTCAGAATATTGAGAGGGGCAGGACATAGCTGCATTGTACTAGGAGCAGAAGTGGTTACTGGTGGCCTGAAGAGCTGAGAAGCTTTCCCAGCTTTTCTGGACTCCAGTAGAATTGCCTGCTAGCTGCCAAGAGCAGAAGAGAGTTTCACTTCAGCATCAGTGATTACGCTTGTGATTTGGGCTCCTTGAGCTTTCTGCCGTGCTTCCCAAGGCCCAGCTGCCATGGAAGTGGTAGGAGTTTTGTGGAGGCTGCTTTGCCATCTACCATCAAAAGAGCACTATTGGAGGTAACAGGAAAATGTTTTATTTCCTCCTTTTTTTTCTTTCTGAAAATATTAGCACATTCCTGCTCTTAATATCAAGACCCAATAGTTAGCTAAATTAGGCAGGATCAGGGAGTGAGAATGGTGATTAGCAGGAAAGCACGTTGCTCATCTTTTCTTCAACAAAACCTTGTCTGTGATCTCAAGCAGAACTAGATTTTAAAGTTATCTGAGGATATGCTTCTGAACAGTATTTTCAACATCAATTTCTGATGCTAACATATAAGCAGGAGGTTTGGATCTGTTTTGGGAAATTATTCTTATATACATGTAATATATATTATATATACAGAGCTGTTTATTTAAATCAGCCTGCAACAAAGCTTTAATTCCAGGATGAAGAATGTCACTTTGTTTGCGGAAAGATTCATTTGTTTCAGGACATAACTATATTTCCTGATTGTAGCCTTAATTATAGTACCTAACTTCTTTCTGGTTGGTATCTTCAAAATTAATTTGCACCTATTTGGGCTTGTCTATACATAAATATGCATATGCTTTGTTTATAAATGGAGAGCATATGCAAGGATAAAAATGATGCATGAGAGCAGGTTTACGAGATCTCGCTGTGCTTGGACACAAGCAGAACTGCTGGGTACATCAACTGCAAACTGGCTGGCAGCCACAGCACACAGAATGGAGGGGATGTTTGCCTAAAAGACTAGATTGTGTCAGGCGTGACTAAGCAGGAATTTTAGCTAAAATGTGTTAGCAAATTGAATGCTTAGAGGAAAATGAGAGTGTTCATGGTCTTATCTTTGTTCATTTGAGACTGGATTTTATTTTTTTAATATAAAAATCAATGGGGGGAGGAAAAAGCCTCTGCAGGGTGTTTCCTGAGTTTTAGAAATGCTGATATAGGTGAGTGAATATTTTGCTTTTGCAGTTCCTTTTGGAGTATGCATTCTTTTTTAATATCCTTGTAGCTCTTGGAGCACAAGACTGTCAGTTGGATTGTGTTTTTTAAAAACAGAAAAACTTTAATTACCCACATGCACTAAACAGGCCCAGTGAGAGTGAGACTGGGTAAAGGGAGGGCACTTGGAGCTTACTTTCTGATTGAAAGGTGTAATGAAGGCTAACAGCCAATGCTTATTTTACTTTATGGATGGTGTTCTTGAGGAAAAGAGTTGCAGGACCTGTGTTCTTCTCAATCCCTAGGCCTGTGGGAACGGCTGCTGCAAAGCCATAGCTTGATGGAATAAGCTATTCAGCAGGGCAACTAGCAAAGAACTGACATACTGGTATGTCAGAACTGGTATAGATTTCCTCCCTTTGGTGTGGGACCTTTATGATGGACTAAGATAGTACTTTTCTTAACCCCCCTTTTTCCCAAGAAATTATAAGAATTTGAGAGGAAGTGTGTGGCTTACATTTTTCATCTTGACATCAAAAAATACTTTCTACCAAGTAGAGGTCTGTAGCACCTCTCAGTTGTGCTCAATTGTGTTAATAGATGAGAACCTCTGTTGCTATAAGGTTTCTGAAAATCTGTCCTTTTTAATTAATAAACAGGGTGAGTACATTGCTGAAATACATGACTCTGCCCACTCGATCTTTTATTCGTTTTCTTTTATGGACTGCTATGTTCTTTCCTCATTACTTTTCTAATATTAACCTTAGAGGGTATGTATGCAAACTGGTGAACAAACCACTACGTGCATGTTTCTGTAATCTGGATAGACTTGGTATGTAAAACACTGCTGCTCTACCAAGGTTCTGGGAACTTCTAGAATGTAGAAAACAGGGATGCTGGAGCCTCACAAATGTTTTAAACAGTAAATCTTCTACCGCTTTATTTCCCACATTCCTGGGAATATGGGAAAAGAGCATTTAACAATGAAGCAGACACGAAATACTGTGGTTAAAATAACAAAAAGTAAACCTATTAGCTAGAAAACCATTACCTGTCACCGAGCTAGTGCATTGAGCCTAGCCTAGTGTGAACAATTATTTTCATTATATCACTGGGATAGAGCTGAATGACTTGTTTCTGTGCTATGAATAGCAGGAGTCGATTGGAGGGAAGCAGTGTCAGAAACCTTATGTAAAGCCTACCTGTGGGATTTGCATTTCCACAAAATTCGCGTCTTGTTGTTCTGAAGTCAGGAAACACACTGTAGGAATGCTGATTATGCATCAGATATACATTACAGACCCAGAATATTTGGCATTGAGATCAAATTTACATCCAGACAGCTTGCACAGAATCCATGTTCTGTCGAGGAGATAAAAGAAGGGGACCAGTAGCCTAAATTGGTGAATTCAGCAAAGTTGATTTTTCTTGACAAGTGATTTCTGGAGGTTTCCCATCTCCTGAAGGCTGCAGGAGTAGTTATGTAGAATAAACTGACAGTAATGGGCAACTGTCTTTCTCATCTCTGTCCAGTTTAGCTTAGGCCTTCCATTTTTCAGTGATAATACTAAATGAAGTACGAGCTGGACAGTGGCCAGGTGTCAGCACATGGCAGAAGGTTTTAATTCTGCTTTTAGAAACTAGATAAGTAGTGCACTAATATAAGCTAATATAAGCACGACTCCCTTCTCAGTTGGACAGCTTGAGTGAAGATGAGCGTGACACTGCCATATCGTCGTGTTTTGTGTTAGAGCTTGTTAAAGCTGTAATTATTACAGCTGTCTCTAACATACTGTCACAGTATTAAAACATCTATTTGATTATATGCAATGACAGTAACTAGATAATAATTCTCTGAAGATTTTTGCCTCTATTATATATGTTTTTCCCTGTTGTTCATACACTGGTACTACTCAGGATTCATAAATGCTGTTGTTCTCTTCCATCCCCCTTCCAATTTCAATACTGAAAGCTGTGTTTCTGAGTAATCACGAAGTTGTGCATTTAGCTGCTTCCTCTCTAAGATTCCATAATTTCTTGAGATGCATTGCAGCCACAATGTATGCTGTATCTCGTGCCCAGAACAAGCTGATTATGCCGTAGTATGTGCATTCTGATGATTCGTAGAGACATCTCCTGGTTTCAGTGGAGAAATTAAAACCAGAATGCCTCTGAAGGCACAAATGGACTGAAATTGGTGTTTTAACATTAACTGAAGTAGTGCTTTTTAAGCTGTCTTTTTCATTCTCTGCAGTTTTTAACCCCTTCCACTCTTCAGCAAGTCTTTGTTCTTGGGTTTGTTCATAACCTTCTGTTTTATAGGGGAAAGATTCCTTTGTTCTGTGGCTCCTAATTTTTTTTTTTAAGTGAGTTTATGGCGAAGTGTTCTGGAGAGATCAGTGCTGAAAAGAAGTGACTATCTTTCACCTTGAATACTTTTGTTATGGAACATGGGGATTTCTCCACAACGACATGCTGATTACAGATGTGCCTGAAAGTCATTTCTTGCATTTTTGGCATTGAGAAATTTTAGAATTAGAGCCTGTTTTTTTTTTTTCAAAGGGTAGTGGTTTGAATGGATTAAAAAAAAAAAAAAGAGGAGTCTAAAAGGTCTGACTATGAGTGCTGGGTAGGTGCAGAAAAGAACATGCTGCCCTTTTGACTGAGTTACTTGATATAAAACCGGACAAAGCTGTGACAGTGCACTCGGAAGCAGTCTCTGAGTCCTTTGCCAGTCTGCTGTTCACCAGCTGAATTTAACTATGGTTCCTCCGATTAGTGAATAGATTTTCCTCAGATTCTCTTATTTCTGGTTTCTTCCCCAGCTTTTTTTTCTGTGGAAGACAAAATCCATCACAGGGACTTAGATTTATTAACTGCTGCCTGAGTCACTTTGCATGATGTCAGGGGAGGAGAGAAACTGATTGTATCCTTAGAACTGGTTTAACAAAGGCTTTGGATAATTCCTGAGGTTTTTAAGATGTTGGGTTGGCTTAAATGATTAGTGTGAAAGGTTCAAAGAAGACTTTAAATATTTAAGGCTCTATTCTGTCCTTGCTTGTACCCTTGCTATTTTCACATTCTCTGGATTCACTTTTTTTCTCTGGATTTTCACATTTGAATGAGAAAGTAATTTCATGTCTCTCTCCCTCCCTGTCTTTCTGCACTCTCCCCCATTCAGCCTGCACAGAGTTGGTATTCTCTCTTCCAGCTGTTACTGAGGATCTAGGGAATGTTGCCAGGTACGTAGGAATGGGGGAAGGCAGTGTCTAGAAGGGGGAGGAGTGGATCCAAACAGCACACAGCACATCATTCCGTGCTAATCACCAGTGTGATGATAGATACCCCTGAAATAAGCAGATCCCTTCATCTTTAGCAGCTCAGGATTGGAGGCAGAATATTTTGCTCTCCACTCCTCCTCTTCATCTTGCTATCCCCCCCTTTGGAAATCACCATTCCTTTCCTGGCAGAATCTGTTCTTTTTCCATCTCCCTGTTTGTGATGCCATTTAAATCTCTTCATATCTTTTTTTTTTTTTCTCTGGGAATACCTGCAGTAATGCTTGTAACTTCATCTGCTGAGAGAGCGCTTATTTATGGGTGGTGATTCTTCCCACAGTGATAGACAGAGCTTAGCATGGGGCAAGGAGATGATGACTAGACAAACAGGGAAGTCCGACCCCATGCTATTGATATCTGCCACCAGATGAAGATCAAAATTTATGACCTCTAAAATTTGGTAGTTGCTTAAAGAAACTTAGATGTAGATGGGCAGGTTTTGTTTGCATGTAACAGAGTTTACATTCCCTGAACAGTTGTTACTACTTTGTGTCCATCTACCTCTGATTCTCAAACCATACTTCTCAGTTGTGTGAGTATGCAATCATCTGTTGATTCCTTCTAATTCTTCACTAGGCCTGTTACTTGTGGGAGAAACTATGGGAAAAGGGATAGTGTATTGTTTGGAAGGCTTCTGAAAATACATCACTTAATGCTTACTGACAACTATTTCCATTTGACTGGGCTCACTTGGAATACCAGTGTACCTGGTATTCAGGTATCACCATTCTTGATAACAGTTTCAGTTCTCTCTCTTTAAAATGGCAGCTGAATGTTGTTATTAATGTGATCCTATTTGCCGTCTGTGATGGTGTAACCAGAAACTATTCAGTCAAGGTGAAAAGCTCACTCAGCTTGGAATTTACTCTTACAGTCCCAGGTGTAATGTGCTTGCTAGTGAAGTCTGAATTCAGTGTGGAAAGGACTTGGTCTACTCCATTCCCTTGGAGTATTTCATTAGTGAGTGCTTTTTACAGTTAACTTGTATAGCTGCACTGAGTTTCATCTATGCTAAATGGATTCCAGTTATTCCCATGACCTTCAACTCCTCTTTCAGAAGTTTATGCATCAAGGAACATGCTTTGATGCAGTTTTAAGGAAAGTCTATATCCCTCGGTGTTTTAATACCTTTACTGTATGAAGGTATTGGGGTATCTATGCAGCTTGCCAGCACGAATGGACTGGATAACAACTGGCAAATCCTGTATGCCACAGACAAGGTATCAGTCACTGTCAAGGAAGATCGCTCAACAGCTGTACTTTTTCATACTGACTCTTCCACATAAAACCACTATGAGAGTGAGGGTGTTGGGTGAATTGCTTCAGGCTGATTGCATTGGTATTAGCCAAACAGGTAGTACAGCTACTTGTCTTCTGCCTCTGAGCCCTTTCTGACAGTTGTCTTCACGCCTTGTGAGTCAGGGCTTTTCCTGTGAAGTTTGTAAGTATGATCTAGAGAAATGCTGAGTATCTATATCTCACCCAGTTGTTAAGTCCAAAGTCCAGAAAGTCTTTAAAAGAGCATTCCTAGAGTTGCTTAGAAGGGCTTTTGGGGCATAGTCAGGAATTAGCGCAGAGATGCTCTTTTTGGGCGTTGACTGTTTGGTTGCACTCAGCTGTTGGAGTGATGTTCAGTGTGATATGGCCAGATACGTGATGCAGGGTGGTGTCTGGGAGGATTATCTCAAATGTCACTTGCAAGAAAATTGATCTAATAACTGCTGTTCTGAGACAGGCTATCAGCTGAGCATCTGGTCTGCAATGTGTTTCGTTATGACCTCTGTCCAACCACAGGCAAACAACAATGGCATTATTGTGCAGGGGATAAAGGAGTATGTTGATCGCTGAAGATGCGGAGGGAGTTCTACCTCTGAAAAGCCTAGAGGAATTTTTAGAGTAGCTTTGAAGGGCATAGCACTTGGTGTGATGATTCACTATTTCTGTTAATTTGTAGTTTAAAGGTGGGCTCTCTTTATTCATACAGATTGACGGTTCTGAAGGAAGCAAATTTTTCAAAAAAAACAACAAAGTAATCCTTTTTGCTTAAGAGCATTGCTTTTCTTCCAACTGTACAGGAAGTGAATCTGATTGCTTTGTTCCTTTGCAGAATTTATTTCCTTCCTCACAGTAACAGACTTTTTCATTATGCTTTTGTTAGTAAAGATTGACATACAAGGTCCCATTTTATTATTTTTATTTATTTATTATTATTATTATTTTTATGAAATGGAATCATCTTGTTCAGGAAGACCAGAGAAAAGGGAAAAACTCTGCAGACTGTTTCCTCCACATGTCCCAAGTAAACTTTTTATTTACCCTTGTGCACTTAAATACCTGCTACTGCTTAATAAAATCACTTGGAAAATCTCCCTGGGCTGGCAAATGGTAGAGTTTGCAAAGCTGCTATTGAGTCTGTAGGATTCTGGAGCTGATGCTGAAAGGTAGGGAGCTTTGGGAGGGTCTGACCTCAGGAATCCTGGAGCTAGAGAGGGTCAGATGGGTGCTCGAGGCTATGGGTGAGAGGCTAGATTCAAGCTGTGCTTTGGAGTAAGGTGTATGATAACCGGACTTTTCCCCTCCTGGTACTTGAAAATAAAAAGAAAGTAATACCTAAATTGATAACTGACTGTGCGTGCTTTAGTGTAGCATTGGAGTGGGTCAACTAGATAGACATCATTATTCCCTTCCTCTCGTAAGAGGAAAGTTTAATTTTCCTTTATTATATCAAGATATATTGGGGAAACAGTATATTAACTTAGTTTTTCGCTTTATGTTTTCAGCATTAAAAACACCATGCTCAAATTGCATTTCTGACTTTTCCCCATGCTCTGTCCCTTTCTGCAAAAGTGCGTATATATACGTCTGTGTGTATACCATAAATATGTATAACAGAAATATTTGGTGAACTGCTTGCTTCTATGCCTGGCTTGTATTTGGCATGCACAAGTTATGTGAGAACCTGTTTTATGTTGAAAAGTGGCTGGGATGTTACTTTCAGGTTTGTTAGCTCAGTGATGCACTGGTTTACAGCCAGCAGGGATGAGGAATTGGAAGGTTGCTTTTAAACTCAATGACAGATTGCCAGGGGAACGAGGGCTATAAAGCCATTCATTTGGCTATCCTCTGGGGAGAGTCAGCCATCCATCCAGCTGAGTCAGTGGGAGCAATAAGGCAGGAGAAACCAGCCAGGCAGCCATTTAGAAAATGTGCTAGCTGCTTTGGGGGATTAATTTAGTTAATCGGATTAGTTTAACAAGTATCAAGAAGAGAACTGACCAAGTGACCACTAGATAAACTATTTTACTAGTAAGCTATATAAAAGAAATGATCAGTGATAACAGGTAGAACTTGTATTTTTTTTCCCCCGAAATAGTAATTTCAAATAATAAACATTTAGCAGCATATTTCTTTATTCCAGTGCTGTTATGCCTTCATGTTGATACCTGTATGTGGATCAATTTCAAATGGTCGACCTTATGCACTGCTTCTGAGTCCACTTTTTCCTAGATCCTCCCATGTTTCTTCCTTTCATATTATTTTCTGTAGTGTTAAACATCCTTCACAAATCACCGTCTTCTCCCTTCAGGCTCACGTGGTCTAGGAAAACTCCTGATACTTTCACATGTGAGTGATGAAAATGGTTGTACTGTATTCCTTGTCACTTTGTTATTCTGCTTTCCTCAGTGAGGAGCCAGGCCAGCTTATGTTACAGTTGATAAGAAGCAGGAGGTGGGTAGGAATTTGCATGCCAAGGAGAGTGGCGCTTAAAAATGGGCTTATGAGCTCAGTCAAAACTGAATTGCAAAAACTGTGTTCCTAGAGACATCAAAAACATAACTTTTTTTTTTTTAAAAGGAAATAGAGAACCAGAAATGTAAGTTATTGAGTAACTGCCTCATTTATCTGTATTTTCTGTAAAACCTTGCGTACAATTAAAATGCCCCAGAGGTTTAGCTGGAGGCAAAAAATCATAGCTCTACCAATACTGAGGGAGCCCTTTGGCTTAGACCAGTTGAATCTGATGTTACATAAAAAGATGTTAATGAGGAAGACACTTAAGTTGTTTATTTTTATACTTTTTTTTTAGTGGAAGAAGCCTCTTTTCATTGCTGGTATTTGATATTGTAATCAGCTGTAAAGAACATTTAAGCAAATGGAGACATCCATCCAGCTATGTTTTCTGCTTTTGGTGATTTGAACTTGTTTCACTAAACTCTTCAAATGCATCCTAACAAGCTAAATCAGGTTGCAGTGTTCATTACACGGAATAGCATCCTTCACGATGAGTGTTTCAGTAGAAATCAATACAGAATAATGTACAAGTTAGAAGTATTTTGAAACCCTTTTATTAATAGTAGGGAAGCTTCCCCCTTCCCTCCCTGAGTTCCTTAGGTTGCTTTACTGTCAGACATGCATTTATTTTGAGACATTTTCATTACTTTTGTTCAGTAGGAGACTAATTGCATGAGCTCACATACTGTATTTTGAGGAATTAGCTATTAAATAGTAGCAACCTAAAATCTTCTTTGATTGATTACATGTAACTGTCTGAAATACAACACTAATTCAATGTAACAGTTGTTGCTTATGAGTTGAAAAAGTAATTTATTCTGTTAATAAAAAAATCGTTATACACTTGCAAGGAAGAAATGTTAGATTCATTCTTTTTACTGTACATTTTTATATCTTAATCCTGTTCAAATTTCTACTGTAATATTAAAAAAAATCTAATCTTTTCATGAAGATGACTTTGAAATCCTTTGCAGTGGGAAAAAAAAAGGACAAAGAACTGCCGAACAGAAGTTTTATTCTGTGAATGTAAATAGGTTCTGCACCATAATTAGTGTTTTTACGAGGGCTGAACTGGAGGCACTGTATTTTCATGGGAAAATCCGTTTGATGTGTACCATCCCTAATTTCTGCAGTACTGAATAACCAGGCTCTAATTCTGCTGTAATGAACCATGTGTTAATGCTACAGCCTTCTGTCCAGCCAGAAGCCAAAACACCATGTCTGACTTTGTAATGAATCTTGCAGTCATCTTGTTGACTCCATGGGTAGGCTTTTGTTCCAAATCTGTCCACAAGTATGGCTAGTTTTTATTGAAACTTACAATGCATCCTACACTTGTGCTTGGGTTTACCCAATTTGCTAACTTTCTGGAAAGTGTGAATGTTTCGTACCCTTTAGGGTGTTTCCCTGCTGGTTTTCAAACAACAGAATTTAAAACAGTGGAACTAACTAAAGCTGTTCATATTTTGCAGTTTAGTTTTCTTTGATTTATAATTTTACAGGTTTTTTTACAGGTCTTTTTAAACAGAACTAACACAGTTCAAGGTTTGCTGTGTATGTCTAGGTGGGAAGGAGTATTCTTGCAGCTGCATTTCTTGGTATGTCACTTAATGAACACTTTTCTGTTCTGATCAGTAACTCATGTATTTTTTTCCTCAGATTAACTTATTTTCCACTACCAAGATGATTATTCTTTTTAAACTTATAAACAAAATGTGTTGAATTTGTCATGTTAACAGCATGGATACAGTTAGATCAGGAAGATGTGGACTGGGTTCAGACACAACTGAGTTTTGGAAGTGACATTCAGATCCTGATCAAATGTGCAGAGCTTAAGTAAATGCTATCATTCCTTCCCGGCAAAAAGTGCGTGAAGTGTGCTCTTCAAGCAGCCATCAGCAGGCCTGCATACTGTGTGTGGATGGTGTGGTGTCATCCTACTGAGATGGCCACCCTTGTGGCTGGGAGAGACCTTTCGTGTGCCCATGTCCAAAGCCTCCCGGAGGTACTTTATAGCCTGCAAACTGATGCAAAGCCTGTATGAGCTGTGCAGAAGTGCTGTTGGTGGCTCCCACTGGATGTGGGTAAAGAATGTGAGTGCAAACTGATTTCCGCTGTAAATATTGGTCTCTGAGGTAAGTTTCTTCTGAGTTTTGTTGATTTGCAGGCGTGTGTAGCACTGTAGGTTTACATATAGAGTCTAACCCAATTCAAGTGAGCACTTGTAGTCTTTGTCTGCCCAGCTTCTCTCCATTGGCATAGTTGTTGCTCCTGAGAGTATGTGTTCATTCATTGCATCTCAGTGTGGCAGTCAAAGAATTAATTACTCTGAGAAGGGACAGGCCTCTTCTAAGGAGTTTCACAACTTCAGCTTTTAATGGATCTCTCCCCCCTGCTGGGGCTGCACCGCAGCTTGTCAAAGCATTCGCAGCGGCTGCACGGGTCAGTGGCTCCCAATGGAGAGACAGTGTTAGAGGAGCCGCGACACTGGTTCCTAAGGCTGATTTACTTGGAGCTGGGGGCAGCGAGGGAACAGGGGGAAGGGAAACTGTAAGCTCTTGGGTCATTGTTCACAGGAAGCAGGTTTTAAAATTCTCCTTTAAGGGGGGAAAAAAGTACTATACTTAAACTCAGGCTACTTGTACATTCAAGCATTAATCTCACTGGTTGCTTCCTAAACTGATTGCCTAAATGGCCTGTCTGCAGTGGTGCTAGATGTTGTTTCATTATCTAATGTCACTTATTGATTTTCATTAAAAACATGTCAGCATTGATTTTTCTAAAGCACCCTCGGAAATGCATTCTGACCCTTTTTTATGTTGAATCTACTGCAGAGTCTTCCACTGAATTAATCTAAAGCGGGATTATTTTCTGACTAAGAAAAGTTGATTAAATATTTTGATGTATGAGTGGTTAAGACTGCTTTAAGAACAAAGCATGCCACGGGGAAATGAACTGAGACACGGGAAATGCTGAAAGGGAGGATGCTATAAAACAGGCACTTTGTCCATTCATGCATTGTTATTTAAAACTAGCGATGTAAATCAGTTGAAGATCTGGTCTGTGCATTACCATCGGTTTACACACCGGGTTGTATTGATGTGATGCTGATATGGGAAAGGAAATATTTTTATGTATAGTTAAACTATACCTGTCTTTTTTTTTTTTTAATCTCTTGAGTTTTCAGGGAGCCTAGCATATTTGTTCCTTGATTGTTAAAATGCTGATGATCACTAACTTAAATTGATCAGCTCTTTTTGTCATATGCCTGTGTTATTTTCCTGCTCTCCTCCTGTGGCTCATCGTGCTTATATTCATATTTGCAAATCAGTAACAAGATGTATGTAGTGATGAGCGATGACATGAATTATTCTGCAGACCTTTGTGGGGTAGCTCTAGCACAGCTGCCTGTGACTGCGGGACATCACCGGTCCAAGACTTGTGCTTATATTCCTTCAGTAGTTAACACTTGGGACTATTTTGATAAAAGCTTAAGTTAGAACAATTGTTTGTTTATTTATTTTTCCACAGAAGTGACAAACAGCTAAAGATCAGTGACTGGGAAGTTCTGGTGAGTTGGCAACTGAACTTGAAGCTGTGGCATCGTTTGGGTAGCAGTGGGCTGTGGTATTTCAAAATCATGACCAAAACCAAAAGACTTTTGAACGTTCTTTGTGTATGTCTATTTGTAAAGATGGGTAAGATTTTCCCTAAAACTTTGGATTTTCCCCTATAAAACCTGTATTTTGGGTAGATCATTTCTTATTTGGCATTCCTTATAGAATCCTCTATTTTGTGGCAGAAAATGTGGTCCCAGACTTCTGCACAGCAGATTCTCATCTCCTGGAGAAACAACTCTGCATTTAGCTAATTATTAGCCTTTTTTGCCTGCCTTAGGTCCTAAGATTCATGAAGAGAAATTTAGCATTGTGTTTTGGGGGGGGCGGAAGGATTTTGATGTGTTTATATCTACCTGTACATGATATACACTGTTGTTACTCTCTTTCAAATGATTCCTGTGAGAATGCGTTACTTGAATATTAGTAACGTGGCCAAACCTGATGAGATAATTTCTCAGGTGACAGAAATAACTCTTTTGTTATCCGAATATCCCCCTGGCTTCTGCTTAGTCAGCGAAGTGCTTTAAGTTATTTGATATACTCTAGGGAAGAAAATATATCATTGATAGAAGGGGACATTGAGAAACTCAGTATGGATGCACAGTGTGATGCATAGAAGTCTCCAACTCAGTGATGTCCTCCTAATATCCCTTCTGTTTGAGGGTGGTGGTGGGGAAGTACAACTGGAGCCCTTGTGGGGGCAGAGGATATTTGCTGCCTTAGGAATAATGCTGACCAGGTGTGGCCAATGGGGTATGCATTACAAAGCTGTAGAGTACAAAGCTCATGACTCTCCTTCTGGGGATGAGCCTGCCAGACGGCTGGAGCAGTGTCTGCTGCAGCGGTTCTTGACCTTTTGATCACAGATACGTATACCCCAAGGGAAAGTCTCTGAGTGCCTCTCCACATGCTCCTCAGTGGATGGCTCTTTAAAAACTCTACTGAGATCATGTATGCCTCATCTCTATCTAATTGTGTTCACTTTTTTTGTCTTTTCTCAGTGTATGTTCTTAGGCTGTCTGCCTTTTCTTGGTTTCTCTGTTAATCTGCAGTCGTCATGTTCATTTTACTCTTACTAATGCATATTGTTATGCAGCACGATAGATTTTTAGGATAGCTATCCTTATAAATCCTTGCTTTTTAAAAACCTTGGGGAATCCAGCAGTTGTTTAAGCAGGACCAGCTGATGCACACAGGGCTGCTCAAACCTCCTGTGCCCTTTGCCTCTGGCAGGTATGTAGGTATCTAACAGCAGATGAACTGCTGCTGCTCCCTTGTATAATAGCAGGTTTCTACAATAGCACCAACTTCTTGCCTCTTCATAGTGCAGGCTTCACGTAAACGTAGCTATTGTTACACAAAGCTGGGACAGAGAAACAGAGTGGTCCATCAAACAGTGTCCGAGCTCTGGAGGTGGCCTTTTTCAAATGTCTCAGAGGAATGCAGGAGAAACCCCCTAATGTGCCTAGCCAATTGTGCAATCCTATACGATAGGGCTGGAGGGAAGGGACTGGATTTCTTCCCAACCCCCACCTGTCAGTCAGCTTAGCCCTGAAGGATAAGCTGATCTTTTTGAAGTTAAGGCTTAAAATTGTTGAGACTGGAGGGCATTTCTAATAGGTTACCGGGTTAGCAAAGAAAAACGTCGGTGCTGTGTATGGTATCAGCTTTGCTTTGATCAGGCATTGTTGTGTGTACACACGTGCGCACGCAACACTGATTTAATAGCTGTTACTTACCGCTTACCTCCACTGTCCGCTTGCTAAATCAGAACCAGAGGATCTGTGCAATGCAGTCCTTGAGAGAACAGATCTGAGAGCTTTTTCCAGAGGTGCTGACTAACGAAGGCTGGCTGTTTGTTGACAAAACGATGAAGGAGCAGTGTATGAACTCTGCCTTGTCCTATCTGCATGTGTATGTAAGTGCGTAAAATAGGAGGAGGATGATCTGATTTGGAGCTTTCAGTGCTAGTGAAATATGAGTAATAAAACCATAAGCTGGCACAAACCTACCAGGAGCAATGCACTGAAAATACAACTTTTGAGGGGAAACATCTTCTTCACCCCTCACAAACAGCCATACCATAAATTTTCTTCCTCTTCTGGTTTTAGTGCTGTTGTAAAAAGCCCAGGCCGGCTTTAAAAACCTAAAACTTTCTCTTACAATGGCCCGGGCTGAGCTTTGAGACACTGCCACAATTCATTGTCTGGGGAAGAACTCTTGCTGGGAAGGCTGTGATTTATATCAGCCTGCCTGTCATAGGGTGAAAGGAATGCCCAGTTTTTCATTTTGATCAAATGTTAGGTTTGAAAGCCACCCACTGCTGTAAACTCAGTTGGAGTGGTGAGATGAGATGGAGCACATTGCATGCTTTGTTGCTGAGATAGTGTTTTAAGGCTGTCTGAATCTGTTTCCCATTGCTCGGTGCAGGGAGGAAATATGTGGATTTAAAAAGAAGGGAAAATTAAACTGAACACTTTTTTCTGTACTCTTAGTGAAACAGAAAATGGGCTGAGGGCAGTTCAAGAGTACACTCACTTCACAGTAGACACTTAGAAGAAGCAAAAATCTTTGTAATTCATTTGGAGCCAGAGTAGATGAACCCGTAGTGAAGATGAGAGTGGAATTTTCCAAGGAGACTAGCAGAGATAATCACCTAGCTTCTCCTGAAAGCTGATAGACCTGTCCTTATGCCTAAAACTGGAGGGGGGGTGGGAGGAGGGACATGACTGTTTTGGTCTGTAATTGGATTTATTTTCTTTCATTGGATTTCTTCCTTTCCCCTCATCCTCTCTTTTTTTTGTCTTCTGTTTAGCAGCTATTGCCTGGACTTTCCTTTCGGAAAGGATGGATGCTGATACAGTTTTATTTCTATTAAAAATCAGCAATAATTTCTATCTTTTTCTCTTGACAGTGTTGGCAGCAGCACATAGGACTTTCTCTGGTTTTGAGTTTCATTGTAAATTTCCAACTTTGACTAGTCTTGTTAAGGTATAAAAGCATCTGATCTGAGTTTGTGGCTTTGAATTCAAATGACATTCATCTTCTGATCTTTCTTAGGTTAGTGCTCATTTTGGCTGAATTTGCTGACAATTAACATTTTTACCTCATTAATGCTACTTGTGTTTACACAGTCCTCCCTAGCACTAAATTAAATCAACACTGACTCTTGTATTAAGAATATATATTAAAAATAAATAAATCTGTGCTGTTGAGTATGGCTATAGACTATGATCTCGATCTTCAGTTTGTATAATGCCAATGAGCAACTTCTGTGAGTAAAGAAGTTTACTTACTGAGTTCAGAGTTCACTACTATGAATAAGAAAATCTTTCTTATGTACTTCTACTGGTATTAGATTTGTAAATGTAAAATTAGATGCTGTAGGTAATTCCCCTGTTCCACTACCACAAACTGTCTGAGTAGCCTTGGGCAAGTCACGTCTGCTCAGATACAAGAAGGGATAATAGTCTCAGAGGTTTAAAAATAAACATGTTCAAGATTATAAAACTGTGGTGACAGTGGGGAAAAAAAAATCTCCAGTGTACTTTAACCAGTATATTTGATCAGTCCTTCAGGTCAGAGCAGATTTAAAGGCCATCTGTGGTGTGACTCCACTGACTTACATAAACCAGGATCAAACTGGATTCATGTATTTGTGTGGTCTGACCCCTTTGAATTCTCTGGTCAAGTTGTGTTAGGAAGGGAGAGAAGCACAAAAGTTCACTTGGACTTCTGTGTGTCTAAATAAAACAAAATCCTGTCAACAGCTGACTACAGGACTCTTGTTGTGCAATTTTTATCACAGTTTCAGGAACAGAAGTAGCAAGCTGAAATGTGCCTTTCAAATTACAAATACACAATTACAAATACACAACACCTCTGAATGTTTTCTTTAGGGCAGTTACTGTGGGAATTATGAAGTAAATGATTTTTCCCATGAAATAATATACTATTTTTTAATGATAAAGCTGATGAGCTAGAGATTTAGTTATTACTTCATGAATGCCTTTTAAAAACCTTATTTTACCATCTTTATAAATTATACCTGTGTTTATTACATGTTTTCATGTTTCCAGGCATATGGAGAAGAGTTATACTATGGTCACATAATTCTGTTCCCAGCTGGGAGTGACCAAAAGGACAGACTGATTACAATACCTAAGTCTGGTCTGTAAAGCTGGTTTGCAAATGTAGAAAAAAAATGGTAATAATTCAAGGTCTGTTTCACCAGGACATCAAAGGCTGAGGTTTTTCAACATCATGCTACCACTAATTCCCAGCTGGAATGTGTTAACTGCGGCTATTATTGTTCGAAACAGCAAACAGCAGGTAATGTTGCACTGTGGAGCTGGAAATGCTTGTCAGACTTCTTACAGCTCTTGTTCTTGAAATCTGCATCCTCTTTTTCATTCTAAGGTTCAGCTGAACTCTGAACATCTGAACTTACTACTGATATTCTTGATTAAATAGCTGGTGTAAATTAGGGAGTCCTTTGAATGAATTCAAGTAGTTCCTGGAAGTTTAGGGACCTAGCTATTTCATAAAAATGCTTTCACCACAGTCCTGTGATGTAGAGTGGTCTGGAAATAGCTGGAGGGCCAGATCTGATCTCTTGTGACACTGGAATTTGTTTAGGGGAGTTCTTATGTGACATTCCCTCCCACACCTGAGTTTTGTTAGTTATATACATTTTATAGAGCAGAAAAAGAGTGCTTCTGGAAGCTGTCTTAAAAATGTGGGTTCTGAAGAGATTGGGGGCAAAGAGTGTAAATTCCTTTTAAACCCCATTTGTACAAATAATTTACAGAATAAGGATTTTGGACAAGTAAGAGGGGCTGAGGGCTAGAATGTGTGGCCTGTGTGGGATTCATGTAGAGCAGCTGAAACAAAATAGTTCATTTCAAACACCTATTGTATGGCTTTCATCTCTGTTCTCAAGATGATGAAGAAAAAGACAATTTTGCGGCTGATTAATCATTGGGAAACAGTAATCACTAATGGTGTGTTTTGGATCATTATTCAAGGACTTTCAGACAAAAATAAACAGGAGAACTACAACAGTAGCTTTCTCTAATTATTTTTCTGTGCTCAGCCCTATTTCATGTATACAGCAAACCATTTCTCTTCTTCCAATTTATTGTCAATGATCTCTGGGGCATAGATTCAAAACATCCTGCAGAGCTCGTTCTAGAAGCTGACTTGATGAGAGCATATTTACCTTTTTTTTTTTTTTTAAGAGACTATTTATTATGGAATTAGTTCAGACTCTAAAATCGTAGCTTAGATTTTATAGCCTACTTAAATGCATAAATCTGGTTGAAAATATTTTGAGACAGATCTTTCCCAGGTGTAAATTGGCACAGCCTCTCCAGAGCTGAAAAACTGTGGCGACTTGTACGTGCTGAATGTTGGACCCCTTTGATTTGTGTTTTCTCCATGTGTGTAATGCACTGAGAAAAAAGGCACCCCTCTTTAATCTGAGGAGAATTTAGACACTAATCAAGTGCTAAAGAGGCACCATGCTGAGGCTGAGAGCTAAAATCCTGAGGATGAAATCAAGTAATTGCTTTATCTTTCTTTTCAGACATCTAGAGATGCTTAGAGGCAAAACTAAAAGAAAATGAATGAATGTAACCAACTGGATTTAGCTGTGGATGGATGTATTAAACTTCCACTGAAAGCAACAAATAAGTGACATTCACTACAGCTAACAGAGGCTAACACTGGGCAACACCACACCACCATTCTCACATCTTTGACTTGGTATATCCTGTAAGTGCCCAAATTGATGGAAAATAGGCTTTATTTATTTATTTATTTATTTATTGCTGAACGTAGCTCATAATGGAAAATCTACCATAGATATTTACATTTGTTCACTAGTCAACTATGTGTCTCTAGGGTCTTTAATTTCTCTGAAATCCCTGCGCTTGCCCAAACCCTGAGCAGTGATGGCACTAGAAGTTTCTTTAGTGACTTTCCTCGTGAAAATATGCAAGACTATATGGCTCCCAAAGGAGCAAGTCAAAAAAGTCTAGGAGATAAACCAGGGAAGATGGAGCACTTCTTTAAAATGAGTCATTGAGTCTGCGTAACATCCTGACCATTTTACAGTTACGTTCTGTTGGCAGCCAATTCTTTATACTTTGTTACTGATTGAGATATTATTGGTCCTGGATGTTTTTTTCTAGCTTTTCCTGGTGTAGACAGTTTGATAGTTCTACACTCTTCATTTAGATTAGGTACAGAAAATACAAATGTTTTACCAAAGACTGAGTAACCAAGCTGTTTCCAAGAAAGAACTTCAGTGTGTAAAATTGCATGTAGATCAAACTCTTGCACTGTGTTCTGTGCGTGCAACCATATTGATGAGTAGCTTCACTTTTTCTGTGGGTAGTACCTGTTGCAAAAAATGCTTTATGCTTTCTCAGGTGTTGAGAGCCCTCAGATTCTTGTATTTTCTTGTTGAGAAGATCTAGAGGTGACTAAACATTGGGAAAGATTAAAAAAACAGAAGACTGAACAATCTGAATGTTGAGTACATTGCTGTCTGTCTTTAGCAGAAATCTGTGGGCAGACTAGTTCTTCTGTCTGAATCTGGTGTAATACAAGTAACCAAGAAGAAGCTGGTGAATGTAGGGAATGATAAGCTTTCTTCTGCCTGATCATTATATCGTCCTTGAGTTCAGGGGTGGATGGGTCTTTCTGGGATCACTTAAACTTCAAGACACACTTTCCCATTTAAAAAAGAAATGCATTAGTGATGGGAGAAGGAGCTATCTGCAGGCAGTGAATATACCGGGACCATGGGTGCCTCCCACTGCACTCCAGAGGCTTTGGTTTAATTCCAGTGACACTGGAGTCTTAACCACTCCAATTACCACTGAACCTTTAGATTCCCAGCAACTAGCAAGCAGAGAAAGCAGTTATCTGGGTAACTAGGGAATTTAACACCAGAACAGCCTTCTGTTTCCCTGGCATATTAATGTGCAATGATTATATGCCCAGAAGACTAGCTGAGTATCTGGTGGGGGGAAGGACACAGCAGCAATAATTTTAGATGTCTTACAAGGAAGAAGTAGGGAAATCCTACAAGTAGTTGGGATAGGACCTAAATTTCAAACCTGACTTAACTTCCCTGTACTATACGGCTATCTGGAGGCTTTCTTGTGGTACATGTAAAATAAATGAAGTTCATTTGTTTGATGTGGATACTTATAATTGTCCTTCACATAACAGAAGAACCATTCAAAACTGTTTTTCTTCCTGATGGCTGAAGTTGTGTACAATTGCTGCGTTGGTCCTTCTATACTATACTTTTAATAGATTCTGGGTTTGTTTTTGCCATGAGTTGGGCAAGGTTTCACCTGCTCCTCAGTTTTACAATCTTAATAAATAAATAAATAAATAAATGCTACTGACTTCCACTGAAAAGGGAAGTGGTGCCGAAGTATAACAAGTGATTGCATCAGGTTTGCATTTCTAGGCATAGATGATGTATCTAACAGATTTCAGCCATTCAGATTTTACTAAACAGCGTGATTAAAAGTACTTTTGGATAAAGGAAGGGGAACATTTATTATGCTCTTCCTTTTTGTGGAGATGTAGACATATCGATACATCTGTGCTAAGTCTGACTGTATGCAGAAGTTGGATAGATGATGTAAATAATGAAAATGCCACAAAACCAGTCTCTGTATTATCTTTCATGTTCTAGGATGAAGCTACACTTTTCTCCATGCATATTAAATCCAAAACTGATTCTGGAAAGCAGTTCATCCTGTTCATCTCTCTAGCAAGCAGCGTGAAGTGAGATTAAAAAAAACCTTGATTCAGTTTTAACTTGTTGGACTACAATATGGGATTTAACTTTGATGGTAGTCTAGCAGTTAAATCTTCAGTAATTTTTTAGTATATAGTGGTAAAGTTCGACTATCACTTACATTTAAGAAACATGTTAGGAAATACTTAAAGCAGATTTCTCAAAATTTCTTTGGCAGACATATTGTGACAAATAAGGAAATATTATAAATATTATGTATTACAGTGCCTCATCCAGTCTCCCAGGTGCACTGTGAAAAAGGAGAGACGTGCCACAAGTTCATTCTCTTTGCCCATGGGGCTGGCTTTTTTTTTCCTGGCGCAATTGTCTTTTTGCTTTTTGAACTCCATTCCTTTGCCATTGATTGCCACATATCGGAAGGCCTGACACACCCACTTCTCCCCTCATATCTGTAGTTACAAAAACCTACATAGAGCTAAACCTACTGTGGAAACCTGCTGGTTTAATTTTGGTGTTGGTCAATTGTTTTCAGCTGCTTCACCCAGCCACCAAGTATTTCAGGATGCTCTTACAGTAGATGAGGGAATTGTGGGAGATGGGAATAGGAATTTGTATGTAAAAGGTGGGATTTGTGGGGACTCAGAAGTAAAGATCAGCTGGGTGAAATGTTCACTTCTGATGATTTACTGCTGAGAGTGCATTTTTAGTTGGAAAGGCTGTTGTGAAGGTTGCATCCAAGTACATGCTCTGAAGGACTGAAAAGGTGGTAGTGCTGTATATTTTTCTTGTCTTTTCTCCAGAATACCGAAAGCAACAATAGAAGTATGGCTAGGAAGGATATTGCCGCAGGTTAGCAGTCTACATGTCAGTCACGGTGAGAGTTTCATCCTGCTTCATGTGAAGAGTAAGATCCTGACTGCAAGTAGTTACTACTTAAATGAGATTGAAAACAATCAGTGTTTAGTGTCCTAGTGAATGATCTAAAGATGGAGGAATAAAATCCAGGTGTGCCGATTTACGGCTTATTGCTCTGACCATTAGAGCATGCTTATCTTTTAAAGGGTTGTTTCAACTAGCAGCATTACTGAGAGCTGCAGAAGTTTAAAAAACCAAAGGGACATTTTTCTTCAGTTCTTGAGTGTTTTTTTTGTTATGAGGTTTGTTATGGTTCAGTAGAAGCTCTTTGAATTGGTGATAGCACTGTGGCTGGAAGGAAATGAAAAGAAAATGTAGAACAGGAGGAGGTTTAACGAGAAAATGTTGTTCATGCTGTTATTTGCTGGTTACAAGAATTAAGTATGTCCAAGAAGCTACCTACTTGAGTATATCATGATATGGATTCCTGCCCAACCTATACTACTAATATTGCAGCTAGGGAGCTTTCTGCTGCTATGTTAACAACTTCACAGATGCTATTAGAAAACACTTTACATAAACAAATGCCGCTAGTATTTCATAAATCTGTTGTGACTTGTTGCTACTTAAGGAGAGTCAAATGTACAAGCTGAAGGAAAATTAAGAGATTTTTTTTCTTTAACAGAAAACTTTCTGTTCAAGGAGATGAGGCTAAACCTTTCAGATACTAGGGAATGTTCTTAGTCCATAGCAGGTTCGGATACTGGTTTATGTGATAGCTAAGAGCTAGTCCTGTATTTGGTGCTGTGGAACAGAAGCTTGCCAAAGGATATTCAGGTTTATTCCTGTCATTGCTAGCACATGTATCTGATCCAGCATTCACAGGAACCATGTTTTTGTGTCCTCTGGATGAACAGAATGACCAAGGAAGATGAGTCATTTGTGCCGTGCCTGGCTGAGCCTGGTAGAAATTTTCATGAAGAATAGCTCCAGTTTGGCTACGCGTGTTGGAAGCTTGCAGGTATCTCTGACAATTGCTGTTAGTACTGAGAAATCAGTAGCATATATAACTAGTCAACATGGATTTACTGAATAAAATCAATGTATTCTTACACTTGCATACACGTTATTCCTTTAGGTTTCTAACCATGAAAAGGTATATGGTATAGGAAATAAAGTATTGATTTTCTCATTTTCTGATTAGATACAATTAAGACTTCATAATTTTCTTATGACTTGTAAGAAAATCAAAAGTGATCAAGGACTATAAAAACTCTTGTGAAATTGGGTTGCTTTGTAGAACATAGTAGCCGTCATCTTATGCTAGTTACTGGAGATATGACATTAATTGTGTTGCAGTGTTTTAACTGTGACCAAGTACCTCTGCTAGGGGCTTGACCAGCTGGTAGAAGGGTGTTGGTTGCCCTAAGATTATTCTGTGCTAACAGTGCTCATGGAATAGCTAACAGTGCAGGAATCAGTGGTGGGAGAAAGGGTAACTGTTGTACCAGTACTTGCTCTCGGATAGTTTATGAAAGGCATCTCGTATTTAGAGGTACAAAGGTGGACCAACTCTTTCTGCCATGTGTCCTGCTGGAGAGGCAACCTTGGTGTTACAGGAAAACTGCTGATTGAGTTGCTCAAAGACTTCTCTGCTGGCTGATAGCCAGGGCGGGACAGATTCTTGGCTGCAAAACCAGCTGTCTGTTTGTCGTTTCAGTTATCAGTATTGAATGTGCAAACGGAAGGTCTAAGATAGACTGAAAAGATTAGAACAGCAGTATAGCTGTGAGTCAGCATCTCGTTTGCTGTACTTGGCTTTGGTGTTAGGACAGAAAGATTTAGTAATTATATATGGTAGTTTATTCAGCAAAGAGCAGTTCTTATAACCTTCAAGCTGAAAACACCATGTATACTGAGAAAAATAATATCCATTACCTCTAAAATCTTAAATGTACAAGAAGGCTGGCTGTTGGGTTTTGAAATGCTGAGCAGTAAACATTCTGCTTAAGTTTGCTTCTATTTAAAATTGAATCTCAGCAGATTTATATGCAAATTTCATCAAGAACCAATCTTTGTTCAGCCATTGGTGTGTGGATTTTTCATTAATTTGAAAGCATTTAAGAGGAAAAGAGCCAGTGTTTTTCTAATTGGGTAAGCTAAAGTAAAATTGCTAAATCCATATGTAGGCACCAGACTGATTTGTTTCTTAATGGGGCTAATTTTGCTGAGACTTGAGGGAGCTTAGCATCTCTAAAATCAGGTTGCATATGTAGGTGTTTAAAACAAAGGAAAGAGGCTGGTCCCGCTCCTAGGTGTAAGTGCCCACTATGGGGCATGCGTTGTATTTGCATAGTGGTCTTGGGGAAACAGTTTAAAATATTGCTGGAGTCTAGATTATGTTTTATGTGAAAGTTTATAATTTCATATATTAGAAAACTTTTTTCAATTTACCATGCCTAGGTTTTCACATGTCAGTCCCAAGCACCAAGGAAGTTAGGAGCAATTTCATCAACTTAACTGGATTAGTATCATGCCCTTATTCTTAGCAGAAGTCAGACTTTCTTTGCCTACTGTAAAAACATTACTGAGAATGAAATCTCTGCACTCCGTAGAGTGAGACTGGTATCAAGTATCTAGCATGAAATAAATTGTAGTATCTCCTCTTCTCCCACCTGTATCGATGTTGGCATCTTATGATGTAGGAAAATATAACCATTTTTCATAAAACCTTACTTAAGTTTTCATTTTCTTTGTGAAGTTTGACTCTAATGTACTGATGCATGTTAATGTGTTGCAGTTTTGTAACATTAATAATGTCACTTTCCATTACATTTCCAGTCTTTCAAAGATCAATCCCAAATCATTTCTGAGCACTAGTTAAGGCCACAGCATTTTTCTGCAAAAGAACTCTTACTCATTTTATTTGGTGTCTTTATCTACCTGTAAATAGATGAGATGGTCTAAGGTAATTCAGCAAGTCTGGGAGAGCTGCAGATATAGTCTCTGCTATGGAATTACCTTAGTGTTATTATTTAAAGATGATAAAACCTTCATCTGAATTTGGAGTTTACTATCTTAGTGTGATTACAGTGGAGAGTCATATGGTTTATTCCTGACCTGTGACTTTGAAGCGTTCTTTTTCTGTCATTGTTGCTTCTACAAATAATCACTTAAAAACCTGCAGTGATCAGAAGCTGAACTATACGTTTGTGTTTTAAATAGTTTAAATTTGTTTCCAACTCTTCTGCATTTGAAAGCCCTCAGTCCTATAAGAATACTTTGTATTAGTTCTTCTCTAGTTATCAGCATGCAAACTTTCAGAGGAACAGAGTTGACAAAAGCCTCTTGGAACAGCAGGTTCTTTGGCAGCTAGTAAGTTCATTATGCTTAGTGAAGTGCTATGGGAGGCTGAAGCAGAAAGACAAGAACCTGTGTGGAATATGCTTTTTACCTGTTCTGCTGTGGATTAAATGAAAACAGGTTTTTGGCTCTGAGCATCTGTGCATAAATTCAGTCTGAATAGGAGGCAAGTTATGAAATCAGCTCTGAACAATAATACTAACCACAGCTAATCTTAAAAAAAAGAAAGAATATAAATTGCTATCTTTTGAGCAGCCAAAGCGAGCCAGGGGCTTGTGTAGGTTCTTAAATTTTGCCAGATTTCATATTGTTCCACATTAAGGCTAGTTTTCTTGTATGTTTCAAAACAGGTGTGAGCATTAAGAGGGTGTACATCTTAACCTAAGATGACTACAGGTGTGGGATGCTGTGTGTAACAGTATTAGTTTAATCCACTTTATTAATATCCCCCCCCCCTCTGACCTGAGGAGACTTTTCTGACCTATTTTGCTCCCTGTGACTCCATTTGCATTCTCCAGTGCAGGCACCCATTGTTCTGCTGCCATCTATGCTCAGCTGGTAGGGAAACAGTTACCAGGTTGATGCAACTTTCAGTTACTGCCTGGCTGGGCTGGATCTGAACCAGGGATCTGGAGGAGAGTTGCTCTTTCATTTAGCCAGTTGATGGTGAGGTACTAAAGGACAAATGTAAAGAATGGTAATTGTTTGAGGAGGAAAAAACAAGTGGGGCAACTCATACCAAATGCTAGATGTCATTAACGATAGCACATTGTGCAAGAGAATCATCTTCCATCCTTGATGAAATGGTTTTTCTGAAGTGTGGTGTGTACATTGCTGGTGGCCTGCAAACCTAGTTTCTGAATCCCTGCAAGCATGTAGATCTAAAGCATACACTAATCTCTTTTGAATTTGGCTGTGAAGTCTCTGCCAGCTTTCTTTATTGTAGAGAGAATCCCATGTAGAGGGGAACTCTTCTCAAGAATCTGACGTTTCTTTGCTGTAGACTTGATGTGACACTAGACAAGTTATCATTCTATCTGCATAATGATTGTTTCCTTGTGAAATAAGGGTAGTAGCACAGCTCTTGGTGATAACTGTAAGCTATTGTGGCAGAAGGAAGGGATGCCTAATTATTACAGACAGCCACACACTTCTTTAGCATTTCATAGCATGTAGCCCAAGTCAGGACTAAGGTGCACAGGCAGAGAACATGCAAGCAAATCTGCACAGTGCCTCCACTATAGCTGGTTCTAATTAGTCATTTTTATGAGCTCCAGAGTCAGACAAAAATGAGGAGCCCTCCCCTTGTGTAGTTTCCTGTTTGCTGGGTGCATGTAAAAGAGATCTGGCTATGATGTATGTTAATAATGAGCTGATAATGTAAGCCAGCTGAGAGATGGGGAGTTAGTCTGGTCTGCTGCCAAGTGGGAGGTGAAAGTTCAGGAACTGACTCATGTTGCCAAGACCCGGTCCTGTGGAGAAGGTCTGCCCATTAATAGATTGAGTTTCTCATTAGGGCTACACAGCATATGCTTACAGCTTTGGGGTTTCAAGCTGAAACCCAATACCAGTAAATGCCTGCTGAACAGAGTGGCAGATTTACTGGTAAATAAAGGATTAAAGGAACACTTGGCGGGGTTGTTGGACTGGAAACCTGACTGGCCTTTGAAGATTACTCCATATTGTAGATCCTCCCTTAAAGTTTATTCCAAGAAGAGACTTGTTCTGCAATTTACCATGCAGCCCACAGGGCTGGAGTTTTACATTGTCTACTTTTTTTCCTTGATACCTATCAAGGGTGCAAGATGCTCATGTCTGTCTTCTAAACCAAATGCATGCTATTGCCTCTAAAGTAAAACTGCACCAGTAAGTTGTTAGCTTTGAGGAGCCTGATATAAACAAGCTCCCCTCCTGCCTCTTGCAGGCTTTGCTTTTCCATGGAGAGTGAGTACCATGCACTAGATTTCACAGCGAGCAGCTCAGTATTTACAGCATCTCTGAAACTACCCTTGTTTCCTTCTGTTTTGAATGAGGATCTCCAGCAAGCTAGCACAATTGCCTGCTTGGGTTACAGCATGTGATGTTTATTACAGCCAGCATGAATGGAGTGCGTATGTGGCTAAACAGCTTTAGCAAACTTGTATTCAGACAGTTTTAAATAGACTTTATATATATATATACATACATACACAGTGGTCCAGAAGCCCAACAGCTGACGAGTGTTAATACAGTACTCTGGGGCTTTAGGGTGGCATTTTCTTTATATGCCTTTATTGAAAAGAAAGATGATTCCCATTAAACTTTAGAGTTTTGAACTTGTGCAACACGATGACTCTTGTGCCACTTGGCTTCAGCTGGCTAGCTTTACCTGGGGAAACATGGAGTCAAAAGGAACTGCAAGATAGGCTTTGTAAACTGCTCAGTGTTTGACTAGTGTATGGTAATATGCTTAATAGAGTTACCTTTTGCTCTTAATTAATTTAACTATTGTTTTGTTAAGTACTGAAGGAGACAAAACTGCAAATGTGAAGGCAGCAGTGGATTTTATCTAACCCCTCTTCCAACATAAGGCTTTTCTTTGTTCCTGCCTGCCCAGAAGCCACAGGCATCTTTAATCATTGCTGAAATTGTATTGTCTTGATCCCAATAGCTGTGCTAGACCACAGTCTCTTTTGATGCAAGACATCTGGCTTCAGTAAAGTTGCAATAGAGAGAAGGTATCTGGCTTTTTCCTTACTCAGACGTGACAGGACGAGTCAGTCTGAGAGGTCAAGACTTGGATTTACAGTTTATCACAGAGAAATGAATTGCATTTACTAATGTATATATGCAAATACATATTTGTGTATGCGTGTACACACACAAGTATATATTTTACCATAACGCGCTCTTTTGGCTACGTAAATCTTATTGCTTTTTTGTAAACCAGAACTAGCAAAAATTTTTCAACCTCAAAAGGAGCCTTTATCAGACAGCGTAGGCTAAGCTGTGGGTGTGGAGTCCGCTAGGTTTAGTTTTTCCTCTGAACCACTTTTTTTTACCACTGACTGTAAGAAAATTCATAAGGCAGAGGCTTTTTGGAGAACACTGCCTGGGAAAGAGCAGCTGGGGCCTAGTATAGATCAATGAGATAGTACACGTGGGTATACGAGGCATGTGGCAGGCTTGTCTGTGTTTTACCATAGGAGTGCAAGAGGCTCCTCACCTGTCATGTTAGCACAGCAAGGCAGTGCTGCCGAGCAGTGGGGACAGCCCTGTTCGGGGGCTTGGGGTCGGCCCTAGCAGGGGGTGAAAGTCATGCTCAAAGCCAGGCTTTTACAACCTCTTGGGCTTTGAGTGTTCCTTGGTCTTGCAGTGTCTCACTGACAATACAGCCCTTAGCACTTCTTATTAAATCAGTTGCTTTTTTTCAGCTGTAATGCCTTCCTCTGCTGCTAGTTCCTTTGTCACCTGAGCTGATGGGATTGCATGCTCGCAAAGCCGACAGTGAGTGAGTGCAGCTGATGCTGCCAGCAGTGAGAGTGGACAGTGTTCGTTGTATTGAGACATCTTTAGCTAACCACATCAGCTTCTCTGGCCCTTAGGGGGCAGATTAAAACACTCCTAATGTTTAATAGATAAATCCTGAGGAGATCTTATGTAAACATGTTCAGTGAGCACTCATTAATTTCCCTTGGGAGCCAGGCTGAATGAAGATGCTTTTCAAAGAAAGGAAAAAAATAATTTTATCTTTAAGGACTGCACCTGTTGGGGAAAAAATGTAGGAGGCACTTGTACTTTAAGCTGTGTGAATTAGGGATCTGTGGCAGGGACATGAGGGAGGTTTGGAAGTTATATTAGGAGAGGACAAAAATAGTGCTCGCAAAATGTATAGCAAGGCTCTGTTTCATTGATTTGCAGGGAGGTCTTGCCAATTCTTGAGCAGCAGCACTTTAGGCGTATGACACATTCAACCTCTTAGAAAGACAGTGCAAGTGTCATTTGCTCTGTGTAATTTTGTGGCACTCAGCATAACAAACTCACATCCATCATGGTCATTTGTCTTTGCCAATGACTTTAAGGACACTAAGAAGCAACAGCAAGGTAGGAATCTTAGCAAAGAATTATGTTTTAACCAGCCCCAGAAAATAAGTGTACTTTGCTACACCTTCAGAGGTGTGTGGGCCAGCTTTGCCTCTTTCATGAATGCACTCTGCATAATTCCTGACCGAAGTCTCACCACCAGACTTTGCCCTACTTTGTACGCTGGATCTGGGTTCTTGTAATGTATCTTCATTTTAGGCACGTCCTGTTTTTTGGCTTGCAAGTTTATTCCTTTCAAGATAAAGTTTGTATCAAAGAAGAACTTGGTCTCATTGGTTTTTGTATCTTAGTTCCAAAAGTGGAATTGCCAGATGTCCTCTCCCAGATGCTTTCCTCAGGTATTGCACAGATGGTGTGTTGTGGTTTGACCCTTTCTAGACAGATGATAGCAAGACAATTAGAGCAAATAAAGTAGACTTTAGAGAAGAAATTCTAAATCATGCTTTCCACCTTAAACAATAAAAACAGAATTAAGAGCATGTGTGCATAATTCTTTCTGCATTTCCTCACCATGATTTATCATTCTGTGAGGTTTACTTTTGTCCCTCAGGATTCCTTCTTCCGAATCTCATTCATAACCTTGTCATTTTGACTTTCCCATGCCCATTGCTAACACCACAACCACCGTAGTGCTTTGTTCTTCCTGTCGTTTCTTCACCCACTCACTTCCCCATTGCAGGTAAGCTGGAGAGAGCAGTTCACAGAATGGCCAAAGTTCATCTGCTATGGGAATGGGATTTTAGGGACCCTCTTCCCTCCTACTTCTGCCCAGCAGCGCTGATGTTCACCAAACCGACCATCCAGTGGCTGTTGTGGAGAGCTGGGATGCTGCCAGCTTTTGTTAATCAGGATGAGATACTTGAGAAAAAACAATTTGGGATTTTGGGGAGGGGCTGTTCATCCCGGTATCCACTGGTTTTTGATGTGTTAACAGCAGCTAGTTTTCTCCATGTGGATGAGAGCAGACACCAAATGGGATTGTACCGCTGCTGCTGGTGTCGTTCTTCACAGTCTTCTCTGGAGGAAAGGTGGTAAGCTGGTTAGAAGCAGCCATTGGACTGGATCCAGTCTGCAGGCTACTAGATGAGCCTGGATTTCAATAAAAAGGCTGTTTACTTAGTAGTATCACTAGCACCTGTGGTGCCACAGGGTGCTTCAGGATGCCTCTGAAACAGCATCGCAAATCAAGCGGTAGCCAGGGCTATTTCTAGTGCTGCCTTTCCCACCCTGTTTTCCTTGGGTTTAAGGCAGTTTTTAGGAGGGATTCCTCCTTGTCCCCTTCCTGCTTTCTCTTCTGATGTGGGGCCTTTTCAAACGGAGAGAGAAGGCTATGTAAGTTTGAAGAATAGGCACTGCAAAAGAGCCACCTTTTGTAGGTGATATCACCTTAAAAGCAGCTCTTGGAGGTGCTGTGACCACAATAACACAAGTGCTTTAGCTATCCCTTTTAATTAATTCCTCAAATCTGGTGTTTAACCAGATAGATTTCTGCTTGATTTCTGTCCTGCTGCTGTTGGTGCGGTGGGCTTCCTTTGTGCTCGGGGACAAAGAATTGCTTGGAGGTTAAAGGTGACAGTTCATTTCCCAAAGGGGCAAGGCTGGCCCCCACCCCCAGCTTCATTTCTCAATTAATTGCCTCATAGATCCTTGTGGCACTTGAAATGGAGTTGATTAGTGGAGTTGTAGCCGGGACAGTGGGATATCCTGATGTGTTAAGGCACAGTACTACAAGCAGGTATTGAAAATGTGCACGCATTGGCTGGTACTGTTCCAAATGTATCTGTTCAGGAGGAGAGAGAACAGGGATGAGTGTTGTCTTTTACTCTCAAATGAAGTTCTCTTACAAATATTTTTTTTTCTTTCAGTAAACAACTAGAAAAATAACCTGTGGGGGTTGGGTTTGTAGCTACTGTAGCATACCATTTTTCTGACTTTAACAGAGCTTTATTGATTATGCCAGTGGAGAAACTTTCCTGTGAGTGGAATTCTACAACGCTTAATATAAATCAGTACTTCTGTGGTCATTTTTTTTGCCACAAATTAGTTATTTTACATCAACTTTGCATAGATATTTGTAGATGCCAAATGCGATGACAAATCTGGAAGGGGTTCATTTCATCATGGCGTCCAAACACTGAAATATAAGATGCCAGTTATGAGTGTATCAAGTTGTATGCTAAAAGTATATTAACCCTAGGGAAAGCCTTCTCCATATCTAATAAGTCCTTTTTTTCCATGTTTAACCTTAGAGTTATTAAGTGTCTGTTTGTACCTATCTCTTGGAGTAACATCCTTTATATCTGTGTAATGCAGCGCACAGTGGAGACGGTGTGGGCCTTTCGGCACTAATGTAATATAGAGTCCTTTTGTTTGTGTCTCTGGTTTTATTTCTAATTAGCTTCTCAGAATATACCTATTTAACAAGAAAAATTATTTTCCCTTTTTCTTACTGAATGGTGTGTGGGGGGGAAGCATTGTAATTCATTTATTGAATCCTCTGTGTCCTCTCCCTACACCTGTGTAGCTGCCAGCTTTGTCCAGCATAGATCTGCACACTACTCATGCTGAGCTTTGTACTCTCAGTTCTTGTTGATTTTTGTGGCAGTGGAGAGTGCTGAGCAAATTACACCATTCAGACTCTAGGACCCTAATCTCTTTTTAAACAAGGAGCATGTGTAAAGCAATTTAATGTCTAAACAGAGGAGTGATGCCTATCAGCATCTAACAAAGGCTTAAACAGCAGAGGAAAGCACAGTGCTGTTAAATGAGAGACAGAGGTGTAGGACAAGAGATTGACACATTGCCAAGGCCAGAACTATTTGTTCAATGTTTGTAATTTGCGTGTCTATTTCTGCAACACTTCAGTAATTATTTCTTTACTGAGATATCACAGTGATCAATTGCATTAATATTCTGGCCAAGGTTTTGAAATTTCATGGGAGATTGTGTGCTATGTTCTTAGGCTAAATTTGAGACAATCTGCTGAGACCTGTTTTTCACATAATTGTACTCCTGTTAAAATTAGACCTCTTCAGCAGAGTGTATTCAACAGGAAAACAAGAATCCAGATCTCTGAGAAGTTACTGGTTAAATTGGAAAAACCTGGCGATACTGTCTACTTGTTCCCCACTTGTTGGCTTCCCCTGGGTCATTTTTCCTGTTTTTTTTTTAAAAAAAAAAAGTCAGTGCTTTACCCAGTCTTTCTCAGATGAGCTCAATGTTGTACTTAATCAAAAATTAGTCAAAATTCTCTATTAAAGAAGAGAAGCTATCATGAAAGAAACTGTCTTGTAGTTGTGCCCTATGGCTACCACATGTTTTCAGGAGAGCTGGGAGTAAACTCGGGTATACTAAATCCTTCTCCCCTTCTATACAGCTGTCAAACAAAATCAGCTTAAGTGTTATTTGCTTTGGATTTGTAGTGCTGACACAATAAATGAATGCAGAATCCATGGAGTTTACCACAATGAGACAAACAGTGTTGGAACGAAAGGCCATCATATGACATTTTACCTACTGTATGTTGCTCTCAGGGTACTGACATTTGCAGTTACTGGCAAGGGGAGGAAAGCCTGGGCACTTGAATGGTGTCTGTATGGAAGTTTTTAGAACCTTATCTCTCAACAAAAGCTGTCATTAGCAGAAATTTGAGTTCCAGATATTTATCTTTGTTTCTAAACAGTAAACCAGCTTCAATACGTCAGATGGCTGCGGCAGTACAGACGTTCGGTAATGTCAGCGCTGGCAGTAAGAGTTATTTCTGAAACCTTCACTGACCTTTGCATATACACTGTTGTTTTACAGACTTTTAAGGTCATCAACTAGTCTGAGAAAACAGTTTATAGATTTCAGTCCTGAATGTCAGACAGTCTTTGACTAACATGTCTCAGTTATATGAATTGAGGGTGATGGAGAAGATAGGTTTTGCAATGCAGTAAGTCGGGAGTGATGTATAGAACGGTGACCATCCAAAATTGGAGCTTTCAGACTGTCCTTAAAAGACTGGAAATGCATTTCTAACGTACAGTTCTCTGAATATTTTCATTTTGTGTTTCCAAATTAGGATTTTAAGAATCTTTTCCTGTTTGTGAAGAGACTGCATCACGAAACAGTATTTGTGGTTTGTACACATGTGCCTGCAGCCTCAGTAATCCTGAGGAAAATGGAGCAACCTAGCAGATGTCGGATAATGCTTTATATTGCAGAGATCTAATCCTGGTTTCTAATAGATAAATACTGAAACAAAGACTTTTACTTGTACTTAATGTCATTACCCTATATGGTCTGCATATCTTTGCAAACATGCAAATCCTTAAAGTCTTGGTGTGTTCTTGGCCTCTGTACCTTCCTCCCTTGCAATGAGTTCCATCATCTAATTGCACCATGTATGAACGGATTTCTTCTATCCACCTTGATTTTTTTCACTTAGTTTCCCTGACAGACCCTTTTCTTTTAGTATGTTAGAGAAGTGCGGAAGTTCTGGTGTATCTTTGTCTATGCATTATTTTAGGTAATTTTGTGGTGTTCCCTGATGGTTTTGAAATGACTGTTCTGTTTCTGCTAGAGAGATATAGGTGAAATGTGTCTATTTGTACTAAGTCAACAAATGTCTGTTGAGATTTACTAAAGGTTTTGCCTGCTGCAGGATACAGGAGATAGATTCATTAAGGACATGCTTTCAGTATGTGGGAGAAGCCTATATAATGGAATATTATTGCAGTTTTCATTTACAATAAACAGAGTGAAATCTGGTATTCTGTCTCCCTGAAATCAAATAGGACATTTGTTCAAAATAACTGGTTAAATCATCTCCTGACAGTCTTCATCTGATGTAGCATAATTGAACTCTGATCTAGGCTTGATAAGGTTCTGTCTACACCTGGGTTAAAATATGTGGTTGGTTACCGAGGGTGTCTGTTCCCATCTATGTGAACAGGGAATATACAAGTCCAAGTTAATTAACAAAACACTCAATTGTATACTTGTCCTGTAACGTCGAGCCTCAGTTTAATGAAACCTGGATCCTAAAATTCTGAGAAAATAGTTAGCAATTATTTAGTTGACAGAATTGCCATCTTTGGGTGCTCACAGGATATTTGAGAATAGACTGTAATTTCCTTCAAACATGTTCACTATATGGATTTCTTTGACAGATTTGTTTCCACAGTTTATTTTTAACTTCACAAATTGGTCTCAAGCATTCACTGTAAGCATTTGACACTTGACATTGCCTATGTGCAATTAGTCAAAGAGTCTCTGTTCTCTCACTGGATGAGAAAGCATATCTGATGGGCAAGCATGAGAAATAGAAAACATGGTTTCTGCAGTTACCCTGTCATGTCAGGTTTTCAATTTATTTTTTGAATGGTCATAGGTCCATAGATTTTAAGCCAGAAAGGAGTAGTAGGCTCTAGTTATCCCTGTACTGAAACTGTAACTTGCAGTGAGAAAAAAAATGTAGCTTTCAGAAATGAATCCAGTCTCCCTATGAAGAAATGGACAAACCATTACTCCTGCCTGTAATTTATGCAATGGTTAATCAACCTCACAGTTAAAAACGCTTCATATTTTTAATTTGACCTTGTTTGATTTTTAAGTTCCAGCTGACCTTTGTAATATGAAATATCCTTTTCTAGATGTTAAGGAAAGAGAGCTAAGAGGGGATGAGAGTACAAGGTCATCCTGAAATCTAAATGAATATTCACAGGCATTTATTTCCTGCCATATTTGCTGAGCTGTAGTTCTAAGAAAAATACTTGCTACAAGATTTTTTTATGCTTTGAATTTACTAAATGTGCTGCCAGTATGGAAAAATAAGGGAAAATGGACAAGAAAACATAGCTGTTGATGTTTTGTGGTGAAGAAAACATATGTAAGGATTTAAGTGCATCTTTTCTACTTTTATTCTTTCCCTACTCTGTTTGCATTTGCTGAGTTGGAGCATGTGATTGTCCGTGCAACAGTGGGACAGGTTTGGACTAGTGGAAAGAGTCACGGAAGAGAATTCAAGGACAGGGATTTCTGTGAGAGGATGGCTGGTATAATATGCTTAGAATATGTTTAGTATTGCTGGATGCGGGGGTAACACAGGAACGGGAATACACATAAGGAGAAGGGATAGCTTTTAAACGGTTTGCAGGATTTGTGGTGGCGCTGTAAATAAACAATACCTATTTTTAATATAAAAAAGTGGTATGTAATTTGGGAAAAAATAAAGTCAGTGCAATGCAGCATTCAGTTACAGCTATGACAGCTATGTTTAGGAATGGAGGGACAAGTCGGTGGGTAAAGCAGTTATAAAAAGGAAGGAGAAGATCCTGCTTTGGAAGTTACAGACTTCTTGGTGGAAGCTTCAGCTGTGCTGATGTGGTAATGGAACACAGACTGAAATTTGTCTACCAGTTTTCACATGGTTTGTTTCCTGGAATGAGTATTTGCAAATGTGCCTTTATGAGGGCCATGCAAGGTACAAAGAAAGATTCTCACATTAGTCCTCTTTTGCACAGGCAGATGTCTTCTGTTCTCACCGGCTTTCTCTGGCTAGGAGCCTGCTGGCTGGAGGGACAGGCAGATGGTTTCCTTGAAGGCTTGGTGGCTTATCAAACATCAGTCAGCAAAGATGCCTGGCCATTGGCCAGTAATCTCCCACCCACGAATGAAACCCTTAATTCCCAATCCAAAAGAAAGTTGTTTCAAACCAACCTCATAAAAGGTTGGCTTAAATATATTAAACCTTTATGACTGTTCCAGTGAATCCAGCACCCAGGGCTCCAGCTCCATGTGAAATTCCCCCAAAGAAAATTCTTCTTACATTGAAATCCAAGAAAAAATAATGCAGATCAGAATTCACCATTTCATATCCAGCTCCAAAAACGGACTTGTTAGGTAACAGGAATTTGACCTGGCCTGTGACGCTGGAGCCAATGATGTCTTCAACAGATGCCTGTTTGGGTTCAGATGAAGTGCTGCAGAAGCATGTGAAGCCAGAAGGATTAGAAAGTCACTAGGCTGTTACAAAGGAGTAATTACTTGTAAGCCTTAGCTTTTGTTCTTGGCTAATGGTAGCTTTGTTTGCTGGTTCTCAGTCTTTTCAATGCTGGACTTCACCTCTGGACAATTTGTGGCTCTTATTTATTACAGAAAGGTAAAGCACTTGCTGCTTATTTGTGCTGCAGTTAGAGTTGGTCTTCGGTACAGAAATACTATTTTTGCAGTTCCATTCTTACCCTTGTCCATATTCTTGATTTCCATTTTGGTTTGTAATGATGCGTAAGTTCTACTTATTTGAACCCGATATGGAAGGTCAACAAGCATCGTTCTTTGATGATCAGGGCTTTCAGATGAAGCACCCATGGCTTTTCAGGATATATTTACACCCTTCAGCTAATCTGTCTGAGGAAATGCAACTTCCCTGATGTGAATATTTTAGATTTTTATAAATGCACTTAGCATTCCTGTGCAGAAACCCAGTTCCATTTTGTTGATGCAATTGTGCCCACATGAGTAGCTGAACCGGCAGTGAAATACTGCTCCCACAGCTGGTACTTCCATAGTGGTACAATGCTTCAATTTAGACCTTGCTTTACCACGAACCCCTCAAAATGTGCTTTGGTGGTTGAGGAGAAAAAGGTTCAAAATTGAGATGTATTCTCAAACATCTGAAACCACTGATAGGCATGGCTTCTTTTTTAAGAGGTGCTCCATTTATTTTTTAAATAAGTAACATTAAGTATAGGATTACGTTGTCTAAAGTAAGTTGTGATATGAAACACAGAAAAACCTTGGCATCTTGTTAAATAGATTTTCTGATTAAATTTAAAAAAAAAAAACACTTCTGTGGCAGAGCTGATTAAACATACAAAAATGTTCCTTGGAGATTTTGGTAATTAATTGTACCAGGACATGAAGGTTACTGGGTAGAGATTTGTGTAAAACAAACACCTGAAATGATGGCCTTTAGTTGCTGATATATATGGCTGGGATTCTAAAATAAAGTGGACAGTTTTAACTACCAGCTTTATCAGTAAAAGGCTCAAAGCGTTTAAATATATTGTCTAAAGTACAGCCGTCACTGTAGAATTATAGCACTCCTTTACGTACAGTACAACAGTGGGTGGAAATCTTTAGACTCCAATAAAGAAGCAAAGCTTTTTCTCTTTGCTGTCATTCTGACCAAGCAGATTTTGCTGATGTTGCTCAGTTTATTAAAGTGGAAGTTGCATGGCTGTTTTTCTTAATATTCAGCCAGGTCCTACAGACATCATCCATGTGATTGATTCAGAATAAATGGAGTGCCTGCACAAGAGAGACCACCGTCAGTCTGAGTATGTGCTACAGCAAAAGTCCTGGGAATTGCAGGGAAACAGCTGTTAAGTTTCAAGCATAGATACTGATCAACAGCCCTTTGAAATCAAGAGTTTGTCTCTGCAGCCTGCTGAGTTTTTCTGTTTCTTTCAGACCTGTTGAAGCCAAAGGTATTCCCTCAGTAGCAGTGGCTAAGATGCCAGTTCTAGAGCAGGGCTTCAGTGAAATGTGTACCCATGTGTTTCACTCAAGTAATGCTTACGGGCGAGGAAGTGTTTATGTGCTTCCTTGAATTAGAGCTTGCTGCTTTCTGATATTACAAGGCTCTTGGCCTTAGAACTTTTTTTAGGTGTCCTCTTTTCTAATGCCTTGTTGAGTCAAATTCAATATCCAAGCAGATCAGCAAGAAACTGAATTCTCGTGTAGCAAACCTTTTTTTTTAAAGGAACAGTGGTAGCTGTCACGTAAACTCTTTACACAGCAATTCAGAAAGTTAGCTCTGTCTCAGCAGGCTCTGCTGCAGTTGAAGGGATTTAGAGGAAAGTGAACCTAAACTGCTACTGTTTCAGTAAACCAAGTTCCTGTTGTGTTCCTGGACCAGAAGGAATATGTAGGCTTTGTTTCTTGAAAGATCCATGTTCCAAAATATTTACATTTCTTATTTCGGTATTATAGGGCTTGGGGATGTAACCCTAACAGAGCACTATTCTGATTCAGCTAAAGGAAAGTTGGCTCACTTAAAAGTGAGTGCCATTATTTTGGGCAGGAGCGGCACCTGTACGTTCATTTCCAGCAGAATTAAGATGTATGCCAAAGACTGGAGATTGAAACAGCGTGCTACACTGAAGTTCTGTTTTAAATGTGGCTTTACTTGACAGGGTATTGTGCTGGTAATTCACTGTGTGCTGATATTTTCACTGACAGGCCTCTTACCTTTCTTTTTTTGTCTTTTTGCCTTCTACTTTTTTTTAATTTTTTGTTCAGTCATAGCAGTTTCCTCATTTATGAGAAATAATTCTACCATCCAGTGGTGGTGCATGAATTAAACATGAGCGAGCACATCTTAATTCCTTATTTCAAATTTATGGCTGCCATCCTTTGAGAGCTCTGATTTTTTTTTTTCCTCTCTTCTCCACCTTTTTCTTACATTTTTCTTAATTGCTAACACCTGCCTTCCAAAACTGTTCCCTTCCCCAGCAACGAGTAGTGCCAGCACACTGGTTACATCAACAAGATTGCAGTGAAGTTGTCTCTGTCAGCAGCAGCTATTTGGAGTAATGATAGTTATTGATTATTTATTACTTGAAAACATTTAATTAAGTTTGACTGGATAATTAGCATGCTAGCAGCCAGACATGCTAGAAGGACAGTGAATCTATTATTTGGAAATAAAATAAAATAAAACCCAACCTCAAGCTGCAGACCCTTGTGAGAAAGACAGTGTTTTGTCAGCTATATAGGGGTTTTGAGATCTTCAGGTGTTCCTGAGCTTCAGACAGGTCTGGGCATTATGCATTGTCCTTACTGTTGCCTTTCTTTAAAGTGGTAAACAAATACAGAACCTTAAATCCTGACTCTGATGGGATTCCCCAAGGACATTGGAACAGACATATGTCTGAGGGCAAGGTCTATTTTTAAGTACTAAAGACAGTCTAGCACTAGATGCATCTTCATTCAATTACCCTTTGTACCTATAGTTATCTATTCAGAATGGGTTAGGAAGAGGGCTTGGGAGTATTAAGTAATCCGTGTGTTGTATTTTAAGGCTGTCCTCTATTATTTACACCAACTAGGCAATAAATTTTCTTTCAACCTATTTATCACCATTATGTATGTATGTTAATCTTCATAATAGGCAAACATCATTTCAGTCAAAAAGGAGTTCGATATTCAGCTTATACGTAAATTGGGCCGGTATGTACAAACCTACTAATTTGTGTATTGTATTTTATGTATTATCTATACGCACAAAGCACTTGTTGAAATATTCCTAGCCTGTGGTACGTATCTGTTTAACTTAGGAAGCTGACTTACAGTCAATATTAAATTACAGAGCTGCAGATCGTAGTGCTAGAAATAGTAGTACAAGGGCAAGATTTCTTGACAGAGGAAGAGAATGAAATGGGATGCGTTAGTTCTTAGAAAAGCAATTTCTGTCTTTGGCTGTAGAACAGAGGCTGTATTTGATCTCTGGGCAGCGTTCCTTACAGGGCTGGTGATGAGCAGGCTTTTGAGGGCTGGGGTTCAGGGGACCTTAGCAACGTGCTGAACACTGTACGTGTGCTGTAACTGAACAGAAAGATTGAAAAGACAGCAGGGAAGTTTCTAAGTGGGTGGAAGGTTTAGGTGGGGATGGCATGGACAGAAAAAGTGGGGAAAGCAACCCCCACTGGTGGTTTAAGTCAGCCTGTTTATTTGTGAATTGGTTTTGTGAGGCTTTGACTCTGGCTTGTGGCCAGTCCATAAGAGAATTGGTGTGAGCAAATTTCAATATTTGAAGTTTTGTTAGGGAGGTGAGACGTTGCATAAGAGTGAAAAGTATCTGCACAAATAGAAGTGTCCTATTTCTCGTCCAGGTGTCAGTCAAAGCATTCAGTGAGTTCCTGAAGTGAAGTCAGTTTCTCAGTGTGATTTTGTTGTGTGTTAGGTGGGCACAAGGTTCTGTTACCTCCAGTTGAAAGGCAAGTGTAATATAGGACTAAGTCTTGCATGGACATTATCTATAACAGCAGGCAAAAGGAGTGAAGTGCTCTGTTGCAGTTTGTCTGAACGCTGGAGAAAATGATCACTTGTGTATGTGCATGTGTGACAAAACTATGCTAAATAAATGTAAGGTAGCACTGAAGTCTACATCACTTTTCTTGTATGTAATGCAAAAAAAAAAAAAAAGCTACATCTAAACATTTAACTTCAGTGTATATTTTTGCACCAAATGATAATCCCTAGCTCATCAGGTAGCTCCACTAAAGTTGTAATAAACATCCCTTGGAATCCAGAAGCAGACTTGATCTAACCCACATCACCTTTTCTTTTATTAGTGGCAGAGAGTCGAGGGGTCTTGGACAATAATCAGAGATTTTCTTCTTCACCAACTTACCTACCTGTGAGCTACCGGATCTTCAGTGCCGAGACATCTTTCTTCCTCAAAGAAGCCAACCAGGACTTCATGAGAAATTCCAGTTTGCAGTCCAGGGTGGAATCGTTCTTCCCATACAAAGCCAAGAGGCCACCCGTATTAAATGCCAGCTATGGACCTTTTTCCATTGAACAAGTTGTGCCCCAGGACCTAATGTTAACTTCCAACTTCTTTGGATCTGCCAACAAGTTTACTTATAACTGGAAACTCAAGGCCTTCATAATGAGTGACAAAATTTATGTGAGCAAGCCCAAAGTCCAGGTCCTGTTCTACATCGTGGGCAGAGACTGGGATGACTACAGCACCACGGAGCGGCTGCCCTGCCTGCGGGTGTTTGCCTTTCGAGAGACGCGGGAGGTCAGAGGCAGCTGCAGGCTGAAGGGGGACCTGGGGTTGTGTGTGGCAGAGCTGGAACTCCTGGCAAGCTGGTTTAACCCCCCCACGGTTGTCACAGGCCGTAAGAAGCCACCTGATTTTTCTGAAGGGAGCCCTGTGGAGCTTTACTACACGGTCCAACCAGGAGATGAGAAGGGAGAATGTACTGCTGAGGATGTAAGGAAGGGAAATGCTATCCGGCCAGGAAAAGATGGCCTGGATGGAACCATGTCCCACCTACAGAGGATTGGATCAGTCAGCCTCTATCGAGGCCAGGAAACTTCTCAGCTAACGGAGCTACGGCTGGACAGTAACATTGTCATCTGGCTGCCCTCAAAACCTGTCAAACAAGGAGAAGTTGTGAACATTTATGTGACGATTGCCACCAATTCTACAGTGGATCAGTTCATACTCAGGTATGGTAGGTTGTTTTTTTCCTGTTTCTAATGTGGTAGCACACAGATGTTGGGAGCAGGGGGGGGATATCACAACCAATTTGCAGTTAACCTGCACTGAAGATTGCTCCTAGTCATTGAAATCCATTATTTTTCTTGAACACTGTGAAGAGGACTGAAAGCCTCCATCAGTAGGAGGTTTTTTAACATGTATGCCATGCCATTTAACACATGCCTACATTAGGCAGCAAAGCACAAAATATGGTAATTCGCTGCCTTAGCGGGGCCATTTCTGCAGAATGACAGGCAGTGAGGCACCAGAAAAGTTCTCTGCTTTACAGGGCTTTTAAAATCTGCTTTTTATTGCACTGGCAGAGTTTAAACATAGCAAAACTTCAATTACCTGCTTTTCTCAAAGTGCTCTGACAGTGCTTTGCCTCTCCCACACAGCGGTTTTGTTATGAGAGCTCTTCAGGGAGGGGTTTTAACTATCTACTTGTGGTTAAGCAGCATTTGTCTTTGCCAATGTGTATACCCTTTAAAATGAGACCTAATGTGTTTGATATTGCTGTGGTTTGTGAAGGACTGCAAGAATTGAGTGCTGTTATTTTGGACAGGAGTGGCAAAAGCAGTACCTGGGAACATAAGAAATGCCTTACTGGTTCAGACCACCTTCCTTTCATTTCCTTCTTTAGCAGTTTCACTACCAATGAGATGAAAATCCTTTGAGGATGACAGACTGGAAAACTTGTTAATCGCTGAAATATTTGATGCATCTTTTTTTCTGGTTACCAGGCTTTGAATTCAAGGGAAATCTCCACGGTGATAAGTAACAATTGCTCTTTAAAGCCTCAGGGAATCAGAGTTTCCCAAAAGATTCTGCACATGAAAGTATTTATTTCTAAGGCTTATATGAATTAGATTAATACATAGTTGACAACTACCGAGGAGAATAGCCTTTAGAACAGGAAGTGTCGCTTGGCACATAAAAGGCTTTTATTTTAAAAAGGGGGGATTTTAGTTATCCCAGAATCATTCTGATGTTTGCAGCTTTGGTTAAGTTGGTGAGATAATCTCTGGGACACCTGTTTACCGAGTGAAATCTCCCTTACAGAAGTCTTTTCTGACTGCGGTGCTTATCTTTTATTGAAAATCCTTTTTCATGAAATAGTAGAAACAGAATGCTATTCCACATAACAAGCATAGCTGTGGTGAAAGAAGAAATCCAAAGGCAATGAACTGGGTATTTGCTGGGTGGATGGGAGAGGGGCTCACCCTTTGAAGGTCTGCTTCAGTCTTTATCTTCCTGAAAAGGGAGTTGAAGATAAAAACAAGCTTGCTGCAATCTGATGATGTATTTCTTTGCTCTGAAATGAATCTGCCTAGGCAAGGGTATCATTAGCATGCTGAGAAGTGCAATAGATAGAAATAGTAATGTGGGATATCAGTAGCTGCCTGTGTGACTTGCTGTTATGGACAAAATGGATTTGTTTCGGTTTTGAGAACAGGTAGCTGGTTTATTTGAAGTGAATAGTCTGACGTTTATTGGAATATTGATCGTTCTGTGTTAATCACAAATGCAGAGCTCAGGCCATGTTCTCTTGTTGAAACGCCCTTCTGGTGAAAAGGGGATTTGCATTTTTGCTTAAAATTATTTTCAACCAGGCAAAGGCATGAGGCTGAAGATACCAAGATTTTTTTAAGAGTTCTGCTTGCTTCCAGCAGGAATAAGAAGGTGGTGATTTTTTCTTTCCATCAGGGGTGGGGAGGGGAAGGGAGTAAGCACACTGAACAGCACTATCTTAGATGGCAAGTCAGCCCTATGCTACATCTCAGGACAATATTCCCAAGCAGATGTCAGTTTTGAAAACTTACTCTTGTGGGCCTGTTAGTCTCATATCTACAGAAGATGCTGATCCGTGCAGTTGTTAAGGCATCAGATAGAAGCTTTCCTTAAGTACAAGAGTGTAATTCCATGTAAAAGAAATGGAAATTGTTTTAACAGCTTCCTTGACACTGTAATTGGAAGGGACAGCTGGTCCCCACTGGTGAAGCTCATGTGTCACTGTCCTGCAAGGTGTTAATGGTGTGGACACTTCTGCCCCTGCTAAGGTTTCTGCTGTATTTTTCGTGACTGCTGGTGAAAGGTTGGCAAAACTAAGTTCACCTTCCTGGTTCTGTGGTGGAAATCTGTCTTCAGTGAAACTTCTTGCATGTGGAAGTGTGGGATTTGACCCGGGAGCCCATGCAGTGCCTATACCTTACAGGGAGGAGCTGACTGAGCACAGCAGCCAGGGAGCAGTGAGTGCATATGCTGGTTCTGCCTAGGGGCTGCTTTAACCTTCTCCATGGCCGTTTGCCTGGTTAGATATAGGGCTGTATGCTCTCATATTCATGGGTTCCCAGCAGAGCAATCCCTACATCCTGTGACATGCATTCACATTTAATCATCCTAAAGAAAAACATGCCACACATTATCCCCAGGCACAGTGGGTTGGCTTGTTTATTTTCTGCTTCTTGTATATTATTCATTGAGGTATTGCAACATCCAGTACTGAAGTAAACAGCATGTGATCATTGCTTTAGGAAAATAATAGCTACAAATCTTCTCTGGCAAAAGTAAAGTAGACTGGTCTGTGACCTCATATCCACAAATCATCGGGATTGAAACTGTTCTTAAACTGTGTCTTAATTCAGAATCCTATCTACTGTATCCATAAACTTATCAGCCCAAGAACACCGGTAAAGTCAAGGAGAATGACTAATATGTCAGGGAGTGAAACTAATTATGCATGGTAGTACATTAACGCAGTAGGAACACTGTCTGAATAAACAGATCTTCCTCTCTTGCATCTAGTCAGTGCGAGCTGTTGTGAAAGTGGTTCAAACATTGCTGACAGGTTATAGGATGTAAGTGCTTCACAGAGCCCTCTTCTTGTCTTGCTAGGTGAACTTTGGTAAGTGCAAATAGAAAACACCTGCAAAGTAGAAAATGTGAAGAGTTGATCAACATCACACTCAGGAGTATGAAATCTGTTTCAGTCCTGTTTCTAAAATATTTTGGCTTCCTGTGATGAAAGGAGATTCAGATTTGCTATACGTTACCAACAGTAGAGTGAATAGGAAAATATTGGTAAAAGAAGGGGGGAAGTATCCTTGCACTGTATTTCTGCTGTTGAGAAGGGCTTCTGGCCCCCAGAGGGGAGATGAATTGCACTTATGGCTGACTGCTCAGTGAGGAAAATTCCTGTTACCTCTAGCAGTTGGGTAAATTATGAACAGAAGAAAGGGTAGTGTCATTATAACTTCTCTGTAGATTGGAAAATCAGCACAGGACAGAAAAATTAAAAACTAGCAATACTTGAAATCCAGATCACTTAAGCGTTCTGTGTGCTTCCCAGAGCTGTTGTAAATTAACACCACTGGCTTCTGCAGAGCTGCAGTGATTGTCACTTCATGAATTGATGTGTATTCAAGCTTTTCTAATCTGAGTTATCGTTTGTATATACTGTATGTAAGGATTAGAAGGCAAAATCCTTAGGGCAAGACCCTGTTCCTGAATGCTTCTGTGAACTGCCCTCACATACAGCAGGCTACAAATAAGGGAAAAATAATAACCATACTGAAAACAAGCTATTCCCAAGAGGTTAACTTTCAGAAAGTAACACGTAGCTGTGTGTGTATATATCTGAAGATATTTGAAGGTAACTGGAAATCTGGCCACTCAATTTCTATTTGTAGTACTGGGCAGCCAGTGAGCTGAATGCATTAGGCAGCTTTGAAAAGTTTGGCCTGTGTGCATTGCTGACTTTGTCCTGTAGACCTAAATACTTTTCCAACTACTACACCGTTAAAGGATCCTTCTATCTGTTTTTTCCATGGCATGATATACCTACCACATTTGATCCGGTGCAGGGCCAAAACAAAAGATGTGGGAGTGTGAAGTGCCTTGTTATTCTGCTAGGCAGCGGCTAATCTCTAGCATACTGCAGAAGGTGCTGAACCACCACGTAACCCGATTTACTGGAGGTATTGAGCAGGATAAGTAAAGGGAAAGGAGATGAAGTTATCTGTCCTGATTAGAGAAAAGGGGTGAAAAAACAGTAATACAGTGATACAATAATTCTGAGGGAGAAAAAAGATTTTTACAGTGCAGCTTGTTCACCTGAAGGGTGGTAGGTTGTACACAGTGTTACTGAATTACTTTTGTCCAGCAAACAAATCAACCCAAGACAATGGATAATTAGAGATGATAATAAATCTACAGATTGAAAAAAGGTTAAGGGATAAATGCAGTGAGGAAGGCTATTAAACCGATCAGTGGAGGCAGCTTTATATGTCAGTTCCTAATGAGTATTGACAGCAGACTGTTAGGTGGTATTAAGAACTGTTAAAACCTAGATGCTCACATCCAGCAGCACTACAGAAAGCCCGTAGCTAGAAAAGTAGTTATGATCATAACACCAGTGTCCTGCTTGCTTATGAATCTCAAGAATTAAAAGACCAGCTTGTGATCTGGCCATTTCTGGAGAAACTACTCGTGGAAAAGAGGGATCTCCCAGCATCAACTTCACCTGTTTTGTATGGAAGACCTATCTGAACCTCCCTATGGAGTAAACTGCTGAGAGGAGCCAACTGTGCTTGGTCCTGCCCATACCCACTGTATGTAAAGGAAACAAAAGTAATTGTTTTCATGTAGTTACTCTTAAATTTGCTATTGACACTTGAATCGTACTGTATTATGAAACAACCTTCTAATAACCTGAGATTTACTAGTAAAAATTGTTTGTCAGTTTTTAATGCATTTTTTAATGCATCATTGTAGTAGCATCACTGCCTGAAATGACATTGTGTTGACTAACTGAAGCTGATGTTAACCAGAACATGACAGACCAAAACCAGAGATGAATTCACTCTATGGTTTGTGTTAGGACATAACTTGTGACATATATTTTCCTAGGTACCCATTTTCCACAATAAATGGAATGTTGATTTCCAACTCTGAAATTCTTGAGGAACATGCTTTTGAGTACTGCTTCATGTTTTAATATGAATGAAGTTCAGAGTGTAGCAAAGAGTGATAGATTGGTTTGGTGGGATGCTCTTCTGGTTGTCTTCAGACGTGAGTGACAACAAAACATTTTTCGTTTCCCGTGTAGTTTGATATAGCTTAACAGAGAAAACACTTAGGAAAGATTTCTTAGGAAAGATCTAAGCATAAAAGGATTTCAGTTCATATCTTGAAAGGAGAGGAGATTGAAGCCCTCGGACTTTCTTCTGTTGTATCATTATTTCATGTTCAATTTTCAATTGACAAGATCTCATCTTCAAAAACCCACACGCAAAGCTTTAGCTATTGCAGGAATATGAAAAGTAAGATATAGTCTCTGAATGCTGGATTTCCTTTTATGGTACCTTAAACCTTCTCTTTGGACATGCTTTCTGTATTCTGAGGTACCGATAAAACTAACTGGATAATTCTTGCGCTGTATGGAGAAAAGCATGCATCTCAGGCAGTCCAGCTAGCAAAATGCCTTTGTTCTTCTCTTCTCATCTGAGATAGTTTCTCCATTCATATTTTTTCATCTTGAATAAACAAAATGTAAACTTTCTGGCTAAGATCTTTTGGAGTATTCTTCACATTTTTCCTTGTCTTTTTCAGAACAGTCACTTAAGTCAGAACTGGAAGGTTTAAGTAACCTAGTTATGAAGCTTTAATCATCCTTCTGAGAAACTGGAGAAACTCTTCCTTGGTCTTCCAACCCATCAAAGGGCTTTCCCAGTCATTTTGTTATTAAGTAGAAGTCATAGAATTGGATGCTAGGCCAGAGTTGGTTTACAAAAGTGTTCAGAACTAGAAATTACTGCTTGAGTCATGAAGTTTTTTATATATTTTGTCCAGTGGTTTAGCCTTGTGAAATGTTCATTCTTACTGTGTGCTGTTTGCAGGTTTTTTTGTTTTCCCTTCTGTAAAATGAATAGTAACAATTGAGCTTCAGATCTACAGTGGAGCAGGTTAAAAAGAAAAAAGGTGGTCTAGTCATTGTTGTGCACTAATTAATAAATCAAGAGACCTGGATTCTCTTCCTACTTCTATTCAGGACTTAGTCTGTTACTTTGGGCATAACATTTTATTCCTGTTCACATAATCTTTTTAGTTTGTTTGCTTGTACTATGTACTATACACAATTCAGGGAGGATGCTGGGCCTTGCTTTGTGTGCCTCACTCAGTACAGGGAGCCTCCAGTCCCCGTAGGGCATCTGTGGATTACATAAAACAAGTGACAATAAGGCACACAAGAGTTGTTACACTTGGGGGACTATGTTTTTTTTTTGTAAATAAGAATAATAGTACTTTGCAAATATTTTGTTCAGGTTTCTTCAAAGTAAATACCTGGGTAATAATTCAGAGCAATCATGGTATCATTTTTTATTTTCTTGTTCAGTAAGAAATGGAGCATAATCTATTGAAGTTCTCCTAATTCTGTTGTTTACTAGACAATATGACAGTGACATAAAAGGGTAATTATTTCACAGTATAACTTTTATAAGCACTTACGATATCAAAAATCTTTTTTCAAAGAGAATGTGTTAATACTGTTTGAAAAGAATGTTATCACACTCCGGTTAGTTTAATTTCATTAGCCTTAGGAGGCACTGTTTGTGGACATCAGTGTCATACTGGAGACAGCTGGGTCCTCCAAACAAGTGGCTCATTCTCCAAAATAAGTTGGTGAAAGAGGTCCTTTAAACAGATTAAGAAAAGGCCAAGCTCGTTCACCAGAACAAGCAAAGAGCTCACTTGAGTCTATGGTTGCAGTAAATCAGGTTTGGTAAAGTTTAAAAAGGAATTGATTATTAATTTTAAATAGAAGCTACCTGCTTAAGGAAGAAAAAAATAAAAATAAACAGGTATTCTTCCCCTGACTGTTCAGAAGGTTTCTTGAGCTATGAAAGACAATGCAATGTGCTCTTTAGCACTGAGAATAAGCTATACATTAGTTGTTAGAAGGTAGTCTCTCTTCCTTGCTTTGGAAGTCATTTGCTGATTGACCACGTCCGAGTCACTGGATCAGAGCTTTGCAACCAGTGAACCAGGAGTTGAGGTTAGATCCCAATATATTCAGGAAGTGAGCAGTAGGGTTCAACATTGCTGAAGTTTATAGAAATGTAACTGCTCAGCACTGAGAATCAAAGTTTTGAAAATGGTGGTAATAGCTTTTATCATTAACACCCTGATGAGCTGGCTGTAAAGTGGAATTTCTATTATGCAAAAGTCTCACAAAACCTCCTTAAATCACTAGTGTAATACTCGTAGGAATGTTCTTTGCATTGTGAAAGCATTTCTGCAGTGCAGACTCAGTCTGTGGGTTCTTTCAGCCAAATGCAGGGCTTTCTCCATGTGACTGGTTATTTGACAGGTAGCACCTCCATTCCTCGAGTTGCAGACTCAGGTATGAAATCCAACCAGTTGAGTGTAGTCAAACCCGAAGTGTTATATTAACCCCACTATAAAATACATTCTAACTTTTGTGCTTCAGGCTTTTATGTTTGAAATGTTTTCCCTACCATGCTGATGGAAAAGTAGAAGAAAGTGATAGGGGCTGTCTTAAGGGGGACCGTAAGTGGGGGAGAAAAAAATTATTGCATCAGCAGCCAGCCAGTGAATTGCTGCACCAAGTGCTGGGGCTGAACTTTTCAGTTAGCATTGACAACAATATGTGGAGGCATCTTGTTAAAATCCCCTCTTGTAAGCCTTTTCCCTTCCCTAACCTCTTCAGTCTCAGCGACCTAGTGAAGTCATTTCTGGCTTCTTTTCCAAATACGCTGCAGCACGTGTTGCTAAATGCTCACTGGTGCCCCTGGCTCTTCTCCTTCTGTTTAGAGACACTGCTTTGGGGTATGGTGTGCCTCCTGCTAGCTTCTGTCTGCTGACCTCCTGAATGCCTGTGCATGTGCAAGGCTGCTCACAGATCAGATAAGGCACCTCTACTTAATTTTTGTTTAGACTGTTAGCCACTTGTGTGACTCAAGTTACAATGTTTAATTAAATCCTTGGTTACTTGCCCAATTAGAAACAATGGTGGCTCGTTAAAAGATCATACCACATAAACCCCAGTTCTCCCAAACCAACGGTAAGGAGGGAAATTTCATACTACTGGGAGTGGATTTGAGTTGAACCAAGATAATGTTTTCTGGCTGTCTGAAAAAAGGCTGTGATCCGATGCATTAGGGAACCTCCTGGGAACCCTCAGTGTGATTATCTGACAAGCTGTTGGGTTCCAAGGCCACCGTAAGCAGAAGAGTGTGTGAGCCTGTAGGTCTGAATGGAAATGAGTATCCCTGAGAAAAATTGTATGAAAAAAAAGCTTTAAAACCCAGTGCATCTGTTAAAGCTGTAAAAGCAGTAGCAAGTTACCAGAACGATGCTGGAAGGGACACCAAGTCATAGCTCAGTGTTTTGTGGTAACTTTAGGGTGAGGGAGGAGGTATGGGTAATAAGCCAAGAGTAGGTACCTGGCCTGGAAGAACTGTAAAAATGTGGTGGTTTTATCTGTATTGTTTTATTGGTGCTTGTGGGTCTCGTTATTTAAGACAGAAACTGTCAGATTGATTGCAGTTCCTCTTTTGGTAGGCTATCACTCCTTCCTTGTGACAGCACATATACAAGGAACTGAAATTGTTTATATGTTTGTATGGCACTTTACAGTTAAAACTCCCACAAAAGGCGTGAGGATGGTGGAATCTGCTGCGCTGGTCTAGGAGTTAATTTCTACAAAAAAAAAAAAAGAGCATTCCTATAGGGTACAGGGCATCTAACTCCACTTTTGTCACAGTTTCCTTTGCGAGCCTATTGGGTGCTCAGTGCTTCCTTTAAATCCCAGTCTTTGCTGTATGTGCATCTTTAGAGAGGTGTGTTGGTATGTGAGATGTTCTCTTGAGAAGGAAGTTGTATTTCTATAGGCTTTCAGCGTGCTGAAAAGCGGTTTAATTTACAGTTTAGATCAGACTGGGTTAAAAAAGAAATTAAGCATCTTTTGTTTGTCTGGTTCCTGGTGTGTTACAAAATGTCTCTATTAGCAAAGCTGCTGGGGGTTAATTTGCACTAACGGTCTAATCATCTCCAACAACATTGTTTTAGGTTTTTGTATTGCTGCTGAGATCAGTAAAACTAGAGAAAAGAAGACTCAAGAAATAGCTCATATCTTGTGGGGGGAAGCATTTCAGACACAGCCCTCTGCATTATCAGCTGTCAGACTGCTTAAAAAGACTTGCTTTTTCTTAAAGCTCTGGCTCTAAGATGTAAGCCTTGATTTCTCAAAGTGCAATGAGACTGAGCTCTTTGTATAGGAGAGACACTCATTAAAAGGAATATGTGGTATTTAAATGCCGAAGTCCAGAGCTCAATTCCTCAGCCTCCCTGATTAGTCATTGAAGAGAACACACAAATAGTTATGGATCATGAATCACAACTTGTTTTTACAGATTATGGTCCAGTACGTCAGGCACTCTAAAGTCAAACGTTGTCTTTCATTTGCCCCAGGAGTGCTGAAGAAGGCAGGTCAGCCCTCCAGGTGATCAGTAAGGCACAAATGTCGGTGCTGACCAGCCAGAGGGGGTTCGTTTTTTGGCACATTGGGTATCTGTAGGTCCCATTTTGAGGAAACAGAATATTCCTGTGGATTGCATGGCTGCTTAGGATTCTGAGCTTTTAAAAGGGTAGGTGCTGTGATGCTAGTTGCTGGAGTCACTGAATCATGGGGTGTGCCAGGACTCAGCAGGCTGCAGAAATACCACCAGAAGCAACAAAAATGTTTTTCTCCTTGAGATTACTTCTAGCTTAGAAAACTCCCTGCCGGTGTGGAGCTTTTCCTCTTGAAATGAAGTGTCAACCGATAGTGAGAGTCTGTCACCTGGGAATATTCCTAAATATAGTTCTGTCAAAAGTAATGGGAATATTCACGGGCTGTTTTTTATCCCTCTGGATACAAGACATTCATGAGACCATGTTAGCACCAGCTTCTTTTCTATAGCTGCTTGATTACAGTTTTCAAGCAGAAGGGGACGAACAAATACCTTTTTTATGTGTACTTAGTTGGTGTTGGTTGCCTGTTGATGTTGATGATAGTGGACAATGTACACTTACGTGTGTTGTAATACTGTTTTCTGAGACATGATGAAAGGCTAGTGTTAGTTTTAATCTGTTTGTCAACTCAGTGCATTGTGAAGAGGACCAAGCAGGTCTGAATAGGCTCAAGACAAAGGCGAGAATGGAAAGCAGGTGGTGTTACACAAGTCAGTTGTAGTGTCATGAGGGTCGCACAACCTTGCAGGTGACATTGTAGTGGCATTTAAGTACGTGACTTGGATCGTCGACACTGGTCTTTGATTTCCTGATGGACACTGCTGTGCTCATGACGACATGTGAAAGCACTGATTCCAGACCTAATGAGCTCAACTTCCCAGCAGCGTCTCTGAAAGGAAGTCAGCAACCTTGTGGCATAGGTGACAGCTTCAAAGTAACTCCCCAGTGACTTTTCACAGTGAAGTGCTGGTATCTCAAATCGAGCTGTAGGAAGCCCTAGGAAGGATATTGCAAACAGCAGTCTAGCCTGGGCAGAAGTGCATGAAGTAGATGTGTAATCTCCATTGTCTAAGACCCCAGGGTACTGCTTAAGAATTTTACTCATGTTATCTATCTCAGACAAAACTATTGTAATTAACACTGGGCAGAAGTACTGACATAGTTGAGAGAAGATTTTATCTGCTGGCTGTAGGCAATGACAGCTGGTTAATTTTAATATTAATTTTCTGGAAGATCTTTAAAGAAATCCTGAAGAGTTGTTTAGGAATTAATATGCCTTGCCTCTCTTCATGTTGCTAAAGAATGACTAAAGTGCTGTCATCTGTAGTTTGCATTCTTTAATTTTCCTAGCATCTCAGGTGATGGGTGCTTTGTCCATTACTATGGTAACATTTTTTTCTTACTCAAAGTAAACACTGATGTAAAACCTACTCTAACATTCTTTTTATTCATCACGTATACCTAGTGGATGCCATAGCTGTGCAAATATGTCATGATTGTAGTGGATAAGGAGCAATAAACTGCAAGTCTAGTGCCATGGTATATAGCTGCTTTTGCCTTTCAACTCATACATAATTTTGTCAGCTACTTCAACTCCTACCTGTGTTTAATTAGATTTCAAATACTTTGGGGGGGAACAGTCCTTGGCTGTGTTGGTGAGCATTTAAGAGAACTGGGATCTAATAGCGGATGAGGCACGCTAACTTTCTCTTGCTCTTAAACAGCTCCATTTTGAAGCTCCATTGATCCCATAAACTCTTGGCAGTTGTTCAAAATCTCTCCTGTGCTTTTTCTGAACGCTAATGATGGGAGTAGCAGTTCCTTTTCTTGTGCTAGCACTTCTGTTTCGTTGCCCTGAAAAAAAAAACAACAAAAAAATCTCATGACAAGTTGTATAAAGCTCTGGTAGCCCTGTTCCCTTCCACAAGGTTCTGCCATCAAGTTCCCTTGAGATTGCAGTTGCTCAAAAGCTGCATGGGGTGATGCACGTGCAGAGCCAAGTCCTACAGCTCCTTCCTCGCAGCAGGGAGGCGGCTCGCTTCGAGCCCTAACACCCAGCAGAGCCATGGGCCACCCCCATGCCAGGAAAGCCGGCAGGTCTGGCTCTTCTCAGAGGGAAAAATCAATTATTTCTGCAAGTATATTCTAGGGTCCTCCCTGCCCCCATCAAAATTATTTGATAAATGTAGCAATTCTTACTGTTTTAGATAAAATCTTTTTTTTTGACTCTACAAGAAGGGGCCTGCATGTTCTGTGTTATACTCTATATGCTTTTAGAGTGATTGAGATGGAACCTCATTAAGCATCTTTACAGCTCTCTTAGGTTCATCTCTAATAACTATTATAGGGATTTCCCATGAGGGAGTGACTGTACCACCTTGCACTAAAATCAAGTGCAATTCAGTCTGATAGCCCATTGTACTGGGAATGATCGCATTAAAAATGCTCTGCATGGGTAGAAGTGTTTGCAGGGTAGAAGCTGTAAGACCCAGTTCTGCAAAAAGGCTGTTTGAGCATTTATCTGTATGTGCTGTGTCCAAAATTAAATATGTGCAGTAACTTTTTAGAATTGAGGTGGTGCTTTATGAAATACATTTTAATCCTTGAGGTGGAAATGTACTAAGTACTGCAATTAATATTTTTGAAAAGGATCTGATTGCTTACCCAGTTGATGTGAATCATCTGATAATTTCTTACTTCTGCAGTTAGCTAAAAGTAAAAGAATCCTATAGTTAGCTAGGCTTCCAAAAATGTTAATTACTCTAGTCTGGGGACAGTATTCCGTATGCTCCTATTCATGATGATATTCCTACAATAAAGTTAATACCAAAGGTGGTGTTTTGGGGAGCGCCTTGCCTAACCTTGTGCAGTAGGCATGTTAGGTAAGAGTACTCAGCAGAAGGAGCCACAAGGACTCTCTTGTTCTCATCGGCTGAACGGGTGAGTCATGGCTGGATGTAAGAGCGATCCCTGGGAATGGGAAATGGTCAAGAACTTCTTGTTCTGGGAAGCTCTGATTGTTCAGAAAGGCAATGATTGTCCTGTTGCGTCGCATAATTATGTCCGCCTCCACATATCCCACTGCTATTCATTTCTATTGTCTTTTTATTTAAATCCTCGCTATTCAATGAGGAAATTTAACACATTCATGGCGAGAGCAAGTGAACATCAGTGCACTCTTCTCTACTCAGAAAAGCTTTAATGGATAAGGAATGTTACTTTGATAATTGTTTAAATGGTGCTTAAGGGGCTCCCTGGGCTAGTTACATTGTCTCTGTGATTTGCCTTTTTCTGCCAAACACTCAATTGACTCAATGTCAGAAACATGAAAGAGAAGGGGAAAAAAAAAAAGGCAGGAGGATTGCAGTAACTCAGTCTTCACCAACATAAGAAAATGAATCGGTCATTAAAAATCAGTTGCCACTCCACAATATGCATGTACTCAGGCTATTCAGTGGATAACTTTGTCTTTTATTTCCCTTTATCCAGAAAAATAAAATGGAAAAATAAAATAAGAAACAAATTAAATTTAACTCTGGCCATATTCTTATAATCTGGGGAGAAAAAAAAAAAAAAACTTATTTCCTCATCTTTTCTGTTTAATTTTAGAGCTTCACTATTCAGAGCAAGAAATTTCTTTTGTGGAAATTCATTCCAGATAGATATTTTGGACAAAATCAGAACCTGGATTTTTGTTTGATTTGTAGGAAATTTTTAAACCTTGCACTAATGCTTCTTGTATCTCTTTCCAATACAGTATCCTTCATTTCCTCCTTGTCACAGTGCTTTCAGTGACCACCTGTGGTCCATGCTTGAGACAGACGTATCACGAGTCCCTGAAAAACGCTTGCTGGGACCCCTACCCTGCTGTGCAATATATTTAGAACAGATTTTCTTAGAGGCACAAGTATGATGTCATTGTAGAAGTGTAGCTGTCAGATGTGGGTATGTGGAACAGAGATTGGGAACCAGCAGCTGTGAAAGTATGCTTTCTTCTACGCTCTAGAGACAGGATGATGCTTTCCAGCTTTTCACAAGTTGAACCTTAATTCCTGTGTTTTAAGTTTTAGTTCTTGTGCAGATCCTGATGGGATCATTTCAATTAAGCTTTCTATTCAGATGTGAATAAATTTATGTAACCGAATAAGTGTTGGTTACATTGGAACTTGAGATGTATGTTGCGTGTACACCCAACAGTTTGGCTATATTTCTCTTTAAGCAACCTGAGCAGTTTTTTTGCTTTTTCTGCACTTTCTACCCTTTTCCTTCTCACTGGAGAGAAACATACAGAGGTTAGGGCTGTAATTTCTCTTGTCTGATTAAACACAATGTAAGACTTGCATTTTGATCTGATACTGCTTGGGTTCTCTTATACAGGAGGAGTGATATCTTTCTAGCATGTGATGAGAAGGGACAGAATGTTATCACAGTTCCAGTGTTTTGTATATTAAATTTCCGTGTGGCTAGTCTTGAAAATAATAATGTGAGAATGACTCTGACTTTTCTGAAATGATAGTCTTCTAGACAAGTATCTCTCACACAACTACTTCAACTCAAAAAAGTTACGCATTTATTTTGTGTGTGTATATATATATAAATATATACATATAAATGCATTAAAGAATACTCTCTTGGTGCATGTGGAACTAAATAATGATCACAGCAGTAGGTCATGGAGTAAGATGCTATCCCCAGAGCCTCAGGATGAGACTATAGCCTTTTGTCACTCCATTGGTCCTTCCACGTCTTTGGCTCACTCTGGGACTGTAACACTGAACCAGCTCACAACCAACCTGGTGGTCTTTCGGAGAGGGGTTGTGACTCTTCTGTGCAAGTATGCAGAGGCTTAGAGAAAAAAATGTGTGCCGGGAGTTACCTTTTTTTTTTTCCTCTCCTATCGTTGCACAAGATTTAGTTGCAAATCCAGCCCTTGACCTACATAAAACCAAGGACTCGTTGAGGCCACCAGCCAGCTGCTAGGTTGTCTCCAAGAGAGCACAGTTTATAACCTTGTCACCTCCACACTGGGGAGCGGAGCCGCAGGTCTGCACACAGCACCTTTCATACTACTCTGCTGTGCCAGAGGGCTTCCAGGAGCTGCTGCTTTGGTCATCTCCATGGTCACTGCCACCATGAACAGCAGCTGCAAACCAGTTGTTCCTCAACCTTTGCACTCCTGAGTTGTAAATACAATACAAAAAGACACAATCAATGCCAGCAGACTCAGGACCAGTTAGTAGCTATTGCCCAGCATTATTATTTTGGCATACTAAAGATTTGCTCTTGTTGTAGGAGGAACCCATTTCCCTTTGAGCACAGTCACAGCAAAGTTTGTTTTGTACTTTAAGTATACGCCTTAGCATATAAAATCCAATGAATGCATCTTCCTTTTGTAGAGCCAAGTGGAATGTTATTTTCTTGTTTGATTTGGCTCTTCTTTCTTAATCTGGAGCTGTGCCAAAACCATGAATATTCATGACACTTTTAAACAAGATTTTTATTGAAAACAAAAAATGGGTTTGAAGTCGTTCATTTGTCATTCTGAACTCGGCTAGCGAAAGCCCTATGGATAGATACACTTTACAGTGAGCTTTTCTTTTTTTTTTTTTCCTTGTTTGTTTTCTCATTGAATGAAAATTTGCTGTGCCCAAAGTGTGCATGACTGGCTAGTAAGCCTAAAGTTATTTCTCTATATAATCTGAAGATAATATATTACAAATTAATTTGTCATGTATTTCATCATAGTAAAACTTAATTTTTATATTTCACATATACAAATTATTGTATATTTCATACATGTATAGCTTAAGCATAAAATAGTTAAGTGTTTGCTTCTACGCTTTCACCTGATGATCAAAGGGCAGATCTAGCAGGGTTCACAAAAGGTGTTTGCTTTTTCTAGGGCTGGTGTTCATACTTAAGCCTTCCACCTGCAGGGCACCTTGGCTGGCCTGTCTGCTGCTGCCTGCAACTGGCAGCTTGTGCTGCTCGGAGGGACTCAACTAGGGTCAGCAGAGGTGGTAGGGAAGAGAGGACCAGCCAGGGTTTCTTCTGCTTGTGGTTTTCTGGATACCACTTAGGCATTCACCACTCTGAGAGCTGATAGCTGAGTCCCTGTGAATGAGAAATTTGTCATGTTTCCTCTGTGTGTGTGCACATACATATATACCTCCATATGTACACATAAGTCAATTGCAGCCTGGCCTCACAGGTGTAGAAAGGGAAAAGTGAGAAGAAGCAAGAACAGCAATAAAAGCAAGGTAGATCTTCCAGATGTGTGAAAAATTAAACAAACATAGCTTTTAGACGACACATGTAACTGATTTGAAATATCCATGCTCATTTATTTTGCATGGTGAAGCTCTCCCGAGATTTACCTTTTTCATCGTGCAAAGCAGGCTAACGAGTATCTCCTCCTTCCAGGCATGTTATCTAGGAGAATAGTTTTAGGAAAAAAATGTTTGGAGATGTGGAGATGTGTTCATAAAATGTCTGGAGATGTGTTCATACAGTGCCAGGTATGATGGAACTTCGATCCTGACTGGGACCTTTTTTGCCCTGTTAAAACATTTTTATTGATTAACAAAAACAAAACAGCGAAAACAAATCATTAAAAAAGGCCACAAACAAAACAACAACAAAAACACAAGCTTGCATTTTAGTGATGCATTTGTATTTCATGATAAGCTAGATCCCCTCCTTGGAACATGCAATTTTTTGAACTTCGTTGAAATGTCTGTTATAACAAAGGCTTTTACCCTGAAATATTTTCCATGTGTTCGTTTTAGAAACGATATTCCCAGGTGTGAGCTTTCCACCTTGACAAAACTTTATCCAGGTAAAGCGTTGAAGATGCAGGAGAAAAATCCCGCTTTTCATTTAATGTAATCATCTTGGTTCTTAGTAAAAGTCACGTTCTTTGTGTGCCTTAGTCCTGTTGCAATCAGCGATATTTCTTATTAGGTATTATTAGGAATTTTTCCAAGGTGATGGCCTCACAGTCTAAGGATTTTTGGTGTGTTGTGAAAGTACCATGGAACTCAGTTACTGATGCATGTAAATGCTATGTAAAGGTTACAGTTAATGGCATGGGTCTCCATTGATCCAAAATCAGATCCTGCAGCAATTTAAATCCATGTCAAAACCTCCATTGACCTCAGTGAGGACAACTGAGTACTTGTGCTAAGGACTAGTAGCCCATAACACCACGCTCCAACTCCTCATTATCACAGTTGTTAACAGTTAAAAACAGATAATTAAATCGAGACAAGTCCAGAAAGAGAAGTAACTTCTGAAGTGCCAGACTCAGTATGGAGTTGTTCGTGCAGGAGTGCTAATGAGGGCAGGGGCACGGAGTGACACTGAGCAGAAGCAAGAGAGGTCTGATGCCGGGTTAAGTTGGGGACAACACCGCCTTGGCTTGTTTAATTGGACATTGGTGAAGGTCAGTAAACACATTAGGAAAAATACCTGGAATAAATGATTATGGAGGTAAAATACATTGAAGTTATTCTTTATGTATGGTTACACACAAACATACACATCCTGCCCCACTGTGGGTGGCCCTGAAAGAAAAGTCTAGAATTTGCTTTTGCCCAGAAGCAAAGGGTTAAAGTAAATTTATGATTGCAATTTCCTACTTCTGGGGTTGGTGATGCTGCTTTCAGTCCTGCTGAACTGTCCAGCCTGTGCTGCCTTTGCAACCTGTTGCCCGGTGTGTTAATTTGGGTGGGGTTCATTTCTAAAAGAAGTCTTTATTAACAACCCAAAAGTTTTGTGTAAGCTAAAGTGAGGTAAGATTTTTTTCCAGATACCTTGAAAAATTTCTCATCCTAGCTAATGGGGGTGGGCTGGAGTTGATTCCACACAGAAACCTTGTGAACAAGAGAAAGAAATCCATCAATTAATACACAAGAAATATGCAAGAAGAGAACAGAAAAGTGCTCATAGATCATTCAGAACTGAACCCGTTGCACTCCATACTGAGTTATGTGCCACTGATTTTTTTAATGGTTACGATGGCAGTGCGATAGCTGAAGTTTGCGTGCAGAACAGTGAAAGTGCTTGGGGCATCCTGCAGGAGAAGCCGTGTGGGAGTAGTGGGGAGGACTTCTGAGCCCTTGCTGCAGAAAGCAGAGAGGCTGCTGTGACTGAATTGTGGGAAAGTTCTGCTGTAACAACAAAGTGTTTGCTCTTAAAGGGGGGGGAAGTACATAGCACCATCAAAGAAGGGCAAGGATTCAAAGGGAAACATATGTCTAAAACATGCGGGTCAAGTTTATTTGAAAGGAAAATTTGTTTGCTTTTGATTCTTTATAACATTTCCCATGGAGACTAGCAAATATATCTGCCACATTTTTGGCAAAGGGGATTTATCCTAAACCTGAAACACTTAAATACACATACTTACATAAATGTGGTCTCTATTAGTTACAGCAGTATGACTTTTTTTTAACTCCTGCCTTTATTATTTTTTTTCTCCTATTGGTTATATTTTAAGCTTAAAATGGGATTATTAATTAAAGTTATTTGTTTTTATTTTTTTTCCTCTCAATGGTTATGCCATATGTGCAAAGGTCTGTAGAACTAGGGACAATTAGTGATGGGCTGTACTGTAAAAACTTTGTATAGAGTGCCAGTGGGCTTGAAATCACCTGATGTTTGTAGCTATTGAATGTCATTACTAACTGGTTGGCATTTACAGAAAACATTTGGATAGCAGTAACTCAGGCATCTTCTCTGGCTGAGCTTTTCAAAAATGCCCATTAACAAAGTTGAAATTTGAAGGTGGGGCAGGATAACGTCAAATCAGTCCCTATTCACTGAACTGCTCTGGCTCCAGTACCTTTCCTGGGCTGGAATAATGCTTTTTATTTTTTTTGGCGTTTGTTTTTTCTTTTTAATCATAATTTATTTTTCCAAACAGTGATGCTGGACCCCCACCACTTTTTGTGATTCAGTTTCCTTTGTTTATTTTTGAATAAACGTATGGCACAGCTCGCTCTCATGCACACAGAGCTCTCACTGATGTCAGCAGGAGCATCACCACCTTTGATATGAGAGAGTCGGGATCAATAAAAGAATGGCTGAAAGCTGGCCAGCCTTATATTCCTCTCTTCCTAAACATATGATAGTTGGAAAAACAAACAATCCACTGAGACCTAATTAAGTTAAGTGCCTTTAAAACACTGATTGTGAGTGTCATCAAGGGTTTATAGTTGACAAAACGGATACAAACCTTTAAAAGCCTTCATGCAAAAAGATGGGCATGCTCAGGGCCAGAATAATTGCCTCTTACCTGCAGCAGGATAGTTTGTCTCAGTCTACTCTATTTTTCTTACCTTAGCGCTTACTAAAGGACATGTCTATGTATGTATTTGTATACAAATTAAACATATATATATATATATATATATGTTTAGAAACAACACTTAAAGATTCTTCATGTAAGCAGAGAGAGGGCTGATGACGCTATCAACAGCCTCTCTAGTGCTTGGGACTAGTTTCAGGCTGTGCAAGGAATAGGGCTTATTTTGCATTTGCCTTTCCCTCCATGCAGACGCCCTTCTTGTCTTTGTGTATATCTTACAATGCTTTTAATGGCTGAAACGAGATGATAGTGACAGACTGAGGGAAAATTGCCAAGATTGTTTTGGCATTGTTTCCTTTCTCCCTCTGGCCCCCAAAAAGAGAGGGAGAGAAAAAGCAGAGGCTTTGGCTATTTGCCAGTTTGCTCAGTGATTTGCAGACAGCAGGCAGATCTGCCTGTGAAGATGGATGGTTGCAAGCACTTCTTTAGGATGTTGTACCAATGACAGATGTCAAGGCAGCCGTCTGTCTGTCTTGCGAGAGCACTGGTTACTCTCAGTGAACTGTATGTCCTCACGTCTCATTTTGCCTTTGTTATTTTTATGGGACTATATCCCTGATTTTGGGTGACTGATAAGGGAGTAAATAAATGCATATTGCATTTAACACAGTGAGATCAAAATCTTCACCACTGCTGGGCTTCTTTACTCAAAAAAAAAAAAAAATACATATATGTATGTTCTTTAAATATTTCCTCACAGCTGGTGCTAAGATCTGAAAGATCCAGTCTACCATGGAGGCAACGTGTGTATACAGAACTCATGTATAGTTTTGTCTTCTGCGTTGAACTTGGTGAGTGATGGACTTTGGCTTCCCAGGTCTTGATCTCCTGAGCTTTCAGAGTCCAAACTGGCAGAACTGTCAGCTGTGTTTGCGGTTTTTATTACCTTGAGTGAAGGAAACCAGTTTTCCTCTTGAAGCTTCAATTTTGGGGTTCCCTTAGGTCTGTCTGTCTTAGGTCTCATCTTAGGTCTAATCTTTAGTCTAGATACATCCCCCAGTATGTCATAATCTAATAATAATTTTTTTATTTTCAGGAATCAGTATTGGTTTTCAGCATTTCATCTAAAAAAAAAATAATAATATTCATTCCCACTAACCTAAAGATATGAGGAGGTTCCGAGCTACCTCTGGAAGCTACTGTAAAGAGGATGAAGTATTGTAATGAACCTTTTCAAGTGAGAGTTCTCTCCAGACATGCTTATATTTTGTTTGGGAAATATGACTTCCAAAATAATTTAAAATACTGTCAGACTCCCTGCCCAGTCTTGTTCTGATTGCATTATACAGTAAACCTGAAGGATGGTCTTTTTTATTTTTTTATATATATTTTTTAGAACAACCCAGGATAAAAATAGCATCTTTCTCACAGAAGCGGGTAAAAGAGTTTTCACAGACCCTGCCAACAGTGTTCCTGGCTCAGAGCATTTCTATTTATCCTTCTTTTCTTAAAGCACTGAATTCACTTTCAAGTTTGCAAGCATAAAAAAAAATCACTGAGATCCAAATTTGATGGTGCACTCGAAAGATCCAGTAGGCATTCCAGCTGCATCTTGTATCTGAGTTGTTCTAAATATTAAGCACTAAGCTGCCAAATTATTGGATGCTGGCAGCACTCCCATTTGCCTAGCAGTGCAATCTTATTATAATTGATGTGGTAAGGCTCCTCTACGTAAGAAAATACAGGACCTCCAGAGACCGCAAAATGAACCATAATAAAACAGTTCTGCCAAGTTTTGGCTATGCAAATTAGGGACATATGGTTGGTGTGGCTGATGCTGGCAAAATCCTTTGAAGCCTCGCTTATATGTTGTCTTGCTGCCATCCATCACACTTCCACAAAGTGGCAGGAGATGTCAGCAGAAGCTGTTGCTGCACCTTAAAATAAACTTGGTGTGTGTTCTGCATTCAGGTGAAAGACTGTAGCCTCGAGCAGAGAATCAAAGTAGGAAGAAGCCGTAGCATTGAGCTTTGTTAGTATCACACACTCATTTTTCTAGACTATATAAGCACTTAATACAAATAGTTTTGAATTTCAATCTCTACCAGCTTCTTTTGGAAGCTTTGGGCCCAAAATGTTTTTTTTAGATCTGTTGTAAACGTAGACTAATCCCAGTAAAATTACCATGAAGGAGAACTGAATTTGGGCTAATATTAAATTAATCATACTGGAAAGGCAATTAAAACTTTAATTTTAGTGTTGATTCCTTTGATATTTTACATTTAAGTATTACTTTTAGGAATAATAACACTGCAGATTATTTAAAAATTTATTTCAGCTAGATAAAAGCTGGTTAAAAATTGCAAATGCTCATAATTGTTTATTTTAAAAAACAATGTTTACCTCACTGTGAAGGTATTGGCATTGGAGAATACGAAATGATGAGAAATGTAAACAGAAACATCCTTCATTGTCAGGGGAACTTTACTACAGAGGTGCATTCAATCAGTGCTGGTTCCTTCTCATTAAGTGGTGTCAATTACAGCTCCAGGTGAAACAAAATGATTTGCTACAACAATGTCAATTTAATTAGCATGACACAAATATAAGCTTTTTTTTTTGTTCATTGCATAATGCATAGATATGACCTCTTTAAATGTATTTACTTTTATTGACATTTTAATTGGCTGCCCACGCACAGTTTCTCAGTGCAGTGATTTCCATAGTAACAAAAGACAAATGATCGTGCCACTCAGGCTAGGCACCACATAAAATTACATCACTAGCCACTTTCTACTTCTTTTCAAAAGGGGTAAAAGCGTCCTTAAAAACCTGTAGTACAAATAGCAGAATGAGAGAGAAGGGCATGTAGTGTTACCCTACAACTAGGCTTTTGTATTTTAACGTGACATGCTGGTTCAGGTACAGGGTCAGAGGTAGTGAGCTCCTTGACAGAGCTGCCTGATCACTAACGTGGGGGAAATTGCAAAGGAGAGATTCTACTGCTCTCAGAGGCTTGTTTAGGCACATCACTAAAATATAAGCAAAAATACTTCTGTCATCAAAGGAGTAATCTCATCTGCATGGGAGCATAAACGCTAGGAATAAAATGATGCTTTCTTTTGGAAGGGCTCAGCAGGATCATGTGTTGTTTTCAGACCAGTATGAAAGCTGTATCTGTGTACAATTTTTAACACAGCTGAAACTACAATCAGAACCTCAGTTTATGGCAGCAGAGTGCCAAAGTGTTTGGCCTGTGAATTTGATGTTTTCAGGTTGGAAAAATGTTTGCTGGCAATTAATGTGTCTGAAGATCAGGTTTGTTTCCTATGCACACATAAAATGAAAGTGTGATTAGTTCAAACACCATAAACATAAAGGTTATAAATATTCTATTAACAGCTTTGAACAGAACAAATGACCATGTCTGCTAGATTGCAAGCAATGTATTTCACAGTCACAGCAGACTATTCTGTTTGCAGTAAACGGTGATGCATAATGCAATGTTTAAGCATTTATCATTTTCCAATACCATTCTGAGGACGGTTTGTGGTCTACCATTGAAACAAAAAGTGCAAGTTGGCATTATAAGTAATAACAGAAAATTTAGAAAAAGTCTGAACTTGCTCTGTGCTGTGAATTTACACGAACGTAAGGAAACGTGGTTGGTCCATTTGAATAGGTAGATGAGGGTTCTACCATATATGATGAAAGTATAGAGTTAATTATGAGAGGGAGCTTTTTCCACTAGATATTTGAAAATGTCCTATTCTCAAGAGAGAGGCTGATTTTTCAGGTGAGATGCAATTAAAAACCTCACAAGCTGTGGTCATTAAAAACTCTTTCTTGCTCCCTTTCAGATGTAGTGTTTTAATCTCGTATTGTCTTTGATACCTGAGATCTTCTTTCTTCTTGAAATCCTTTCTGTAGCTGCAATTCTATAAACAGTTCTGCTCTTTCCTCTTATGTTATTTCTGTGAAATGTTATATAGCTCCCTCTTTCCAATTGTAGGAAAAACTTCATTGTTGTGGTGTTTATAGCTCAGGATTATTAGCAGCTGAGTTTGCCTGAAATTCTTGGCAAAACAATGTGCTCAATGAAGAGTACATCTTTGGGCAAACAAAGAAATTAATATGTCAAATTTTAACTTAAGCAAGACTGAACAACCTGAAAATGAAACAGAACTTTCAATTTATAATAATAATAATTCATCCAATAACAATTTTCCATTTTTCCTGGCCTGACCAGCTCTATTTCTGAGCTTATACTTGATAAAATCCTTTAAATGGTGCATGTTTTTTTTCCTGCAATTTAAAGTATCCCACTGGGGCAATCTCTGCCTTTGCAGTTGTATCCCTGCTGTCCCCCAGACCATAATAATCTTAGGTACTGATTTTTTCCAAGTCGCTTCCTATTGCCAGAAAACAGTAAAACAGTTAGCTTCCAAGTGTGATGGAAACCAGCTGTCCTTGAGTAAGGAAGACAAGATTAAGAAAATCTTGAAGAGAGCTCCATTTCTTGTTTTAATGGAACTAGGTTGAAGCACGAGTCCTCTTTTCGAGGATGATGTCCAGACATAATTCAGGCTAGATATCGCTGGCTATGTTAAGTTCTCATTGATTATGTCTGAAAATGGTTGCTCTATTCCTTTATCATTACTGAGCATGCAATATTTTTTATTTGTCCATACATTCACTTACAAATCCAAATGACTTTTTAGAAATATTTGAATGTAGTTTCCACCTCTTTAAATATTAATGGAGTGGCAAATCAAGCCATTATTAGATTTTTACATACCCAATACATCTACAGAAGTGTAAGGACTAAGATTCCAATTCTGTGCTCCGATAAGAGGTTCTTCCTGTCTCTCTACAGCTATCTTTGAAACCCTCTCGAGTCCTTCTCTAGAAAGCAACGCATAGGTCAAATAACAGCATAAGAAAGGACGGTTAATTTTTGTATTTATTTTTCATTCTGTTTTTGGCAGAATCTCTTTCAGGTTGGCTTAACCTTGTGCTGTGTTCAATACATAGACTGTCAAATGCTTTGTATTATGCATGGTGGTTTAGTAATGTGCAATAGAGATTAAACTGAACACAAGAAGTTTGTTTCATTTAGTTTTCCAACAAAATTTGAAGACTTTTTTTTTTTTAGGAGAAGGAGACTCAACCTTCTTTTGCCCTGCCTCTTACAGTTTCTTGCAATAAAAGAAAATGTTTTACTGCAGCCATTTACATACTCATTCCGGTCTAGTGTTTCTTCCCCTTTCAAAGAGGTACTTGCATAAATTTTGATGGGTAGCATAAACAGTTGTAGATTATTCTTACTCCCATATCTCTATGTGCATGGCTATCATACAGTCCTTCATTGGCTTTTTTCACCTTCCTCTCCAGTTTTAGCAGGAAACTGGCTTATCTACATTTCTCTTTTCTCCTATATCCTGTAATAACCAGAATGTCTGGTGGCAGTACAGCCTAGAAGTTGCTTGTGAGTTCAGTTCCATTTCAGAGCTTGACACTCTGTTCATGGCCCTTCCAAAAATAGTATGACTCATTGCAGACCATGCTATTAGTCTTCAAATTATTTGAGTGATGGAAGGGATAAAAGGAGAGTATAGAAGTATAGCTAGTTTGACTTTCAGTTCTGGTGCTGGCAAACAGGGTTTCATCCTGTGGTAGTTACTGCCTTACAGTGTTACCATGACTGAAGTTATGTACCAGACCCATCTGAGTTCTGTGATGCCTTCACACTTTTTCCTAAGTGAGCGTAAGTGAAATATTTTGATCCCTTCATGGTCATTAGGGTTCTTGACAGGGGTCAAAAATCAAAAGTACTTTCTCACCAAAATAGAGAAAATTCTGATATCTCAAAAGGAAAAATTACACCTCAGTTTCTTTCCTTTGATGGTCCATGTAATCCTTTATTATTATTTTGAATATCTGAGTTATGTCCTTTGGAGTGATGGTTTCTCAAAATCTGGTTGATGATGGGTTCTATAAACCAGGGAGGAGTGGTAAATCTTTGATGGGCTCCTCTTTTGTCAAGAACTCCTCTGCTTTGAACTTGTGGAGTCATTCAAATTGTCAGGTTTCCTTGGTTTAAATGGGCTTTGAAGTGTTATTTTACTGTTTGTGAAGCTAGTACCATTCTCAGGGCAGAGGGGAAAGTCATGCATGATTCTGGGTCAGCCTCACAGTAAGTAGAAGTGTTTCTGTTTCATGGTCTTCCAACCTAACTGCAGTGCAGCCAGGTCCAGATTCCCTTCTCCAGAGCACTAGAGGACAGATTCTGCTTTCACGGTGTCTGTTGTGGTGCAACAGACTTTACAGAACTTTGGGTGAGGCTTTCATGAAAAGGACATATATAGCAGGATGCGGTTTAAATTCAGAGATTGGTCTGAATAGTGAAGATATAATTGGGGTCCAGTGTTTACCAAAGCTCCAGATTTTAGACAATTTTTTTGTATAGCCCTTTAAAAAACATAAGAGCCAAATTTCAAAGTCTGTTGCAAGGCTGGGAGAAACTGAGGAAGTGAGAAAGATGGGGAGAAAATTGAAGTGGAAAAAAACAACATCACTGTGTTGGATGGAGACAGAGATACAGAGAGCAGTATCTTTCTTCATCACAGATGTGCATGTTTTGGTTGAGAAATAAATAGCATTTCTTTTCAAACTTCCCCCTTGATTTCAAAGTTCTCTGCAATCAAGTGGGTTTATATTATCATCAGCATTTTAGAGAAGGATGAAGAACAGAGGTTAAGAGGCCTCGTCCAATGTCACACAAGAAGTTGGTATTGGATCCAGGAATAGCTTCCCATCCATTGCACCATACTGTGACACAATGCTGCTATATAGAGAGGAGCTTACTGTGCATCTGTGATACATTATGCAGCTGCAGAGAGCATTCAGTATTTGAGATTGTAACAGCATAGATAATCTAAACATAGAAGAGATGGAGAAAGTCAAGTGATAAAACCTGCATCTTCGTAACCTCCCCCAGCATAACAGCAAATCAAAATTTATATCTTAGGTGGCGCAAATCTCCTAAAAACAGGAGTCAAGCAGTATATGCAACAACAAAAGAAAATAAGTAGAAACTTCAGTAGATGCAGTGTTTATATTCCGGTCCAAACATCTTTTTAACAAGAGAAAGAATACCTAAAATTAATGAATATGAACTCATTATGATGAGGCAGTGGATAGAAATGTAAAGTGGGACATTGCCTCTAAACCTTCTGCAGACATTAGAGATTTAGTTGTTCAACAGAGAAACACATAAGCTAGTAAATAAAATCTTGCTTCCAGCAAAGGTAGGCTCCCGTACACCCAGTGGCAAGTTGCAATCTCGTGTACTTTGTTTACAGTGCCACTGCTTGGGACTGATGAACTTATCCTGTGCAAAAGGTAAAGCTTTAGAAACCAGCAACAGTAAGCTGCTGTTCTTAAGGACCAGACATTACAGAACTCACAGCGTGCTTGTTGCGTAATGTATTGCGGTCATATTAAGAGAATATTTTTAGGTTCCTGTTTATCTTCCTGATGAGTGGTTATTTCCTTTAATTAAAGGTTAAAAAAACAGTCTCTGCTACATCCTCTCAACTTACCTAAACTCTTCTAATAGTCTTCTAACTTTTTTTTCCTGCACAATTAATTTCTTTCTAAAGGCCCCTAGTGGGCAGTAAAATGGGGTGACAGCTCTAGAATAGTAGGAGATCAATAGTTCCACAGTAATTTACACCCTCTCCTCAAAGCACGTAATTTTTCTCTATTAACCACAAACATCTGGGAAATCTACACCCTTCTACTTCCTGCTACACAATCGCGCACTTCAAATGAAGCAGAAGGTGTTGCTGTTGAAGGCATTAATACCCACTTTTGTAACATGTAAATATGCAAAGTACAGCCTATGATTAAAGAAGCTGCTTTTGTATATGATAAGGATGGCATCATGCAGTTAGGTAGGTAGCAGAATTGTCTCGATACTTATGTATGATACTCGATACTTTATGCATGAAAGAAATCTAAATGCACTATTATGTTGGTACTCTGATGTGAAATCTCTACAAAACTTCCCTTTGTCTCTTTAGACCAATGCCTTTTTATGTATTTATATTTTGCCTTTCACATGGATTTTTTTGTTGAACGTAGAATAAGTTTCTGTTGTCTTGACTGGCTGTTCTTGAGCCAGTAATACCATCCCCTAATCATATTACCAAACTGGCACAAATGAAAAAGAAAAACGTAATGCCAGCTCTTGGATGAGAGTCATGAGATGAAGATAAAGAACTTCCTGTCTTCCTAATGTTTTTACTTCTTTTTGAGGGAAAAAATATACTTTTATTAGCTTTTAAGGTCAGATAGTAAAACAGAGGTTAATCAGTTTTACTTTAATTTTGGATCCAGTATCAGAAATTCCCATTCAGGGGCTGGAGAGAGCAGCATAAACAATCCATTTTGTTTATGGTTCTCAGCACTGGAACATAAGTCAAGGGATCAAGTCATGCATAAGGAATTCTGCTGTGCTTTGATGGTACCATTGTCTGGCTGTGTATATTTTTATGCAGATGGGGGAAAAGGTGTTTTTTTGTTTTTTCTTTCTCTCAATTTCTTCATACTTTATCATTTTTTGTGTGTGTGATTGATTTTCTGTTCTGTCTCTAATAAGCACCCCACCCACTTTCCACTTTTTTTTTTGTAAGGAGAGATTTGTCCCACTTGAGCTTCATCAGAGTAAGTTTTCCACTATTTTTCTTCACCTGTCTCTTACCTCAACTCTCCTCAGTTGGGACACTTTCTTTTTAAGTCAGAAGTTTGATTCAAATTCCAGAACCACTCATAAACAACCAAACTACCTGGTAATGTAGCAAGTTTGTTGTTTTCCGCATCAGATTTCTGTATTCTTGGAAATGATCAAAAGCTACAAAGAAGTGTAATTAGATTAAACAAGCAAGATTCAAATGGAGTTCCTTAGCTGAGTGTTTGTATTGAAAATATGTAGCACTGGTACCCATTAGAGCTCTGTGCCCCCGGAGGGTATGCAAGCCCCCTGTCCTTCTTGTGTTTCTCTGACGGTCTTAGAGATGGAGTGGGACAGTCTTCTGGTACCTGCCTGAAATGTGGGAATCTATCTTATTTTCCTGTCTTCTGTTGAATTCTGTTATGATGAACACGTAAATGCCTTGAGTCTATTATTCAGCAGTCTGTCTGTAAATGTGCCAATACTAAACTATTTAATGAGACTAGTGTGGGACTGAGTCTATTGATGGCTGTGGTGGTAAGGCCCATATAAAGTCACTGTGATGGCTAATTTGTTGTTACTGCTTTGGAATTTTGCCAGGGATTAGAGAATGCAGTTCGCTCTTCCTGCATTTGACACCTGCAAACGCTGTGATGGTAAAACAAACTTTCTTAAATTCATATTGGCTTTCTTGCTTCCTCTTGTGCCTTAATAACATGCTGGCCATCCTGTTTGCTAAATCATTTTCCACTAAGCTTTCTATTCGTTCCTCAGCTCTTAAACACACAGTGCAGGGTTCATAGCTTGTAAGGAAACCTTATAGTAGAGGAGCATGTATTTTATAAGGGAATCTTCTGCTCGTTTTTTAAGCAGCCAGTGATTTCTAACGGGTTTTGTAAACATATTCAAGCTGGCATTCCCACAAACCACTGTGGTAATTGATGGCTTATCTTGCTCTGGGAATAACTTACAGGTTCCTTTGATTATCTTCCCATTTTTTGTGAGAGTCTGAGCATTCATTTCTGGCTCTGTCTAGGAGATTCAGGATGGCATCACACAATTAAACGACCTATCTTCAGTTACACAGTTCTTTCTCTTTTGCTGCAGGGAAAATTCCATCCATTTTATGCCTGACACGTATCTTTGCTTATGGATCATGGTGGGGAAAGGTAAAGAAACAGATAAAGAGGACAGTTGGGAGTAAACCAATCATGTAATCCATCCTATTTCAATACATTTCAAAATCCTGCTTATTTCAGCTAACTGTAGCTATAGAAGTTTCTTGGATAGTTGAGAACTACTCTAGTTTTAGACAACAAATATTCTGTCACAGGTCTAGTGCTGCGAATACCAGGGAGTATTGAAATCTGGGCAGTATGGAAGAGTCATTGGACTCCAGAGCCAGGACTCTGGTGGTGAGCACGAGCAGAACTGAAGTCATAGTCTGGGCTGGAGCACTGGAATTGTTTCATACATGACACCTGGAGCAGCCCTGAAATTGTATTTTGTCCTTAGTGACCTTGTACTTATCACAGCCATAAATAAAAGAAGGGCTAAACCATGTTAGAAGCTCTCTCTTGCCTGGTGTTGCATGTTTTTTTTTTATTGTCAATAAGTTTATTTAGGCTCCCCTTAGAAAATCATTAGCAAATGTCTGTAACTTCCTTAATGTCTTCCATTACATAAAAAATAATCAGAGAAATATCATTACTTGTACCTTCATAGAGCCTTGGGGTCCCAGGCAGGCTTTGCATGCTGAAAGACGGACTCAGTCCTGAAGAACCTGCTATAATTTATACCCTGTCCTGACACTGAAGAATGACTTACAGACAAATTGGGGAGGGATGGGAGTGGCGTTTAGAACCTAAGAAACCAGTAGTTGTGACAATAAAGGGGGGTTGTGTTCCTACATTTGGGGTAGTGGTTGAAAGTTTTCTTTTTTGTTCTGTTTCATCTTTTACCTCTGTGCTTTGTGGAGAGAATCTTTACTTAGAAGCAGAAGGGTACTTTTTTCCCTGAAATTTCATGAATTTCTGCATCAGTCTCTACTGTTTTCACTGACATAATGCTGTATTAATGAGGTTACCTGAAACTGCAGTTGTGCAAATTCAGATTGTCTGTGCTGCTCCCCAAGGGCTCTTTTAAAGATGCACTTTGCATCTCTCTGGCTATCCTAAAGCAAACACTTTAAAATAAAACCATATGGTAAAAACTTAGGGCAGCTCTCTGTTGGTTTCCTTCCTTTGCTTCCAGCACTCAGCTATTCATGTTAACTGAGCAAGGAAGGTACTCTGGTATATTCCTGCATCATTTCTGTTGTGCTGAGGGAGACACCAGATACTACAAGATACTAATCACTGTCACTCAGCAATACCATCCTTAGTCTTAAGTCTCAAAATTCTACAGGCAATGATAACACTTCCTCCTAAATTAGTGTCACCACCACTGGGAATCACTTATGCTCTTTCACAGAAAAAAAATTTTGAGAGGTAGCCTACTTTCCTAAGGAGGTGATGGGTTTCTTATGTTCCCCGTACTATGCTCATTTTTATGTTTTGGTAGGAGAATGCCTCATTTCCCATTATTGTGCCACAGAATAACATGCCTTTTAGTTGGCCTTTCCACCTCTTGCCCTGAATTGATTAAAAAAAAAAAAAAAAGTTTGTGATCAGTCATTCTTACCAGTTGCCCCAAATGCGCCATTTTTTTTCCATTCCTCTCAGGACTAAGCAGAGGTGTTATCTCAAGGCCATTTAATGTCTTTTTCTATAGTTCGTTGGTGAATTCAATTTAAGAAGAGAATAATAAAAACGGCTTGCATCAGAAGCACACGGAGATTTTGTTTTCCTCAAAATCCTATAAAAAGCACCCAGTTTCCAATGCTGAGGTAGTGACAAAGTGCTGGGGCTGATGATGCCTGAGGTAGGAACTCTTCTGCAGTGAACATCACGTAGGGTCTCAGGGGCTTCCCACAGGGAGGCTTATATCAAAGTCATGTTGTTTTGAGTCTTTTCTTTGTTGTTGTTGTTTTTTTGAAGCACTTTGCAAAAGTGAATGTTAATAAGTTTATTAACAGATTGTAAACAGGAAAATGTCGATCACAAATAAACGTATAATCAGAGGATATCTACAATCAGAAAATGAGTTGCCCTGGATTGGACCAGCTAAATCTTCATTTGAGAATGTCTGTGTATTGAGAGATGATGGGCACTTCAACAGGAGAATATTATTTCCCTAGATAATATTGTCCCGAGGATGGAATTTTTCCTTTTGTTATTAAAGGGTATCATCTTGGGAATTCTGACACAGGCTATGAAGTTTACTAGTAAACAGCTCACAGTTCAAACTCCTTTACCACTGACCCCAATGCTTAATAAATAAAATATTTTCCTGATATTAGGCACCAAACTTTCTTCATGAATGTAATGTTACAGTTTAGTTAGTGGAATGCAGAGGATTGACAGGATATTTTTAAGGACTTACTTTAAGTAAATTCAGGCTTTCAAGGAAAAAGTTCTAATCGTGGTTTGTTTTTTAGATGCTTTTTAAAAGACACCAAAAAAACCACGCTACATTTACCGGTGTGTAGCCGTTTGTGCTAATGCTTGTCTCAAAGACTCGAAATGACAAGAGTGCAACAAGGTCAGCACCATTAGCTCTTTTCTGATTTCATACATTTCTTATTAAAGCATGGAACTCTCAGTGAGGGAAAAAAGGCTCAGTATAGAAGCTGAGCAGATTTCTTATTGTTCTGAGAGGTGAACTGGTAACAAAAGTCAGCACAAGGACTATTGATTATGCTATAATACCCTGTTGATATGAAACATAAAAGAAGAATCCCAAACCACTGAATTTCTGATTCTCTCAAAAGTAACCTGTGGATCTTGTGCCTTGCAAAATTCCCCTGGTGCTCCAAAGGCTACCACAATCAACCCTGTCCATTGATTGCAGTGAGTTTTCAGTAATGCCTTTACACCTGGGCAAAGTGGGTGTGAAATGAACTGTGATCAGGAGAATAGCATTTTATATCAACTTAGGCATTTTGAAATACGTAGGAATGACTACTACTTCTGCAGTGCAAGATCACGTTCGCAGATTGTTTTTTTTTCAAGTATTGGAATGATATAGCAGTAAAGTAGGGGGGAAATCCTCCTCCCACTGCCTTCTCATTTTGAATTTCAGACACTTTCGTCCCCTTTTATAGCAGCAGTATATCATATTTACAACATCTAGCATTTCAAGGTTAGATGGCAAAATGTTGAGTCAAAAAAAATTGCCTTCCCAGAGATACTCAAATATTTCAGCTCATGTTTGGAAGACAGTGCTGATGTGCTACTGGTTGATTTCATTTCAGAAATGGACAACAAAATGATTCATCTAGACAGAGTCAAAAAGCTGATCTCAACCTCAGTGCTCACTTTTCAAACAGTCTATGATCAGATGTCTTGTGTGTTGGTAAGGCATTTATTTACACACAGTGCTACTTCTGGAGGTTTTCAAGTTTTCAGACCCATATGGCACAGTATTTCATATGAATGTCAGCAGGCTGAGTCCTCATCAGGATTTCATATATACGTGTCACCAAGTTTTTCTGATTCAGCTCCATTGCTGTGTCTTCATACTTCCTGTAGGAATTAAAGTCAGACCAGGAATTATCAGTGACTTTTGCAAATAATTCTGTCTCCTTCTTACTTTTTGAATGTGGTGTAATGGCTGATGGCTACTACATTTCTATACTTTTTTTTTAATACTTCTTGTCAATAGAATTTTAAGGTACCTATAAAAATTCAACGATCTCAGTATCTTTTCTCTGGTTTTGTGTGTTTCTGATTTTACGCAGTTCAGTCTAAAAGCTGACACTTCCAGCACACAAAAAGGCTCTTTGCAACAAAAAAAATGGTAGGCTTTTGTCTCCCTTTGAAGCCCCCTGGGATACTGGTCCTAAGATATCCAGGGCTTAGTCTTTCACACAGGAATTCAGGTTCCCAGGATAATGATAAGATGAAGCCAGGGAATTCGGGCTGCATCCCAGGAGTTAACTGCATAGACGTGACCATGTCAGCAGCTTGCGCTGCTGGAGAGACAAAGGTTTCCTTGGTGAGTCTGCATCTGCATCATTTTTATATTCATGCTGCTTATTCCTTAAGCTGGCAATGGTGCCTACACATAACACCACTGTAGATCATTCTTGGTCCCTGCTGACTAGTCAGCAAAGGATGTTGTCAAAGTCTCACCAAAAATATGTGCACACCTTGACACCTAATTTGCAGCACTGGCCATTTTGCAGAGAGCAACTGTCTTGCTTCACCATCATTTGTGGCTTGGCCAAAGAGTGTAGTTGTAGTTTGTGCTACTCTTTATGACCTGACTTTGATTTAAGCTGTTATAATTTACAGGTTTGCTCCATTTCTTTGAATCATTGATGACAAGGCTTGGTGATTGTAATTATCTTTTTGACTTTAACATTTTCTAGCAGTAATTTCAGAAAATTCAAAGGAGGTATAAACAAGCAAACGTGACAACTGTGTTATTGCAAATAAACATGCTGTAAAAGACCCATTGTATGTTTTATGCCTATCCCATAATATTTACTAGTACTTTTTGAATGCAAATAGACTTGTTGGTTTCTGCTAATATATATTTATTCACATATTGGAGTAAGGCATTTATCAGATAAAGGCATAGACAACCTGGACTGATTCTGTTATGATTAAAACAAAATGAGGCTAAATGATGTATTGTTAATAACAGAGGAAAAACTCTGATGTAATTGAATAGACTAAGCAGGTATTCAGAGGGAGATTAGTACTTTCAAGGGAAAAATAATATATAAAATCTCCTGAAGCTAGGAATTATTCTATATATATAAACTGCAAAAGAAAAAAAAAGTCTGTAAAACTACTTTTCAGGTGATAATAGTTTCCAAGAATATAGCATAATTCAGATGAGACTGGATATCTTTGCAAACAGTGATTATAATTTTCAATTTTTTGCCAGACAACATTATAGTGACTTTCATTTAAACATTACATTTATTCTTTCAAGCCTTAGCAGGGCACTTATATGGTATTTAAATTGTGTTCATGCCTGTTTTACTTGGAGGGTACTCCAGTGTATTAAAATGCTAAAAGACTTGGTTGTGTGGTGAGTAAATAGCAGAGGAAGGACTAGACTGCGTCATTCATAGTCCCCTACTCCGACTACCAAATGTATAGCTTTTCTGAGCTGTTTTATCAAAGATGAGCACCCTTGAACGATAAACATGCTAAGCTATGTTTTCATTGCAGTACTCAGACCTATTTATATGAACGTTCTAGTTTTCTTGCACAAAGCTCTGAAAATGTCATGGATCAAGACGGTAGATATCTTCTAGCACCCAGCCGAAGATGTCAGTCTACTGCTTACTTTTTAGTGTTTAATTCTTGAATTTTAAAGGGATTAAAGGCACTTTTCTTTTTTAAAATGCTTTATGTAAAAATAAATATCATATTTTGTTAGCAAGAAAGGTTTCTCTCTAAATTTACATTATCAGTTCTGCAACCAACACAAGCTCGTTAGTATCCTATTTTCCTGCAAAGCTGCACTGAAGAGTGCTTTAAATTATCCCATCTTATGAATGGTTTCCCTTTTTTATCAGTTGGAAAACCTTTACAAGCCTCATAAGAGTCCTTGAAGCAGTTACCTTTGAACAATTACACCAGATTGTTATAAATTTTCCATATTGTTTTTATTGCCTCTCTGAAGTGATCTGGGATTTTATATCCCTACTTTTTCATAGGGTCTGGTTCTCCTGACAGATGCATGCTTACATCTCCTAGGAACTCTAATGAGAGGCAGGCATTTGTCTAGTTTGGAGACAAGACCTCCTTATGCTTATATTGAATTTATTCTTTTTTCTTTTGAAATAGTCTGTAAGGTTGAAGAAGAGAACTAGGACAGCCTCATTCCATTCCTAGCTGTCCTTTTCTTTCGCAATATAATCACATCCTTTCTTGACATCTTCAGTGAATTACAAATTAGTAAGCGTAGTTTGTACTTGCATTTTGAATCCTGAAAGAATATCTGCTAACACTCTATGAATCAGAAATAATGACAAGAAACCGATACTCCAGTTAAGGGATTAGAAGTACATTTCATCTCTGCTAGCTGGGGGTGGAAGGCTGCTGTTTTTACAGGTTTCAGTATTACTACTTTCTTTGCTATTCTGCTCACACACAGGCATTGAGCAGCCATCTAGGAGATTTTAATTGTATTAAAGGAGCTCATTCCATATGGTTTTTCGTGCATTCCAGGTACACAGCTATCCAGTGTGTGCAGATTTTACATCATGCATGCGCTCAGATGTGGCTGTATCGGATTTAGGATGTACTGCACAGATAATTTGTGTGCATATAGCAAATCCAAGGTGTTCTGGACTTTTCAGTGGTGGCAGGTAAGGACATAGGAAATAGGAGTTCAATTTACAGCTCTCCTACAGGCTTGGGCAAGTTAGACAAAGCAGTTCATCTCTGGGCATGGTGCAGTACTACTTGTCTTTTGAACTTGTCACCTTGACATGCGGGTACAAATTCCTCCTCCTACCAGTTTGTCTAGTGTTTTGGTTATGACTGGAGCCTCTGAGCACATATTACTACGGAACAAAAACCCCACCTATGAAACCTGGAAACAAGACTGTGATGGATCTGATACATACAGAAATCATATGGTTGTACCGCAGACAGCCCGCGGTAGAGCTCCATTTGATACGCAGGTCTCATGAGACCTGGTTCTTTGGTTTAACCTTAGTTATCTCTCTCCTAAGTGCTTCTGATATTATAGCTGTTGCAAGAAATCTAATTAGCTAATGCTTGTACACTGTGTTCAGATCCTTAGATAAAAGTCAGCCTACATGCACGCGTGAAGTGCCAAGAAATATAGTCAGTAAGCTTGCTTGCGCAGCAGGGTATCTTGGGATTAACATGGCCTGTGATGATGGGGTGACTTCCAGTTTTCTTTTCTATGTCTTTGCTACTTAAAAGGAGTAAATAGCTGCTAATTAATGTGGGCTGATCATTTTTTCTCTTCTAAATACCTTTGTTTATGTGATCTGGGTCACTAAGACTGTCAGGAACTGCTTCTAAGTTAGCGCTATCTAAAGGATAGTAAGTAGTAAGCCCAGCGTTATGTGAGGTTGGCTTTGAGTATCAACTCAAAAAAACAAGCAGAAAAATCCCTTATAATAATGAAAAGGTAGGGAAAATGCATCACTTGGCTTTTACTTTTGTACATCTGAGTTCACATCCTGTCTCACAACAAAAGCAAACAACGTTTTGCTGCTCAGCACTGCAGAGCTCACGCATTCCCTGTGGTTGGAACTGTCTGCTCTGGAGATTTGACACAGCCCTTGCTGAGAAGCTTGTATGCTCAGTTGTAATACTCCTATTAATGCAAAAATTCATTAAGAAACTAGGTGGAAAATGCAAAGCTTCTGTGCTACTTAAATCCACTAATCCTATTTTGATGATTTAGATGGTGAATAGGCTTCAGGCTGTTGGTCTGCAAGGGAGTGAAATTCAATCCAGGTGAATGAGAAGGAGACAAGGCTTATTTTAGTGCATTCTGTACCATCCATTAAGCTTATTTGATCCTGAAATCGGGAGCAGAAAAGCTTGCACAACAGGTAAAGGCTTTTTGGAAATGCAACATCATCCAACTATGTTGACAAAATATTTGACTTGGACATGCTAAAAAAAAATTGGATCTCCACCTTACAAAAGTTGCTGTAGATGTCATGAAGACTGACAGTTTCACAAATTGAATAATTTGGAGTATAAGAGAGAAAATGACCATGTCACTATCAATTGTAATCAAAAAGAATTAAAAAGGAAAAAAAAAAAGAAATATTTCTTCCTGATAGAGATATCAGCTCAACTTTCACTGTTTGTCTGGGATTGCATGGTTGATTTGGAAAATGCCTCAGACCTGGAATCCTTTATCTGTCTACATGGCTGCGGAGCATGATGAAGAGAAGCTCTAAGCTTTACCAGTAGTGCCTCATCCAGGCATTTCATATCTGAAGTGGAATGGTCTTGGTTTAACTGTCATTTATTTGCTCTTTGACCTTTACTTGGATAGTCCAATAAACAGTTGGTATTTGCTGTTGTGAGGGGACAGACTCCCAACTCAAACACACAAACCAGTCACTGATAACATTAGATTTTGTGGTGTACAAGGCAGCATGTGAAAACAAATCAGGTGTTACACATTCTGGTCCTTTATTTCCCATGTAGTCAGTGTATGACCTTGGTGAGACATTCAGCCTTTCTGAGCTGCCTGCCCTCTGCAAAACAGTGCAGTGTGGCTTGGATCATAAACAAAAATGCTTTTCATGCCTTCAATTGCTACACCTTTGATAAGCATCTATAAATAATATTAATATGGACCATATTTGAAGTAGAACACTAGGAATGAAAAGTCAGCATCAGCACCAAGGATCTCACATACTCCATCCCCTCTCCTTTTTATTTATATGCATCAGATTTATCAAGCACCTTCAGGTAAGACAGAGAGAAATGCTGAAGCGCACAAATGCCTCTTAATATGCCCTTCAGTTCTCTGCTTGCATTGCTGCGTCCTGCTGAATAGAAAAAATGAGATGTCTATGGACATTTTATGTGCTATATGCTCTTGATTTTTCTTTGTTCGGTGCTATTTATCCAATCACAAAGCATTTTATGAGAATATGTCAGTCTTACACCAGGGTAATGGACATTCTATTACTCTCTCTCTGCAGACAGCGTTGAAAACATGAAGTGTAAAATCAGATTCATTACCTAAAGTCTCAGAAGAGAGCAAGATGTTAATTGCAACTTGACTTGTTAAACTTTGTTGTTCATTGTCCCCTCTATTTAATTAATTATATTTCTGCTTCATATTCGGAACAACTGCATGTGTCATGTAATACAGTGATACTTATTCATGGAATCTGGAGTTTATGCACATCATTTTTGTGCTGCCAAAACATTTTCAGAATAGATTTTTAGTCTTAATAGTTCATAGGGCATGTTTGCTGATATTAACTATTCTGTGTAAGGTGCCACATACACAAAGGGTTTAAACGCAACTTCTGGTGCTTAGTACATGAGAATCATCAAATCAATTCTACGCTAGATTATTACCTGAGGAATCTGATGCAGACAGGGAAAAGAAGGCAAAACAAAACAACAACAACAACAAAAAACAAAACAAAGCAAAAAAAAAAAACACTTTTCTGTAACTAGAGCCAGAAGTTTTGAAATCCTGAGTAGTGAAACCTCCATTCCAACTTTTTTGTTCGTTAGTTGATTTAGGTTGTTTTGTTACAGGTTATGCGTCAGGTGTTAGGTAGTGGATGGGCTCTACTGGTGCTAGATGGGACTTGCTTTCTTAACCACCATAAATGACATTTGGTATAGCTGGTGTTTCATCATGCAACCCATCCTCTTCTCCTGGGGAATGAACAGTACCTGACCCCTGTCCTTTTTGCTTACCTTGTAGCAGAGGGTTTTTGTGACTCTAGCCCTGGCTGTCTGCTCAGCACATTTTTATGCAGGCTTTCAAACCCTGAAAACCGGCCAGATTTATCAATGCAACACTGTACCAAGGAATAAGTTGCTGTCCTGAGTGGTAGGGCAAATCTAATTTCAGATAAACTGAAATTCTTACATAACTCAGGCACTGTTGTGGCCTGTGATACCATGCTTTGAGTTACACTGTGTGCAGAGCTTGCCTGTGTACTGCTAGCACAGCTTGGTTGTAAATTAGGAACCCACCGTTAAAAATTTGGCTCAGCTCAATGCATACAAAAGATGCTCTGAGCTTCTTTCCTTGCTTGCTCTTCAGGTTATGGTTCCTACGCTATCTCATTAAGCCAAAACTTGTATTACTGGCTAACTGACATGGAAGAAATAACTCCACTGAAGTTTGTTTCATATTGTAACTGTTTTGCAATGAAAAGCAAGACTGACAAGGTATACATTTGAATTCTTCTTAATTTTTGTGGCAGGAAAAAAGAGGAACTATCTCTAGGGGCCGCAGATCACTGCGTGTAACTGAAGAGGTGAAATAAGAGATGCTGATGTGTTGTGCAGTTTAAAGTGGTTTGAGGTACCAGCCTGTTTGTTGCAAAACATTCCTGTTCGGTAGCATTTCAGAGACTCCTGGTTTGCTCCCTCCTTAGGTTTTCAGTCAGTGGCTCTGTAGGTAGGAAAGAGGAAAGCACAGTCCTTTGGAGCTGGTGACATTGAATTGATTTTTGGGTGCCTCTATTTTAGGCCACCCCCTGTGAAACACTTTACAGCAACATGTGCACTCATGCCATGATTTCAGTTTTATTAGAAAAACAGCAATACCAGATGAAAATCTCTAGCCCAAGGCATATTCCATATGTTACTTCTCAGTGCTTTATTTTCAGGCCTGCGAGAGACAAATGCACTTATTCCATTAATAAAGCCTGTGACTTAAAGTGCAGTTCTACCCTGGAAAAAATAGAAATGTGGAGTTCTAAGTTCATTTTCCATCAATAGCTTCTCCATTAAATTTGTTCAGATTACAAATGAAAAGGTGGTGTTATTTTTCAAACTGTGTGCCTGTAGGCCTCAGCTTTGCCTGTGAAAACAGCCTTTTCATTCTCCTGTGGAAATCACAATGAAGAGGGCAGAGATCAGCTCCTGTGCTCCATTCCACCTCTTCAAGGTGACTTCTTATCTTTGTAAGGTTCCCATTATTTACTGCTATGAAGCCCCATTTAATGTGTATGTAGGGGGCAATACAAATTTTAATAATTAGAATATATATGAATATACTAAGGGAATAAAAATACTGCTTCCCTGCTTTTCTCCCCGCAGTAAACTCCATTTGCAAGTTTTAATAAAATTGTGTAAGTACAACGATTTTGTTCTTTTAAGTACCCCTCCCCGTAATGATTTCATAACCTCTGAGTTTTCAACTCTCTGCATTATCACTAGAAAATAAATCTCCCATACCATTCACACGATGGATTTATTGCCTTTGTGAACCTCACATTACCCTTGGTATTACTGCGGCTCTGCTAGCAGTCCTTGTCCTTACCAGAAGCTTTAGACAAATGTCATTAGCTGATAGAGGATCCGGCATGCACTGTGGAAAACGCATTCATCCTGGGGCCTTAAGCTTTGTGAATAGAAGAGGTATAAATAAAAAATAAAAAAATAGGTCGTTGGTCTTCCAAATGCCACTCTTGCAAACAGAGGCTGGGAAATTCCAGCCAGAAAGGCTTCACAAAAAGGTAAAAATAAGCATCTGTTTTCAAAGAAGTTCTGAAGTACTGAAAAGTTTTCATGTATCAATGTGGAGAGTTGTCTTTTCTGGGGGAAAGAAGGAGTAGAAGGTGGTGGTAGGGGTGGTGGTTTTCCTTCTGAGTCACTTGCAGCAAAATCTTTTTGAAAAACACCAGTATAATAGGGTTAAGAGGGCAAAGATTCTTAAAAATTAGTAAAATTGGATTCAGAGAGCAGGTTGATAGTGAGAGACAGAATTAGATGGTGGCTAAAAGCATTCTTTAGCAGCTCTATTTCAGCTGGCTGATAAAGAAGCTGATCCTGTAGTCCTTATTCAGGCAGAATTCATTTGGGTCAGTGCAAAGTTTACTGATACATAGACTGCAGGATCAGGCCTGTACCAGGCAGCATTTTGAATTATGGATAAACACACTCCCCAGACAATGCAGAAGGTGTAAAACTTTGCAGGAACAAAGAAAAGAGGCTCTGATTTACCTGGAGGAGGAAGGGCCCTGCTCTCAGTCTCTCCTGGTGACCTTGGCTCTCAGGAGGGCTGGTGAAGTTGGGTCTGGCACAGGTGTGACCCAGATACTTTGCTTATGTCTGTCACCGACGCGTCCTGAATACCTGCATGTCTGGTTTCGTGGAGTAGATGTTTCTCATAGATGCACAACTCCATATCAGATATCTTAGGGTTACCTCTTTATCTCAGGTCTATCTAGTTACCGCTAGGGAGGGTGTCCAAAAGCTGATTTAGGTACTTAATCCAGCATTCATTTTGAGAGATTTTTCTGAGACTTTCCACTAATACTTTTCTGGAAGAATAATTAAACGTTTGAAATAGTTTGTCTCATCTTCTTTTGCTATTTTTAATATGCTGAAAAGATGGTCTTAAAATGTCAGAAATAAAAGGGAAAATGGCCTACTGGCGTACAAAATAAAATGAAGTCACAACCAAATGATCCTGTGGCATATTGCTGTGGATACTTCAGTTTACGTTATATCAATATTAATTTATTGCAAGGCTGAAACACTTTTTGGATATTTATTAACTGTTTGATTGCTTGGAAGCTGGTAGCTTTGCTCCATATAATGAAAACGCTTACATTTAGTCAGCCTAGTGGTTTTCTATGCTGCAAATTAGTAACCCCTTTCCCTTCTGATGACAGAAGCAGCAGGGCTATGAGGTTGTGATAAGTTTTCATCTCCATGTGCAAACAGGTAATACTCAGACCTTAAATAATTTACTTGAAACAAAATCCTGCCTCTTGCAGCAATTTGCAGGGTGAGTTTACCCCATCTTTTTCTTTTTACAAACCATTGGGGGGTATAAGCCCTCTAATTACGTCTTAGTACAACAGCATAACGGGGCTTCCAGCTACTATCTTGAGGCTGCTGTTTCTGCTCATAGTAATAATAGTACAGTCCCATGTCTGGTCTCAGTCGGGTTGCCTTTACATCTCTCTGTTTGCTGGAAGCATCGGCATACTGACATGGCTGCATTTGTGATAAACTCACCACTGTGAGCATTAAAGCAGAATATATACTGGGTGTATATGAGGAAGCTTGGATCTTGAAGTATTCTAGTTGTGTTTATGTGATGTTTTCTGATGTAGTAGACAATGCTGAGAGCTAATAACATTTCCAGCTGGATGTACAGAGGGCCGCATGGACCGGAGCAGGGGATTAGAAGACCTAGTGGTAGATTAAGCAAAGATTCTGAAATGTTAGGGGTCTTTAGGTACTAAAGGCCTCATTTGATTATCATCCACAGCAAGGTAAAATCAGAACTGCCTCTGAATTACGTTGGCTTGATAGTATCTGATAACCTTTAAAGTCAGTATCTGAAGTCAGACCTATCCCCTTTAAAGTTGGTAACGTGAGCTGTGCCAGACCTAAAGGACAGGAGATTGAGAACATCAGGGTCTTGCTGGACTAAATATTTGTGGAATTTTGTAGAAGGATCTGAGGGACTTGGTAATTTCTCTCTCCCATGGGATACTCTGAGTGTGAATGTGTCTGCTGCTCACAGAAGAAAAAAAAAAAAGAAAAAGCATAATTGCATGATTGGCTGATGAAATCAAAGTGGAATAGCTGGCAGCCTTCTTACTACCCTCCCTGTGTTTTTCTGTCATTAACATGCTAGCTTTGTCACCTCCAATCAGGGAAAGATAAATCCTTCCTTTTGTAAGGAGCAGAAACACTTTCCCTCAGTACACAGAATAATGACCTCTTCTGTATATTATTCATATTCTTCTTTTTGTACTTGTCATTTCTCTATATCTTTGGTTGTTGTACTCCATAATTCTTAGTGGTTTTATCTAAGGCCTTTCAAACAAGGAAGTGAATGGCTTAGGAGATGGGTAGAGGTTTACCAAGGCTCTAAATTGACTGACATATGTCATGTGCAGGTCTGGTACCACCACCCTCGGTGGCTGCTGAGCAACCTCATCAGCTTTCTGGTGCACAGGGCCAGTGCCGTAACATCCCTCACAATGACAGGCTTGTCGTTACCATAACATGAAGCCTGTAGACTAAATTTTTCTCACCTATTTCTAGAAGTACTCTGCAGAATAGGACAGAAATGGAGCGGAGGATTGCTGCAAGCCCATACTGGTTTTCTGTGGACCAAAAAATACAATGTGCAGCAGCTTTGCCAGTCCTAAGCATCTGAAAGTTATGAATCAGGTGCCCCCAAACTAGAGGGAAGTGGAAGGAGGATGTATAATGATATATATTAGTGCTCTTTTTGTTCAGTAACTACTGTTTGAGCCATTATAATGCACTTGTGACATTTCCAAGCTTTTCTCCACAACCTGAGATGGCTTTAACAGAAATTGCATAGGAGGTTGGAGGGCATGAACTGAGGTTCTGTAGCAGCCCTTGAAGTCTGATTGCAGGGGGATGCTCCATGCGTGTATTCATGTATGTATGCACGTGCTTGGTTACCAAACATTTCATTTATTTTTGGATGTTATTAGTCTGATACAGGCAGTGTTGGGGGTAGCTGCTTCAGCATTTTTGGAAAGCACATCCTTTGTTGCTGCTGAAGCTTGTGCAACTCTAAATCAGGTGCTTGTGTTCTGCCCTGTCATATGCTATTTAGGTCTAGTGCTTTTCTGCTGCATCAAACTGAAACAAAATGATTTTCATCCCTGCAGTTAGTAGCTGGCTGCAGTAGTATTAATTGAAATGACTTTTGGGGAGAGTTGTGGAGGGAAAAAGACTCCCCAGGAGATAAGAAAGGAAACATGATTTATGCTGATTTGTAATCCTTACAAAGAAAAGGAATAAACACAATAAGTGTTAGAAATATACTACTCTATTTCATCTTGTGGGTGGCTTTTTTCTTTTTTTAAGTGTATCATGACCTTAATATTTGCATCCAGGAGCAAGCTGTTGCCTCTGGCTTTCACCGAAAGCTGGTTTTATTTTGATACATCCCAGAATCTTCCCACTGATTTCTGCAATATGTCAAAGGAGTTCAACAGTTTGTTGACCTCTCAAGACTTTGCTCTGTTCATTTTGGCCTCAAGAGTTCACAGTTGTCCTCAAGTGCACGTTCAGCCCCACCCCCCCAAAAAAAAACAAAAAAAGGGTCTATAAAAGATCTTGCTGAAATGCCTGATGGTAGCCCAAGGGAACTGTTGCCCTTGGGCACATCCAACAATGGTTGTGGAGATAATATTGATGACCTAAGTGAGCCTGGAAAATCAAAGGTGTAAAACCTGATCCTGTAACTGTGCAGCAATAAACAAAAGGCTCGTGGTTTCTAATGTACAGACATCTGCCTGCTCACTCCTAACCTGTCCCCACGAAAAAGCTTCTCAGTCTTTTGAAAGGGGCGAACAGTGCCTTGTTGAAAAAAGTGTCAAGTCATGCTTTTATTTTGATTGCAGTATTTATTTCATCTCTAACTTCCTAGTGAGTTTCTATAGGAAACCCTTTTCTTTGATAGTCTGTAATTAGTATTAAAGATGACAGCCCTCTGTGGTCAGATAGGAGAGAGTTGGCTGAGATGTTCTGCAGCAGTAATTGCTGTTACAGTTAGGTATGAGCCAGGAATAAGGCAAACCAAACACATACAAAAGGGAAATGGAAAGCAACTTTCAAGTGAGTTGCTGCCTGAACTCTTGTTCCTAATCCTTCGTTGTAACAGTCCTGCAGCTGGGCAGGCTCATTTCTGTCATAGTCAATACTTATTCCTAGTTTTCTGTAACAGGAATTGGACACCACTTACCTAATGTACAAAGAATTTAAGGGGCTCCTTTTGTTGGGATACATTAGTCAATGCTATTTAGATCTAGACAAGACAAGTCAGCCCAAAATCAGAGAGAGCGTGTCCCAAAAAGGAGCAAGTCTTCAGATGGGAGAACAGGCATGATCATGAGGTAGAGACATGAAGAGAGCTTCTCCGCTAAGGAATTGTGTAAAAGTTGAGGGAAATATTTACTTAACTTAACAAATACTTTTGTACACCAGAAGTTCACAGTCTAAGAGGACCCCTCGCTGACTGTGTGAATACTGTCTGGCAACCTCAGCGACTGGGCCCCAGGCCCATGCTTATTGAAAATGACTGTATGTTTCTTTTGAAGAATAAAATGACACCTCTGTACTGTGATGTGACCCATCTGCAAACTAAATCCAAAGAAATAAGGAGCTGAAGCTGTAGGGCTGGATTCAGGGTTACCTGTCAGTGCAGCTGAAGAAGAGCAGGGATGGGCAGGCTGGAAGTTACCTGTAACAGGGTGGTGACTGGGCCGGTTAGACAAATCTCTGAATGAAAGAAGAAGGTGAAAATAAATGAGAGGAATAAAAACAGAGTGTTACAAGAGGATGTGCAGAGGTATACAAAGCTGAGAGAAAGCAAATACAAAGGGACTGATAATGGAAAGGAAAAGACAGCAGAGAGAAATAAGAAGTAACTGTATATGAAGTACTGTGTGTGTTTGTACATATAGACAAGTGTATACATGCACTTACAAGGTAAAACCCACCATGTTTTGAAGCGTTTCTTTATGATAAGAAAAATGTGTCTGTCACTCAGTAACTCTGGAAAAAAATAGAACTATGGATTTATGTTACAAAACAAGTTGCAGGAGGATGAGAGTGGTTTTCTACCTAACTCGAACTCCCTGAGACACATCCCACCAGTAATTTATAAAAAAAAATATTAAATTTATTGTTTTCTCACTTCTGATCCACGTGAGTTTCCATCGCATGCCCTTCCCACTGACTGCCCACTAGCTGTGGCCGGCCAGCTGGTGGCCCCGTGGAAACCCATGTGTGCTGCATGCATCTGGTCCAAGGCCTTTGAGGTCAGCAGCAGTGCTTGGGCTTACTTCTTTTTTTTTTGTGCTGATCTCAAGGGCTTCAGGTCTGCACCTAAATACACAAACTACCAGCAACTGCCTCAGGGCACAAGGATCTCTGCTGTTACTGGGTAAACTTAAAGCATGAAAGAACCCAATTTGGAGGCTGCAGTACTGTAGATCACTGGCAGCTTTTACCAGGTTAAGACTCAATTTAAACATAAAGCTAGCAGTTCTGTCTGCTGTATTCCCCTAGACCACCTTTGTAGTATTTCTATCGTACTGTTAGCATGCAGATTAGAATACAAGGTGTGCAAGAACAGCAGCAGTGTTAACGTGACTTAAAGTGACTATATGCAAGTCTGAGGATCACGATGAGGAAAGCAAGTATTAGAGCACAAGGGATAAAAAGGAAACCTGTTGCCATAATTCTCATTTTAATCTGCACTTATCTTTCTTAGAAATATTTCTGCTTTGTCAATGGCAGTTCTGGCACTCATCTGTGCCAGAAGGTTGCCCCTGGCTGGTTGGAGCTGCTCGGTACTTCAAAGAGGCAGGGAGGAGGCAGGACTAAATGGAGGGCAGCACAAGTTATGATAGCACCCGTGGAGTCAGCAAACTCCCTGCTGTGTGGGACATCAAGGGAGTTATCTTGTCCAGGATAACGGTAAAATGCTCCATCCCTGAGTCCGCTGACTAGAGTAGAAAAGATAGACTGATTAGAGTACAAAAGAGTACTGCATCTTGGGGATGAACCACCTGCTAATCAGTCCCTTCTTTTATTGCTTGTACAAATACATACTATAACACCTAACATTTGAAACAAGTATTTGCCTGAATGACTCCTCTCTTTCATGATGTTTTAAGGATACCTGCCCCTTCCTCTTTCTAGCAGTTGATCTCAGATATTATATTTCTCTAAGGGAAAAGGAAACACAGCCTTCATGGCTGATGGCAAAATTGTGTCCGTAACAGCTGCTGAAGGGGGAGTGTGGATGGGATTAAAAACACAAAGGGATTGCAGAGGAAGATTACTTTAAAAAGTCACTTGGGGTCTAAGTAATAATCCTAATAACTACTGCAAACATTAAATATTTTCCTCAGCACTGCTGTTGCTCCGGCAGCTGGGGGAATGTCACAAATATGCTGCTTAAAGATCTTTTTGTAGTAATAGAAACTGCATGGAGCAGCAAATAAAATCTCAATTCATTTATCTATCCAAAAAATGTCTCTGGATCTATAAACTAGATCTGTGAAGGTGATGAGCTTGTATTTAGCACGTGCAGCTGAATCTGCACTCTGGATTCACCATGAGAATTTTTTGTTTACTAACACCCATCTTTCTCTCTCTGCAAGCATGTTTTGGTGTGAGACAGCTGCTTATTCCAACTTACTTTTCAACAGACAGGAGAGCATAGTTTCCAATGGTTGCTCATATAAGGCGTAATACCTCATTATAAATGAACGTTCACCTTTAGTGAACTTCACAGGGAGTTTACCTAGATGTGGGTTATGCATAACTTTCTTCAGTTCCTTGCAGGGCCATGAGATGGATCTTTGACTTGCACCCATTGGTTATTTTGAGTTTCAGATCATAAAGGAGCCTTTCTACTCATGTACTCTTTAAAGAAATTGAAAGGGTGAATAAATCATAAGAAATCTGCAAATTCACCCTGTCCTCTCTTCAGTTAAGCATAAGTATCTGAAATGCTTACCATGGGGGAGTACAATGGTATTGTAACACTGCTGCAAACACCTCCCAGGCACTATAGGACTTCAGTTGTCTCAGTAAGAGCTTCCCTTGAGTTTCTTATGAGCCCAGATTTCCTGCTAATTCCATGAGGTAACAGGAAAAGGGTTATAAAAAAAGAGGTTGAAGAGAGCAGTCTTGTGATCCTGTGTTTTTGTGCTTCCACATTGTATGTCCCTATCTGTTGATTAATAGTTATATAATTTTGTAAACTCTGAGGTGAGGAAAATCTTCCTGCTCCGTATTTGGATAGTGCTTGTCACAATGGGATCTCCATTCTTCATAATGGGAAGAGATTTTTATGTTTTGGGATGCCCATATCAAGCATCACAAAAATATTAAGGATTACAAAAGCAAGCATGGGGTTTTTCTTGTTGAAAACACTTTTTCTTCTGTGTTTTCCCTCCAGTTCCAGAGGACTAGGAGCTGAGCTTTAAAAAAAAAAAAAAAAAAAAAGCTATGTCCAAAGAAATTCTTGAAGCTATGGACTGGGGAGTTAAGCAAAGGAGGATGTACGCTAAACTGGAGTTATCTGGTGCATGATTTTTTTTCTTCTACTTTGGGCCATCTTGTTTAATATCTTGTTACTGCTCTGATAATTTGAGCTCAATGACAGTGGTTTTACCACCTAGGTGGCTCCACAATGCAGTTATCCAAGGCAGAGAGCAAATATAGCTTATAGTAGCCATGAAGTCCCTTAGGTTTAGAGCTCCTATGAGCTGCCTCAAGTTTAAATACTCTTCTCGACCAGTGGATTTGAGAATACCTTGGTAATAACTAGGTTGAAATGTGGCTGTTTCTCTGAAAACAGGATGAACTGGAGTATGCAAGTTAAACACAGTAGCAGCCCTGTGACAGCTCCTGTGAACATTAGGAGCTTACAGTGTTTATCTTTGCTGGAGGCAGAATATTAACAGGTTGTAAATTCAGATTGAGTTTCCTTTCAGTTTGGAAGACAGATCCAGATTCTCTGTGTTGTGTAGTTCCCTCTTGCTTTTATTTATGTATGTGTTTTCCTCCTGTCTTTCCTCTAATCCCTTAACTAGTGCTATTAACATTCAGAGCTGCAGAAAGCAGTTTTGCCATGAGATATATTAGAGGGTTAAATGACTAGCTTTTAGACTTCAGTAGTGTTATCCAAGCTTCACAGATAACATCTCTTTTTCCTTTTCTTTTTACATAAACAATGAAGTACCTGAGATCTAAAGAGGACTGGGAATGATAATGAAGAGTTAACCATAGAAATTGGCCCAAACCAAAGAACTCTGTGACTGGAAAATCCCCAAACCCATTTAATTTCTTCTTAGGAAAAAAAATAAAATAAAATACAGCTGACAGCATCCACCTCGTGCCTTGCAGCTGAGCTCTTCAAAGCTTCCTAAGGGATTTGAAGCACCTATTCCATTGAAATAAAAGACAGCTGATTTTCCTAGTGTCTCAGGGAATTTCAGTTATGTAAGAAGCACTATAAAAGAACAGCCCCTGAGCAATTTTGAATCCCAGGATTCCTCACTGGAAGTGGAAGGAATTATATAATTTTGATGGACAGTGAAGTCACCAAAATATGCAATTTTGGGGGAGCTGAATTTAGTGCAATTCAGCTGACAGAGGAAGTTTCAGAAATACTGCAATATGCCTCTGCTGCTTACAGAATTAAACCTGTATTCAAGAAGCTTAGGCATTCTGGTTTAGAGGTTCTTAAGGATTTGATTACTGTATTTTCATAGTAAAATATTTCGTTTTTTTGTATTGACATGGCATTTTTTTCAAAGTTGTTTCAAATAGACCAACATTCTAAAAAGTGAAAAGAAAATGGGAAGAAGCCAGAAGTGAGGGCTAAATACCTACATTTTCAGGGACATTTACTTTTTTTTTTTTATTAAAAAAAAAAAACCATTTCCTGAAGGACTTTTCTGGATACTATGTGAAAAAGAAAGTGCCTGAAGGAAAACAGATGCTCTGAGGATCAAGATTTTCCACTATAGTAATGATCAGCCCATACTGTAAATCTAGAAATCAAAGAAAACAAAATTCTTGCATGGATGGCCCTTCATACTAGCCTATTTAATGGGAACCAAGTCTGAAATACTGCTGTTAGCAGCAATGTATTACCTAATAAATTTTGTACCTAAATTCCCCAGATGAGATGGGGCTCTCTTTTGCTGCTTACCTGTGCATTTGGCTTATAAATGAAAACCTCTGTAGCAAAGGGGTGGCCATGCGAAGCACAGGTGGAAATCTGCTTGCTGGGGTAGGACGGAGGCAAACAGGGCTCCTGAGGCTTGTGTAGAGTTGTGCAGGAAGCCTGGAGCTGACATCTGATCCCCACTATTCCCCGAGCAGAGCCATAGCCACTTAATCACACCCACTCTGTCCATGTACTCTGCAAATCAAAGCATATTTGAAAGGTCGACACGGATAACCAGCCCGCAGTCTTATGTTCTGCTTGTGGCTTCTCAACTAAGACCAGGAACAAGGCCTCTAATGAATATTATTTTGCAAGGCAGATGGCTGTCCAGTTCATTCAGAGCTGTGGTGAGATCTATCAACTCATTTCACATAGATGAAAGGAAAAAGACTTGCTTAATAAAACAAATCTTGCTTAATTGCAGTGGTTAGTCTCCTGCCTGGTTTTATGGGTTCCTGCAGCTGGCTTTAATCTCCTGATTTATGTTAGGAACAAAGAAAGAAAGGAGTGAAGTTAAATCATGGCAGGAAGAAGTTGAAAATTTTTTGGCAAAACCCAGAAAGGTTAGGGACTTACTGTAAGGCGCAGCCCAGAAACAGGCCACCAGGAGAGGCTCTCTGGGTCTTAGGAGGTAGGGTAAAATCATTTCTTACAACGTGACCTTTAGAGTCAGTAATGTCAAAAGTTTCTCCTAGTCTGGGCAGCTAACGGAGGAGTAGCAGAGCTGCAAGAAACATTGAAGCTCCAGAGAGGACTGACCAAAAGGGGTCAGTATTTGTTAAGTTGAAACACCAATTTGGCAAATACAAATAGATGGGGATTTACCTGTGGAAGTACAGTGGGTTTAGCGCCAGCATTCCCTCACCCCGTGTGGTGTGGCCTGTGCTCAGCACGCGAGACCTGAGGTCTACCTCACAGATGAGCTGGTCCCTCCACTTAGACTGAACTTGCATCTGTCTTTAATAGTTATGTTTTGAATACTTCCTAAAGAAAGGTCTTCCAGCACAGCAGCTTGGGCAACAGATGTGAGCTGAAGAGACTGTACAACTCAGTGGTCACTGATCTGAAACCGGCCTGCGCTCAAAGTACAGCACACTGGGAATAGCATGGCATTTATGAGGAGCATAATGCAGAAGATGCAGAGCTAAGTATAACCCTCTGAAAAGAGACAGTCTAACAGGACCAGAAAGTTTAGTGACTGGAAAGCAATTCCAGGTATTATGGAGCCTATAGGAATTTACTATTGATTTAGCTTTTTATTCTCCAGGGGAGCCTTGTCTATCCCAGCTGCTCTGCAAAATTTTTTGGAGTGCAGCCTGCCAGTACCGCTAACCCAATGTAAGAGTCAGCTGCTGCTGCCGAGGGTACAGTCCTGCTCCCCCCTTTCCTAACTTACTGGTGAGCTAAGGTGGTAGTGTTAATCTGTGGAGGATTTAGCTTCCTGGATGGCTCACTGCAAGATCTGATCAACAGGCTGTGCCCTGGCTGTACCAGGGAAGTGCGGAAGCATGAAGCAAGGACTCTTCCTTATTTCTCTGAAGTGACAGAGGTGATGCCCTCTAGGATTAGTAAACATCAGCAAAATCATAGAGCAAATGAAGAAATGTGTGCAGTAGTCAGTAGTCGGTCCCATCTAGGCCCTGCTGCAGGTGGTAGAACCCTCCCATGGCTATAAGCATTTATGCGAGATTAAAATTTAAATTTAAATAGGGAATTATAATTTGAGCTCCTGCAGTTGTAAGTCACATCTTCAGCTCTGGCTGTTGCTGATTCAATTGCCTTTCAGTTACTGTCTTTATCAGCTGTATAGTATTATGTCTAAACACTGCTGAGGTTTCTTGTAATTTGAGGACAGTGAAATGGAATGGTAAGATTTTCATCTGCAGCCCTGATCACCCTGTATTAATTAGAAGTGTCATTTCTAAGTTTGACACATTAGGAAGGTAAGGTGCTAAATGAAAATCTTTGTGTACAACTAAAAGCTTCAATTGGAAACAATATTTGCTTGGAAATTGCAAACTTACACAAATGCATTCGGTGTGAGATTGTGTCAGTAAATATTTTTACTTGGTCTGGATGACAGTTATGTAATGATATGTAGGTGAGCTGCTGGAGACTTTTTCAGTAATGTCTTTAAGATGCAGCTTGCTCAGCATGCCAAGTGAAATGTTTTAATTTTCCCTTTGAAGGAATTAAAGAGAGAAATCTGTTACCCAGTTATTTTGAGACAAAGTTGAGGAAGAGATTTCCTGGGCTATGAGTTAATAACCTTAGAATTTGAAGCAAGAAGCCCCATTCTGGCTACCATGTGTTCATAAAGCTTCAAAATCTCGTTCAGATGGAGTCTTCTGTGTAGAATGGGATTGAAGCTGACCTCTGGTATTCTGTTCTGTTCCTAATGATGGTCTTTCTTTCATCTTTCCATTGCAAGGTCTGCTTTCGTCAAAAGATCAAAAACTGTGCTTAACTTTTCATCAAACTCAACTAAATGAGCTGCCCTTGAAGTTTTGTGCATATGTAGGTGGCTTGCTTAGCAGGGTATGTGTTTAGATCCAGAGGAAGGGGAGGGTGATTTCTGTTACTGGTCAGCAGACCTGGCACCATGCTTTAGTTTATCCTACTGCCATGGAGAGCACATAGCCACAGCAACAGAGGACATTTACTGACACCCACAGAAAATGCCATAATTAGATAGAAAAAAGTTGGGGTGGGACATTTTGACTCCACTTGGGTGGAAGTCCAAAGTGACAACTTCTAGTTGTGCTGGTGGATACTTCCAGGCTGTAGAGCTGTGCAAAACCACCTTTCTGTGAGCATAAGCAGCCACGGCAGATGGGAGAATTTTGCAGTATGAGTGGGTGGGGAAGCATGCACTGAGGGAACCTGGAGTACTTCAGCTGTTTGTCACCTCCGTTTGTTGTCGCTGTGCCTGCTTCCCTTAAGTAAACATGCTTAATGTATATATACTGCATAGATTAGGTGGGTAAATACAGGAGACTGTCAAGCAATTTGGCCTTCAGGTCCTCTATCTCAAGGTTTATTGAGGTACTATAAGTTACAAATTTTTATATACAGAGTTGGCACTATTGATTTTAAAAAATTAATATTTAATCACAGGCATACAACAAGGTCAATGGATTTTTGTTAAGGAATTAAATAGACTTTTCCTCGCTAGCACTCAAACACTAAGTAAATAAAAAATTAAGTGAAAACATTTGTAGCATATGGGTACAGACTGCATTTAAAAATGCATGGGGCTCAGTACTGTCTGACTTAATTCTGATTCATCCATTGACCTTGTTATATAAAACTCAATGCCCTTTTTAGAGAGAGAGTTGCAAATTGTGCTTCTGCATATTTATTTAGGAAGTTCAATCTTCTGGGTGTTCATACCCTAATTCCAGTGCTAAGTGCAATCACAACATTGATTTTTCTCGCTAAACATAACCTACTTTACCCTGGGATGGAATTTGTTTTTTTTTTTTTTTTTTCAAAGGGCTTTATATAATGGCATATGTGAAAACCACTCAACTTAATGCCCCATATTGTAGTTAATTAACAAAATGGCATTGTAGCCATGGTCTTTCGTCCTCTGGCAGTGTATTTTACTGCTAACCTTGACCACACAAAATGTCCATCCTAATTAACAGGAGACCAGGTATCGAATATGTCAAGCTACATGATGGAAAGGGCAATTTACAGCTGCTGAGGAAGTTGTAATTCTGTTGAAAATCCAAACATGAGGAACTTCATTTTGACTGACATTACGCCATTTCAAAGTCCATCTCAAAGAGCAGCTGAACAAAGTATTTAAATGATCAGGTTTTACTTCTCCCCAGTAGCTAAATAACAGTATCCTAAAATATGTCCAAATGTCTCCTAAAATACATGCTACCAAAAGCATGCAGATGGATTTGTATGGATTTCAAGATTGGTAGTAGTGTTTTCTTATTAATGAAATGTTTATTTATTTATTGTTCATTTATTTGAACTGCATGCTGGAAAACTTAATGGGGCTTAAGGCTTTAATGAAACTTCAGTAGCAGATTTGATCGCCTTACTTTTTCTTGGTTTTATTTCTGGGTAATTCAACTGAAGGCATTAGGGGGTACATCAAGTTTGTGCTAGTTTTACTAGAACAAGACTGTAATTTGTGAAGCTCCATTGTGTTTCTTGTTGCAAATGAGAGAATTAAGCACTTTGCTTTTATACAAAGAAAAAAAAATGTTTTCTTTTTCAGTGTCTTAAATTAATTGTTTTTGTCTCAGTATTAAAAATCTTCAGGAAAACAATTATACTTGCTCACATTATTCATGGCTACATTTTTAAAGTGTTTTAATGTCTAAAGATATGCATATGCATCTTTTCATATCAGTCCTCTGGGCTGGTGGAATTTTGTGCCTCTGTCTTTTTGTAGAGAAAGTGTAAGTACCTGAACTGCTTATTCTTGATGTTTTGTAATAGAACTGGAGGTCAGAAGTTATATGTTCTGCACCTAAATAGCATCTTTGCTGAGAGTTCTTCATAAAAATGCTCCTTAATTAAGCAAATACTCATTAATTAACCCTCCATGCAGTTATTGCTGATGATACTAGCATCACTGGATAAATACAGTTAACTTTTTACTGGGCATAACAAGTAACAGTGGCAGACATTTGCATCCTGGAAGAATATCACTGAATTAAAAAGCCTTGTATTAGCCAACGGCTGCATTCTCTCCAGACTGGAGATCCCAAACAGAAACAGAAATTTCCTTGGAAATCTGTCACAGAGAAGGCAGAAGAGCAACCTGTCCACTAATAGCTAGAAGAATACTATATATATAGGTGGATTATTTAAAATTCTCAAGTGAAATATTCATCTGTGCAATGATCAAGCACAAGCTTGTCTTGATACAGATGAACAGAACCTTATGAAGTCTTCTCTGTTGGGACAAATTTATCTTTGAAAGAAATTGTTACCGGAATAAAGAAATAAACGTCGAGTGCAGATTGTCCTACAAGTTTAGTCTTTGTCATACCTCCAGCCTACTGTTGGCAGAACATATAAAGGCACGCAGGAATTTGATTCTGTCCAAAAAAAAAGTAATAGGTGGCCTTAGATCTGCACTCATTATATCAGTCTACATTTACTTATGGATTAGAAACGTCTTTAATACTTAGCTTTATTTTGATACATTGAGATTTCCATGCCTGAGCTATATTAGGAAGATCACAGTCCTGAATGACTCCTATAAACTTTTTACAACTGCTGTTTCCAACAGGGCAAAGGTGAAGAAAGGTGTAAATATTCTCAGTGCAAAGACAAGTGATCCCCAGCAATGGGACGTGAAACAAGAAGTGGGGAATGGTGGAAAGCATTCAACCGCAACAGTTATTTGTCAGAGGATAGCACCAAGTTCAAGGAACAGGTATGAAACCTCATCTTCTCGGCACATTAAACTCATTTATATCCATGATACCATTCATTGGTTGAAAGACTTAGGGCTCACATTACCACTACTCATAGCTATTAAAATTGTAACCTGGAAATCTGGAGACACTTATGTTAACTATGGTACCATCTGCTGATCTATAACAGGACATCTCAGTTTCCAGGTAATGAAATTAATCAGTTTAAATGAGAGAAAAAAAAATAGGCCTAAGGTTGGGAGAGGGGATCATTTTGGCATGGATATAAATATCCTTAATTTTAGAGGTTTTTACTGAAAGTAATTTTTTGGCTAGATAGTTTTGACCTTGTTTCTCTGAACATATCACAGCCTCCATGGTTGGCTCACCAAGCAAGTAATGAATTCTTCCAGGATGAGCCACTGTAACTTTCAGGTACAGGATAATTTAAAGCTTTCAGTATTTAGTGTCCTGTGTGTAATATGGCAGAATCCCCTTTTGCAAATCATTTCTTCTTCCAGAACTAGAGTTTCCTTTGCTAGGCCATGCACTGGTAACTGTCAGAGGCAGCCACACACTCCAGGAAGCACTGGTATGAACTGGCCTGCCAGTGCCTGCTTTCCTGTTTGATATGTTTGTACTGAGAGTTAGTCTAGCTGTTCCACAGCCATAGAAGTGGTGCTTTTTCAGGAACTCTGATTGTCTTCCACATCATGCAGTGAATTTGTACACTGTTGGTTTCAGTGGAAATCATTTGGCTCATGCTGGGTGTCATCTTTTGAAGTCTAACAACACTGTTGTTCATTAGTCCACGCAGAGCATTTCCATTGTACAGATCTAAGCAATGTTTCCCAAGCGCTATGCTTATTAGCCTCAAACCTGGGCTCATTGAAGAGTATCATAAACCCTTCAGTGGATTCTGTGTTGGCTTTTGCTTTCCCATGCAGTGGATCTGTACTATCTTCAGGCACAGAAAACCTGAGCAGGTTTTAACACTCATATTTTGCGCCCAGTTTGAGTGCCTGGGAAAATTAGACTTCCATAAAGTGTGGAAATTTCTCTTGTCGTGAGCAGCTCATTCATTCATTGTATTTACACTTAGTATCATTGCAGCTACTGAGATTTTTAGTGGAGATTGGGGGGGGGGGTGAGGGTGGGGGTGGTGTGGAGTGAGGAAAGGAAAAATAACTCATTTAAGCCTGCCAGAACTAAGGAAAAAAAAAAAAAAACAGTTTGAAAGGTAAAACATGGCTATAGAACAGCATGTGATTCTGAACATATTTACAACTGCAGAACTATAATACTCAGGTTATCAAATCCCAAATTAAATCTTCTTAATCCAATTTGCATAAAGTCTAATTAACCTATAAAAATATTTTTAGCACTGATTATGCAAATAAAAGTCAATGTTTTAATTAACGCCTCTCTCTACTTGTGTATGTAAATAGTCCCTGTCTTCTGAAAGCATGACAAGCCTAGGTTTGAATGAAATGTTAATATACGAGGATGAGCTTGATGGAGAAACTTAGGGGTGTGTGTACTGAGATCCCAATGGGAAAGCACACAATGTAGCAGGCATTACAATTACTGAGCGTCACTTGGAGCCCTCTGTGCAGAGTACAAATATTCTATTAAACTGATTTAATTTGGTCAAGAATTGCAAGCCCCTAATGGGATCTTTCTGTGCTGCCGCCAGCGTTTTCAGAGTGGTTTAGCAGTGTAGTGCATCTGGGCAAAGTGCAGTTCTGTAGCAAGGTCAGCGTACATGTGAGCTACCACTCTGGAGCGCCAGCATCAACACAGACTAATTTTCTCCTGTAGTAAACTCAGTGATTTCACAGATACGTTGGTTAATTTAAGCAGGGAGTGTTATTTTCTATGGCCTTCACCAAAGAGCTTCTGAAAAGTAAGTAAACATTTATACTTCTTGAGTGCTTTATGAACACTCACACAGCCTGTTGTGAGGATGACAGTATGTTCCTTTTCTTTGCGGGACCATCTATTTCTATCACAGCTCAGAGAATGAGCTAGCAGGAAAGGAAAATGAAAGGTCTTCTGCAGTTGTGCTTTATTCCTCTGTACTGCAACCAGCAGGAGTAATTTGGCTCTCCCTTTATGTTGTCACATGTGCCCAGTTGGTTGTGAAAAGTCAGAATATTTCTTAAATTAATAGTAAATTCTCAGTGTATTGGTGTGCTGCCTCCTGCAAACTGTTTTGTGGAAACAAGATAAAACCTCATCCCAGAGCTCCTTCTGATCATAATGAAGAAGGTGATGTGTTAGGTAGTTAAGCACGTGAACAGGAACTCCTGGCCTTTCTCTGCACACTTATTTACTTGGGAGTCTCCCTGACACACCATGGTGAACCATTGCACTCCTTCCCCTTCACATCCCTGGAAACAAATCCCCAGACTCCATAAAACAACTCATTTTTCTTGCCATGTTGCTTTTCTTTTCTTTCATCTTTCTACTATCGTTAGTGTATGGCTGTAATTACTTTGTAAGCATTTTGAAGCAAGCAGTTTGTATCCGGGTGCAACACCACTCAGCAGGTAACAGTTTTCACATTATATAAGTAACAAAAACCAAGGGACCTTTTTTAGGTACCTCACACGAATAATTGTTTACACTTACATTTTGAGAATATGTGGGCCATGTTTTTTTACTTTTTAAGTAGTATTTTTTCTATTTAAATTTGTGCCACTAAAGCAAAGAGCCGTAGCTTCTTAACTTTGATTTATTCAGAAAAACTTTACCACTGCAGCAAGTAGCTGAAGACAGCTTGAAATCAGCAATGTTTGTGTGCCTCATAATGCAATTTGTGCTGAGATTCAAGTAACTATTGATGAGGATAGCAACAGTGTGTTGATTAGTGAAAACAAGGCTAGACTACTGCTTGGTCAGTTGTTTTCCCTTGTTGTTTCTCATGTCTGGAGGACAGCTGGTGGGTTTGAAATGTGTCCTCAGGACAGATGAAGAGATATTTCTGGTTACTATCACAATCAGTTCCATATCTTAGCCTTGCCTCTGTTTGGTTCCAGGCAAGTATGGTTGATTTATGATGTGCCACATCTACCCTGAGAGCAGCTTCACTGAAAAGTCTCGTACTTGCTGTGTAGCTTATTCTGGACTGTCACCACAGCATATAAAGGCTGTTCCAAGACAGACCAAAGGTTATTTTTAACCTAAGTAATTTTCACAGACTTTTTTTAATGGCATACCTCTACCAGCTGGTATGCTGCCAGACGTGTGGATGAAAACAATGGATTAAGGGTAGGAATGAGAAGGGTTAGGGGAATTTCTTAAGCTGCCTTCTTTGCCAAAGCAGGAGTATCCTGTATCTGCTATGTCAAGCACTAAGTAGCAGCAGCAGGGGCTAATCTAGACCTAACTCCCTTCCTGCTTATTCAAACCTGGCAATGGGCTGGTACAAGCTGCCTTCAGTCTGTTCCTGGGCTGATGTTTCTGCCTGTGGATGTTTTGTTTTGTTTGCACAGGAACAGAGTCACCCAGTGCTTTTGATTTCTGCCAGCGCAGCAGTGCCTGTCTCCGTAACTGGGCAGAGAAACAGAGTGCGGGAGAACGGAGAGACGTTTAGAAAAACTGACATAATGGAAAACTGCTGTGATGTAGCACTTTATCCTCTTGGCCTTGAACCTTTTGAGAGGCCTGTGGGCTTACAGCTCTCCAGCCATCTGTCTGATAAAGAGGCAGACTCAGGAAGAGTGCTTCCAGATGTTATGTTTATGTTTCAGACTGTGTCACAATCACTTCCCCTACCACAACACTTTTTTTTTTTTTTTTTTTTACACTGGCTGGGTATCATTGCATTCACATGCAAAGAGCTAATGATGTTACCAGGTTGTGTTTCATATCATCAGGGCACAGAGGAAAGCAACAAAGCCATTACGCAGTTCTGTGCAGGTCCTTCCTCTGTCTGGCAGCACCATGTGTTGCCAAGGGGTTTCAGCAAAGTGAAATTATCTTGTGCTGGAAAAAAAAAAATGAAGCATATGTGAACAACATGTCTCAAACTCGAAAAACCGCAAGCCATGCAGTGTGTGTGGCTGGCTATACTTGAAGACAGGCAGTGCATTCCCAATGTATGGGTACACAGAAGAGCATCCAGACATTACAAACAGGGTTGAAGGTATTAATTATTTGAAATCTGGGTCACCTTCCCCTGGCACAGTTTGGGGTCAGTGTGGTTTGCAAAGCTCAGCAAGGTGGCAGTGGTGCCTGCTGACCACAAAACCTTGCAGTCTGAGCAGAGGACGTCCGTCTTCACAAGGACTTGGAGGTTTGGTGCTCCTGGATCAGGATTTTTTTCCATAGAGTTGTTTGCCCTTCTGACTGTTAATTGAGGCAGGATCCAAGCTGGCATGACACGTGCCACTACTGTACTATTAGCTGCTTGGGAAGTCGTATATGGTCATATCTGCATCTGCAGAAACTGATTTGTCCAAGCCAGAGAGATGCTTTAGAAGGAAGACATCAGCAGTGGATATCCTTTACTATTGAAGCCCAAGAGAGGGAAACAATTTCCTTTAATTTATATAAAAGTCACATCCGAACAAGCGTTATGGCCTCCTGAGTATCGTGATTTAAGCATTATTCATATTTTGGTGCAAATTAGGTGCAGTCTTTTAGTCTGCTGGCAAGTTACCAGTGCAACCCTCAGAGCTTGCAAGGCCAGTCATTCCGGTGATGTGCATCCGTCTGCTTAAAATGACACGGGAGAATTTATGCACATAGCTTGCAGTAACAGTTTCAGGAATAATACAGCTAAGCCTTTACCTACTGCTTTAAAGCTCCTTTCCTTCCACCCTTTCTTGTCTGATTTACTCAATAATTTATCTTTGCCTGCTGTCTTTGCATTCTAAAATTTCCCTTTATGTTAGGATGCCTGCTTCAGGTCAAATTAGGGCACAGATGTCTTCAAGCATACGATATAGGTGCCAAAGATATACTGGACATCTGCACATATGGCGGAGGATCAGCCAGCTGTGCCTCGTAACAGTGTCTTTTCTAGGGCACAGAAGACTTGGGTTAAAAGGTTGCTTCCCAAAGGAGCCCTTCATACAGTTCCTCTTTTGCTGCTTTGAACATCAGGAGTGTTTATCAAAGCACTGACCTGGGGACAGAGGAGGGATGAAGGATGCCTTTCTTATCTCTTTCAAGAGGAAGCTGTCTGCAGGACAGGCAGACGCGCAGTTACCATTGCCTCACTCTGGCTGCTGCAGCGTCTGCACAAACTGTCTTGAAGGGAAATACTTGTTTCTTGTGCCTCGCCGTCTTATCGGGTACTTGTGGAGAGCAGGGCCACTGGTTGAACCTTATGAGTCCTGAGTGGTTTTGACTTAATGGGCAGCTCTCAGCTGCATTAAGGGAAAGTGAATTTCATGGGAGCCCTCATGAACAAGGACTCTTGCTGAGGCTGAAGGGCCTTTTCTTTTCCATGCACTCAGTAGTGCAAGTTCAGAAAGATCGAATTTGAGATAACTATAGCAATCGTCATGACAACAGCATCTGTCTGTCTAGTTTTCATCTCGCACCTACCACTGCAAGGCCCTGCTCCATACCTGGTGTGTCTTGGTCCTGCCAATAGGCAAATAAATAACAATAAATAACTACTATCAGTAAATAGTCTTGCTGGAAATGTGTGTTTAACACATTTGTTGTATGAGCATAAATACCTGCTTTATGACAGAAAAAGGCCAAGCAAACCAACAGGATCTGCACAAGGCAATCCCATGAGTTTTCTGCCCAAGAAAAGAAATTAAGTGAGATGAGATGCACAAAATTAGGCCCATCCATGATCTCCACAGAAGTTCCAGCCCAGTTCCAATAAATTAATTGTTTCTTTGTTTTGTTTTGGTGTGTATTTGTGTGTCTACTTTGGAGTTTCTGGGTCTGTTGGGAAGAAAAACTGAAGCATGAAGAGAAAGATCGTTCTTCAAATATTTCTTGCGCTAATGAAAGCATCAGATTTTGTTTGCTCAGCAAATCTGGACAGTTTGGAAATGCTCTTTACAATGCTTATCAAAACCAAATGCTGAACACTTAGCCAATGTGTGCAGTAATCCAACCTTACTGAGAAAGTTGTCTCACTTGCTGCCAGTGCCTTCCTGCTTTCCAGTCAGGTTGGAGGTATTGTTTTATTTCATTATTATATAAATAGAGCAGAGCCCCACACATATTAAATTGAATAGGATGTGCAATCATGGAATAATGGGAGAGTTTTATATCCATTTCAAATTGATGGGCAAATTCAGTAATAACTTTAATTCCTGATGTCCAGGATGAGATTATTTTTTGATTTCTGACAAAACAGTAATTTCTCACAGATTGACTAGAAAACATACAGTCTCCTTCTCAGTCTTTGGCTTATGTCTGTGTTTTGTAGAGCTCCTGGATTTTATAGTAGGAAAGGCTGGCCGTCCCCCTTGCATCCTCTGCAGAATAACTGCTGTCTTCTCACCTCTTGCACACAGCAATCCTCATCGCCTTCCATTTTAATAAGATGTAATTCTTAGCCAGGTTGTCTGTGAAAATCTTTCTGATGCCACATGTTCATGGACTGACACTTTTGTTAATATTTTTTCTTTGCACTTTAAATCATGAGTTCTAATTTTGGACAAGGTCAGCTCTCATTTATCTGTGAGATTTGGCATGGGTAGGATGTTTTAGTAGCTATTGTCATGCAGCCTTCCTTGTGATTTGGAAACAGTGGAAGATAAGAGACAAAAGATGCAGAACTGGGGGGGGGGGTGGAATTTGTGCATGTGTATCTTTCCTCACACTCTCTTTGAAGCAGAAACATCTGCTGAAAGCCATAAACAGCTGAGTTCAGCAATACCACATCATGATGCCAAGCAACTCTGCTTTCCTCTGTAACTTTCACAGCAGAGGAAATAAATCAGTCAGGCAAAAAAGAATGAAGAAAATTTAGGAAAAAGCATCAAAAGCCAAACCTTTGTAGAATATAGTGAATAAGATCTTTGTTAGTATTTAGCAGAGTAAATTGAAATATTTCATACACATGTAAATCCTCTATATCATTGCTACTTGAGGAATTTTGTGAAAACAAAACTCCTCTGAACTCGTTTGCTCGGAGTTTTATTGTAGGGATAGTATGCAGCAATCCTAAGCATGCAAGTAATCTGTTCATTTTTCTCCTCCAAAACGCTGATCAGCATCTTGTTTCCAAGGTGCTTAAAACTGGTCAAGAGAGACCTCTGGAAAATATACTGCAATCTCAAGAGAATTAGATGATTTTGAATGTTTTCCCCATCTCCCATCTCTGTCAGAGCAGTAGCAGCTAACCAGCTGGCCGGGGGAAAGTATCACCAGTTGCTTGAGACCTTTGCATTGCCTTGGATGAAGCATGCTGTATTAGCCAGGTGAACCACATGTTTCTGCACTGTCTTACTGAGATTTACTTTTCCACTCAAAGATGTTTCAGTTTTATGAGTTACTACCTATTTTAAGCACAGACAAAAATATCTCCTCTGTTTCTTTATTTTGTTATTATATAATAATGGTGGCTGTTTTGTGAGACAGGCAGAAAATTACTATATAGATGTCTTTGTTGTAAGCCTTACAAGTTAAGCAAGGTTGGTAGGAAAATCAGCAGATTATGGTAAGTGCTGACTCAGAGGATTTCATGGTGTGTTGGTGGTGCTGTGTGGGGCTGTCCCTCCCGTCACCACTCCTGGCTGTCCCTTCAGTTCAAGTCATTAACCTCCATTCACAGTTGCGAGCGTATGTAATCAAATACATGACATTACTTGTGTACCTGTGGCAAGTGATGGCTAGACACTGCTCCTGCTACCTCTATGGCTCCTGCTGCACTACTGCCTCTTTGTTCATCATCTGTCTTTCAGCATTGTATGTCTCACAGGGCCTAAATAATAGAAAGACAGAATATTCATGTTTTTACACACTGCATTTTTTCTCTTTTTAAAAATTCGAAATGAGTTTAAGTGCATTTCATTAGCCTCTGCCATTACACCCATCACATATCTTCCAGTTGGAGATAATTGTAATGTAAAAATAATTTTATAGGCACATTAAAATTATCACTTAAAATCACTTATGTGCAGGGTTTATAAAGGAAGTTTGGTCTTCATAAACACTTGGCAGACCTAACTGTTGTCTCATTAACACCATTTTTACATTGGTTTAGCTCCACTGAGTTGAATGATATTAATCTACTGATTCTCACTTTTGTAATTTAAAACAAGATCAAGCCTTGCACAATCATAAGATGTTTGTTTAAACTCATCTGTGGTATCCAGTTCTGTGATTGCAAATGTGTGGCTTTGAATACCAAACTAGCACAAGGTCCTGAACTCGAACAATTTCGGAGACCTGGTCTGACAGCTGTGGTTAGTGCATCAGTCCACGTGTGTTTGGTTCCTTCAGACACTCATGTCTCAGGCTGCCTTTCGTGCTGTCCCCTACTGAAATGTCATCCCCATGTGTAGTGCATCAGCAACATTACATCAGTTCTTGGAAAACCTTACTCTCCTTCAGTTATCCTAGAAAAGTTATAGCAATGACAGGGTGTCTAATGGGTACAGCTCTCTTCCTACAGCTTTGTATTACTTTTTCAATATTTCTATGCACTCTTGTCTCTCTCTCTCCATCCGCTGTCTTTTTTCCTGCTTATACTGGTAGGCTTGCTGAAGCAGGCTGTGTGTTCATTATTTGGGCGATATGCAGCACAGCGAGATCTAAGCCTGTGACAAGGATCCTACTATACTAATAGTCACCTCCTTTATCTGGTTAATTCTGTGTCTCTGCCTGAAAATAGTTGAATGGATCCATTCCCTGGTGTGAAGCATGTTTTAAACCTTTTCAGGCTGATATGGGGAGAATATTGACTTGTAACGTAACTACTAATAAGCCACATTACCAGTGCTTGAGACTGAATGCAGCAGCAGCATTATTGTTGTGCAAACACTTTAGAGCATATGAGCACTGCTAGCAAACAACGTTTTGTGTAATTCAAGCTGGACATAACACAACTCGGCAAAACTAAGGACTTCGCACGTTTTGTTGTGATGGATTTCATCTAATTCTCCCTACTCATTTTGCATAGTAGATGGAGATAACATATGCTTTTACATGCTTAGAAAGTAAAAATCTTTGTTGTAGACAAAACAATTCCTTTAATCGAAAAAAAAAATTGTATTAGAGATCATTGCAGTTCTCACCACATAACCAACCTTCACACAAGAAAGTGTAATTACTCTCTTGGTTTCTATAGGTCATCATTTGCAAATTGTAGTTATCTATAATTCGAGGTGCAGGGAGACCTCTGGCATTTCACATTCTAGGTATGAAGGAGGGTTTTTCTTTGCTATCACTTCATGGCGATCATCAACAAATACACAAATACATTTTAAAAGGCAGCTTTTTTTTTTTTTTTTTTTTTTCTGAGCTGTGCAGCCACAGTCCCTTAAGTGTAAATCAATGTAGAATTTGTCTTGTTCTGTCAAGTGCTTGTACAAATCACCTGGCTTGAATTGGGTTTGGTTACATACATTGGCAGGTCTGAAGGGACATAGGATGTGTTTAGAGGATACAGTATATTTCCTGGCAATTGAACAAGGGAGCAGTAGGCTGTTCTTTTGGAAGGTGGGAGATGTCTGTGAGTTCTCAAAAACTTCATTAGGATCCATGAAATCTTGACTAAATAAGACCCGTGGGGTTCTGTTAGTTTCAGTAAATGATATTGGATGATTAAGATCAGCAATCATGCTCTTCTGTAACACTTTCACAATTAAGAATGAAAAATTAAATTGGAGTAACAATGTTATACAAATGTTGCCAATGTGTTTTGAATGCACTTTTTCCTTAAGCAAGGAAATCCAGTGCTTTTTCGTGAAGAAATCTGTGATGCATCTGTATTACTTTGAAGGGTCTGAATGAGGAGTGTCCACAGATGGTATAAATCAGTCTGCTGAAATGATGTATACCAGTTTGTCGCACTATCATTCACAAAGAACTCATAGATCTTTCCCATTATTACTTTACCAACATGCTAGTAATTTAACTGGGAAGCAAATTTATTAAAGAAAACTGAGATGCTTGTTGTAGCAGAGTTTTTTGATAGACCTATGCTGAATTCCAGATTGCTGAATTCCAGGAATTTCAGTTCCAGTTAAATTTACAGAGAAGAAACCTTAGCTTCATTGAAGCAAACAGCAACATTTTCTTTGCGGTCTGAATTTCACCCCATTTTAAACCCACCAAGTTTAGACTAAATTTTTGTTGTTCTCTCCTTCCTTCTCCCTAGCTTGCAGCTCAGAAAACTAGATAATGTCTTTCCTGTTCAAGGCTGTGAACAGCAGCTTGCACACTACCCTACCATATGTATATCTGCATACATGATCATAATTATTACAAAAGGAGTTTTAAGTAACACCCCATTGATTTTTGGTTTCCATGCTGCAAATTAATGGACTGAGCATGCACTCTTTGTAATCACACCAGTAGAAATTCAATAATGACTCTGCCAGAGTTCTTGAGCGACCTCAGCCACTGAATTCATTCTGATTTCGGCTACTTTTAATGAGACTGGCATATTTAGCAATGCCATCAGGTGGCTTGAAAGCTAAGTGCTCTGTCAACCAAAGCATTGATGATAAGTCAACTAACAAGAATTTCAGTGTTTGTATCTGTGCTCTTACCCAAAATAGTTTACAGTTCCTGTGTGGCAACGTTCATTTTAATGCACAAGGCAAAAGACATTTCTGATGTATATAATCTCCATGAAATATTCTGTTACAACTACAACATTTCAACCAAATCAGAGCTCAGCAAGTACCACTGACAGTCCCCGAAGGACTATAATCTGTCTGGTTAGTTTAGCAATTGTTCAGCTAGATTTAGAGGTTTTAATTGTATTTTAGTATAATTTCTTATGGCATTTTTGTCATCTGTGAAAAAGTGTAATAGGATGGTGAGGCTCTCCACTTGGAGATGCTATTTCTCAATTTTTGTCTGGAGAAATGCTCAGAAATTTAATGAGACTGACTGAGAAGGAATATTTACAGACAGATCTTGTTCATTGCTTCATATCTGTTTGGCTATCTGTAGTTGCTTACTTGCACAGTTTGGTTTTACCTGTTCTGATTTCTTCACAATGAACTAGTAAGCTCCTACACATTTCAGATGAATGATATTTAAATACAAGCAGTAGTAAATACAAGCAGTTCCTAACAGTACTCTTTATTTACAAAAGTTAACCTAGAAAGATGATGGTTATTGTAGGGAACTTGATCACAAGGAATTGTCTAGTAACTCAGCTTTTGTTAACATTTCTCCCAGAACCACTCAAGAAGGGGATTGTTGCCATGTTTTGTTAATCAAAGCTGTACATGTTATTTTGACAGGCAGCCTCTCCTGTTCTTTTCAGTATTCCTGGGGCTGGCAGAATTGCTGAGGTGAGATGAAACATAGTCATCAAACATCATATAATTGCCACATCCTTCAATGATGGAAATCAGTAGAGATTTGTTCTGGATCTGAACCACTGTATGAATTCATTAAAAAACAAAACACCTAAGAATATATCCACAGTCACAGAACAGACTTCCATTTAGAGCAGAACCTAGGACATTTGAGGGCAGTGTTTTTCACAGACCTGGCCAACCACACTGTGTGTAAAAAGGCTCTGACTTTATAAATGTTTGAGAAGTGTGACCTCTCTTCACCATTGTCCACTCTCAGAGGAATACTGATTTCACTGGCTTTGTTTTGAGTGCTGTACCTCAACAGCTGGTTTTAAAATGAAGTCTCTGCAGGTGGCAATACAAGAAGTTATTAGAACTATTCCAGATGTCACTGAAGACAGACTCGAGCAAGTAGGTAAACCCTTTAATTTCGTAGTTGCTGCTATCTTTTCGTCTTTAGCAGCGAAAGAGATGGGCCCTTCATATCCCAAGGCTTCTCCACAGTTCAGAAGCCTAAGATGCTCTACAGCTTCATTCTGAACTACACACTAACTCACCAGACCTTGCGTACCCTGTCTCTTCAGTGAGGACTTGAAGAAGAAGAAGAGTCAGAGGGGCTAATTAGCTGGGTCACCAAGTGGTCAGGCTTGGCAGGACTGAAGGGAGGAGAAGCACTCTGTGTGAGCATGATAGAAATGAAGAGATGCTCATCCAGACCAAATCTCTCTTGAGACCTTAAAAGTTTTCTGTCCCTAATTAAAATCAAGTGCAGATTATGTGAGCATTTCAACTTCTGTCTCCCTTGTCTCTCTATTACTCTTTCTCAGATCTTAATTCTTCTGACCGCGATAGCCAAAACCTCTCAATTATTGTCACACTCTAAATAGCGTAGTGACAATAATCCTCTGTAGAGAAAAAGAGAGTTTCAATGAATGGAAGTGAGAATTAGATGCAGAAAAAATATGCCAAAAGTCATTGTCACTTTGCTAACTAGATGTAATTTAAATTTTACAAGAAGGTATTAAAATTACTACTCTTGGAAGAGAATCCAAAACTATAATGGTTGTTCTTTTTTTAAGAGAAGTCACGCTTCTCCCTGCGGCCAGTACCATACAGTCTTTTGTATTGAAAACAGCATAGTGCTAAGAGTGGGGAGCTAAGTTGTTAGGGAGAAATATATACTTTAAACATATAACTTTATCATTTACTGTATACCACTTTTGGTGTTGGCTCTCTTTTTTGACACTTGTACAAGGGAATGTATATAATCAAAACCAAATCTCTTTCCATTGAAACTGAAATACATTTTGATGATTCTGGAAAATATATAGCTTGGCAAGTCCTGAACCTGCAGACTTTTCCAGAGCTTCCTAAAAATCTGTAAAATTAACCTTCAAAATCTTTGTAGGACTGGCTTCCCACTAGTCTCTTCTGTAAGCAGTTTCTGCATTCATCTGTCTTTCTTTTTGCTCTGTATTAGATTTACTGATGTGGGTAGAAATCACCTCCGTAATTTCTTCCTCTTCTAAGACATGTAGTGGAGATATTGGCCATTATTCATCTACTTGACGTTCAGTTTAAAAATACCAAATGCACTCAACTCATTTGTCCCTCCTGTTTCAGTCAATTTCTGGGTGGAATATTGATTTGATTAATTACCCGTTTGTAGCACAAATGTACTGGAAGATGCTCTGGTGACCTCTGGATCATCTAATGGCTGATCCATGGGAACTCTCTGTCATGAGCTGAGCTTTGGCCTGTGCCAGTCCCAGAGGCTATAGTGTCAGAAGTGGGAAATGGTTGATATCTTGTATCCACAACGTTGACTTTAAAATTACTGCATTTTGTCCTAGGTGCTGTGTTCTGGGATAGAATCCAAACATTTCTTATTTCCTAGTGTTTCAACCTGTTCTGTCTGAGCCATGCTCTCAGACATCAGCAGAAATCCATCCCAGCCCTGGGAGAGTCGTGCTATAGAAGAGCTGGGCTATATGTCAGGGGGATCCAGAAGAAGCCTCAGAGATGCTCCTGCATTACTCACCCATTGTCTTTAAGGCTTCCTAGGCTCACCTAACACAGCCCTCCTTCATTCAGCTTCAGATTCTTTTAACACTGATTAAACCCTGGGGACTTTGTTTCTATCTAGGTTGGTTGCAGTATCTGCTACTTTACTACTAAAGCTATTGGAAGCAAGGGAAGCTTGTGCTGCTAATTCTACGTATATATGTTCTTTATCTCTCTCCTCCTCGCCAAGCCTTAAAGTTTGCCTAAGAATGCCCTTAACAATAAAAAAAATCCATAGTGCTGCCGAGTTGGCTGATTTACTGGTGACCTGCCCGTGAGGACTGCGTTACTCAAGAATTCACTTGTCCTTTAAACATGAAAAGACAGACAGGTGGGGCCTGGGGTATTACTTGATACAAAGCAAACATTTAAAAAGCACAAAGTTTCAGGCCCTTATCGGTAATGGAAAGTTCTATTTTCAAAGTGCCATTTGACATTTAGAAGATTAACTGGTATTGACTTCGTGTGTGAGTTGGGCTCCTGAGTATCTGAGTCACTTCTGGAAACCTGAGTTGGCCATCTGTTTCACTTAGGCTTTGCAGTGCCAACTGAAGCAATGCATAAATACTTTGATGACTATAGTTTGTAGTATCTAAGTTTTAAAAAGCAGTTATTTCAACAGTTTGACACCTATTGGAATTTTCAGAAGCTCTGGGGCCTCAAATTCCCACTGTCTGGGAGAAGGCAGATGTGTTTGAAAGCAACTGTAGTTTGAAAGGAACTTGTGCTTTTGAAAACCCCAGAGCTACCCCATCACTTTTGAAAGTAGAACTAAGGTACTTCCAGAAATTTCACCTCCCATCCCAATCAGACATCTGACAACAGAACCTGAAAATGAAGATTATTTCTTAAAATGGGGTAAAAAAGTGAGATGGAAAATTTTAGCTTATGTAATAGGAACCTCCATCGCAAATTGGTCTGTAGATTCTGAGAATGATGCATGCAGGACACAGTTGAGACGGCCAACATGGCCATTTGGGGCACAGAGGAAACTTTCTGTTATTGGTTCAAACTGGATATGGACAGGAAAGGCAGATATGGCTACAATCTAGCATAGAGTATGCCAGCATTTGAGCAGGGCTTTGACATTGGAGGGATATGAAGAATTATTTGGGAAAAAATTTGCATTGAAAAAGAACTTTGCATTCATTTTTGCCTTGAAGGAAATAACTAGTCTAGGGAACCAGCCCGGACTGCACTTTGAACAGCCATCTCCAGGCCATTTAGCATCAGGGGAGGCTCATAACGAGAGCTCTCAGTGCCCTAATCCATGTTGAAAATGTTTCAATATCCAATTTTATGTGGGATAGTCTGAGTCTCCAAAACTTTCCAGGATTATGTCACCTTTCTTCCTTTTCAATTTGACAGTGAATTTAATGATACTGAAAAGTGTCTGTTTTGAGACCTTTGGAGATTGTAAAGAGTTCACTGATCAAAGATGTGGAATAGCACCGACTTCTTTCTGCTCCTCCCCTATGATGTCCCTTGACCAGAAGGACAAGAATATCTAGGAGGTCCATGTAATTTTGAGCATTTTATTTTTTTCATACTCAAAATGCTTAATGGAAACTGTTCTATTTTGATGCCACTACATGTTTTGATGACAAATATATATATATATATACATACACATATACATATATCAGTTGGCAGATTTCGGCCAGTGCTAGCTCTGTCTTATTCCTGGAGCCAGATGACATGCATACAAGTTGCCAACATTTATTACATTACCATGCCAGTAAGCCAGACAGAATAATGGCCTGAGTCTACCTCCAGTTTCTTTTGCTGCATACAGATTGCAGCAGTTTTTCCCATTTCCCACACCAGTCATCTTGACCACATACAAAGTCATTGGTAGATATGCATTGTCTGAAAATGTAAAATCCATACAGATATGACTGTGGTAGAAAAATTTTTGTGGGAGGCCGTGAGGGCTTGCTTGGATGTATCACTGTTTCTCTACAATTACTTTCCATTTTCAGAATTTAGAACATTTAAAGCTACTAGTTTTTGTTTAAAGCTGGTACTGCATCTTTTTTTTTTTTTTTCTCATTATAATTAACTGTGTATTGATTGTTGTTAAGGAATTTAGAACAGTGGAATGTGTTTGAAGTTGATACTGTAGCTGGATCAGAAGTATGTAAAGTATATAAAAAAAAAATGTGATTTCTTAGGTTTAATATGAATTAACTGTTAGTTGCACTTTCTCCAGAAGATGAAGCTAGATTGGCTAACATGATAATAGATGCAAACAATTTTCAAAAGATTTTATTCTCATTATGTAAGCTCGCTGTTTTCCTTTAACACAATGTCAGAGTGATCAGAGCCTTACTTACATAGTAGGCAAAGCTCTGCAAAATCTTCAGTACTCAATTTAGCCATGCACTTAGAGTTTTTGTCCTTATTTCTCTGATGGACCTCCTGTATGACCTTGGGCAAGTCACTTCATTTTTCTGTTCCCAGCTTGCATATCCTAAAATACGGTAATGGTACTTTACTCCCAAGAGCTATGGATAAAAAAAATCTGTCTGAAAGCAGTAAAGGAAGGGATTAGTATTGCTATTGTTGTTGTTATTGTGTATTTATTTAAGCAGTGTGTTCTTGTGGTCTTACGCATCATACGAGCAGACCTACTGAAGGCAGTGGGGCTGTTTATACGTTGAAAGTGCTTTGTTGGACAATGGCCAGAAAGCAGGGATGAGCCTATAACCAGTAGATATTCCCCGAGGCATTTAGCAGCAGGAACTATGGTTCCGAGCCACGTTACGAGTGGATAAATATATAAATAATTGTCATCAGGATTTAAAGTCATTCAGGAGGCATAGACTACTTTGCATGTAAACAAACTGTAGGTCTTGAGGGGGTCTGTGTCTCAGCTAAATCTGCTCATGTATAAATCCTCTTTTTAGGCTTTATATTTTGTAATCATTGTAATTCAGCTAGAAGTGCACGGGATTTGCACATTTTACCACCATTAAGGAAGTCAACAGGAGCTGTGCACCCCACTCACTGTAGCTGCCCTTCAATAATTAACTCCTTCCCATCTCCTAAATCTGGAGTCAGGCATAGCATCAGCACTTGAGATGTCCTTTTTAGATCGTTCATCCTGGGAATATACATGTGAGGGACAATTGTTTTGTATTTGTCTGCTTATTGCTGTCTTCCTCTCTTTCCTGAGATACTAAACTGCTGACTTTGTTGCCGCTGGGTGAGCAACCACTCCTGCAACTTTCTGAAGGTTAGCCACCCCTCTGACTTCTGTGCCAGGGGATCAGGCACATGCTCCCCGAACCCTTCAGATTCATTCTGATGCCTATTTGACATCCTTTCCATCATATGCATTGCGCAGCATTAACCAGCTGCACATGTTCCCCTAGTTAAATAAATTCTACAGCCCAAATTCATCACTGAAACAAACTGATGCTGGGAGGTACATTCTCAGTTGATAAAATTTTCCACCAAAAATATTCCATTAACCCTTTTTGCAGTTTCTTCAAATATTTTCATTTTGTATTAAGGAAGTTGTGGTTGTTTCACCATAAACAGCTTTTCAGGAATGACAAATGTTGCTTTGCCCATCAAAAAGAGGGGACAGATGTTCCAGAGAGTAAGAGAGAGAGGAAAATACTCAGGCTTTTACCAGACAGCTATGTTTGAACTTTTCTCCTGTAGTTAAAAATGTAGAATTGAAACCTGTGGGAGAGAGCGTTGAACATTACTTCACCTCAATCATCCCTGCTAAGTATTATGATTGCAAGAAAGGAATCCTTAATATCCCTGTTACACATGGAGCATTCTATTAACTCAGAGAGACAGTTGGGGTTGGCTTTTTTTTCTTTTTTCCCTAGAGGAAACAGTAAAATTTGACAGGCAATTTTGTAAATGAAGACAGTAAACAGCTGTTGAGGATGATAATGTCTGAGTGGTTTTGTTGTTTCTATGAAAACTTAGTTACACTCAGTTTATATTAATTTTTCATTGTCTTCTGTTAAATGAGAATTGCTTACGCGGCTGCTTCAAATGGAACCTTGATTGCTTTCCATCTACTGACAAAACCATAGAAGACAAAAAAATAATAATCAAACACATAAAAACATTCACGAGCAGTGATACAATAAATTTGTGCTATAGTGCATTTTAATTTGATAAATTAAAGTTTTCCTATGCGGCAGTTTGTGTTCATGTGTGAGAAAGGCATATACATTCACCATTTAAATTCAATACTGTGTTAAACATCAGTAAAAGCAGTTCTGGCTGCTATTGGGAGCCTTTGGTGTAGTATTATGGAAGTCCCCAAAAGTCTAAGTAGCAATGTGGGAGAAATTAAATTAAATGTATGCATGGAAAAGGAAGTGCAAGGATAGCCTTGCAACAAAACCACCAAAGATAGATTTAGAAGATGGAGCTTCAGTTCCCACCTCGCCCACAGATTTCCTGTATTGCCTTTGTAAATACTGTTTAAGAGCATGGAAAGAAAGGGTACTGCTTGAGGTCCAGGCATTGAAATGAGAGGTCCCCTTTCTAACTGCTGCAGATATTTAGTGTGATCTGGAGTAAAACACTCCTTTTTCTCTGCACCTTATTTTTGCATTTATAAATAGAACTTAACAACTTCATTTCCTTATTTGTTTGTTTGTTTGTTTTTTCCTTCTTCGATGTGGACCTCCTAGGTCCTGCAAGGCCTCCTAGTATGTGAAGCAATCCTTTACTAATATACCACTTAGCACAATGGTGTGCCAGTATTCACTGGGATACTGTAAAAGGAAAGAAAGCAGAATAGTTTCAAAGAGTTTAAGCCATAATTCATTCCTGCTTTGAAGTACTTCAGAGGCATTTAAAGCTTCTGCTGACTCTCTGCATATGGATGATTTCACCCAAGATGGATATTTCTTTGAGTCTGAGAAAGTGGACAGGATCTATTGTTTGTGAGTTCACAGGATGATCAGGCAAGCGTGAATGAAGGTAATTTGTTTTGTTTGTTCGATCGTACACTTAATAACACGTGAGTCCTGTTATGACCTTTTACAGAACTTTGTTTTGGCATAAATGTCAAGAAATGCAACTGGGAATGAAAATGTTGATAAATATATTTCCAGGATTTAAGTTGTAGTTTTGACTTACTAGACAACAGATATTTATGCAGCCTTAATAATTTTTGAAACATTTCTCATCAGTCCTTCATAAATACTTTTTAGAATGTTTCTAAATACACATCATTTTTCCTTTGCAAGGCTTCACACCATGAAAAACATTGTTCAGGAAGGAAAATCACTGCCTTTTTAACAAATTGATATTTCAGAGTTCACTGCAGTCTTTTTTTATAGCTTCTTCACTGAAAAAAGTTCAACTCATATGTGCCAATGTCTTCAAGGAGCTCCTGTTTTTCTTCTGTTGAATCATTTCTCTTAACAGGCTTAATAGAAGGACAGGCAAGACAAATGACTGGTGTGAGATCATACAGTTAGTCCATGACCCCAGAAAGGGCTTTGACACAGACTCTTAACACTTGACCACGTGATGCTAACATAAGCCAACAGCATACAGCTAACAGAGATGCTTGCTGTTTAACCCAGAACCAGTTACCAGAGCTTTGAAGCAGGGAGAGAGAAGGGGACAGCAAGTGAGCAAGGAGAATTTATCTGTAAAGAGACCATCTGATCTGAATTCCCCTGCATGTAAAGGGCCAAAGTTGTGCGGTTAATATCACAGGAGTTTGATGGCAGATGTTGGCTAGCTAAGTGTAACATAAATCTAATGTATAGGTTAAGAACTGGGTAGGGGGAAGGGAAGTAGATGTCATTTGTTTGACAAATTCAGCCTGACCAACAGGCTTTCTGCATCTCTATTACTTCCCACTCTACACACACACACACACACAGCATTTCATTCACAAGTTCTATCTTCTCACTTCTTTGGCTTGTCACAGATACGTTTGTACTTGCCAGTAAATTGCATCAATAATTCCAGAAACATTTTTTTTTTCTTCTGCTGGCATAAGAAGAACATGGAAGTAGTGTGTGTTAATTTGTTATAGCCAGATAAGATATTCTGGTTTTTTTCTTCTTCACTTTTCTCTGTCCATTTTACCCAGACATTCTCCTTTTGTGAACCAAACCATCAGCAAGAGGAATCGAATCAAAACCCACTGATGTCCGGAAATAATGTCAGTTTGCACTACATGACATCTACTGAGGATGAAGAGATGACCTCTGATAGCCCAGAGCACCTCTTACTTCCCAGTATTGCCTTAGGCACAATTTTGTCTTTATTTTTGAATATTTGAAGCTCAGTATTTCTGTAATTCCCTTTCTCTATATTCAAAATGCTCCATCTGCTTTGGGAAACCCTTTCAATTAGTCATAAAGGCCAAGTCTCTTAATAGAAGTAACTGGGTAGCACAGACAGCCTATCTGTGAAATTAAGAGCTATCTTCCCAACAAAATGCAATTCTGGGAAGAGTTGGCAATGCTGCTGGAAGTTCTTAAGAAAATATTTGTCCATTTTCAAAGATCATTTATGTTGAATGGTGTGTAGATATGAGGATGTCTAGAATGTGTAAGAGACTCAGGCCATCCCATCTGGAATATGCTAACCTCTTTGTTCTAGTACAAACCATATATTTGGCAACAGTAAAATATTTGCAGCAATTTGTGTCCCGCATTTGACAGCTCTGTGTGCACCCTATTGGCTTAGCACTGCTCCCTCACCAGAGTAGCAGAGTTGAACACCCCTGGAAATTCCACTCTGTGTGTCAGATTACTCTACAAAGATCGTCTCTGCATTAGCCAGAATTTAAAATCTCTATAACCAAAATATTTTATTTAGTGATTTTAGCATGGTCCAACAACACTGGCGTTTCTGTTGTGATCTTGAGGCACAATATTGAGCATGGTACTTTAGGTGGCCTTAAGGAAGCTACAACTATTCCATTATTTTGTGACCAAAAACATTTGGACATCAACATTTTTACTTTCCATGGCCAGACATGAACAATCACTCAGCCATCCACATTCCTGAAATCTGGTTGTTGAAATAATCTTGGCACAAGGAAAGGGATTTGTTGGGTTTGTTGTCCAGTGCTTTGCAGCCTGACATTGAATACTCTGCCAAGTGACACAAAAGCATGTGTCTTGTCACAGATGAAAGTACAGACAAAGTTGTGGAACAGGGGAAAATCATACTATGATCCCAATTCGTAGAATTAGGAGTAGAAGGACAGCAAAAGGAAAACCCATCTCATATGTAGTGCAGCCAGGTCAGCTCTGGGAGCAGAGCATTACAGTTGGTGGAATATTCAGTAGCAGCCTATAAGCAGCTCTCTGCTGGTGGAAAAGATCATCTCTTGGTTTGCCTTGGGCATCAGAAAATACTTTGAACTTGCTCTGGCTTCTCCAAGCTGACACTGCTGCTGGAGAGTGCGCCTGAGGGTACAAGAGAGGTGACAACGAAACAGCAGCCCTATTCCCATCAAAATCAGAAAGCCGATTGACTTGAGTGAAAGTAAGGTCAGGACAAAAGTGTCACATGTAACATATTTTAGTGTTGTCATCATACTGATTTTCAGACACAGGAGAATGGTTAGCAGTATTCGCTGCACAGCTCCAAGAGTTTTGAGAGATGTTGACACAAATTTTAAAAGATGGATCATTTCCTGCACACTATGGTTTCTGTACTTAAAGAAAAAGTGCCGCATGCTGAGGGGAATAATAATGTGTCCATGATTCACTTCTTTTATAATCTTGTTCTGAAGGGGATGCATCTGACAGATTGCTACCACAGGAAAATCAAACTAGATTAAGGATGTGTAGCTGGGAAGAGGCCGGAAGGTGCAAACTCCTTTATATTTATGCTGGTAATTTCCAAGACCACCCCATCATGCTGGCTGTCATCCTTCCACATTTTTAACCTTTTCAGTGTTGCTCCTGCGAACCTATTTTATAGAATAAGAATCTATGCCAGTCTTGAATTTTCCTTGCATACAGCTGTGAGTGCATTTGACCATTGGCAGTTCGGATTAGAGCATGGCACACACTGTACTGACAAAATTCGAATGGTTGTCTATAATAATGACCTCTTATCTGACATTCCCATAGCTGTGGAGCCAATTCTGCTGGTGTTCTCATATGGGAGCAATTAACAAGTATAAGAAGGTTTCCACAGCATGTAGACAAAGGTGTAAATGCAGTTCAATCACCCCAATTTAACAGCATGCACGAGATGTACTACTGTGGCTCAGCTGAGAAGTGGGACTTTGGTAATCCGCAGTAACAAGGCTCTTTGCAATCCCGTATGCATGTACTGTGTGTAGAGTAGCACTTTCGCTGTTGGCTTGGTATTCCTTCAGAGCCTTGGAAAGCTAGACTTTCATCAGTCCAGTTCCACCTCTCTGATCAAGTGAAGTGTCAAAAGTCAGCAAAAGGCTGGAGTGGTGACTAATACTGCTGCAGATTTCAATAACAAAGAGAGGGCTTGTTCTTTAGAAGCTTTTTTTCTTCCTCTTGGCAGTGTCCCCTAAAAGTTGTTCATATAATTATGCAGAAACCTGTTTTGATTCACCTAGTGTAGAAAGGCGTAGAAAAAGAGGGTATAAAAAGGCAATAATCATTGCTTGGAAAAAACTCACAGTAGATTTAAAAATCTTTGCTCTGGGCCGTGAGACAAATATGTAACTATATGGTGCATAGAGAGATTCTGTGCTAGACCCTTGTTTATTACTTTCTGTAATAAAAAACTCACTGTTGTTTAAAGAGTAGTCTGATATCATGCAGCATATGGTTCCCCCAAGCACTCCTACACCCTTCCTAAGGGTCAAGTTAAGATGAAAACTTCTTCCTTGCAGTGGAAAGTCACATTTGTAAAGCGTGGCTTCTCTCAAAATCCTCATCCAAATCCACTATAGTAAGGAAGTGGTTGTTTTTTTGTTGTTTTTTTGTTGTTGTTTTGTTTTTGTTTTTGTTTTCTTTGAACCAGGGCCTGATTTAGCAAATTTGAAACTGAGACTTCCCAATAAATTAGACATAGCTGTTTTCTAATTGAGGTGCTGTAGAGAAAAAACAGATTTGGAAAGAACCAGAGATGTCAGAGTCATCACTTCAAAGTTGCTCTTTGAGTTTATCTGTAAGTGTTTCGTCAATCGAGTAGGCACTTGCTTTTCACACAGGCCATTTAACAATAGGATCGTGTCTCCTTCATTTGTCTTCCTGAAATACTGAGGACACATTGCTCTTCATGTGCCTGACAGTCAGATGGGAACGTCTGCACTCTGCCTGAAAACTGATGTCCGCTATCAGGTCTTAGAAGGAACATTTTAGCTACAAATATTCAGTTGTTGTACAAAGAAATTTTTACAAACTAGCTGGCATCTTCAAGAAGCTTTGATGAACATTTTGCTTAAAGACAGTTCTGCTACATTAGCAAATATATTCTATATTTTCCTGCTTTTTCATTCTATTAAGCAGAAGTGTCAGATGGGACTGCCAAGAAACAAAGACCCAGGAGTTTTTTTCTCCGTGCAAACATGCAGAATCTAGACCTGAAGTCTCCATCCTGCTGGTGACAATGTCTTCATGACTAATAGAGAATTACTTTTTTTTCTCCAAAACAAAGTATGTTCTGTGGAGAAATTTTCAACTGCTTGAGAAAAGCAGAACATTAAAAAAAAATAAAAAAGAAAAAGAAAAAAAAACTTTTTTGGTAGAAACTCCAATGATTGCAATTTTAATGCAGCATTATAATATTGCCATGGGGAAGAAGTCAATAATAAATATGTATAATACCCTCAATATGGTGGACATAAGGAGAAAGAAAAATATAAATATCCAGAAGGGAAAGGGTGAACTTGCTAGGGAGATCTTGAATTATACAGAAATCCAAACATAGATACTTGGTGTAATCTCAAATCTATCATACTTGACAGTATGCTTTTAAATGACTCCTTAAAAATGTTAATTGCACATCACAGGCATTTCAGCAATGACATTTCTGCCATTGAATGTCATGGGGACATTTTTCCTTTTATTACCCTTGAACAAGAGAAATGAACTACTAGAATTAAATAACAAATAACAGTATCATGAATTCTAGTGGATTTACCTCCAGTATTTATATTGGTTCAGCTTTTATATGCTTCTTTTTATGTTTACAGTGAATGAGAGCTGTGGATGGTTGGGAAGGCAGCATTGTTAAGCATTGCATTATGAACTGCAAAATAAAGGTTTGTCCATCAGATTTCCAGAGCTACAGATGCTGAAAGCCCTGGGGTCCATGATTTTTGTAAATTTGAAGAGATGGTTTATAACTATAGACCAAGGAAGTTGGTCACCGTTTTGTCAAATTTCCACAGAATCTTTACTATAGTCATCTCTGTCCATCATACATTTTGGTTTTAAATATGTAGAAAGAAGGGAAGAGAAAAACACAGGAAAGGAGAAGCGGAACAAAAATCCCAGCAACCCCTGCTTGTGTTTTTGAACCAGTTGTAGCCATCACTGGAGTCTGGTCTTTTCCTGCATAGGGAAGTACTTCAGGTTCTTAATAACTCCTGTCGGTTTCAGCCAGGTGGTGCTGCACCAGTACTGAGCAGAGTGATCCTGTGTGGCCTTATCTGCCAGTCTATCTATGTAAATACTGGCAGGTGAATCTTCAAATCATCACGTTGTTAATCCTGAAATACATGTGTAACAAACTCGTTCAATCTCTACATGATTCGTATGTGATCTCCACAAGGAGAGCCTTGTCACTCATGCCCAGTCCCTGGACGATAGCTCTCATCTGGTTGCCGCTCTCAGACATGCCACTGTGAGATCTGTAGCTAATCCTAAGGAGGACTTAGGAACTAGTCTATGTCCCGGTCCTCCAGCTTAAGGAGACCAACATAGATGAGTAAGAATTTCCTTCCTGAAGCTCAGGTCACACAGACAGCTCTCTCTCTAGTTAAGATGCAGGCATTAAACCACAATTACTTAAAAACTTAAAATTTAAATAATGGAAGAAAATTGCAGAAAGTTAAAATAACAAAACACACTATTAAAATATTGTTACTAAAGGATGTATTTGGACTGTATCATCTCAGCTAGCTTCTACATCTTGCACTTTTTAGCATAAAATAGATTTTTCCACTGTGAACTAAAAATGGAGATTCTTTGTCTAAGATGGCTCCTGTAGCTTCCTTTCCCTCTTTACCCCTTCAGAGGAAGGAAAAAAAGAAGAGAGAAAAAGATAAGATTTATAAGCCTCTTTTTTTTTTCCCCCTTTCTAACCTATATTTCCTCTATCTTACTTCAGAAAACTTCCTAAATTCCTAAAAACATCTGCCATACTTTTTTCCCCATTAGTGAAATTCTTTGATTAATGTCAGTGTACACATTATTTTACACTTCCCTGGCTTTGGGCTTTTTTGTTGTTGCTCGTTTTTTTTCTTTCATCTTCTGAGAACAGATTTGGTAAGCTGCACGCATAATGTACACTGAGGGGTATTAAATGGGTATTAAATATGTATTCTTTCTACATTTCTAAACTTTTTTTTTTTATGTTCATCACATAAAGACCAGCCTAATGATGCCAAAATTGTGAATTGGGGATGGGTGTCTTAATGTGTACAACACTTTAAAAACTCACTCTGTCCTCCTGTCCTTCACACTTCCCCATGCACAGCCTTGGTTTTACAGTACTTGTCACAATTTTCTACTATAAACTCTCAATGCAGTGCAGCAAAGCTATGCCAAGAGCTGGTAAAATGTTTCTTTTCAAGTTTGACCTTGCAAGATCATACTGCATAATCTGAGAGAACAGAATACTATTCCTTGTCATCATGGTGATAACTTTTGAACACATATTCAGCATGGACCAGCCTTTACTATTATCCAGGGCAGTGCCCTCAAGTGTAAGCATACTTACAAATAATTAGTATAACTGAATTAGGCCATTCTGCCTGACTCTCCTCCTCTGTCAATTTTCACCTATGTCATTCCTTCCATTTATGTGGAGCTTCATCTGGTTTGCACTATTATAGCTTAGTTCAATTCATTTATGTTATTATCAGTGCTCGGACTTTTCCTTAGATTAGTTTGGGCTTCTGCTGTACCCTAATTGAATTTTACTTTAGCATGGTAAAGAATGTATGAGCAGTATACAACACTGAAGAGAATTTACAAGGTAAGGGTAAATTTAAGTAGTACATCTTATATTCTTCAAATACTAATAAGGGGAATAATATGGAATGACACAAGAAATATGACCCAAGATTGGGAAAAAGGAATATATTCCTGCTGCAGACTCTTTCCTAGTGAAGCTTGCAAAAGTATATTGACTTTCAAGAAATAAAACTACTTCTCCACCTTCCCCAGACTGATATTCTCTAGCTCTAGGTTGTACACAGCATTATTCAATTCCCTGCAGCATCTAGTCCAAGGAACTCCACACGAACTGAGTTTGCTCTGTGATGAAATTGCAACTGTTGAGGTTATTTCTCAGAGGACATGGTTCATTTCAAGATCTTTTACTCTCTATTCAGGCAGCTTCACAGGCACCTGGAAAAGCTCTTCAGCTAAATTGGAGGTCTCTCCAGGTAGTTGCCACCAACCAGTTGTTGATCATTGCTTCTGATCTGAAAAATCCTTTTACCTTCTCCATGTACTTGAATAAGAAAAACTACGGTCATAGCCAAATGTAGTGTACGGGAGGAGCATGGGGCTATCACCCACAAGCTTGGCTTTTCATTGCCCCCTGAACTTTGCTTATGGTTAACAAGTTTGAAAAAAAATAAAACAAATTAGTTCACCTTTTGGTTATTTTCTTTACTGTTTCACCATTGTACTCAAAACTTATATATTGTTTTCCTTTACTATGCCATTACATGCATGATTTCTTTACATCCTTTGCCTCTATGAAATGCAGTTATTTTATCAACTTTACATCCCTGATGGATGGTCAATTTGGTAGGTATTTTTTATAAGAGGCATTTGCAGATACCAAATTGAAAAGGAATGGGGATCTGTACGCCCAAATATTTTTGGAGTGTGAAGCATAGCCCAACAGCAGATATGCTAGCAGAGCAGTAAAAGGAAAAAAAAAAAAAAAAGAAAAAAAAATCACAGGAAGCCATAGGAACTAGAGTCTGAAGACACCTGACTTTTAAGTTAGAAGTGCATATCAAACATCTGATTTACATATGCTGTTACTTCTAAATAAATGTGATTTGTGTTGCCACCTGGTTCATAATGCAGTTGCATCTACAAAACAGATGCAAATGCCTGATACACTTACATCTACATGAGCAATACCTGGAGGCATGTTTTGCATAGCAATCAGCACTTAGGCTACATCCCTTTCTTTGATCAATGTGTCACTTGAGGGCATAACAGACCACAAGTGTCATGCAGTAACACTTGGTCCACTATTAGTAACTGGTAGATAAAGAAATCAACTGCTATTGTCAATAGCAACTGACGCATCTTCACTGGGCAGGGTAGTCTTTTGGGGGCTACTTCAATAACCAGGCCTTTCTACATCTCTTTGCCATTTTGATCATATTTTTGTAGTGAATCTCTCTGAAACTGTGTTCAGGGTCTCCTTTCCAGTGATGTCCCTTGGAAGATTTTCAGTGCTTAAACACTTGCTGTCGCCAAAAGAGGAAAATACTGCTTACTCACGGTGGTTCTGGAGAGACTCCAGGACTGAGTGCATACTAAGTAAAAAAATGTCCTTCTTAGAGGCAAGAAGAGATGATGAATCCCTGAGAAAGCTTATTTCTTTACCAATCTGTCTACATATTTTGTTATCTGAAAATATAATGAAGACATTAGTAGGCTAATATCTTGTACAAACTGAATGGAAAGTGAAATAAAAGTGTGAGATGATGATAGCTTTAGTCCTGGGATTTGCACATAGCCTTTATCCGATGGCAGCAGTCTGAGGTGGAGGTTCACATGCCTGCTTCCTTTGCGAAAAGGGAAAATCAATCTTATACCTTGTGCCTGGATGTGATGTAGTATCAGAGAAGACTAACGAGCCTGTGATCTTGACAGCAACATTTATTAGTTATTAGTGACTCAAAAAAAATATTCTGGAAGAAATCGGTGAGATGTTGTGATCCCCAGTCAAGTTTCCCTTCTTTAGGGACTGTCTCATTCAACTTTTTGCTTGGCTAAGAGAGGAGCATTTCTGCTTTTCTGTATTGTGATCAGCAACATGACTTTTGCTGTTTGTTGAAGATAGCAGTTAACATCGCTGACTGAGGTTGGCATCCATGAGCAGGGCTTGTAAAGAGAAGTCAGATAGATACCACATACTCTTAATTTTTGTTGGAGACTACAAGAAAAATAAAATCATTATTATGGGAAATAAAGGCACAGGAAGATCACATCCTCGGCTCTCTCTATCTTATGCCACCCAGGAAGTGCATATGCAGCTAAGAATCTCCCTAGCATGTGGGAGCTCTCAGCATAATGCAGCAGTTCAACCACAAGTGGTCTTCTGCCTCTGTCGTACACGGAGTGGGGTTGAACCCAGCTGAGATCATGGTGCTCATAAAGTTACTATATTCAGGTGCCTGAAGTGGTAGACAGACACTGTTCTATTCTTTAAAGCTCCATGATGCCTAATTCCTATTGATTTTATTTTAGCTGTAAGGATCTGTATCTTCGTGTCTTGCCTGAGGTCATTAAAGGATGCTGTGGAAGAGCTAGGAAGTGAAATGAGATTTCCTGTCTCAGTCCAATACCTTAATCAAAAAGCTATGTTTTATATCACAGTTTATGACAAGAAAACTAAGAAACCTTATTAACTAATGCAGCTCTCATCTGGACTGTATGAAGAAATCAAGTACAGCATTATATCATCTGTTTAAAGATATGCATGTAAATTTTGTTATGTTGCTCAAGAGTTTGCTAAGTTATACCTCAGATATTTTCCTTTGAAGACCTTCATAATACTTTTAATGTGGTAGTTTTCATGAAATTATGTCCTCCCTGTTTGTTAATTGCCAAAATAGATCATCCTTTTATTTCTCCTCTGCTGGTTTTTATGGCTTAAAGATGAAAGCTAGGCTAATATTGCAAATAAGAAATTTAAACTGTGTTTTGTGTAGAGCAGTTGGCATTCTTTAATTACCACTTGCTTTCTACACTTTTGCAAAGGGATTACCTTTGTAACCATTCTTATTAAGGACCTGCTGAAAGAAAGTGATATTAAGCATTTGTACTCCATTTGCTGATCAGGCCTTTCAGAATAGAAATGGATGGCTCAAGGGCAGAGTGGTAGATATTACGGCATTTAGCTCATAGGTGACTAATTCAAAGGAACCTGGGTTGTTAATGACCCACCCTTTGTTAGAACTGAGTGCTGACTGTAAAAGAGAATTGATGTGTACAGAGCTGTGCGTATAATTTCATCATCTTTAAAATCATTGTAAGTCACTTTCCAGATCAGGTTCTAATTTTTGTGTTTCGTTAATTTTGGTTAAATTGCTGTAATCCATTATCCAATGTGATTAGGAAGGGTGCAGGAGGATGAACAAATTGAAAAGAGCAGGAATAGTGGAGCATATATCCTGTACCCCATTACAGTCTTAGTGGGAAAAGGCATTGGTGTGTGCATGCAGGTAGGATGAAGCACAGGTCACTCAGGGCTCCAGTTTGACCCTTGGCTTTTGATGAGAGCTCATCTCTGTTCATGGTGGTAATGTACTTCAATACGTTAATTTTAGTGAAGATAGGATGTGAAGTGTAAGTGGGGGAAAATGAGATTTGTACTCTTTTCATTTTTTTATGTCATTTAGTAAGTGCTGATCTTGCATTGAGATGTCACTGTCAAACTGGATAGCATTAAAGAGGAAAAGAGTTGATAAATTTTCAGCAGGTCGAAATAGTCCCAGTTCCCTAAGGACTTTCAGTGAAAATCTGTTGGAATAAAGAATGGCTAAAAAATGTTTTTAATCTAGGTTTTTTAAAATTTCTCTTTTGAGAGCCACAGTAATAAATCAAAATTATTGATGTAGCCTGCAGCAGTCTTAAGATTCACTTATTTAAGTGTCGAAAATTCTTTATTACTTGCAGCAATAACCCAACACTTTGAAATCTCTCATCAGAGACTCCTGGCCCACACATGTAGACAGACATTCAACAAAGATTTCTGTTTGTGTGTGGATCTTACATCAGCTGAGATCTCTACACTGTTTTTCTTAGTAAGTATCTGCCTTCCTTCTCCCACTGCGCCCTGAAAGCCTCTGCAGCACTGGCTTTGCGGTTCTTGCTTGGGGACTGAGCTGAGTGCTGGCCACGTGTGATCAGTTTAAGCTATTTCAGCACTGACACATCGAACATCATTCTACCTCTTACTAGACCTCTGCAGAGAAAAAAAATCTGTTATGATTAGCATATTTATAAATCAAAATAAATCCAAAGAGTGAATGGGCCCAGGAGAACTCTCAGTCCAATCAAATTAGACTCATATATCCACCCCAGAGCAATTTCTTAGAAGCCCAGCCTTCACGAAGCTTCATTTGCAATCTCTACGTGCTGTGTACTTTAGAAAAGTTTTATAATTACTTGCTGTTCCGGCTGCTGAACAGTTCTAAATGTTAGATATTAAGGAACTGCTGTTTCAGTCAGTGAACAAGCTCTGAACATTAAATGTGCTTCATGAGAAGTTTTTTTCTCAGCCATTACACATCTCTGAAGGCATATTTTTTTTCAAGTGGATGCTTTCCCAGCTGTTGATCATCTCTCAGTTTCTTGTGTATGAAGAGAGAAGGAAACTGATGGTAGTGTGACATTGTATAAAGGTTTTATTGCTGTGAGAATGAGATGGGTGCATTACTTACAAATGCAGGCATTGAAATAATTATGCGGGTCATCCTGAGAAAGTACCAATAAAACCTTTATTTTGTTCCATATGTATTTTTGGCTACTGTGCCGTGTATCTTACAGAAGAAATATTTAAGCAATGTTTTACAGTATTCTGTACAAAAATTTTGGTACTATTTTTGATATCTACCATTAGAGTCTGATACTTTGGGAAGAAGAAGCCTGCCTGTCTGCTCAGCCAAGAAGATTTTTGGCTGAGATAGCCAAAGTACTCAATGAGAACTGGAAACCGAAATTAAGCAGGTGTTTGAGGCAGTGTTGTAAATGGCAATAGCAGTGATTTCTTCTACAGAATAGCTCAGCAGTTATCAAAAAGACGTTTCATGTACTGAATGGTGTTGAAATTTAAGATTCACACACTGAAGACCGTTTAAGACTAGAAACAAGTGCTATGGTTCTCATTTCCGTTGATAATGTAATGATGATGCAGTGGTTTTCCTGAGATTTGGAAAATCACAGAGCGTTTTCTTACCCTATAACAGTCTTCCACATGACCTTGTGTGTGTCACAGCCTCTCCTTCATTCCTTGTATGCAAAATTGAGATTGCTATGTCTACAGCGCAATGGAGAAGAGATTTAGGAGTGTATGACCCTCAAGACCCTCTACAACAGATGGTATATAAATAGAGCATGGGCAATAAATCCCTCATTTTAGCCCAAGAAGATCACATAGTGGCAGATGTAACTGTCAGTGCTGCAGGAGTGATACTTGTAATTCTACATTTGGGAGAAAGGAAGTCAGCTTTTGTCAGACTTTCTTATGGTGGAGTTAAGTGCTTTTTAGAGATACAGGCTGTTTCTTGTGGTTCTAGTGAAGATAATATGGATGAGAATGCAACTAAGGTAGTAGTAATCAAGTGTGATTTACATTACAGTTGTAGTTTGCCAGCACTCCAAATGTGTGTGTTGATTTGTATAATAGATGAAAAATGTTGAAATTTTCTTTGATTACAATAATCCAAGTCAGTATGCGTCCTGGGCTTAAAATATAAAAACCAAAAGATGTACTAGAATCCTCCAGGTATTATTAGGCTGGAATAAGACTAGAGTACTTTCACATATAAACTACAGAATATTTATATATGTATGAAATATGGAATAGGCATCCTGAGACAGTACCTTAGAGAAACTATGTCTACACTGAGAGCTGACTAGTCCCTGTCTGCTACTTAATCTCTGGAGCATTTCCCAAATGGGGAAGTGGGAAGTATGTAAGTGTGGACTGTAGCCTGCATGAAGTAAGGTTCATGATGCATGAAATAGCACCTGCCGTACTGCAGGTGAGGTCTAGAATCATGTAAAACAGATGTTATCTCGTCATGTTTCCTGTGTCAATCATTGGACATCATGACAAAGATGTGGGGATACCTAGAAATGGCAGCTAGAGCAGGCTGTGGTCTGTCCACATTGGAGTTAAGTGTGCCATCAAATGTTTAATAAAGACAGCATACCCAAAGTTTTTCTTCGGGGTATTTCTGCTGGAGAGCTCAAGGTCAGGCTCAAGTGTGTGCCTGCAGGTAAGCAGTATAGACAGTTGATGAGCAGAACTCCAGGCAACTCTTGGAAAATGAAGTAACCAGGAAAAATAGGTGTTGTAAATCAAGAGCTAGGAGCCAGAAGGAGCTGATCAGCCCTCACCTATGGCAATGCATCAGGAATCAATGGGCTGGCTGGAAATGAGCTCTTTCCCACCTGTAAATTCCCACCTATTGCTCTCTGGTCCTACCAGCAGAGTTGTGGGATTTTGTTGTAAAGCTACACATTTCACATCTGCTCAGAGGCTATTTAGAGAATTGTAGACTTCTTGATCAGGGAGACTTTCCAGACATATATTCACTTTAAGAGCGTCTCTGATGTGTGCAAAAATTTATTCCCTACTTAACATAAGTGAAAGCACTGAGATAGTCAATCAAAAGTACAAACTTTTTCTCTGTCAGTTACAGCATCAGATCTAGAAATGGTGAAAATAATGGCCTTTCAGGTGTCATTAGTCTAAGGCATAATGGTGTCTTTAAGAGCTAAATGAACGCTGTAGCTCAGGTGATTCAGATATCTTTGCATATAATCATGCTTTCAAATAAATTACAAAGTTCAATCCAGTATGCATTCATTTTGAGATGTCCCAGAAGTGTGTAAACTTCAGTTATAACAGTTGCCTTGTATTTACAAACTCTAAGATTTATTTAGTAGGAACTCTTCAAAAGGGAATAGGCCAGTCTTGAGTTATGAATTGCTAAACCCATCCATCTATTGCATTACCACACAAAATCACTCTTTAAATGCATGGAGGAAGTATGCCACCATTGCAAAAGTGTTGCAATGTCTCTCTTTTTACAGAGAAAAAAAAAACAGCAAGGAAATAAATTTAAAGCATTAGGCAGTATTAAGACTTTTCAGAGTAAGCCATCCAAATGAAATCCCATAATCAAAATAATAATTATCAGGGGAACACATTTACTTTCAAAGTAATCATGCAAAGTAAAGCACAAAATATGTCTTAGGTAATAAAATGGTGATTTCTGTTCAAGAGGTAAAAAGAAAGTTTAGCATTTCAGAATATAAGTGCTTTGTACATGATCAGTTCTTGACAGATTTTCTCAGAAATGGACCTTTGTATATTGTACATTAAAAAAAAAAAAAAAAAACAGAGGAAAAAATTGAAGCTGTTATTTGGTGAGTACATCCAAAAATGTGATGAAGCTGGAACTGGGTTACTGAAGCTAGGAAGATGCCCATCTTTCCCTTACTTTTGAAATTATTACAGCATAGTGTTTGGTAGAAGTACTATGCTGTGAAATGTCAGAACTTTCTATGATACGGAAAGACATTTGGAAAGCACTGGAAAAGTTAATGTATTTTTTTTGATGCATGTAAATTATTTATTTATTTATTTTTAAATTAAACTAGCAGGTAGTCTAGCAAATTTATTTCATATACTTTTATTTCTGATTAAGTTAAAGAAATTTAAGGTGAAAGAATTTCAGCCTGTCTTTTCTGTTTATTATTCAAATTATCTTATGTTTCCTGAATTTAGGGTATATTTTACTTGCCGTAGCTTTGTTCTTTCTGTTTGGTTTCAGTTGCATGTCTTTTTAATATCCAGAACATACTTCTAAGCTTAAAATATTCTCTTCATTCCACCATTTAACCATGTTCATTTTTTTAATGGCTGCCATGCTATATATATCTACTTCAGTTACACCAAGTTTCTTTGCTAAGGATTTATGCAAATTTGATGACAGGGATGTACAATGAATCTTGTTTGTCTTTTTGGCTGGGCTAATTCTGGGCTCTTTGTCATCATAAAATGCACTGGGCTTAAGTTTGGCCGATAGGGGTCAAATCCATCTTGTAGAAGGATTGAATTATACTTACAAAGATCATAATAAACATGTAATGGAGTAAGTATATTTTTCTTTCATCAGACAGAAAATCCTGGGTTTTATCCCTCCACATAGTGTCCATAGTAAGAGCACCTGACTCATTTTGAATAATTTCACTTTGTATACTCTGAAGAAGTTGTAGATTGGAAGGGGCCTTGTGTTATATCTGCATATAAATAGCTGCATTTTCTAGTAGCTAATGTGATTCACTTCATTTGCCATCTTCAGCAAAAGTAATAGCTCTTGCCTTTCCCTGTTTTCCTCTTTCAGAAGTAACAGTTTATTCAATGAGGTCGTGCAGATGAACTTTGAAATAGCCAGTTTCAGCAGCCTTTCTGGAACGCAGCCCATCACCTGGCAGGTGGAATACCCTCGGAAAGGGACAACAGACATAACCTTGTCTGAAATCTTCATCTGCCAAAAGGATCTTGTTGGAATTGTTCCATTGGCAATGGTAAGAAACTGTTTCAGCATGTTGCTCCATCTGATCTGTATGTGGTCTGAGAAAACACACACCAGGCCTCAGACAGATTTGCAAAGGACGGCTCTCTGCCCTGCCTCCCATTTTATAGCTTTATAGGACGACTTGCTAAAATCATGCCCATGTTTAATGGTTCATAGATGTCACACAATTTCGAACCATAGAAGAAAGGATGCTACCACTTTAGAAATCTCTCTCAGACTTTAAATCTTGAATTTCTGCCATGCACAGTTCCTCCAGGTTACTAGTTGTGAGCACATAGCCAGGTAGATTTAACTATCGATTTCTAATTTTGCTGTTACAGAGCTTGAACTTGCAAGGTCCCTTGAGCACCTTTTGCTAAAGAATAAGTTGCTTGGTCCTCAGTAGGCTGAGGCTGGTACTAATTTTGCTGGCCTTTTCCGTAGTGGTTTAAGAGACTGTGTACATGCTGAAGTAGGCTCTGAGCATTGATTTTACATGTCCTGAACCTCAGGAAAGGGAGAGGCACAAAGCTGCCAGATATCTAGAACAGGATCAAGAGTCAATTCAACAGAGGAACTGGAAGTGCTACTGTTACTCAATGTTAGAGATCAGGATTTGGAAGAAGAGTTAGACATATCCATCCCATTTGTGAATTTTGCCTCTCCTGTGAATAATCTTGGTGGTGGAATCCTAGCAGCCTTTTCTTTGAACAATGTTCTATGGTTTGCAGCAGATAATTAGATGAGCGTTATTTCCTGGAAGTCCTTGTCTTCAGTATATTCTTCCCCTTTGAAGAGTGAAACTGCTGCTCATAACAAATGAGGTCATGCCCAGCAATTTCCTGATCCAAACTCTGTTAAGTCAGCAGAAAACCTGTGCTGCATTCCAGATCTGAGAAGAAAATAATTGTCCTCATTACTGGTGGAGTTGAGCAGGGAATACACATTTGAACTTCTGTCTTCTAAAGGCTGAAAATGTGCATAAGGAAGTCTTTTCTAGTCAGGTTTTGTTTTGAGATACCTTCTGTAGCTTCCAGTACCAAATGACAGACGTCTGTCTACTGACGGACTTAACATCTCTTTCTTATTCATTTTTTGAAAGAATTCACCAGCTTCTTTCTATATTCCATACCTGAGGGAATCAAGATTTTCTTAATATCTCATGACAGGGTCTAATGCCTTTGCACTTGCATAAAAGGTTCAAGCTTTATGCCAAGGCTTATGTCCATTCTATATTAAAATTAATCCGCTTACAAGGGTTCTTCTAAGAACTGGAGGTCTAAATTAATGAATTTCGTCAGGTATAAATCATATAAGGTGAGATCCTTTATTCCCAGCAGATGTACTGTGGGTTTTTCAAAGGGTTCAAACAATGAAATCATTAAATCTTTCTCTTTGCAAAGCTTTCTTGTGTTTATTTATCTCATTTCTGTAATTTGTGATAACACTTGGCTGGAGCCAAAATATACTGTGTTAATAGAATCCAGTTGGGTGAGATGCCAATGCAAAATTGGCTTTGCTAGCAGGATATTAGTAGATAAAGGGAATTTTCACAGTTTTCTGTTCACTAAGGCTGCAGATCCAGCCAGGGTGCTTTCTTCATTTAGGCATTAATCGCTAGCTGAGCTGATTACCTGGCAATTCTCCTGTTCAGAAACAAGAGCCACACTGAAAAGAGAGAGGGGGATACTGTATCTACCAAGAAGTCAGACCACACTCTTTATCTCTACTACACACTGTAAAGCAACAGCACATTATTGTGCATAGAAATTAGATCTCAGTGTTTATCAGCAAGTGTGTTTCATAAATCCTCTAGAGGGTAGAGAGGATTATATTGATTTAAGCATGGAGTGTTCCTACAGCAACACTGCTAACATCAAAAGTAAAATCTGTCATACAGAGTTTATAAAGTTGGCCAAAAAAAAAAAGGGGGGGGGGGGAGGGGAGGGACGGGGAGAGAGAAGGAGCCATTGCTATTGTGCTGGACTAGGATGTGGGATTTCCAAGATCTGACTGAGTTTCTGCCATTGGTCTGATGGGCGTCCTAGTCAGTCGTCTGGAGATGAAAGCAGCAAACCTTTGTGTGTCTTGTTAATGATATAATGGTCATCTGTGACTCACAGAGTAAAGCATCTCTCATGTGAGCCATTCCAAATTCTGAAACTTATGAAACACAAAAGATCTTTTATCCTTTATTGGCCTATGACTGATTATGTTACAAAAAGAAGATGAAAAAGAAGAGGGCTTTCAAAAGATTAGTGGAATTGATGCTACAATATTTTGGATTGAAAGAGATTAAAGAAACATTGCCAGTAAGAACTGAACCTAAAATTTTAAGAGAGCCTTACAGATTTTGGATCAGTAGAGCAAGGTGTAGGATGCAGCTGCTGAAAAATCAGTGGAAATTCATCATACAATCAAAGAGAGGATTTTAGTAGAATCCAGATTCTGTGTGCCTAAGTATGCAGCTAAGTAGTATGTACAAGTAAGAAGGAGCAACACAGTGATGCTGCTACAGTGAACGCAACAGTGAAATAAAATGAGCAAGAGAAATATCAAAGGTACTGGGCTGAGAATAGGTATAATAACTTTTTCCCAGAAAAAAAAAAAAAAAAAAAGAGATGTAAATTTCAGGTAAGTATATTTTTTCCTGCGCTCAGAAGTTAATCAATCTGAGTAATTTTGGAGGACATTTCACCATTCAAGGTATTTAGAGAGAAAAATGAGACAGAAAAGTAAAGAAAATGTAATTCTAACCACTTCTGTTGCTTTCTAACTCTCAAATAAGAGAATTTATTTATAATTTATCTGAGTATGTACTGTGGGGAATGACGCATCATAAATGGATCCTCATCACACATATGTAGTACTTTACCAAAATCTTGAGTCTGACACTTGGTGTAACCATCCCTGTACCTTTCATGCAGGCTGCATGAGGTTCTCATCAAAGGATGAGATTAAATTTGTTTGTTGTATTTCCATCATTGAGTAGCAATAATTAACAGAGGCAAGACGTGTTAAAAGGTAATGTCATTTATTAGACCAACTGATACAGGTGGAGAAAGATAGATGCTATTTCAGGCACACAACCTCTCCTTCAGATCTCTTACCTCACTTACTTAAATGACAACAGCTGCAAAATACTACAGCTACAGAAACTCAGGCTTGTAAAATTCAACAATTAGGGGAGATAAAAAAGAAAATAAAAAGATCTTTTAAAGCAAAATATATACCACTGTTTGCTGACAGGAAAAATCTATCGCAAAGATTGAACCTTCCAGTAGAGAAATCTACTGTCTGAGTCATGTCCTATTCGAGCATTTCTGATTTCATGTTACTTGTTGCAGGATCAATTAGAAAAGTGCTTTCATAGGAGCTTAATTAATTATCTGCTAAGCAGCTTTTGAAAACCTCTTCAATTAATCACACGTAACCTCAGAACTTACCAATTAAGGTGTACAAGGTTGGTTAATTTACTTCCCCCATTTTCCTCAAATTTCTACCCTGTCATGTGCAAATGCAGCCAACTATATTGATTTTGCCACTTGACTAGATTAAAAAAAAAAAAAAAGGAAATTTTTCACGTTTGTAGCATTCATGCACACAAGAATTTCAATGAAGTCTATATATTTGTGTTAAAGATTAGACCATGTGTTAGAAAATCGAGCAAGAGATTTCTTCTCATGCTTTAAGTGTGTAATACGGATTTTAATACCATTGAATTTTGCTTTGGGATAGAACCAGGTAAAAGACTTATAAATAAGTTCGTTTCTTGATGCCAGTAAGGCACGTTGGTATTGAAGGATAACTCCTTCTGGAAGGTAGATTGATGAATCAATGGTTTAGTGTTTATGCAAGACAATCTGGGTGCCTGTATATGGAATTGCAGTGGTAGTCCTTAATCATATGGATAAACTCTTTCTGAATTAGTTTATCTCTAACTGTGACTTGCATGAAATCCAGGTATTTAAAGTGCTGAAGTATAAACCTGATGTCAGGAGCAGAGTTCTTGTCTGAATGTACTCCAAAGGCATTTGTCACCATGTAACTTGCTCATCCATGCATATTTCCTCTTTAAAATTACTCTAATACTAAACTTCTGGTAGGTCTTTCGGGCTTCATTCATTCAACTCTATAATCCATTGATAACTGCTTGCAAGCAAATTCAAGTTGGAGTGGTTCTCAGGCATACGTGTGTGATGTTGCTGCTGTTTCACACCTCACACACTCAGAAGCTTGTCTTTTCTCCTAACAGCATCAGTAGGTCTAATAAAAGATATCAGTTGTTCCTACACACCCTGCCTTTCTAGTGATGTAAACTGTATCTTTTCTTTCCATAATAGCTGCTGGTTAATCCAAGTTGAATTTTTTTTAATCCAAGTTCAGAATTGTTTACACAGAATACCCTGGCAAACCCAGCAATAATGTGGAGCTGAGAGTCTCCTCTGCTTATCATTAAGCAACACAGTTCCACGCATACTTTTTGCTATGTACTGAGTTGTTTGGTTTCCAGGTGCCTTTCTTTACATTCAGAACTCAGTGTAATGGTGGTTCTGCTGCAGAAGTGAATGGACATTTAAGATGAAGAGCTGTGACTCAGACGAAAATGCTTTTTGACATATTTATGTATCCTTGTTAACTTGCTTTCCATTAAAACACAGATGACTGAGAATTTAGCTTGCAAGGCAACAGTTGTTTTATATACACTTATATGTATGCCATTCTCTGTGATAAAGATTTTTTAAGGTATTTCATTGCAATGAAGGGAAACTAAGTCCCTATATTACATTTTAAAATATGGACCTAAATAAATAGAGTTCTCTCTGCAGTCTGCAATTTCACACCATAAAGCTCCATCTATTTCAAGGTCACAGAAGTGCAGGATTCCCACTCCCATTAGTCTTTGAGTCTTGAACGATGCAGGAGGCAACAGGCACAGCCAGGAGTCATACAGTTCAGGAGTTTTCCAAAGGGCAAAATCTGAGGCTATCTAAACACATCCATTTCCCAGTTTGCTTATTGCAAGCAAACTAACAGAAAATCTGCATACTGATCTTTTCAGCTGACAAGTATTGTCTCAGATAATTAAATTATGAATCACATCAAATAAAGAACATGAAACAGATTTATTTAATGTAAAAGCTATCCTGTTACTATTAGTAATACTAACAAATTAAATGATCTGTGAAGCCCTAAATAATACCAAGAAGTACAAATTTGTAAAGTTTAGTTACAGGACTGTGTTCCGAGTGAGAGACCAGACTTAAAATCTTCTGATGCTAGGGCAGAAGCAGTAGCCCAGATCACTTATATGCCTACCATTTCCCTCGTGGTAGGTTGCAGTTGTTTAAATGAGGGTAGCATTCCTTCTTTTAGGTTTACGGTGAATATAATTTCACTAAAGTTTGTGTCATTGCTCTATATTTATACCAGATAAACTCAGGAGCCTGCATACCTGCTTGTAATTTGGCTCTGTCACATAATGTGTTGAGCTGTGACTTGCTATGCATATTGATTAATCTTATCTGACAAGAATTGGCTCTTTTGTTGTCTACCCATCAGGAAACAAAAGTGGGAAGAAAAAAAAAAAAAAGATGAACTGTTGTACTGTTGTCCATTGATTCTAACTTGGTCAGAAGATGCAAACAACATAAAGAACTTAAAATGGCTCAATTTAATAGTCCTTTTTAAGTCCCAGTCATCATTTCTAAAACCACTGCACTTTTGATTCTAGCTTCTGTTTTCCTTTTCTTTGCTATGTTCACATTCACACCTACCTTTTGCAGGAAATGAGAATAGATCAATAAGGCTATCTCAGCTGGCTGGAATTACTTTTTTCCACTGGATCGAGTTATATGTCATTTTCTATGCAGCGCAACAGCATATATAATTTCCTCTTTCAGCATCCCTCATATCTGACAATGCTGTTGAATAGATTACTTGGGAATTTTTAAAAAGCTGGGGAGAGGTGGAGCCAGCCAGCTTCCAGATTTTTAAAGTGTTCTGTAAAATCTCTATGCCATATAGAGAACTTTTGTATTTTTTGGCCAATTCCCCTGCCTGTAGTAGAGAGATGTCAATACAAGGCTTAATATATATGCCACTCAGCCTTGACAAGAGAGAAATCCTGTGAACCAAACAAAACTTTGCAGATCAGCCAGAATGTGCAGTGAGACAGCCAGCAACTCAATTACTGGACTTTTGCTGTTATGGTAATACCTAAATGCTGCACAGGCAGATGACAGGCAAGTCAGAATCCTCTCTAGAAAATTTTCAGTCCACAAGTCAAGATGATGAAATTCAAGGTGTTCAAAGGTGGATAAACTGAGCTCCATGAAGGGCAAAGTATGGACACTGAGACAGCAGACATCACACCACATTTACATCCTAATGAAGCAGGAAGTAAAGATTTGAGATCCCCCAGCCTGTCTGTTCTCGATGCCAATCCGTCGTGCACGTTAGAAGCCTTCTGGTCATGGTCTCTTTCTTCTGACAGCATGGCACAGTGCTGGATGCTTCTATGCTTCTTCTCAGCATTGGAACCTAGCTAAGTCCTCATTCTGCTGCAGATTTCTTGGTATTGGTTCATGGTACCGCATTGTGGAATTGTCAAGCCTGGAGATTGTTTTGTACTTGTGATATATTGGGCTAGATATGGGGGCTGCTGTAAGTATTGGCTCAGGTTTATGATACCAGTCTGTCAGAAGAAGACATCTTAAGTAACAGTTTATATTTGAAATGACAGCTGATTAAAATTCTGATTGTTTAACATAACCACAAAGTCAATTTCACAGCTGCCACATGCATGTGAGCAGAGACCATACAGAGACATAATAATGAGCCAGCAGAAATTGAGTTTTGGCCCCAGATGATAGTGCTTGAGAAGGACAGTCCAGGACTGTGTGTTTTGATGCTGTGTCTGCTAAGGACTGTCTTCCTCACATGTGCCCTCCACTGCTGCCTTCACTGCCAGCAGAGACAGTGGGAAGAGAAGCACTACTGAGCAGTGGCAGGAGACTGCTTTCCGAGGCTGACATTCTGCCCAAGTTTGCAGCTAAAACAGAATTGGAATTTAAAGGCAGAGAAGTTGCTATCTTGTAAGGCTGTAGTGTGAGATAGGTGATTCGTCAGAGTTCACCCGTGGCCCACAGTGGGAGGCAAGTGCTGTGCCTGATTCTGATTCTCCTACTGCACTGCACTTCTGCTGTGGGGGATTTGTGTGAAATGGGAAGAGAGAAGGAAGAACGGAGAATGTTACAGAGTTCATTTATGAGTGGCTGGCAGAGCTGAAGGAGGATTCTTGATTGCCAGATAATGCCTTCTCCTATGAAAGTTAATATATTAGTTTGCTTTTTTTTTTCTTGTCTAAACTCATGCCCTTTCATTAGCTTTAGCTATCAATCAATTGTCTCAACTGATAAATGCAAGTCCAGACACTGCCCAAATTTATTTCAGATGACAAAGATTTGTGGTTTAGCCTAGAGAATAAAGTGGTCTCCACCTTCTCATGCTATCACTTATCGAGATGCTGGGATGAGCAGTGACTGTCAGAGCAGACCAGGGATGTTTGCAAACACAGCATGTGCTCAGCCAGTGTAACCATTAAGTAGGTTAACTCTGACCCACACTGAAAAACAGGAAAAAAATCTATTAATTAGCAACTTTTTAATTATGGTTTTGATCTGTAAAGAAAGTTTTAATGTTTCTGGGGAGTACTTAATTCTTCACCATCAGGTGAAATACCTAACAGAATTATGAATTGTTTAGACTGGACCCTAATTAATGAGGTCCTGAGGTGCTCTAGCTTGGCAGAGAGACTAACGAGACAACCAGGAGACTTTACTATAATGGAAGGCAATGAGTGAGCATGGGGAAAAAAATAAAAATCACCAGGACTTTTATAAGTCTCAATGTTATAATGAGCTACCCCAAGGATTAAAATACCGAGCAACTTTTCACCTTTGGTTTATTATTAGATGCATGTTTGCCTTACCCAGCTTTCAGTTTACACTTCATTATCCAGCCAGACCCTCAGCACTGAGGATGTTTGTCATAGAATTCATTAGGAATCTATACTTTGAAGTCCGTAGTTGTGCTTGAGGGAGATAAAACAGTAAAACCTAGGATGGGGGTCAGTAGTGCCCTGGTGAGAAAGCTAGCACCACTCTTCTGGCTTTTCTCTTTGCCTCTCTGTGCAGCAGATGCTAAAAGACATGGGAAGCAGCAGTGGTGAGAGGATTTGATCAGTGCATAATCTCAGAAACAAAAGGGTTCCAAGACAGCACCAAAGTTTGGGCTGCTGTTAGTACTTTGCTAAGCCAGAGGGGCAGTATGCAAAAGTCTTTCTCCAAAGCCAAAGCTCTCTAGATTGATGCACATATACTACATGGCTATAAGTTAACAGACCAAAACTTCATACAGCGTGGCAGTGGCCCCATTGCTGTAAATTGGCACAGACAGTGAACCTATCAAGATCTTTTTTTCCATCAGAAACAAGTCATGCCTAATATTTAAAGCACCAGCATCATATCATGAGTGTCAGCAAGCCAGCACACTGGTGAGAGAGGGAATTTCAGGAAACAAATGGAAACAAAAGTAAAGCTGATATTAATTTTAATCAGATCCTAGTCATCTAATCTTTACTTTATCAAAACTGTTTGCCTTTCCGCAGGATGTTACCTCACAAAACAATAATATGGCTGTAATGATGTAATTTATTCCTGCAATTTGGTTTTGAAAATCCTCTATCATTAAAAAATAGCAGCAGCACAGCTTTGTTAATTACAGCAGTTGAATATTGAATGCTCACTGTCACTATCAGGATTAGTGAGTACGCTGTACTTCGCTCTCCAAGGCCTATAGGACAAGATCTGTACATGTTTTGGAGGTTGTGAAATGAGTATTTTGATTAAACGAAGTAAGTACAGAAGAAATAGTTCAAGTTCACTGGGGAGTTTAAGAAAAATGAGAGAGGGAAACATTAACCTGTAAACTCAATATTATAAAGCACACTAGTGTGTTAATCGACCACATAATGTTGTGTTTATAGATAGTGTGGTTCTGCAGCACAGCCTCTCCTGTCCTTATCCGACATTTGCCCATTTATCTGTATTCTTGTACCCCCGAGCTACTTCTGGAAGACTAAACCTTCAGGTTCATTATGGAGTTTTCCTCTCAGTGTGCCATTTTGAACTAGTTTATCTGCTTGTCTTTTTTTTTTCTTTTCTTTAATGTAAAAATATTTTACCCAGGCATAACACTTTTATTTTAATTTGCATAAACAGATTTCACTAGATGCAGGTGAGGAAAATGCATGTGGACAAAATCACCTTGTGTGATTTAAAGGTGGATTTTCTTCCTTTTGTGTTCTAAAACATTGCATAATTGAATGAAGTCCAAAAGGTTTGCTATAACCTCTTAGTGATCTTGAATTCTCATTCTGGAGAGCTAACAGAAGGTAGAAGGCCTCCTGCTGCATATATTATGTCAGCAGCTGAAACCAAACCGATCAGTCTAAGACCTGGATGTACTTTGGAATCATTTTGTATAGCGTACGACGTGCCTGTGTGCCAATATCAAGAAGTTTTATATGACTTGAAGCTTCGATTGAGCCAGCAGAAAACACTATGTTTTAGATTCTGGATCTGGGACAAAATGTCAATTGCAAGCATTGAAAAGCGGTGACTAAGAGAGGAACTGCCAGCTGGCACCAAGTATCCCACGGCATATGTTTTAAGAATGCCTGGAAGCTTCAAGAGTGAGCTTGGTGTGGAAATAAATAAGTCATTTGAGACTCGGTAATTCCTCCTCGCTGCTCTTACCTCATTCAAATTATGGGTTACTCATTAAGCACTGGGGAGACTCTGACATGCAAAAATAGGAATTGTCTGATGGACCAGGAGCCACATGCCTGGACTTAGTTTCTGCTTATTTTATATCTAGGCAGAACTCACACACCAGTTCACTCATCTTTAGAAGGGACACAGTAGTTAGTACTTCCTACGTTACAGGATCATTCTGTACTTCAGATCCTTTAACAGTGAAATCTTTCTGCTTAAACATGAATTCCAGTCTCCCCCACTTGGTACTGGCAATGTTGTTCTGGTCCAGAAGAGTAAAAACGTAAGTGAAGCAAGGTTTGTAGATAATGTCTCTTATTAGGTCATCCGACAGAGTTAGAAAAAAAACAGACAAGCTTTCAAGCACTAAAACTTTTTTTCAAGCCTCTTTCAGTGTTGTAAGTTGCTCTGAGATGCTCAGATAAAGATAATGGTCACTGTGTTTGCTTCAGGTTATACTCATAAAATACTGCCTTAAGCAAAGGGATTTGATCCCTTTGTCCTTCACATCACTGACTCACACAATGGGCATGGCAATGTCTTTCAAGGATGCTTCTCCAGCCTTGAATCTCTAGCTAGCATGATCGTGCAAAACAGCCCTTGAAGGTAAAGGGCATCTTTGCTTGAATCAGGAGGAAAGAATTGGATCTGTGATTATGTATACTTTCTATACTTCACCCCTATCTACATTTATGACATTTTTACTTCCTATAAATGGTAAGACACACCAATCTGTTAGTCATGTGTCTAGTCAATAATTTAGTTTTCTTGTATGTCACTCTCTCCCATCTTTTTAACTGTACTAAATTTCTGATGTCTGTACAATATCTTCTCTCATTAATGCAATAATCTGTTTCCTGCCCTCTGTGTGCTTTGCTTATGTGGACCTGCTATGAAGTCAGTGAAATCAATAAGCTGTTTGAAAAGGGAAAATAATCTAGGGGCAAGGATAGGAAATAATAATAAGAATGATTATTTTCTGCATTTTTGTTACTACTTTTTCATAGCAGTTCCAAAAGAAGCTCTATTGTGTCTTGGTTACAGATTGTGCTTATCAAAAATTAAGGATGTATAGCCCAAATAAAGAAAGAACAAGTAGAAATTTTCTCTTGCTGCTTCTAAAATAGGCTAAACTAAATTGAAAGATTTTAGCAGAAGCTGTCTGTTTCTCTTCCACTGTGGTTTAAATAGAGTTCTGAAATCCAGGAACCTGAGCCAAGTGTTAATATGCACTCCATGGTCAAAAACTGAGGACTTTAAGAAATTTGTAGGTGAATAATCCGCATTAGAGGGAGAAAGTACTAACAGTGACAGCACTGTTAGCTTTCATGTGGTTTTAGTTAAAATAAATATTTATTATTACTATATAGTATTCATGCTCATTAATAATCAATGACATATTAATCTACACAGATGAAGCGAGTTCACAACCCTCCACAGTGGTCATAAAAGTCATCTATGTATCATGCAATACCCCAGTTACTTAAAAAAAGGAAATATGAGGGAGGGGGGACTTAATCCTTAAAGTCCATAAAGCATTTAAAATTGCTTCACCCCAGCTGTATAGTACATCCCACCTCATACTGTGATTAGTGCCGTGCAGCTTCTGTGAGGCAGTCAGGCTAGATGATATTTTACATCCCTCATCCAAACCAAGCTGTTTATGCTCTGTCAGTGTGGCTTGCAGCACTATATAAAACAGGGTTTATATCAGCAGAATCTGGGGGCTTCAGCTGAAATTCCAGGAGCAGATTATAGTAGGTACCATATTTTTATGTGCTGTAAAAGAGTTTCTGCTTCTGCTGTTAACCAGAAAGAGTAAGGATGTAGCCCCCATGTAGATGGGGAGCTGTAGTACAGAGATGGAAGATTGGAAACTTACCTTGCTAAGTTAGGAGAAGAAAGAAAGAAGTGAGCCAGGTGACTATACATAGGTGTCTAATACTGTTATATACTGTAGGGTCTCAGCCATCCATCCAGGACTGCCAGGTATGACGCAAGACTACAGGACACCTGTGTCCTCCTGGAAGAGCATCTGGAGGCCAGGCATGATGCCTACAAGCATCTAAATGGCACTCTATTCTTAGGCATTTCAATCTTTCCCCAGAGCTGCAAACTGTCAAGTGGAGCTGTGGTGAAGCACATCCCTGAAAATGCCATGTTTTTTGTCTGTTACTGTGGATTTCTTAAGTATGTGGTTTAATTTACAGAAAACAATTTAATTTTACACAAAATGTACTTTCTTGACCACTTTTCCTGCTATTGCTGAGCAATACAGCACTACACACTAAAATACATAAAAAGTACACAGAGGTATTTGTATTATATAGGTATAGGTACTCTCAGGTCCTCACCGTGAAGCTTCTTGACTCCCACCACTGGGAAACCACACTGAGATTTCCATCCTTGCTGCCCAGCAGGGCTCTGTGTTACTGTTATACTCTGTCTCCACAGGCTGCACCCAGCCAGTGATGTCAGTGATGATGCTAATTTCATTTCGACCACAGAGAACATTTGCAACACGTTAAGAGAGAAACTCACAACAGCAAAAGTATCACACTGATCCAGATTATCACTAATTGGTGGAAAAGCCCTTGTATCTGTCATAACATTAGCTTTATATACGACTAAATCAGTTTTGCCCAAGGAATAGGACACCAGTCCTTCAGGCTGAAGTCAGCAGGGCTATGTAGAAGTGCAGGTCCTACTGCAGGGAAGCACATTAGGGAGGACTCTTTAGGGTTTACTCCGTAACACTTGATAGAATAGAGCTTGGCTTTATTGAATCCACTGGCAAGATCACTGCTGATTTCAGTGGGGTAATGTTTTAAAGCATGATGGCTGCAAAAATTTGCAGTAGAAAATATGTGAGATAGAAATATATATAAAATGAAAATTTCTTCCTCTATCTGTCTATAATAAGTATATGGCTTCTATTAACACAGAATGCATCATAATCTTTTTTCCAGTGTAGTTGGATATGTACATGTGTGGATACAGACTACTCACATATGTGTGTTGCATGGAATTGTCTGTGTACCCATGCATGTGTGCTAATATGCTTGTATTTTTTCAATCCGCAACTATCGGTTGCCACTATTACAGCAATATTATTACAGATGTATGGCCAACTATATAACAGTGCCGCAGGTTTAATTGAAATGAACATGGGAAGAATTTCAAACTGTTAATGAAAATTGCCTTTTTACTACCAGCTATGCTCTCATGGTAGTCACACAGACCGGAGGCATCACCAGAGCTGTGCTGGTTCTGCTTAATGATGAAGCAAACCCAGTTTAACTGGGGGTCCTTTTCCAAATAACTTCCTCAGACTCATGAAAAAGGAAAGCAAATGACTGACACATCGTGAGCCTAGAAAATGCCTTAAATTGACAAATTTCACATATTAGTCTTTTTGCAACAAAAGAGAGCTGTAAGCCATGAAATGATTTCAGCAAAAAGATATCATATAGCTCCATCCATGGCTGCTTAAGCATCCATGAACCATTCCATTATAAAATCACCAGGTGGCTATTGTCTTTCTCTCCCATTCAGGCTTTACCAATATTCCCACTCCCATCTGTGATAAACTTAATAGGACCATTCAGCAATGGAGAAAAACAAGAGAGGTGTTCATCATAGCTGAAGGCTTTTTCAGACAATTATTCCTTAGATGTTTGAGTAAATGAAAAGCTATTTTTTGAGATTAAAAAGGACCGAACACTTTGCAGGTTCTGAGGCTATTTTATTGCCAAAGCTTTTGGAATCAGTAACAAATATTTATCCTTTCCTGGGAATGTTGTAAGTAGCTACAGCCACTGAAGTAATAATCTTGATATGTTTATCGCCACTCTATTTTCCAAGTGTGTGGCTACTCTTCTAAGAGTGCTCGTTAGAAGAAAAAATATACTTCTGGGTATGTAATGTAGATGTTGTCACATGTCTACTATATATGAAATATATATAGTTTATGCACTGCATAAATATATAAAATCCTGAATTTTCAGGAGAATTTAGGGCAGTTAATTGCTTATACATGAGGTATACTTATATTTTCTTTTAACCTGTCGCTTCACAGCTTTTCATCTATTTGCAATTTTTTATACTCAAAATAGCCAGTAATGATGCTGGGGGTAGGAATATCTCAGGTAATCACCCACATTTCAACCCATAAGTACAATTCTTTTCTCTCTACATAATATGGCTCCTATGTAAGTGCTTTCATTTCTAAGTCAATTTAGCAAAATACTGCAAGTAAGGAATGAAATTCACAAAGAAGAAGAGCAGGTGGTTTCCTGTGTTACATATATGCATCTTTTTAAAAATCAGTCTTTTTGTTTCGTTTATGTCTAAATAGAGAGAGATAAAATGAGGGCTTTTGCTTCCCATCTTCTCCAGTCACCTTCATGTTCTTATTCTACATTTTAAGTAGTTACAGGAAGATGAAATGTGGGCTTCTGCTTCCTATCTCCTGCAGTTGTCCTTATGTCCTTATTCTGTGTTTTAAGTGGTTCCAGAATTGTTTCCTTTGAAGTCACTTACAGACTCTTCCTCCACACAGCAGGAAATACCTTCTTTCTTTGAGAATATGTACCAGTCATTGGATCCTGATTTACCCACGCTAGTCAACAGGAAATAGAGACAGCTTTAGCAAAATACTTGTCTTTTTAGTGAGTTGTACCTAACAGAGTTCAGTGTCAGAGCTCCGACAAAGCCGAGTCCCCCAGCCAGGGGCTCAGTCACTGTTGATACACATTGATTATGATAGATGCTTAAAAAAGACAAACTGTGCACATTTACAGCTTTTGAGACAGTAGAGGAAGACTCAGTCAAGCATGAAAATGTTCTGTGGATTCTATTTCATGCCATTATTTTGCATTTCCCATCACCTGAGGATTATCTAATGAGATCATCTTGTCAGAGTAGTTGAGGATGGAAGGGAAGTTTTGAAATTATTTCTTGTGCCCTGATTCATTAAAAAAAGTGTTGAAAGCAAGTTCAATGTATTGTCACATATAAGCTGTGCATGTTATTCATGATTCAAGTAGCATAACAGTTCTTATGACAGGTGGAAAGGAGTGTTGGGACAGTGTGCTCACTTGTCTGTAGTCTTGGGAGAGTCTGTCTGACATCTCTTTCTTGCAGAAGGGATGCTGGTTGTTGCTGCTGGAGGGAGTACCTCTCCAACCTGCTTGGTGGTCAGGCTATTCTGCCTGTCACAATTTGGGTACATGGGGCTTCTAAACTTCTCCGAGGATGTGAGTTCTCCAAGGGTTCAGTTATCATTACTGTAATTGAACCCATGCACTCTGTGGGAAAGGATCGTGGATTTCTCATTCCACCTTGCTTTATGCTAGGTAAAGACAGATCTTAGGACAGCTGTGTAGGAACAGTCTCTTACTATACTCATTGATCAGCATATTGAGATCTAGATATCACATGGAGCCAGAATGGGGTTATTTTTACATAAATAATAAACACAAGTAACATCAATATTCAGGCAGTGGAACTTTACTGTTAGGAATATTAATGGAAGTGCTTGGATTCCACAACGGAGAGGAAATAAGATTTCTTGGTTAGTCTTGGTGCCTGTGTCAAAATATTACAGCTCCAAAATCAAGTTTTAACTTCTCATTATAAACTGTATATGACGAACTTAAACACAGTAAAGTAAATATTTGCTTCCAAAATAAATTTGTTAGAATAAGTCTGATTTTCTATTACTCACAAGTGCAAGAAATGACAGGACCTTCAGAGGGCTGACTCTAAGTCACTACAGCCTTCATACAGGTACAGATACACAAGTCTAAGTAATGGCTTTATAACTGTTCTCCATCTGTATAATTATGTCACAAACTGTAAAGTGAACAAAGCAATTTAAGGCATAGCTAATTTTGTTCAGTTGCTCCATTTTCTTCTTACGTTTTAAAGGAGATGCTCACTTTTGAGAGATGAGAGAATTATATTTAGCAATTGAGTGTTCATCTGCTACATCAAAGTAATCATTGGGCGTGTTCCCTTTTGCAAGTTTAAAAGCTAACAGGATAGATTCACTGCAAAGTAAGTGTGGATTAGTCATCAGGAATCCAAAGAAAATTTTCTGTTTTCCTATCTGTTAATATATTCTACATTCCCCTTTTCTGCCTGCAGAATTTAGTTTATGAGGATTCAAAAGTCCCACTAGCAGGGTATTTGAAAATTGTACTAGAAGGGAAGAAAATGGAATGGTCTGTTGCTAATGGTGAGGGGTGGGCAATAATTAAGATTTATCTCAATATGGAGACTATAAACAGAGACAAGATCATTGATTAAAAGAGCATTGCATTTGCAGAACACTTAGTTCCCATTTTGAAAAGACACTCAGATCTTTGTCATAAATTACATGGCTCACAAAAACTACAAGGAAGATTGAGTTGAGCCTGAGAACTTCCCATCCCAGCTGAGTGGTGTTTGCTTTCTATCCTTCTGGCCCCAGGAATCTGCCACCATTTTCCTTGCCGTGGGCCATCCCCAAGAGAAAAGGGTGAGGGGGCCCTGCCTAACCTGTGCACTGGGGGTCTTTACCTGTGTACTGACGATGGTCAAGGCCACTCCTCTTTGAGATGAGAAATATGAGTCTGAATCCCTTCCTTACAACCGTGTTTCCAACTTTCTACCATTTACCTTCTTCAAAACTTCTGGAGACCCTCACTGGAGACATCACACTGATCAAGCTCTTCAAACAAATGCCGTGCATGCTGAGGACAGAACAATGCCAACATCCACCTTTGGGTCTTTCCATGGGTGATGTTTTATCTGTGTTTGACTTCTGGATTGTTTGTTCTTCAGGGCAGGTATTGTCCTTAATTTTTGTGCCATGTCCATTGTTGGTCATTTAACAAAGATTTAGTAAAGAGAAGATACCTCACAGGGCTGTCAAGTGTCAAAAAGAATTAGCATCCAAAAGAAACTGGGATCTTTTGTTCTGCTGTCCTGGTCAACAACAGACTGCAGAAGTGGCCACTTTTGTTAAATAAACCTGTTTCTTATGCAGATTTTGAATGGCCTGATTTTCCACTACTGTTAATCTGTTCATTATTTTCCATTTTCCTTCTCACTGTAGTCACAGAGTAACCTGGATTCCATCTGCATCCGTGTTTGAATACTGAGGGATGCAATTAAGTAAGAAGGTGTCCCCCTTGGTTTTACTGCTTAACTGCATCACCCCGTTTCTTTTGCAATATAGCATTGCTCGCAAAGTAAAAGTCTTCATGTTTATAAAATGAGGAGAGAAGCAAAACAGGATATACATATGGGGGGCTCATGGCATTGGAATCAAGTGAAGGAAATGAGCAAACCTAAATTCCACCACCAAAATTTGTCTTCCCCTACTGTCTGCCATGGGGTGAATTTGCCTCAGGGAATGGAGAAACCTTTGGTCTGTAGGAATCTTCCTGTTCTTCTGCAGTGTGTGCTGAGAATGTAGAGGCAATGTTAGCTTCTTTCCCTTCTCATATAAATTGTCTGTCAACGTAGAGTGTCAGAGAATCCAGTTGGCAGCAAGCTCAATGTGTAATTTATTTTTAATCATGGGATTATGTAGATAAAACATAATCTGCTGCCTAACAATATCAGTTTGTTAATCAGCTGTAATCTTAGGAGTATTAATAACTCAAATCTGCAACCATCGTGTCACCAGACTCACAAATCAGCATAACACTTGTCTGCAGTGCAGTACTGTTCTGTGCAGCACTCCGACTAGGATGCCCTGGAAACCTGTGGTGCATAACTTTGTGCTCATCAGTGGAATATTTACGGTGTTTGCAACTGGTGCGCATGCAGTTTACTTTCTGTCTCCCACATCTCCATCATCTTTTGTAACTGTGTGGCCAGGGTGTCACTGTTCATCAAGGGTGATGGGTTGAACAATAGTTGGAAGCACAGTGCAGCTCCTGGAGCTCTCCTCCTTAGCCACTGTCTCCACCAGTTCAAGTGCTGTCAACAACATGCAAGGGCTTGCTTCTTCTGTCCTTCTTCTGTTAGGCATGAACTCTTGACTTTAAGGTGGACAGTGCCTGATTGCCTCCTTTCCATTTTTTTCAGGAAACTTTCTTTATAAATTAAACCACAGTTGGCTTTTCTATGTCATTCCTTCAGGTCTGCAGTGTAGGTCTGTTTCTCATGAGGTACCATGTTTGTGTGAGGGAGAAATCTTAATGCTAAGCTATGATTAACATCATACTATGGGATTCCACTTACAGAATTTTCAGCCTGTAAACAGGACCATTCTCATGACCTCAGGCTCCCATGGATTTCTCTTGATAACACCATCTAATTGGATTTGGAGTTTAATTAAACAGCTGTCACTTTGCCTCCTCATTCTGCTACAATTTAATGTTGAATTAGTTCCTAAATTAGTCATGGCCGAATGCTTGCCTTCTTACAATTGAGAGGTTGGATGAACATAAGGTTTGCTCTTCAACTAATTCAAGCAACTAGGGCTCATATTCCATATTCTTGCTCTTTGCACAGTGCTCCCACTGACATTGATGGAAGTTCCCTGACTGAAAATGTGATGAAATAAATGGTCAGATTCCTGAAGTGTCAACCGTAGTGTTACCTAACTTCAAATGGCCAAATGTGAGCACGTGCATCTTCTCAGCTCTGGCTAGAACACATGAGTTTTATGAATGTTATCTTCTCTTTCTAAAAAAGTACAGATTTTCTGTGAAGCAGTATAATGAGTGCGGCTGTGGAAGTAAATGTTTAGACCAACATTGCTGCTAGTGGACTTTATCCAAATTAATTCTGATAGAACCAAGACCAGTGTATGAACAAAGATTTATGGTACTCTGAGTCATGACATCGGAGTTAGTTTACAGTCACAATTTCACCTGGCTCTAAGCAGGAAAGCTCTGAGGCTTCCTATAGATTGGTGATATTTGCCTCAAATTCTGGATGTTGATCTCAATGAACACAAGTCTCTAATGTAGCGTCTGACTCCCTGCCTGCCTTTGATCTCACCGTTTTCCTTTGAAATACTCATTAACTCTTTTCCTGATTTATACAAATGTAATATCGGGGTTTGTAACTGTGGTAGCTTGGTACAGGTATGCACAGGGGAGTCCCAAACAATTAGGCCGATGTAGCTTACCGGTTCTACCTTGTGGGCTTCTTGATTAATTTTTGTTGCTGTTTTTTTCCTTATTAAGAATGCAGACAAATGAATGTAAGTGTGCCTTTGTTGCACTTGAGTCATTACTGATCAAATGCTTAGCTATCAGGAGGTGGGAAAGTCACCCAGCCCTCTTACTTTATTTATCTGGAGAAGGCAGATGAACAATAGTTGTTTTTTTAATGGGTAATGAAAATGCTATGTTGGTTGAAGACGTTTACTCTGTTCTGTTTATGAGATCTAGCTTGAAGTTAAAAGTTATCAACAAATTTTGACAGTAAATTCTTATGCACACAATCCATGGTTTACTTTTGAATATCTCCTTTGATGAGAGCCTTATGTTTCAACACTGGAGCCTTCCTCTAACCATTAGAGGAAGAAGAAAAAAAGTGTTCTTTAATGCTAGTTTGTTAATTGAATATGTGTGAATAGCAACAGTTTCCTTGATATGCTGTGCTAATTGAAGGGATGCCCTGTTAATGGGGAAGAATCACCTTAATCGGTATTTTGTAGGTAGTTTCTCATACCAGAAACCTGACTCTATCTGCAGTGTCAGTCATGTGGTTTTAGGATTCTGTCATTGTGCTATGAAGATAGTTCAAGGCTTCCAAAGAAGTCCAAGGCTCACATGTCCTTACTATGTCAATGAGAATCATATGTGTTTGACTTCAGAAATGACAACCCTTGTTTTTTTGTAGAAATTTTCATATACATACAGGAACATTTTTCCAACCTAGATATTGATACTTGTTTATAACTCATCCTCTTTCTGGTCTTTCAATTTACTTTACACTACTTTCCCTGTTTTTTATTTCATTGGGAGCAAGTCCAAACATTGCTATCAGATGCTTTCTGTCTTTTGTCACACAAAATAAATTTGAATTTGAACTTCAGTTGCTGCCTGCACAGACAGTAAATTAGTTGGGGGGGGGGGGGGGGGGGGGGATTTTAAAAAGTGAAGAATGTGGAAATGGCCAAAATATTGTGGTTTTGAAATGCACTAACATTTTATATGCGTTTTTAGTCTCTCTAAAGGTTTCTTAGTAATGTTGTTTTTATACTTGTTTTTATACTTGAATTAGACTAGGATAGTATATTTCATTTTAAACTAAAGCATAAAAGTCACCACCTATACCAGCTATTGTATTTCCTGCAGTTACCTGCTGTGAAGATAATTGTTTACTTAATGTTACTTGAATATTCATAAAAATTCAGCTGCAATTTCTGCTTTTAAGTGGATGAGCAAGACTGTTACAGGGGGTGGCAGAGTACAAAGTTTGGGAGCCGAATCAGAGTCCTCTTGTCTGTGGTGCACATTCAGAGTGCTCAGTATAGCAGAGCAGACAGAGTGACAGTTCTATTTAATCTCCTTTTATTTTTATGAGTTTCAGCTCAGCTTTTCAGGAGTCTTGGACCATGGATCCTCCCATACGTTGTTTACAGTTTTCTGCCTAACAGCTTGTGTGGGGATGCAGACAGTGGGTCAGTTCTGCGGTACATTAAAGCCCTTGGCTGTATTGCAGGAATATAAAGGAAAAACAGAGAACGCAGAAGTTATGCCATAAGGCTATTCCATATGCTATAGGGTACATGTTATTCTATTTTAGTTCTAAACAAAAAGACAAAAGAATCAAAACTCAGTTCCTTGGTCTTGCTTGTTTAAATACCACAGTTGAATAACACAGGGCACTAAAGAAAAAATAAGGTAAGTGGCAGATTTGAATTGCTTTTACCATACTGTGTAATATGCTAATTACTTATACTTCAGTATTTCTAAATCTGTGTAATAACAATGAGTTGTGACTGCTATCAGTGATTAACTAAAAAAAAAAAACAAAACTTTAGTGAGGTGGCGAACAATTGCTTCCTAATGCTGAGGATCTCTGATGATTGTAGTGGCCCTAACTATGAAGCTATTAGGTAACACGTCCAATATATTTCCATTCGTTTTTGCACATCATGAATCTGAAACTCCTGAAGTTGATTGTCATGCAGAGAAGAGATGTAGAACTTCAGTAGCCTTTATCATGACAAACTGCCTTTTACAATTTTTATGCAGATGCGGCTCTGAAGTAATTAATCAAAATAAATTAATTCAAATGCACATTCCTTTAATGAAACCATTAACAAAGGGCAGAAGATTGAGGTTTCTAATTGCTGATAATGTGCTAGTAGTCAAATTTCCTGTCTTCTCTATAGAGAGGTCTCGGGAAATTTCAAAAGGTTTTTTAACCTTTGTAATAGTGGCTTTATGTCAAACCCACTTAGAATTCAGATATACCAATAATGACCTATTGGAAAGAGAGAAACAGAAGTGACATTATTACGTAGCAATTGGTACATCAGTTCTGCACTAAGGAGCGCAGAAAGCAGAAATATCACTCACATTTGCCTGTCAGGCTTTTTCATTTTAAAGATACAGATAATTTTCTTTTGTCCAGTGAGGAAGGATCATATTATTTGGGATGGGTGAAGTAGAATAGGCTTATTTAGGATACAAGATATATAGGTTATTGTATTACCATTCAGTTTTGAAAATTGGAGAATCAGAAGATAGAGGGGTGAAGGAAACCACAAGAGGTCACCTGCTCCCTTTCCTCTTTTACCTAAACTCAAAGAACTGATGTTATTTCACTAAGATATAACCTGTTCTTCAAAAATCTCTTATGATAATGTATTTTATTCTGTCCCAGACAATCTATTCCAGAAATTCTCTATCATTGTTTGTATAATAAAGACTGCCTTAATGTCAAACAAATCTTCCTTGTTGCAGCTTAAGCCCATTACTTCAGGCCCTGTCCATGAACATAGAAAATAGTTTATTCTCCTCATTTTCAGAAGACTTTTACATATATGGAGACAGTAATCATCTTTCTTCGATTAAGAAAGCCTTTACTGAAGTATATTGCTCAAAATCAGACACATCCCTTTAGCTGAGGCCTTGCTAGTGCTGAGTTGAGAAGGACTTCACGTCTTACCGGGTGATACTGCTCTTTACAGAGCTTAGTATGGGAAGGTTTTGTTTTTCAACCACAGCAGCATGCAATTTCCAACTTACGTTCAGCTTGTGATCCGCTAGAGCCCCAAATGCTTTTCTGAGAGCAGCTTTTCCTGTTCAGTTTTCTCCATCTTGTATTTGTGGAATTACTTGTTCCTCAGAAAATGGTGCAACTTGGTTTAACTTTATTACATTGCATTTTTTTTAAACCACTGTGGTGTAGGCTCAGAGCTTAGCAGCGACTGTGGTTGGTGATGCAGCAAACATGATTTAGTGTGATCTTACTGGCAGTCTCACCATCACTCAAGGTAACGCAGCTGGTCTTTTTCTGGTGGTATGCAGTGCTGGGAAATCAGGAGCACTGCATCCTCATGCAGATCAGAGTGCCTTGTGGCCTTGCCTTCTGTTCTTCCCACTTACCTTCTACCCTCTTTTTCTTAATATTTTTTTTGTTGGGGCCACTGATTACTCAGCACTGCAGGCATGAGCAAAGCTGAGCTGGAGGAAGTTCTAGTGACTCCCAGGTAGGTTGTCAAAAGTTAAACTCAGGTAATGAATTCAGTCTGATGCTCGAAGCACAGAAGTTTTATCTCACTGTATAATCACATTTTGTTTTTTTCTCTTCTTCATGACAGTGGTGTGGGGTTTGGTTGTCTGTTTGTTTTGTATGTATATGATTTTCTTTTTTGTGTGTGTTGAACTTCATAAATTGCCATTAAATGCAAACATGGATAAATCCCCAAGCCACAAAGTATGCTTTAAATCTGAAACTCCTTTCTATTTATGGTATTGCTCTTCTTCTGAATCTGTCCCTTTAAATTAGATTTCTCTACCAGTAATTCATATCAGTTGCTAAAGACAAGCTGGATCCAAGTAGAATCATTTCAAAGCAGAGCTGAGATAGCCTGAAAAGATGTCCTGTCATTTCCACAAAGTCTCTTGCTGCTCCTTCACCCTGGAGTCCTTAGTTCACACTGTTTAACACTCTGAGCCACAAAAAATAAGGCGTTAAGGGACTGAGGCAAAAGATTAATTTTAAAGGACATACAGCACTTGCAATAACCAAATGCACAGTAAAAATATGTTGAACCTGCTTTTTGGTGAAGCTATGTGGGTTACTCAGTGCTTGTTGCTTCACAAGTCTGCCTACAGAAGAGTAGGCTGAGGGGGATCTCCATCTTTGAAAATCAGGAGTTTCCAAGAATGGCCTTGGACTTTCCAATAATGTTATTTGTAAATCTGGCTCTAATTTACTGTGTTGTGTAGCTCTGTTTAAATAAATGTCATAGGAATAATGTTCTTACTTTCCTAAAACAACCAAAATCCCTATTTTAATATATATATATATTAATTTGATGGGCTTTCTTATGAAAGCAGCAGGAAAACCTGAGAAATAACAAGTTGCAAGATGAAAAGAAAATCTGACCGAGATTTCACGCTCAGTAAACTTGAATTGAAAACAATTTCAATAGTATCAGTGCCCCATTTTGCTGCTGTTAACATTAACAGCTGCAGTCCTCTTGACTGTTGCTGAAAATTTTGCTGAATATTTTATTCGTTTTATAGAGCTGGATTTAGAAAAGATGGCGAAAGCTTTGAAGATCTTCCTGTATGGGAATCTTGGGACTACAATGGTGCTGAAACAGTTCAGGAATCAGAAGAGTTAGCTTAGTCGATGGTGCATTCAAAGGCTTTTATATGCCATGACCCAAGTTCAAACTTCAGATTTCCTTGTTATTTTCCTTGCAGTTAATAGCATCACTAACTCCTTCTGGATTCCTTACATTGCTTCACTGGCCATATCAACGGAAATTAAATCATCTTGAAATGGTTCCAGATACAAAGTTCACAGAGAGGCCCTGTCTTTGCAATGGGCTTATATTCAGAGAGTAATGTTTTTGCTTTTGATACTCTTGCATCCTGTCATATTGTCAATCAAATCCGGTTTTGTAATAATCCTGAACTAATGTCTTAGAAGGTATATATTGGGAAAAGCCCCAAATATTAAAAAGTAGAAGCTGTCTGTGATGTGTGCCTGCTCGGACTGAACTGAGCTGCAGTCCTTTTGCTCACTATTTACCAAAGTGCAATGCAGGTGTCAGTGCTTGTTTAGCAGGTAAAATATAAATGGACTTTTACTACTTATTACTGAGTTGTGCCTAATAGAAGATGAGATTAGGTCATTAGCTGCTGAGAATTAGTGCATCTCTCTTGAGTATAAGTCCAATTGAAGAGCTGGTGCTCACTCTTTGGAAATGTCTTTAGCTGTCTCGTAACGGTGCTGTGCTTTGTTTTGCATACAGGATACAGAAATACTGAACACTGCAATTCTCACAGGAAAAACAGTGGCAGTGCCCATCAAAGTGGTCTCCATTGAGGAGAACAGTGCTGTGACAGACATCTCTGAATCAGTTGAGTGCAAATCCTCTGATGAAGATGTCATCAAAGTAAGTTCACGCCCTATGTTGGCTTCTGAAATTTCTTGTCTTTTTATATAATAATAACCTGGGAACAGACACTAAATCTAGTCCTGCAAATTAATTGTTCTTTTGTTTCAAAAGCATAATGAGGAGGATTTTTAAGAAAAGAGAGAGTTAGGAGCATGAGTACAGCCACCACACTGAGTTTCAATAGAATTTCAATGTTTAATTTTTATTCGTGTCCTAGTTTTAAAGTGTCTTGGTAATGTCACCTCAAGTCCTCTGTGCATGGAGTTCATTCACTGCAAAAATAGCTCTGCTGTTAGTGCTGCCTCTCCAGATGTTTCTTATTACCTTGCCAGCTGTTACTATCACCCCCACAGCTGCATCAGTAGAATGGATTGGATAAATATTCCCCAGCAACTGCAATGCAAAGTCATCCTGGTGGACGTCACATTCTGCTGAGAGCTGCTTTGAATTAAGTAGTTGATTCTGCACAGAAGTGGCTAGAAAGCACTCACGTTGCCTGATCCATCGATTTAGCACTAGCAGCTTAATGTCACACACTAACAAATACCTGTGGGGTCATACTGTCTTATGGCAACACAACTATTTCTGCTGTGAATGTGTAGTCAAGGCCCTGAAGGAAATTCACAGTTGTGCAGAGAGACAGTACAAAGATAATGCTGTTCAGGAATCCTGTTGCAGCTTTCCACATAGGATTTTCGTAGTGCATGATCCTTGAGCAAGGGTGATTTTACCCTGGTCCATAAGCTCTTTGGAAAAGGAATTTGTTATATTTGATATACATCACCAGATGATGCATAGAAAACGACAGCACAATGATTTCTCAAATAAAAATTCATCTGCAAAAAAGTCTGAGTTTTATAGCTTTGGAGCATATTGATCAAAAAGAAATGAAATTCCCAAATCTTACGAAGAAGAGAGTGTTGTTCTTGCAGTAATTGCAGCACATCCTGGACTACCACAGTTCTCCAACAATTTGTTTGGAAAGAATGTTTTCTTGAAGCACTATGTCCTTTGATTAGCACTTGGGACCCTGCTGTGCTCTTCTCTTCTTTTCTACAGAAATAATTTATCTCCGCTAAAAGGGTTTCTTAAAATGGAGTCTGTTTGCACTATTGGAACATTTTTAAGTGGCTTCTAGAAGCCTTCCTATCTAGCCACTCTGAAGTGGAACAAATAACTGGAGGCTAGCACACAGTGCTTATTGGAATTGACTAGAGAAAATTTTCAGGTATAATTTCTTTCAGAAGTGTTTTGAAATTGCTCAGACAAATAGGGAAAATGTCTTCTGTATATTTAAAAATATAAGCAGACTCCCTAGAGGAATGCATCTGTGACATAAGAGCTAACTGCTATAAATCATACAGCTCGTTAAAAAATAGATTTCAATGAACATTGAGCGTTGAACAAAAAGGTTTTATCATCTCATCATAAAGAAAAAAAAGGTGGTTGGTTTTTGTTTTATTTATTTATTTATGAATCAGGAAATTTTCCAGTAAATTTCTTTACGTGGGTAAATGAAGTTTGGGCTTTGAGTCATATTGAAATGTTTTTATTTGTTCTGATTTTTAAGAGCACGCAGAAATCTTAAAATGGAGCACAAAAATCTTTCATCCTTAATTCATTTTGAAATTCCCTGTAAAGGTTTTATGTTAAATTCTTTGGATGTATCATCTTGCTCTGTAAAATAGTGCTTTAGATACCTTGTTGGTAATAACCTTTCTGTTAAAAAAGAGAAGTCTAGTCATCATAAATGATACTTCTTCATACAAGATCATGGTATCTTCAACAAAAAAGGGTGCACGTGTTTGCAGCTCGTGTTCCTAAGCATTCCTCTCATAGCAGAGTCAAAACACATTTAGATGTATGAAAGCCTGTAGATGAATTTAAACCACAAACTAAGAAAAGTAATGAGATATTGATGAGAGCTATGTAATACTTAGACATATTATCGTTTAAAGGTTCACAGAGATATTTTCGTTTGATTTCAGTTGTGTGGAATTTCTGATTGCTTTGGATTCAGACAAGCATACAGAGTTATTCTGGAAGTTAGGGGGACTGCTGCTTGCTAGGACTTAGCTTGTAATATTTTGTCATTACCTAGATAAGTGTCCATTTGTATGGGTCATGTAAACAGTCTAGAGCTAATGTTTTTGCCCTGCAATTTGAATGGCCATCAGATAAAAGTTTATATGTATTAATTTTTATAGTGCCTTCAGTTTGGCTGTAATTACATTATTCTCAGTAACAGAGCCCAGTGGAGATGTAGAGATAAGACATATCTACAAGTAGCAGGTAATAGCTTCCCCAGCTATAATCTTGGTCTTGAGGCAGTTCAGTGCATAGTTTGTATCCTGTCTTAATCTGCTGACTATAACTCCTTTTACATTTTTTTTTAACATCTCATAGTTTCAGCTCCAAACAGCACTCTGTTTGTTCACTTCCAAATTCACTGTTGATTTCCTGACCTTTAAAAGTCTTTGAATGCTCTAGACCTTCACACAGGGGTCCAACCTTATAAAAGAGGACAAAAAATTTATTATGGCACTAAAAATCAAGCTGCAGCCAAATTCTACTTTGCTGAGCTGGAATTTACTAGTAGGATCCATATATCTGGATCCATTAATAGTGATTGCTCTTGCATACATAGCCTCTTTTTCATCTTCTGGAAATTAAAGTCGATTGTGGCTGCTTTTGCCAGTGCTTTTGTGTGGTTTACTCAAGAGCAAATACTGCTCCGGGTTCCCAGGTCACCTGGCAGTTAGCACAGATGCGGTTTCATGCTGTGAAGGAGAGCAGAGTTTCAGGAGACTTGCAATACCTTGTGACATTTCCAGACTGAGAACTCTTGTGGATGTGTTCTTTTTTTGTTGTTGTTTTATTTATCTGTGTATTTAGTGGTGGTGGTGGTGTTTTTGTTGTTGTTTTGTGTTTTTTGTTTTTTTTTTTCCCCATGGAAATAACCTGAGTTCAAAAATCTTCTGTGCTATTTCAGAAGCTACAGTAAACATTTTGGGTTTGCATTTCATTATTCTTGGTCTATTTTTATCCCACCACTACATGAAGGGATGTTACATATATGGCATTGTATTTTTATTGTATTGCTAGTATTTATAATCAGTAAATTGAGTGAACGTAAGATCAAAACTTAGATTCACATAATATTTGTACAAACATGCAGCTGCTATGGTCATCAGTGGGAAAAGAAGTGTGGATCTCACCTTTAAGACATCCCTTGGTAGCTGTTAATAAACAGTGGGGTCTTATTTTCTTTGGGACCAATGAGCAGAGAAAGACATTAACGGTAGGTAAAGGCCACTGGAAGAATGTTAGGAATTTGGGTTATGAGCTCCAATCCGGGACAAGGTGTCACAGCTGTCCTGCTCTTATCACAATAGGTTGAAACAAAATCCCAGATCAAAGCAGTGCAGAACTGCCGGGGGCTGAAAATTTGACTAGGGGTTTTTATAGTTGAACTCTGGTTTAGTAGTGAAAAGCTTGGAACCACTGCTGGTCTCAAAGCTTTCAAAGCAATACTGATGGGACTCACAGACAACTGTCAAGGTTGCAGATCTTGTTTAAAGGTCCAATCCAGTAATCCTTCATGCACATAAGTAACTTTGCTGTGAATACCTCTAACATCAGTGAACCTACTCATATGAAATAGTCCTTTAGGATTCATACATATTTCAGAGATTTTGCCATTTCTGGTGGAAACAGTTTATACAATGAAATTAATTCTTATTAAATAGACACAACTTATGTTGGAATATGTGCTGTTCATTTGTGATCTGTTCAGATTAAAGGCCAGTCTGGAGGCTGTGTAACACATGATGCAGGAAAGACTCGGTTTGCTAGTGAGGAAGCTGACAGATGGACGTTTTCCTAATAGATAAATAAATAGTTGTGCACTAATTGTAGTAACTTATTTTTATTTTTATCTGGACCATATCACATGAGCCTATTTAGTAAGGAAAAGTAATCAGCACTTCATTATTTAGAAGATACTTTACTATTGTCTTAATATACCCAATCACAAACAAATAGCTATGCTTCATCCTCTTTAATTCAGAGAACTGTAGACTCAGAGAATGGTTTGGGTGGGAACAGACCTTAAAGACCATCTAGTTCCGACCCCCTGCCACGGGCAGGGGCAGTCGTTCAGATAACTACAAAGAAATTGCACTGCTCTTCCTTGCCCTCCAGTATTTGCAAAACTTGCAGTGTTTTATAAAAGGAGATATAGAAAGCACTGTCTTCACTTTGATAGGCAGAGGAACCACTAGTTAGCAGCATCCATAGGTATTTTTATTAAAAGTTGAGTTATGTATTTTTCTGCCAGTAGATTGACTGCAGTTCCAGGCTGAGTGGCTGAACTGCAGGCAGCTAATAAAGAATCAAACTCTTCAGCCTCAGTGCTGCACTCATTAAAGTGCTGCACTCATTAAAGCCGTCAGGAAAGTTCACCGTGAAGTTTTAATGGTATAGGGACAGTCCCTCAGGCTCCTTAATGTCTCATCATATTCCAGAGGAAAACTAAACAAACCAACCAAACACAACAAAAACAATAACAACAAACATAACAAAAAAAAAAGTAGAAAAGTGAGAGAGATCTATGCACAATAGATATCTGTAACTATTTAATGGAAGCCCTTTCATATTGCTTAGATACCAAGTAGATACTTACTCTGACTCAAAGCAGTGGCTACATATTGGGGCAACACAATCATTTGCTCTCTGAAGCACAGGGGCTGGATGTGAGGCCAAAATCAAAAGCAGGCTTCCACCACAGGCTAAGGGAAATCATCCTGTCCTTTATTTATTTTAGCCCTACCTAAAAATAAGTGGTTATCACTGCACAAGCAAGGCTGATACCCTGTTAGTGAGAGCAGAGGTTCCCATGCTGCATATATCAACCTGAGTGGGGATCAGCTTCTCCCCACAGCTGGTGGGCTGACCGGGGGCAATGTCCTGCTGAGGCACCAGCTCCTGCTACCTGATTTATGTACTGTAAGGGCCCAGCTGGTGGGGACCCCTCTGAACTTGCCAGGCATGCAACAAAAAGAGAGCAAATCCGGGGCTCAGAGAATGGTGATGTGCGGACAGATGATGGTGGAAGCATTAGTGGGGTGGAAGGGCATGTGGTGTTAAGTTAAAGAAAGTGGTGTTGCCAAAATTCATTGGGCTCTCAAACCTCTATGAAGATGAATGAGATTCAGGATGTGACAGTCCTCACCAGGTGCACTGCAGCACTAAAGAATATGGAAATGTTCAAGATCGTTAAGGAATGACCTAAATGTCTCATGGCTTGCTTTCCACAGGACTAATTCAAGATCTGATCCTTTTCCTATTGAAATTAGTGTTGCACTGTTAGCATTGCAGTTGTGATATCATAGTGAATCAGTGCTTCTGGTCCTGAGCAGAGGTTGGGGATAATTGTACTTGGTTCGGTGAAAAGTTATTATGGATAGTGCCAAAATATACAAAGTAGGAATCTCTTAAGTATCAGCCAGAGGCACACTAAGTCTGCTCAAAGCAAAGCTTCCCATGGCCTCTAAGGGTTCTTCCCTGTGCTTTCTTACTACCAGCAGCATCTGGAGGCAAGTAATGATGTGGTGGTTGTCATGAAGTGTGATGCAGACGGTGATTTCAAGGGGAAGCAGAGTTTGAGAAGATGTCGGTCCATTAGAAACCCTGGCAGATCACTGGCACGTTACGTTTCCTCTCATACCTTTCAACTCCTGCTGCAAACAGCAGGGTAAGCATCCAAACTTGCATTGAGTTTCTGCACCTCAGCACACACATACATTCTTTGTATGGGGCTTTATTGCAAAGCTTTCAAAACTCAGAGGATTTAGGGCTTCACATTATGTTTTTAGTGCAGTTATGGGAGAAAATAAAAACAAGGGGCTAGCAAGAAAGAACTGGTTGTTCCTACCAGCTATTTTGACCGAGGAAGAACACTAACTTCCAATAAAAAACTGCTACAGTGTATATAATGCAATTGATTTATTGCTCATTTTTCACTTAGGTCAAATAAAACTCTATTTGGAGTCTGTTAGCTAGGTGCAACTGTTGTAGAGATGAGCACGCTGAATAACGAGTTGATGGATACACTTTTGATTGAAACAAGTCTTATTCCTATTTCAACCGTGTGAAGCAAAGGGAGAAATGAAACAGGGTTTCCTGGAATCCAATATGGTCTAATAATAGGCCATACTTTGTGCTTGAACGTAATGCTCTCTTCTGTGGTTTTACAGGTGTCCTACAGGATGCAGTGAAAGCATGCAGGGTTCAATCTGAACGCTAGCAGCCACCAGCAGTCCTCCTACCCTGTAACATGGAGGCAGCTGCTCATGGAGTGTTGATGTCTCTTGGAAAAAAAAAAAAAAGTAGTAGCTGTGTAACTTTCTGGCAGGAATGTAGAAAAGTTGCATTATCCCTTCTGAAGCATCTGCGTGTTCATTCTTAGGCATGCAAGTCCTTTCTTGGTTAGCTCCAGAATGGGGAGCAGAAAGCTCAGTCCATGTGATGCTGCACTGAGATCCAACACGGCTTCACTGCTTTGGGGTCCTGAGCTAGGTGGGATCTCTGCTTGGGGCTGTAGGGACACACCAGCGGGCTCAGAACAAGCATGGGATCTCTGTCACATGCTCCATTGACCACATGTTGCAGATACCCACAAAGGGCACCACAAATCACTTTCCTGAAATGAATGCGCAGCAGCTGATGAACTGCAAATACAGTTCCTACTCAGCACAGCCTAATACAGCCTTGAAAGCCCTCAAAAGCAGAAGCTATATCTCTTTGTGAGTACAAACCTAGCACTTTTTTATCTGATGGTTCCTCTTTCCTCTTCTGATACTATGTTTTCGTGTGATCTGTGTGAAAGTGAAAAGCTTTCAGACAACAGAAAGTCACAGCATGGAAATTCCATTGTTTTGCCATTCTGAAGCCCTGCTACTTTGTAGGCTTTTCTTCTGGTAAATCCAACATGGTATTTTATATTATGAACAGAATTGCAAAGAGAAAGTCCACCTCCTTGCCCTCCCCGATAGTTTTTATAGTCCTGTGATTTACAGGGATCAATATACATCAGCAGAGCGAAAAAACTTCAGAGGTGTTGTAGAAAAATAAATCTTTATTGCACACTTCTGTCAGATACAAATATGACATATAAGCCAGCAATATGTGGAGTTTTCATAGATGTTATATCATTAATGTATGATACTATTGCCCAAACAGTCAGCCTCAATGGAAGTTGAAACTCAAAATAGACATAGTGTGAGATATTTAAATTCAACAATAACAGGTGTAGATACTTTGCCATGAAATAGCAGGCAAATATTTCAAAGGCAGCTAAAGAAACATTTAAGCTACATCCTTGCAGACTTCTTTCCCTGTCATCTCATGCCCTCATGCAGCTCACTCTCTGTGTTAGTGATGCCAGTGTGGAAAACCTATACATCCCAAATGAAAAATCAAAGCAGAGTGGCAGTAACAATGCCTGAAGATCCACAGAAAGTGCTTCAAAATGAACTTCAAAGTTGCGAGATCAAGACCAGGAAAGGGAATTGGAGAAATAAAACAAATCTCGATACAGGTATAGATTTGATGGGAAGATTAGCAGGTTTCTACAGACCTTTTTGAACAATATGGGCAGAAGAAATAATTATTTGCCTCTCTTCTTTTTCTGCTAAGAGTTGCAATTTACACATTGTCAATTTGTATATTGTAGATACATATTCAGTTAGGAAAAAGCAAGCAATGTTATGTTCTTGTAACTACTGTCTAAAGTGTCTAGTTGGTAGAAATTAAAAGTCTTTGCATTCACCCTGTGATCCTGCTTTGACACGCGAGATATTTGGGGCCATGCTGTATATGTAGTCTGGCATATCCCTAGTGAGCAGTAGCCAAACTCTCTGTTCTGCCCCATTTTCAGAAATTACTCGACTTGAGAGTGCACAAAACAAGACAGATTTTGTTTTATGTGATAATGGTAGCTGCAGAGAGCTCCTGTGGCTCAGCGCAGCTACAGTTCAGCTTCAAAAGCTGGTCATTCGGGAGCAAATAGATGCCCTCCAGTCTCAGCTGGCATTTTGTGCCCCTTTTACTCTCTCAGTTCTGTCGTAGCGAATGATATTCAGTTAGTTAAATGTACTGCTTCTGCTCTGCAAAGCTGCCAGCGAAATCTTTGTAATGAGATTAGATAATGTACAGCCTTTTCCCTAAGAAATGCTCTCTAGCTTTGGGGGTTTTCTAGTTAGTTTTGCTAATCTGGCTGCTGATATTGAAAATACAGACGCTTCTCAGCAGAGAGTCCAAATTGCTTCTAAACTATGGCCTGACTTTAGAGTTCTCTCCTTTTCTTCAGTGCTCAGGGCTCATTCCCTGTGTTATTAGTGCAGGTTGCTGGGAATTTTGCCAGAGGGCTGATTGCAGGGATCGGAACCACATTTGGAAGGTGGCAGCTGTTCACAAGCACAATGCAACGTGAAAGCTGCAGCCGTGTTATTCATTGAAAACCATGGAGTTAATTCTAGGAGTTGCAGAATGTAAGAGACTTCAGTCATTTATTAAAGTGTAATACCTGCCCTTCTCTCATCACTGTTTCCAGAATGGGAGTGATTATTCCTCAGTTATTTCAAGAAACAAATTCATTCTTTTTCTTTTGTTGGGTCATAGGTAAAAAAACAACTCTTGGCATTATTTTTGCTTGCAGTGTGAAAAATCAAGCCTTTCATTTATTATGACAGTCTTATCGGTGTAGTCTTCATTGCTGTATTTACCTTTATGTTTTCTCTGTGAGGGGAGCTTTTGGCTTTGCTTTCCAAGTCACTGAGCACAGCTCCAAGTGAAGTCATTGGGAACGAGGGTGGCTCTGGCAAGTCAAGTCACATTGGCAGTTAGCAACTCCTGTAATGGATGCTTCCTTTATACAGGCTGATCTATGTGTTACAAAGCTGTAAATATCATGCCAGATATCACGGAAGAGCTCAGGTCTGAAGCTTTAACTCTTACCAGACTTAAACAGTTTAGCATGAGAAAATAAATAGTACAGACCTTGAGACAGCTTCCATTTTCCAGTGGTAAGTTATTGATTATTCAGGGTTATGCATCCAGGCATTTAAGCACTTCTTATGAAGTTGCCATCACATAATGCTCATGTAGCACAGGACTTTCTTAATGTATAAAACGATAGTCTCAAAACCTCTTGAATTTAATAGAGAATAATTGCCTTTCTACAGGAAATATTGTTAGAAGAATATTTTAGCACAAATTCTATAACAAGGACACGCATGTTAAAAAATCCTAAAGAATCACACAAAAATCTAGTGGACTGGTTCTCACTCCTTACCATTTTCAATATGATATTATGTAATTGCCAGTATATTCAGTGGATACGTCATTCTGGTGCTCTGTATTTATTAAAGGAATGAATGACTTTTTCTTCAAAAAGCTTAACCTTCCCGTGTGCTTCAATTGCCCTTCTGGTATGTAAGAGGGATGATACCGAGCTGAAATACTAAGAGAGTCATCTCTTTGAAAAGTGCTGAGTATCACTATTCTTTCCTAATTATCCCGTAAGTTTTCTCATTGAAATTGAGATTCTATTAAGAAGTACTGGAAAAAGCTTTTTGCTCATAGAAGTGCTTTCATAAATATTTAAGCATTTATGTAACCTTTGAATATTTATTACATTTACATTAGTATAACAGACATGGGCAAATGGGTTTACACACCAAAATACAAGATTCTGGGCCTTTCCAGCCTGATAGGGACATTTATCAGAAAAGCCACTATTCAAGTACTACCGAACTATTTATTTTACATAAAGGATTAATTTGCTTAAAGACACACAGCAGTATTTCTTGTCATGTCACAATTAGAGTGAAGAGAATGTGCGACTAAGTCACAGAGGACAGATTGAAAGCCACATATCACAACTCTGGCCTAGCCAGGACCCTGAGAAGAGAGCTCCTCAGGGCTGGACCTGTTCAGAAATAGGGAATCTGTCTGTGCTGTGTCTTGTTGAGAGACAATGTCCTTCAAGAAATCTGGGATCAGAATCAATCAGATCAGAATGCAATATTCCTGCTGTTATAACCCAGATATTATTCTGAGGATTATTCTGAAGTGAAACAGATTTTCTGGCAGCTTGACACTATTTCCAAATGAAATTTGGAACATCGAAGAGTTTTCCACAAACCAGCTGCTGAATCCAGAGTTATGCTGGATTTATATATTACTGTATTGATGGAAACTTCTGTGACGAGGGCCCAGCAGTTTCACTTCTCAAAGGATGATCTAGGAAGAGAGGACACAACTCCTTTCCCATTTCCAATACTGACCTGCAGAAACCATAGACAAGTCATTTTGGTCTAATTTACTTAAAGTGGCCTCCAGCCGAATGTGCCTCTACTTTATGTATGTATCCCAGCAAGGCACTCATCACCCACAGTTCCAGCTCAAGTCAGTCACATCTAAAATTTCTCTCTAAGAATATAAGTTAATTTTAATCCTTTTTGTCCCACTCTGCATTGAGTGAGCAGTAGCCCGCTAGCATCCTATAAGGTACTTATCAAGCTGCTTTTCTACCATAATTACCTTCCTTTGATTTCTCCAGCATCTCTACTGCTTTTTTCATACCTTCAAGTGATGGGAGCCAGTCAGTTTGTAAAGCAGCTGACAAAAAGTAGAGTTTAAAATATTTATCCCATGGATACTGAAATATTTATGCCTTTATTTGTAGAAGTCTTCAGTTGTACTAGGCTAATGAATACAAGCAGGATATCCACTATTATTGTAACACAGAATCACAAGTGGCTGAGGTTGAAAGGACATCTGGAGGTTAGTTCGTCCAGCTCCCCTGCTCAAGCAGGTCCACCTAGAGCCATTTGTCCATACCTCTTCATTTCTGTTCTGTTTTAGCTTCGAGACTTTTTAAACCTCAGGATGTTTAATGGCAAACCACATAGACTTGTTCCTAGAAAATGGATGGATGCCTCACAAATTTGTAGTGTTCATAAATTTAACAGTATTACCATTATTAAAAGCTCTCTTCAGAACTGTCCTTCAGAGACCTGTTGATATGGATTGATGTCTCCAGAGCTGAAAAACACACTTGGACAATAAACAAGCCATACATTAGACTCACACAGTCAGTACCATTTATTTGTGGGTCTTACAGCTGTCGTTTTCTCCACTCCTGTGTACAACAGATACAAAACAAAGCAGACAGTATTTTGACTTCACCATCTTTTGAAAGACATTCTCAGCTCATACTTGACATGGAATTTGTCTTTTGAAAACAATCTGCTTCAACCAGTAATTGAATGAGATTTCATAAGAATCTGTAGCAGAATTTAACCAACAAAAGAAGGATACTCTTACAGAATTGTCAACAGCCCCTTTATGGCTGCAGAGTCCAAGGCAGTACATCGTCACATCCCTTATGGTGACTTCAGGCAGCTCATGTTGTGGGAGGCTTCTCCCTTCTTGCAGTTATCCAATACAGAGCTCATTGTGGGATCGAGAGCTTAGTCTGAAATGAGCAAGTAAAGGAAGACCCAGAGGTTTTGCATTTAACTGGTAACTGTACTAGGAATCCCAATATTCATCGCAGCTAATTTGTTCATTACTAGATGGAAAGGTACATTTGCTCCCCAGATCACAAAGTTACATAGTGCCATAGGTAGTGTGATTCAGGAGTGACTCTTTTTTTTTATTTTTTTTTTCCAGGCAGTAGTTTGCTCTGTAGTTTGCTGTCAGCTCAGTAAAATGTGATTTGTTGCAGAGAGAATCTATCCAAGTCATTTAGAAAAGCAATGGCCTTTGTAACAAAGGGGTACAAAAATATAATGCCAGAAAAAAGAGAGAAAAAGAAGAAACCTCTGGGGAATTGTGCTTAGCCCTGTCTTTTGCTGTCTAGCTTCTTTATTTTGATCTGGAGAGAGAAGTTAGAAAAATAGAGAAAAAGGGAAAAGTAGCTGAATGCAGCTTAATAATGAAAGAAACTGCTGAAATAGCATCAGAAAACTCTTTAAAATGCAAAACTTCTTGCTGATCTGCTATGCAGAATGGAAAAAAAAACAATCGCTTAAAGGTAGTGGCTAAGCAGGCTTTCCCTTCATCATCTCTCACTTCTTCTGATGCGGAAGACAAGAAGCAGTTTCAGAGAGAAAATGATTTCATAGTTAAAGCATAAATACTACAGGAGATGGGAGACAGATAGATCACTGTTCAGAGTCTCCAGCCTTCCGGGCTCTATCAGAAACTTCCTTAAAGTATTGTGGGCAAGTCTCGTAGATGAGAGCTGGTCATTGTATTATTTGGTGAGCTCAGAAGTGATGCAAAACCCTGGAGGAAACAGAGGTACTTCTATTGCATAGTTTGCGTCACATAACCACTACCCTTTTTTTGTGAGACGAGTCTGCTTAGCAAGTTAGACCGTACATTGTGAATTAGATGCTGAGATACTGCTCCCCTCTGCCTTTCTTCCCCTGTACAGCATAAGTTGGGAAGCCCATTGCCTTTCCTTGTAAAAAACAGTGTTGCTTTAAGAACAATGCCTACCTGAAGGCACCAAAGTTAAAATGCGTGCAGTAATACAATACAAGCTTTGCTCCTCCTGTACTCGCTCTGTGCTACATCTTTATCAGAAATAAAGGAACAGAAGAAAGAGCATGTGTAAGGACATCAGCAATGCTTGTACTTGGTGAAAAGAGTAATGTTTTTCTCGATGCAAGTCATAAAGACCTGCCACTGTTGCTGATGCATGTCCAGTACTAAATATTAACCTGTAACAATTTTAAGGGCTGCTTGGTAGCTACAGCAGCCACTTCCTTAGGATGCTGTATGTATTTGTTTAGCCATTTGTTTGTCACACACCCATGAAGGCATATAGCAGCTTTACAAATACAGATGGAGATTGGATCTTAGCCCAGAACCATTTAGGAATTGCAGTTTTGCTGCTATTGTTATTGTATTTTTTCCCGACAGCTGCATTTGTTCTGTTACTGACAGTGTTGGGCTTTAGATGATATTAACTCGTACACCTAGACCAGACCTGGTCAGTCTGAAGCTGAATATGTTATCAGGAATCTTTATATCAGTAGGTGCATGTGGTTTACTGCGTGAATAAATAAGAAGCTTCTACAACTAACTCAGAAGGTTCATGCATTTGCCTTCGGGATCAGCTCCGTAGAAATGAACAGGATTGAACCAGTTTCAGAATTGGAATGGTTGCTGCTCCAAGTGAAATTAAATTAGATCTTAGTGACCAGCCTCCCAAAAACTTCTGCTCAAAGAAAGGTAGGGCTAAGGAAAGAAGAGCCATATCTGAAGCTGCTTTCTCAAATGTTCTTGTGTCTTCCCCTCCAGGCACACCACTTCCCATTTGGCTCTAGAAGTTGTTCCGTGCTCCAGGCACGGCACTGACTCTTGCTGACCAAGGCTCCCTGGGCTGCATTGCTTACACCTGTGGGGGAAAATGGACAGAGAGTTGAAATGACTTTTCTGAGACCATAGAGGAAGACAAAAATTAGAATCTATGTCAGCCAGGATTTCCTTGTACTTTCATTGAGAGTGTTGTGCAATAGGTAACTTTCATTTGTGGTATATTGTTTGGATGTGAATTGCTTTTAACCTCAGCCATCCTCCAATTGCTTTTAACTTCAGTTAAAAATTTGATCTAAGATTCTTCCTAGACTCTCCATATCTGTTGAAGAGACATTGGCACCTGCAGGGAGAAGGGGAGTAATGCTGCTGCGTGTTGAGAGAGTCACCCACTGGCCATTCCAGTTTCCATGCAACTGAGATGGCAGCAGTGTTCGACATCGGCAGCTCAAACATGGGAGCTGAATGCCCCAATATGTCCTAGTGCTCTAAGCAGAAATGACTCTGTGATCAGGCAGTCAAGGCTGTACCTCCTGACATGTGGCCCTTGCTTGTCTCTTCAGTAGTTATTTTAGTGAGAAACACTTTCATGATGTTTTCTCTTCCAGAGTGAAGCTGATGCAATGGCACCATAGAAAGCAAGAGTAGCAGATTTAGGGCAGGGTTCTGAGTCACTCTGCTGTATTATATACTACATTATGCACCTCTGCTACATAGTACTTTTAGATTAGATCAAACAGCCTAGTGTGAACAAAGTCCATTTCTATATTGCCATTCAAGTTGCCTTGTAAAAATACAGCATGCGGTTTGTATTGATAAAATGAAGGAATTTCTGCCACCTTCAGACTTTTAAACCTGTCTTAGATGGTCTGAGGTAGAAGCCTAGACAGACAGGTGGGTCTTCTATTGTAGTATGTAGCACTGTTTTCAGCACCCAGAGACAGCATAACCCTCTTAGGGAGTGAGTCATAGAAATGTTTGTATTATGTTCTCTGAAGTCTCCTCTTGCAGTCTCACCATCAAATATTTCACCACAATGTGAGAAGTGCTTAAACCTGACAGACGATACAAAGTGGGATGTGTATGTCAAGCTGGGAACAATTTAGCTCCTGTATCGTGGTCACAGAGGACACCTATCTGTTTTATTAGTGTGAGGACATGAACATTTCCAGCAAACAATCTTCATTTGAATACACTGGTATGGGGAAGGGGAGTGGGGATAAAAGGCAGCAGATGATGTTATAAACGTATGTTCAGGTGGGGAGACACATTGCCGCCACTGACGATACTCATTATGGGTGATGAAATACAGTTCTGATGGATGGGAGCGAGAACGGGAGTTGAAGAGATTTGCTGGGTTTACTGTTAATTTCTGCAGACATACCAGCTCATTTAGTAATGTAACAGCCCCCATTGCTAGCCACTTAATATATGATTAATGTGCCACAGGATTTCCCCAGACATTTATGACACCTTTAGGAATAGATATGACAATGACTTTATCACATGGAGTCACTTCATACTATTTGCATCCCTCTTAATGATTTATATATTTGGGAGTGATTTTATCACTGGTACTCAGTAAGGTAATAAATGAGAAAACTCAATGGTCTGTAAATTACAACATTGATTAAAGAAGCAATTACTGATATAACTCTTACATGACTATGATAATGCGTGCTTATATTTCAGGACGGTATTTACATGTTAATGATAAATCTACTGCAGTGTTTAGAAATACTTTACAGCTTTAACCAAAATGAAAACTTTTATAAACAGATAAGTTTATTGTGGAGGGAAGGAGTAGGATTCTGTTATTCCTCAATGGCAAAATCCTCTACAGAGCCAGCTTTGTCTTGAAGACTGAAAGCAGTGTCACCCCCTGCTGAAGGTCAAAACTCATTGGGTAGAGCTTTGGTTTGCTGCTCACCTCCACTGAGGCCTGTTATGGTTTGTTGGGTTCCTCTTGGCCAAGCTGTGAAGGAGCTGTGCTCATTATAAACTCCACAGCACTGTGATCAGCTAGTGGCTCACTGCATAGCAAACAGAAAATCAAACACCAGTTTCATAATTGGTATCCAGTTTTTAGGCATCTCCAGAATAATTATGCCTCCTGAATCAATGAAGGATTTTCGTGTTCAGCTGTTCCCATTGTAAAAATCTGTCATTTTCGTGCATTAAGAGATGGGAGTCTTTTTTGTTTATTTTGGGGATTTGAGGTGCCAGGGTTACACTTCAAGCCTGTTTTGTCTCAGCAATTACCTTCTCTTCTTTCTCTCTTTCCCCCTCACCTTAGGTTTCTGACAGGTGTGACTATGTTTATGTCAATGGTAAAGAAATGAAAGGCAAGGTGAACGCACTCGTGAACTTCACCTACCAGTATCTGAGTGCTCCTCTGCAAATCACAGTCTGGGTTCCACGCCTGCCTCTTCAGATCGACATTTCAGACACAGAACTGAGCCAAATAAAAGGCTGGCGAGTCCCCGTGGTTTCCAACAAAAGGTGGGTTTGAGATGCTCAATTTCTCGGGTGTTTTTGTGAAATAATAGAGTTGATTTTAACTCGCAGCAAGAACAGCTGCAGCACCTGCACCCACATTGCAGTATGTTTCCTTGAGGAACAGCAGCACTGGAATCCTCGGCTCTGCACTGGCCATCTGCAGATATAATAAAGGTTTTAAAGTCTGGGGGAGTTCTGTTTGTGTGAGTGTGTCTGTCATGTGCAACAGAGAACAATGTGGTGCAACGGTAACTGTTGTTGTTCAGACATTGCAGCTTAGATGAAGAGGTGGTACAGTCCAATTGTATGGTTCTTCATCATACTAAGTAGCCATGAATTAACAATGGTCCTAAGACAACAGAAGGGAGGTCTTAATAACTTAAGGGAGCACTCTCTATTAGCACTTTAACGTTAGTTTTCACTAATGTTCTTGAAAATGGTTTTTTTACACTTTTTTTTTTTTTTTATCAAAAAAGGCCCACCAGAGACAGTGATGATGAGGATGAAGATGAACGGAAAGGGAGAGGATGCACTCTCCAGTACCAGCATGCCATGGTGCGAGTCCTGACACAGTTCGTAGCTGAGGATTCCAGCCCTTGGGGTCAGCTGAGCTACCTGCTGGGCTCTGACTGGCAGTTTGACATTACAGACCTGGTGATGGATTTTATGAAACTGGAGGAACCTCACATTGCCAAGCTGCAGGAAGGCAGGATTTTGATCGGACGGGAAGTAGGAATGACAACGATGCAGGTACTCTGCTCTGGACTGCCACATTTCTACCACTCTCATAGAGAATCTATGCACGGGCATAAAATATAGTACAGTGTTCTGCTATCTTGAAACTGGATAATTTTCCGTTACATTCCTGTGACCTATTAGAGTGTCACACACAGCATTAACCCAGGGACAGTCATCCAAGCTAGCGCATGGTCTGAGGCATGCAGCACGGTCAGAAGTGGGAAGCCATACAGCCTTCAGAGACTTTTAGGAAAGGCAGCAACTGCAGGCTCAGTGAGAGCTCTTGTCCCTTATCGATGCAAGCTACCACCACTCAGCTGATGGGCACCATTTTACCTTTATGACACAGAAATCTTTAGATAATGTTGATTTGCTTTTGACTTCCTTAAACATTAACTCAGGAAACAAAAATACAACCTGGTTAATAACCCTGAAATACTGATAGTGGATGTTGATGACACCATTTCCCAGTTCTGCCCCGGCTGCACAAAATCTGAATATAGCTAGTCTATCCAATATGATATGGATATAGTGGAGAAGAAAGTTATTGCATGAACTAGCTGTCCTAAGATCCCATAAGGGCAGCAGTATGGCTGTCAGTTTCATTAACAGGAAAGATTTCCTACTGCCTTGATGTTCCATTAGGAACAGCAAAGATAGAGAAATGAGAATTTTCAAGCAAAGAAGTGAAAGGCAAATCCTAAATGTGTCTAACCTCCCTTTAAAATGTTTGGGAGGTAAGTCTGATGAGCTCGTCTATATTGGGACTCAGAGTATAACAGAAGACAGTTTTGAATCAACTCTTTTAGTGAAGTGATGCAAATAACACAACAGAGGCTGCATAGTTCTCAGTACTGGCTGCAGTGTTCTCAGCCATACGCTCTCTATTGAATGTTTTTTTCCCACCCCCCACATGAAATCAGACTGTCTTTGCAGTGTGCTTGTCTGCTTCTCCTATGCATAAGATTCTGGGGACAAGAAGGAATGATGACCTTAAGAAATGTTATTTTAAATTATCAGCATTTTTCTAAATTGATTCTTTTGTATTTCTCAAAAGGTTTTGTCTCCTCTGTCTGACTCCATCCTGGCAGAGAAGACAGTGACTGTTCTAGATGACAAAGTGACCATAACAGACCTTGGAGTCCAACTGGTGGCAGGGCTTTCACTTTTTCTTCAGCCAAGCGCAGCAAGTAATCAGGCTATTGTGGCTACAACCATTGCCCAAGAGCTACTTCATACTCCTAAGCAGGTAGTGTACACTCCAGTTTTTACTGTTGTTGCTGTTTGGGATGGGACAATGTTTTATCTATGTGAATTACAGGTGACTTAATTATATATTTCAGTAACAAGTTTAAGACATGTCTATGGTGATCGCTTTTCTCTAGAGTTACTCTGGAATTTTCTTATCAGTTCTTCCCTTCAAATATGGACCTAATCCATAGTAAAAGTTCTGGCTATACTAAAGTTTGTATTATTTACATTTTTAGTACCCTTTCTTTAAATGATGCCACATCTGTTATTTTTGCAACACAGTCTCTGGACAGAGATCTCTGTTTGCTCTATGAGCATGCTCTTGTTTTCCATGCCAGAGAGCACAGAGCTCTGTGTATCACAACAATTTAATATTTTGAAGAGCTATAAAATAGAGGAAGAAGAAAGCCAAATACATTTCTTTTACCTCCTGGAGTCACAGCAGACTGCCAGGCTTCCCCGTCCTTTTATTTTTCAGGTGGATTTTGGGGAATTCATCATTCAGTTCATTAGGGTGTCACTATGCTGATCCTACTTAATTTAAGCCAGCAAATTTCCATCTCTGTAAAAGGAGGCTTTCAAGCAGTGTGTTTTAGGTCACAACCCATATGGAAAAAAGGACAACGGCAGATCGTGACAAACAGTTGTTTGGGAACAGATTAAAAACAAGGGTCAGTAGCAGCAGAACAAGCTGTATGTTCGTTGCTCTTTCAGTCAGTTGATTTGAAGAGTGGGACTGGGGACCAAGCAATTAACTCTGTCCACAGCTACTCCTCTCACAGAAACTGTATTTTATCTCACAGAGATAGGGAGAGATTTCCAGTCAAGTTTTATGGCCCATTTTCGTGATTATTGCTACCTAATTTTCTGGAACATAAAAATAATTTAGATTGTTTTATAACTTAGTGACAGGAAAATGTCCAAACTAGAAGGACATGCTGCCCATCTGTTCAATTTACTGCATCCTGTAAACATAAGAAACTTATGTAATTAACCCATCTATACCTTTTCTCCAGGGCTTACAAACCACTTCTGACATATTGTCTTCAGACAAAGATGGTAAAAATGAAAGCCAAAGCACGCTTAACCCAATTCTATTATGTAGACAGAACACCATTTCTCCTGCAGTATCTTTGGAAGAATCATGGTTCTGAGTGCAGATAAAAGAGCTTGTGAATCTGGAAAGGTTGCACAGATATATCATCAGCTACTCAGATTTGTATCTAATTTGTCCTGAGTATGCAAACATATTTATCAAAAATAGTTTATGACGTGTTAAGACACAACATTTCAGTAGTGCACAACATGACGTCTACTGCCTGAGCCTACAGAGAGCACTACTGGATTGTGCTTATTAAAGATACTGACTGTAAAGCAGGAGGCAAGAGAAAATCAATCACGTTTTTCTCAGTAAAAGTAGATCAAAATCTGTTAAAATCTGGAAAAATCGGGAACTAGACTCTGTTAGAAGGCAGTGGGAAAAAAAAAAAAAAAGTGATAATAATCCAAGATCTGGTATGCCCAAAGGAAATTTTGTTGCTTAGCAGGCATCCCAAATCAGTCAGTTTTCCTACTCTTTCCATGTATGGCATCTTCTGTCCCAGTTTCCTCCAAACATACACCAGTGTGCTCTTGTGGAATCCCACTTCAGTCACTGCCTCTCCTTCCAGCTGCTCCAGTTTGGAGCCTTCTATCCCCATTGCCTCTGCCTGCCCACCACCTCCTCTTCAACAGGAGAAAGAGAAGTGTCCTGCTGCTTTTTTTTTTTTTTTTTTTTTTTTTTTTGCATCACATGAAGTAAAAGACAGGAATAGTTTTCACTCTAGAAAATACACTGAAGGGAAGAGTCTTAGCACATGAGTGGCCTATAGAGTCACATACGACTTTTTCTTTCATTGGCAGTTTGAATGCAGGATATAACATTTAAGTCACTTGCCCTTAGAAGAATTAATGCAAATGCAGTAATGCTTGTGACTAAATTTAACGAGAAGTAATTAGTGAATTGGAGTATGCCAGCTGAGATCCTTAGTGAACTGGAATTTCAGAAGGCGAGTGCTGAGTGCTTTCTGAAAATCAAGCCCTTTTGAAAGAGGGTTTTTTCAGAGGTGCAGCCCAGAACTAAGCATATACTTGAATATTGAAAGGACTTCATTATTTATGTGTGTCAATTCTTCTCACAGAGGTTTATAAATGACCCAAATAACTCATGCAAACCTTACTGATGAAGCTGAAAAACAAAATAACAGTAAAGACGGCTGAAGGTTTAATTTTTCTCAGGAATTATTGTATGTCTCAATATTGTTATATGGAAAAAAAATAGTTCTTATTCAAATATTTTCCTTGGCTACGCTTTAACATCTTCAATAGCCAAACCTCAACATAGATTAGCAAATGTCCTTGGGTAATTGGTACTCTGGCAGGCACAATATTGTCCCTAGCAGATTTAGCAGTACGTCTGTGCAGTGCAATGGAAGGCATAAAGCATTTATACAGGTTGTGTTATTACAGATCCTTCAATATCATAGGAGTGAATTTAGTATTTTAGCTGTGACTTTCAGTGAACATAATGACTAGATTAGTTCCTTGATTATAATGACCGCACCATTTCTGCATAAGTAGGCCAAGGCAGCCAAAGCACGAGTCCTGAAAAGTTGGCAGTTTTTCCAAATACTTAGCAATCCAAAGAGGATAAGTCAAAGTTTTTTATTTTGGATGACTAAAGTTAGAAATCTCTATCTATGCTTTGGCAACTCATTACCTGAGGCCACCTTGAGTGATGCTGAGCCCATGCCTCCTTTTCTTGAAATCAGGGGGTCATCTTTGGTACTAAAAGTGGATCGATTATTTAGTTGCCTAAAAATAAACTCAGGTTAAACAACTTTTAAACATCAAAGCTGAAATATCTTCTGAAAATTTGGAAACTGTAGCTGTATGCAGTCTATTTTTAGTGTCCATCTGCTCAGGTAGAAAAGCTGTTCCATTTGGCTTGCAGACCTTTGGTAAAATAAACACGGCCATCTTAAAGCTTTCTTCCAAATGTAAATAAAAGAAAATCTTCAGTGTTTAGGTCTTTTCTGATCTGAAGGAGCTTCAAGGCCTCTTACATTTCAGCTGGCTCTGCAGAGGAAACTCACAGTCATATCATGGATTTTTCATCACTGTAGGGTATTGCATGTGGTCTAATGGACCGAAATGGGAGTGGATAAAATAAAATTAAAAGGAAAGCCTTTAATAAATAGCTGTGTATATTAATGTATGTCTCAGTGCTACTGGAAAATTCAAGACATTTTCTTAGGAAAAGAAAAGAACGATGTTAGCACTTGCTAAAGGCCAAGTTCTTTTCCTTCACATGTGTAGCTCCTGTTGACATCAGTGACAAGACCCAACCCTGTGAGGTCACCTGTAACCTCAGGGAGTGTCCTCTGAAATGTCAGCTGTCTTCTGACAGGAGGCGAGGATGCTCAGCACCACCTGAATGAGGACGACAAGCTGGAGTTACTTACAACTTCCTGCCCCTTGGATTGACACAATACTATCCTGGTTTAGCTTATGTCCTTCACACAAACAGGGAGTTCACTGACATCTCGCAGTTAAATAATGGATATTGAGAGTATTTTTATGGTATGGTTTCATTACCCCATTCTAGTAATATAATTACTCTTCAATTGGATTTCTATCTTCTTTCAACAGAGCAATGTAATGGCACATGAGTATGACAAAGGAAATAAGCAGCATGGGAAAGAGAAAGGATGTGTAGTTAGATAAGAATCTGAATTCTTCCCTTGCAAATACAAGCAAATTCCCACTGGAAAGGAATGTCACATTAGGAGATTGGACAAAAAGGAGAGAAAGAAATACACAGTAGGGGAATGCATTTTTTGAATTAAGATCTGAGTGTTGGCTGCCTTTCATTTCCACATCATAACAATCAAGTCCAATTTTTACTGCACAAGCCACAGGCTTAAAAATAAATGCACATGTAATTCTTTGATATTTCATGTGATAAAATAGCCTGGGAAACCCATTTCAGCATTCAAGTCCCCACATAAAACAATCAGAGCTGGCGTAATAGAGGCAGCTGAGAACAGTGTTCCTTTTCCTTTATTTTAGGGAGGAATGTTTTCTACAGAGCCATTCTGCTCTCCCTTTCTTTCCTTTGGTGTCCTGCCTCTCCCCAAGACTGCTGCAGCTGACCCCAGCAATTTAAGGCTTATTCACAACTACTTTTATTTGTGATTTGGTGAATAAAGACCATTAAAAGGGTTCTTAATTCTGGGCATGAAATGAAATGAAACATACTGATCAGTCCTCTCATGCATATTTCTAAGCAGTAGAATTCTCTCAAATGCAATCAGTCCTACACATTTTATTCACCCAATTTTTGCTTGAAGTATACAAGGTATCATGCCCTGGTATCAAGCTGATCCCAGCTTTTTTTGAGCAAGCATTGAAGGACACTCTGTAATCACAATCTTTCATAGTGAAAGGTTTCTAGTGATGCTGACTGTGATGCCACAGATGGGCTCAGTGGAACATAGTAAGATAAGCAGTCTTTCAAGTGTTTTATAAGGCTTTAGAGGGCAAAATAATCATTACTATGGCTCCCAGATTTTCATAGGCAACCTGTGCAAGTCCCGGCACTGCAGGACTCATTAGATTTCTGACTGATATGCTTTGTGCTGAGCTTCCAAACCAGCTCTGCTTCCCACATTCAGGTTGCCTTTTGGAATGTGAGCCTGGTTGTTTTTACTAGGTGGAACAGACACAGCCAGCAAACAGTGGTGTTTGTGGTCAGCTCGTACAGGGGAGTTTGAAGCATTCCAGATCAGGAAGAACAGAGCTCCTCAGGGATTGCTGGTTTCCATTAGTGTCGCGTTACTTACTTATCCTAGAAATTTCCCCCTAGTTTTATCCACCTAAATATAACGTGGATAATAAAAGATAACAATACTAATAGAAAGCAAAATGCAAGCTTATTCAAGAAGATCTTCGGACTGATAAACAGCAATGTAATTCAGGGCCAGAAAAGGTGGTGAAGGTGCAGTGGATCACGAAAAACTGGCAAACTTGCTTATATGGTCTGTAGCTATAAGTGGAATTGAGAAGGTAAACAGCAAAAGCACAAGGGTAAATGTAGAGAAAATGTATCCTGTTAAAAGGGTTTTTTTATGTGCTTAGGGAAATCATGGTATTTGGGAATCAACAGTGGTTCTGGAGAACAGTTTCTTCATCTCTTCCAGATTGGATTGTTCTGTCATTAATGTGATCTAATGTACAGTATCTGACTCATTTCATATCATCACAGTCACCATATAAATCAACCTGTTCTCTAAGAGACACTGACACTAATGTTTGGTTGTGGTTCATTTGTTCATAGAGTGCAACTGAGTATTCATGTGTGTGCATAAGTGAAAGAGAGAGGAAAAGCAGAGGAAAGAAAGGAGAGAGAATCCCTCAAACTATTTGTTTATGCTTAATAATTAATGAACACAAGCATTTGTCATTTCATTGTTGAGGGAATCAGACTGGGGGCAGCAGCTTAGCAGGTAAGAAGGCACCAATCCATCTTCATCTGCTGATGGTAATTGTAGGACCCTGTCAGAGATTCGGAGGGGATTTATTGATGCGGTACGTAGGATTTGCAGAAACAGCTCTTTGAAGGACACGGTACTAAATCATTTCTTTTTCTTTCTTTTTTTTTTTTTTCTTTTTAGCTTTTCAGAATTTATAATCATTTGGGAAATTTACTTCCTTCCCCTGTCTTCAGCTTGCCTTTAGCGATGTGAATGAGAGGAGCTATCTTTTGCCAAGTGGAATATTTGAGCTGATGCAATGTATTTTAGCAGGATTTGAGATTCTGTCCCTCTCCCTCCTTCCCCCCCCCCTTTTAATTAACATAGCATAAGCATGACAGTGTTGTCTTGTGTTGTGTTGTGCTGTGGTATGTTGTGTTGTGTTGGGAAGAAATTGGTTCTTCCTAACCAAAATTGGTCTCTTGGAAATAAAAATAACTCAGTGCTGGCTGAAAATAAAGGCTAGGCTATTGTACACCCATTATCTATAGTAAATCACATGTGTGTCTGCAAATCTCAGCTAACTGCCATTTCATTCTTCTCTACCTCTGCTTCATAAAACCAAGTGTGCAGGTTAATGGAGGAATGGAGGTGGACAAAATAAAAGTTGTTTTAAAGTTGATTGCAAATTTGTCAAATTATAGCAATTTGGACAAAATTTTCCATTCTGGCTACCTCTTAACCTGAAAGGTACCTGAAGACTGGCAAACCAGAAAGGAGTCAAGACAGGAAAACCAACCAGGGATGTTGATAACTTGAAGAGAACAGCAAAGAAGATTATATGGCTTCTTGTACATCTTCCTCCCCAGTGTGGACAGAGACTTCAGATCCCACAGAGCTGCTCTTCTACCACCAGTAGAACCAATAAAACCTACTTGCACAGCAAGGGCATAACCAAATGTGGGGCTCTGCAACACTAGGTATGCTATTTGGCTGTAAAGGAATACACAAAGGGTTTAGCAATGCGAATAATCCCTATTTAGAGACAGGATATGATGGAAGTCCACAGCTGAGCAGGGAGGAGGCACAGGCCTTATAGTTTCTGATACTAACCATATAAAACTCTTCATTCATTTCCTCATTCTGCTCTCCAAAAAAAAGGGTACAACTGATAGGCAATGCCAATCCTATTGTGATGTATAGTTGTAATGATGCTGATGTTTTTGACTTCCATAGGTTGATGAAAAATAAATGTATCTTAGTTACCTCTCTGATAGTACATGAGGCTGCCCTCTATCTCTAGGGAGAAGGAAAGCAATAGGGATTTGAATTACTAGGGGAGATGCATCTTTTTCTCTCTACACATATCCATAAGAAAAAAAAAATCCTTTATTTTCCCATGGATGGATCTGTTCTGCTGTAGATTTTTATGATGTAAATTTCAGCTGTGCCTTGTAGGTCTGTGCTTCAGTCTGTTCAGCCATTTCTCAGTTGTTTCTCTAATGGAAGATCAGCTGTTTTAACTTTCTTATGCATTTCACCCTTTCCAGTTCCTGAGCTACTCTGGCTCCATTTCAGCTCTTTGAATCACCAAGAACTTTGCCTTCTTCCCTGTTGTGCCACAACTTATTTTCCTTCTACCAGTCCCTCAGGAACTTGCTGATAGTACTTTGGAAATCAAATATTCAGTATAGTCCAGCCTTCTGCACAGCTAAATGCCCCTTGCTGTTTTCACTGAAAAGCTTTAAATTTAACTAGAAGAGTAGCGATTCCTTTTGTTTATAACCATAGCATAACAAATTGCAACCAATTGGAAACCATATTGGGTTGTAAATTTGTATTATGACTGGACGTTAACAGGGTGGCAATGTTTTTCCCCGATGGTGATTTTCAGCCCAGTTGTTCTGATGTACCCAAGTGTAAAGTTATTAGGGCCATCTGTGGTTTAAGTCTGGTAAAGAAAAGAACTTTTCTGTGTGAAGTTGCACTCCGGCAATCTGCCTGCATGTCTTCTAGCTAAACAGGCAAGACATAGAGCAAATGAAAAAATAAAGAAATCTCCTGCAAAGAAAGCTACTGAGACGTGGAGAAGTAAATATCTATATCATCTGGATGGGATTCAAATGGCAAAGAGCTGACCTCTAGCTTTGTATGTGCTTCTAATGATGATTTCTAACAGTGCTACCTGCAGAGAACAAAGATAGTCCAATTAAATCCAAGCCATTTGTGCTGTTATCATAGAGACCATACCAGAATCCCCATCCTCCTCTCCTTGAAACAGAAATGCAGTGGAGTTTTCAATTATTTCAAGGATAAAGTGTGTTTTATTTAAAACAAACCTTTCTCCTGCAAAATAGCAATTGTTCCATGAGTCTTTTTCTTTCAGGCGAATCTTTTGCTCTAATCATTTCCAAAATAGTCTGGTAGCTCTTTATCCTTGCTGATTTTTATGCATTGTTTAATTTGACAGCTCCCTGTGACACCTGAGCATGGGCAACATGAGGAAAATAAGTGTTCTGTCAAGTGCCTCTAGTAATTTTTCTGTTTTGTCTTTTCCAGGTTTTGTATGACTGGAATGGCTTGCTTTCTTTATAATCATGTAAATTGTAGCTTGCTAATGAATACTTTGGTATTGCGGAAATCTCATATCAATTATTTCATATGTTCTTTTGCAAAATACTTGCAGGAAGGGTAGCAGTGGAATGTTAGTGAAAAATGTGACCAATGTTCTGCCCCATCAGCTGAAGCTTGGTTTGCTTTAAATGCAGTCCAGAGACATTGTCTCCCATTTCCTCCAGCTGCTGTTCAGAGCTGAGCGATCAATCAGCTGCAGTGGCTTTAGCTGTTCTGTTTAAGATCCTGTCTTTAACCATACCCCTCTTCTTTCAGGAGGCTGTGGTAAGCACCTGGATTCAGTTCAGTGACAGCTCTGTTACTCCGCTGGACATTTATGACCCTAAGGACTTCTCTCTTTCTGCCGTGTCATTAGATGAAGCTGTTGTCTCAATCCACCAGAACGCTGCCTTGAAATGGCCAGTTGTAGCAGCGGAAGGTGAAGGTCAGGGCACATTAATCAAGGTGGACATGATGATTTCTGAAGCCTGCCAAAAGTCCAAGAGGAAAAGTATCCTGGCTGTGGGAAACGGCAACGTCAAAGTCAAGTTCGGCCAGAATGATGCAGACTCTGATCCAGGTGGAGATTATGATGCTGATGAGATTGAAAACCATGCTAGCGACCGGCGACACAAAGTGTCAGATCAGGAGCGGTACGGCCAGGATGGACGATATTATGGTAGCTCTTCAGCAGAGCGAGAGGAAAGCGCCATCAGGAAAGTCAGCACCACTGCAAAATCTGTAATAAAAAATAAAGTGATGAAAAACAACAGGCTGGATGGTGGCAAACTCTCAGATGATAGCCAGCTGCAGAACATCCCCATAGACTTCACCAACTTCCCTGCTCAAATAGACCTCCCAAAAGGCAGTGCAGGCATGGAGGAAAATGATCTGGTGCAGACACCCAGAGGCCTTAGCGATTTGGAGATCGGGATGTATGCTCTGCTAGGTGTCTTCTGCCTGGCAATTCTAGTCTTCCTAATAAACTGTGCAACATTTGCACTTAAGTACCGTCACAAGCAGGTTCTGGTGGAAGGACAGGCCACCATGACCCATTCCCATGACTGGGTCTGGCTGGGAAATGAAGCAGAACTGCTGGAGAACACAGCAGATGCATCACCTCAGCAGGATGAGCACACAACCATTATTGACCGAGGGACGGGTTGCGAGGAGAGCAACCAGCTCCTCAACGGCAGTGCTCAGAAGAACATTCAGAGCCAGGTTCACAGGCGTGCTGACTCAGGGGGCAAGCTTGTAAAGGACCAGAAATCCGAACCTTTACATTCGCCAACATCTAAACGGAAGCGGGTAAAATTCACAACATTCACTACCATCCCACCCGACGATGGTTGTCCTACTGTCAATTCAATCCTAAGTAGCAATGATGATGACATTAAATGGGTGTGCCAGGATATGGACCTGGGGGACTCCAAAGAGATAAGAAATTACATGGAGAAGTTCAAAGACAAAGTGTAGCTCCTCGCTGTTTTTTAGGAGGTTTAACCACACCTTGATGCCTTCAGTTCTACAATATATATTGGGAGAGAAGAGGGAAAGGGGAAGGAGTCACCAGGAGAAATGATGAGGCAGTTTTTGTAATCAGGGAAAGAAATTTGCCAAACTGTCCACAGTTAGTTTTTTTTCAATTAGGTGTTTCACTTTGTTTTGTTTTTCCAACAGTTATTCTGCTATTCATGGATTTAAGAAGTGGAGTATAAATAGCAGAAAGGAACAAGGAAATGGTATGATCAATGTAATGAACTGGACAAGGTGAGGTTGTGAAAATGTATTTTATGGGTCATAGAAACAATAATGATACTAATGTTTCAAAGTACCAAAACTATTCAGGAAAAAAAAAAAGAAAAAGAGAGAGAGAGAGAAAGAGAATATAAGACCATGAAAAGAATAAGCAAGAGACAAACAATGACTTGTTTATATTACTAATAGAACATCCCAATTTTGGACATATGACCTGTAAGGAGACTTTTTAGACTGATATTCAGGCTGGTTCTTTCTATTCCTTCATTTGAAGTGAAGATGTGTCTTTGGTATTGAATATGAAGGAGAAAGAAATTACCAGGTAGTTTTAGTTTTACTTATCTGATTGTCTTATAAGTTGAAACAGAATAATTTTCCCTTTCGTAATATTCTTCTAAATATTTTAAAAACAGGAAAAAATTCAACCCAGTAAGTTCACAGTGGACCAAAAATATTTTATTTCTAAGTTAGCTATAAGTAATCTGCTGTCATTTAAAGAATTCAGAGGATAAATACTGACTAATAATCTCTATGTGGTGTCTCTTCTGAAAGCAAAAGCCTCAGTTGTTTCACCCTAGCTAAAAATATGTTCTGTTTGGAAGGAGTGTTCATTTTACTTTCAGGTTTGGATTGTTTGTTTCATTGTTTGTTTTAAATCTCCACAACCAAAGTTCCCATGTTTCACCAAGGGAAGAAGGTGCTTGTTTATGTTAGTATGTTGAAATAATAACCGATGGGAGTGCTCCCTGGTGCATTTTAAGTGTACCTGGAATGGACACCATGCAGGTCAAATATGTACAGTCTGGATATTTTTTTTTCCGAGTCCATGAATTCATGATTTCATTCTATAATCTCTGTTTATTCCAATGTCACCAGCTCTCACCAAACTCTGAAGCTAGAGGAATGGACTTTAGGACACTGATTGTCCTCAGACTTGCATTTCCTTGTACTGGGAGAGCTGGCCTCAGGACAGACTGTTGGGAGGGGGGAAAATATTACTGAAGGAAGATCAAGAAATAACTGCAATTTTTATTTTATTTTATGTTATTTTATTGACATTAGACCAGCTAAGACGGAAAATTTTAGACTAGATTGTACAGCTGTTGTTTTGTATTAAAAAAAAAAAAAATCATAATACAAAACCAGTAATGAATCTAAAGCAAATACAAAATAGAGCCATACATTCATTGTGTAAACTGGCAGAACTCCATTGACTCAGTGCCAGTTTAGACCAACGGAAGATGCAGATCAAAATCTATACAATGAGGAAACCACTGACAAACCAAAACCTTCTGTAACTCGAAGGAAGATGGTATATCCAACTATCCAACCTTTAGGAAAGCAGTATTATTTCTTGACTGTTAGCCAGAAGCACTTGCATAGTCCTGTCTTTATTCATGGATTTTTTTTTTAATTACTAAACTCAGTAGTTTGTTGGTTTTTTGTTGTTGTTGTTTGTTTGTTGTTTTTTTCTTGGACAAAATCAAGCCTGCCACACAGTAACATAGATGGACGTTTTAACAAGATAAGCCTAGTATGCATTGTAGACTGAAAGAATGTAATATTTATTTATACATGTTATACAAATTGTAATTAAAATGCTTTACATGGCTTGACAAATTAACCTCTCTTTTCTGAGGGGAGGGGGCTGTTTCTGTCATTTCTGTGTTGGAGTACTGCAACCACTGCCTAACAGCTGAAACAAAATTTAAGGCACTTTCTGAAGAGAAGAGAAGAGAATAGAGATGTATAAAAGTTCTTCACCGCTCTGACCCTTCCTTTGTGAACCTCTTCCCCTTCCCACCCAACATGTGGTGATGATGATGGATGGTGGGAGAAGACAGAAGTCAGGCACAGTTCATGGCAGTGTCACTATTAATCTTGCTCAACTTCATGCTTACCATCAGCACGAGCAACTCCAGGACTCTAGCTTCTGATGTGTGCAACTTTCATGCAGCCCAGTCATAATTAATTATGTTGCTTCTCTGATTGATACAGTAGGTTCAGATGAAAGCAAGTTTTACTGAATCACAAGTGACATCTACAAAGCACCCCATATCCCAGTGGACCCCTACTACTTCATAAGCTAAACACAGCGATGCATCAGCCACACCTCAGGGATCAGTATATCTTCCTGGGAAAATGCAAGGGCCTCTCTGGTGAAAAAGACATTTACAGTGCAGAGCTGCGAAATACAACAGGAGAGGAACAAGAAAGATATATGGAACAAAAATAATACACCATGGTAGTACAGACACACACAGCGCAATTGTTCAAAATGCATCTTTAAGAAGGCTGTTACTGTGCTGAGCAGCCCTTGTTACAGCACACATGAAGGATGGCATCTCCAATAACTGAGCACTCCTGAGCACTTTCTGGGATACAGATACAGCACTGGTGGGGAGGAAGGGAATTGGTTGCTAATTCTTTATTTCTAGCCCATACACTCTTTTACACTCAGCTTTTGGCAGCTGAGGCTTTATAGGATCAGAAGAGGAAAAGGATATCTCTATCCAACATAACAAACAATTGGCTACTGAGAAAAAAACCTTATGAGGTGGATTTATCTTTCTCTGCATGTTAGTGATGACGTGCACATTTGTTTGCTTGTTTTATCTTGTTATCTCACTGTATTGGCTAGGAAAAGTGTTTCACAGTGAATGAATACATTATTCCTAATTCACCTCCTCTCCAAAACCTCAAGCATTTTTTTCAAGAAATAGAAACACATCTTCATTGAAGTTAAGAGGAGGGGAAAATCAGTTTCCCATGGGAAACTATTTTACAATTCCTTTTCAAAACAGTGATGTAAATTTTTGTTGAAAGACTCATTCCTGTATTAATGCAGCTCAGATTGGATTCAACACTCTCAAAGAGGAACAGAGCTCTTCTGTTATGAGTAGGAAAGTTATAGCTTATTTATTACTTCAGCTTTTGTTAAGATAATCACCATTGTTTCCTTCTTGTTTATTGACTGTGTGTATAGCTTTCTGTTTGCTGTTCATATTTAGACTTAGGCAGTTTGTTTGAAATAACTCCCCATCAGAAAAAAATATATTTAATATAGAGCTATGGTCATTGTGTCATTGACCAACACACAAATGATGCCTCGTTGGGAGCTGAATTTCACTGATGAGTAGCCATGTGTCAATTCTGAGTGACAGTATTCTGTCATGATACATTAGAAAATGTAGTCTCCACAGAGTCCCTCTGCAGCAGGTGGTTTCAGGGCTTGCACACACAGAGCCCACCGAGTGCAGCCTGTAACACCGCGTTGGACGTTGGCCATTCACAAACACATCCGGCACTTTACATACACTGTATATTGCCGTGGGTACTTGTTGCAGTTCTGACTTACTCTTTATCTTGTCTGTGCCATAATAATCACTTTGTAAACAGTGACAATCACATGCAACTGCCCACGTGAGCACATGCAAGGCCAAGAGGAGAGGCTTAAGCAGGAGTTTTTTTGGGCTGCTGGACTCGAGGCAGGCAGTGCAGCCATTTTCCCAAAGCAGACTGAAACGGAAACAACATTACTGAAGAACTTGAAATGTTTTTCTCTGGTGTTTTTTTCACTAACACATGCCTGTTATTGATGTCTTTTAGTTCCTGAGTTATCAACTAATGGACTTCAGCTAACCTCCATGTTGGCAACACGATGGGGTTTAAGGCTGTAAGAGGAAGACACGTGGAATACTGCCTGTCATAATATCACATCTTACTATAACAGAAAAGAAGAACCCCTCCTCCAGGTTCTGTACTACGTATGCAGTAACAACTGAAATATGGAAAATATGTTCAGGCTGGGCATGATGTGTTTAACAGCAGGGCCGTGTGATATGAGGCTTGTGATGGTTGGGGGGCGGAGCACTCAGGAAGTCCCAAGATCCCGCTTCAAATCTTTTCTGAGTCACAACTACAGCTTTTCTCTCTAGATCTACACCTGCTGTAAATCTCTCTGTCTCCATTGAAGCCATCTGGTATAGGCATGTTAATTGACAGCAGCCAGGAGTCTGGACTTTTGATTTAATATATATGAGAGGTTCTTGGCTGTTTAGGAAGAGAGTTTTAAAGACATTTTGCCATGTGATATAACTGACTTGGTGTGTTTTGCCGCACAAGGGGTTTGTTTTCCCCTATCATGAAAGTGGAAAGAGATGAAGCTAACGGCAGTGCTCTAGAGGCTTGGGCAATGACTGTTTCTCCTGGCAGAGCCTGCTCTCTTCGTCAGCAGCAGAAATTGTTTCACGTGTCTGATATTTCCTTTACTAGCACCCACCAGCCCGGATGCTTTTTCGAATGAAGCAGAGAAAACATCTTCTGCTTGCAGCAGCCTGCTGCCTTGGTCCAGACTGGTTGAGCTGCAGCAGCGGTGATGAAGGGCTTGGGGTGTTGATGGTTTCTTCTCTCCCACAAGTGTTTAACTTCAAAGGAAAAAGTACTTTTGTATCTGAGTGGTGGTGACTTTGAAAAGGGCTGGTTCTCTGTGCACTTTGTAGGTCTGAAGCCTGGAGGAAGCCTAGGAGAGGCCATTGATTTTGACTCCTGTAACTTGTGGCTGAACAGGAGCATGTCTTCAAAATCACTTGATCTTTGCAAGGAACAAGGAAGACAGGCTGTGTTTCAAGAGACAGTGGAAAGGAGGAAAGAATTAAAAACAAACAAACAAACAAACTTATCCCTGCCATCACATTTATTTTTTCTGAAGTTACATACAAAACATGGCGCTTCAGAGCCAGAAAAAAAAAATGAAAATTTTCAATTTGTCTTCCACTGACCAAAAACACCATCAAAGTCCAACTCTGACTGAGCCCCCATAAATGATCATCTCAGCAGGGAGAAAACCACCAGGCTGTGAAATATCATTTATTTGAGAAATTCACATTGGTTCAAATGCCAGGATTTACATTTCTTAAGCTTTGTGGTGCCACAGTTACAAAGGCACTGGGATCAGGCACAGAGAGCCTCTCTGAACATCACTCCTGGCAACGTGCCTTCCTTGCCAGATGAGGGAATCTATAAGTGCCAGGGGTGCATGGCTGCAAAGATAACACGCTGCAAGGTACATTTTCCTGTCAAGGAGCCAAGGTGGAAATTCATTAATAATAATTTGCACTTAGAGGAGAGCTTTTCATCTGAGAAGCTCAGTGACTTCCAATTGTTGGGAAAGGGTGAAGATGTGAGCAGGCTGAAGGGGGCCTGTTTTTTTAAAATGAGACAACACCCAGTGAACACATTCCCGTTTTTGGGGTGCAGGAGCTGAGCTGCACCTGTACAAGGTCTAGACTTGTGTGCCCCCGGGGAGGTAATTAGTGAAATCACCTGATGCAGGCAGTAACAAGGAGCCCAGCCTGGGGGGAAAAGAGAGCATTTGGGTTGGTGCAGCTGAAGAGAGATCACAGTATGAAAGCTTCAGTAGATGGGATAGAGTGAGCTGGTCTGCCAGGGGGATTTCACCTCAGTGAGAAAGTGAGTCCTGCTTTTTTTTTTTTTTTTTTTTTTGCGGGGGGGAGGGGTGTGTGTTCTGTTGTTTTAATTACTGGGTGCTCTGGGGGGAAGGAGGACTCTTCCTGCTTGCTTAGGTGTCCCAAGTTTGGGAATAAATGAGAGGAACTGTGTTGCTTGCCCCTTAGCAAGGGGAGCTGCTAAGGGAGTAGGATGCAATCTGCTTTGTGCCTGGGGTGTGTCAGGGCTCAGAGAATCATGTATTTGTTTGGAAACCAGCAAACTTTGAAAGCCTACGCACCTTTAGGAAGAAGAAGAAGGCTGAGATTGTTTCTGTGCTGTCAACACAGCTGTCCAAAGAGTTCTTGGCTCAGAAACCCAGTGGTGTATGTTTGTGCTGCTCAGGACTAAACCCCAGGCCAGCTTTCCCCAGGCACTCACCCCTGGAGATGCTTCTAGCAATGTGTGGTGCTCTTGTCACCTGAAAGTAATTAATCTGTTGTGCCATTACCATGTTTCAGAGATCCTGAGATAACAAGGGCTATTGCAGCTGTTGGAGTGGGACATGTTGTAGAGCGCTGCCTGAAGGTGCAAAGTGTGCAGGGATGCCAGTGGAGAATTTTGTTCAGAGGAGATTGAACCCGGCATAGTTTTCGTGTCCCTGTTACCTGCTAGAGGGAGTCCTTGGAGTGACCTATCTCAGTCTTGCACGTGGATTTGTTTTTAAAAGGATTTTCTAAAAGAGAGCCCAGGTGATAGCTGGTTGTGTAACACATGGATGCTTAGGGGACTCGGACTTGGGGATGGACTGAAGGCTAATTCAAGTGTGAGCCGGTGCCAGGCAACATACCTTCACTGGAAGTCCTGAATCTCTGGCACTGTCAGTGTGTCCCAGCTTGCCAAGCTGTTGCTTCATAGCTTTAACCTTCTAAATGTTCTTCTCAATGCTTTCCTGAAAAGCTAAACTGAAGTGAGATATGTTCCAAAGATTATTTATCACTGTAAAAAGTTTGTCTGCATGTCTGCCATATACACTATAATACCACTGGGTATTATAGTCTGTATTTAAAGCAAATACTGGAGTTTGAACAGAAGATGGGGGTTTCTGTGAGGTGTGTCAGTAGACATTTTTCTGGCATGTGTGCATGGAAACACCCTAGCAGCTGGGCTGGCAATAGGACAGTGACACCCAATGCTTGCACATATCTATCTTCCTTCATTCTTGCCCAGGAAGGAAAGTAGAAAGCACAGCGGGAGGACTGCTCTGTTTTTGGAATACTCCTAAACTGGATTTCAGTGTTTAAAAATAAGCTGTCAGCAAAGATGCTGTAGCAGACACTGATTATGATGCAAATTACTAAACAGCTCTCCCTTTTGATTACTGATTTCGGTCAAGCTCAGCCCCATTCTTTTTATGTTTATGTTAGGGAGGGATAAAAGCTCTTTGTATGAGGTGTTGGTGTTAAAGCCAGCCATCAGCATCTTGGAGACAATGCCATGGTCCTCAGCTGAGCCATGTGAAGTTGCACAGATATCCCATGCTAATCATTCCCTTGGCTGCAGGAGGGGCTGCCTTGTGCACTCTCGGGCATGTTCCAGACAGTGGTACATCTTTCCAGAGATGCAGTAGCACATCTGGAGATTGTAGGTAATTTTTTTTTTTTTTTCTTCAGCACCATGATAGTCTGGTTGTTCCTGTCTACAAATGCAAGCTAGGAGGGAAATCTTACTGAAGGCTTTTGGTTGTTTCACCACTATGTCACGCTTGGTATAGTGGAGGAAGCACCTGGCAGAGAAATGCCTGTCTACCACTGGCCACATCTACTCATTCACTTCATGTTTGTCTTACCACTGGGTATTTTAAGCTGCTATCTAGCTTTCCAGCCCTCTCAGCAGTACTAATGAAAAGCCACTAACACAACTTCATGTTATCCATATGGATTGTGGGGAGAGGAAAAGCAAAAAGAGCTGTGGACTGTTTTTATTGCAGAACTGAAAGAATGAGAGCAAAGTCCCATGAGAAAAAACTTAAGCTATATGAAGGCTAGGATCACTTTCTCGGTTTGTTTTTCTGCAATGTATGTATAATTCCCCTGTCCGTTGTGGCCTTTCCTGGTTTGAAGTGATAATTTTCCTAGTTTGGGGCTAAGAGGTATGCAAACCCTCTGGGACTCGGGCTGGCTCCGCTGCCTGGTTCTGGTTAGGGGAGCAGGAGCAGCCCAGCAGGTACTGGAGCCTCTGCTCTGACAATCAATGCTGACACCCGAGGGAGCTGTATGATGAACAGCACTGCTGGTAAGGGCTGTCCAAATAATAATCTGGCTCGATGTGATAGTGAATTATTCTGGGGGCAGGCCGTAGTTAAGTGTTTTCTTATGACAGGGAGGACTTTGGTTCCCAAACAGATTTGTACCAAAATATGAGGCTTCGGTTAGCTGCACTGCAGGCAGAAAGCCCCAGTCTTGACATGAGGCACCCAAAATGCTGTGCAGCTAATGACTAGCACTGCAGTGCCATTTCGTAGCAATTGCAGAGTTATCTGGGGACTCCTCTTTGGTTATGATGACACTATAGATCTTAAAGTGAGCTGAGGTTACCATAATGATGAGACTCTATTAATTTAATATGATATTGCTACAGGGTCTTTTCGTGGATTGTCTGAAAAGATTAATATTCTTTTAACAGAAACTCTTTGGAAAATCAAGTAACCAGTCCCATTCTTCCACTCCACCCCTGCATTTTGGCATCTGACATTTACTTTTTCCATCATGTCTCTAGGTTCATCATGCCACATTCATCAACATGGCATGCAATTTACACATGTTCTTGGAGGCTTATTTTTTTAAATCTTCTCTGCTTTGTAGGGCATTGTGTTTTCCTATTTTTTAGGCCTACTATTATCAAAATAAAATGCAAGATATTGTTAATGGAAATGTGTGGGTTGGGTAACTGACAGCTTCAAGGCATTTTGGAAATTCACCAAGCAGACTAAAAGGGAAGTTTCCCTGAAATGTGGAACAGAAGACATTTGTTTTCAATGGGGAGGGAAAACCTGTTATAAATCCAGCCATCTCCCCCATACCAGAGTGCTGTTCTCTGTGCTTCTACCTGTGACTACCAGACCTCTTTAATGTAATTTGTAGGCTTCTACTTTCCATCGGGTAGTACTGATGGCACCCAGGTGGCTACCGTCAGGTATATTAGGTGTATATATATGAGGGTGTAATTGCTGCTTGAGTTGCAACCAGCTCTGAGGAAATGTGGGACCCTGGATGTCTCCTGTCCTATTTCAGCCCCCCACAAGGCTGTCCTGGTTCTTGCCCTATGACAAAGGCTGGTGGGCTCTGGTGATACAACCTGGGTCTTTGTCTTCCCAGCTCTTATTCAGTTCAATGTTTTTAATACCCTAGCTTAAATTCCCCTTAGCTTTGGATTTATGAACCAGGTTATGCGTTGATGAAATAACCAGTCCTGTGTAAATTTTATTAAAAAGATGAGCAAATAAATACAAAATGAAACAGGCATATTACTAATCAGGTAAACTCCACTAAACTAGTGTAATGGAATAATGCAGCAATCAAAGGCTGTGATTAAAGCTGAATCTATAAATCAGTGGATTTAAGTTTACCCGCTGGTTTAATTTGGCGAAGTGTTATCAAATTCAATGATAGGACTGATGCTAAGAGGAATTACTCTGCTCTGGTCTTATCTGAAAAATATATGGAGGAGCTAAGTCCTTTCAATTGATTATATAAACCAGTGCTTTGGCCAAGAGAGCCCTTCAGTTGGTGGAGGGCACAAGCATATGGGCGGTAAAAGTAGATGGGACATTAAATAAAACGCTTCCCAGGGAGGTACCTCAGTGCCAACAAATGCAGAAAAATGACTTGCCTGTATGTCTTGCATAAAATTATCAACATTTGCAGCAAACGCATGGCCTTGTCAGGTCTTGTTCTGTTCCTCCAGTTCTGCTATTTTTCTTCAATAATGTTGAATCTTCCAGCAGACTTGCTCTGGAAGCAGTGATTGAGTTATGTGCAACTCTTTAGATTTTTCTGTTGCTCAGAACAGGGAAATATTCACAGCCTGGTATTCTCTTTCGGGTTCTTACTAATAAACATATTAATATCTACATCTATTACAGACCCATTTCTAGCAGGAAGGGAGCATGCAGGGGGAGAGAAGAGGGGAAGAGAGTTGGAGATCATGCTGTGGTGTCATCTCCATGTCTCTTGTGGTTATCACAGCAGTGCTTGGAGAAATTTGGGAAGAGGTGAGCCAGCTATTTCCCACCTCCCTGCTTCTGCACCAGTGTATGTGTGAAGCAGTGTCCTGCCTTGCCGGTATGATCCTTTGTGGCACGGTGAAGGTGATAATGAATGACTTTTTTACTTTGCAAAACCTGCTCAGTTAGCAGTAAGCACGTGTTCTTTCAGAAATGCTCTGATAGCAACATGAGGGCAGGTAAGGGGAGGCCAGCCAGGAAGCTTGAGGTCAGCTTTCTAGATGAGGTAATGGACATGAAAATCTCCATATGCTGAGAAATCATTTAAAGAAAAGGTATTAACCTAATTAGCCCACTTGTCTCTTCTCTCTTCAAGCATCTTCCTAACAACAGTTATTTCCTACCTTAGATTAGAGAACTAATACAAGTAACGTCATAACTTGTGTCTTAGAGTCTTTAGAAGTTGTCACTTTTTAAAATAACCTCTTCAAATGCTGTCTGCAGATGTGTGCACTGTGTGTGTGTGGGCTAGGGAATTTTATTGTGCTAAGCTGAGGAAGAGAACACTAGATTCAGGAGATCTACCTTCCTTTGGTAGGAAGGTCAAAATAAGGCAACAAAAAATAATTACGGATTTCATCACAAAAACTATTGGAAAACTGGAATTTGGTCACAGATAATGCGGGAGCTGCCCCTGGGAGAAGCAGTCACACGGACGTCACACAACAACTGCAGTAGTATGTTGAAACAAAACTGGATGGCTGAGCAAGGCTTAATGTAATCCCGGCTGCAACAAGGACTGCAGATATGCTTACTAGGAATCTCCCCTCAGAGCCCTACAGTCTATTCAGACCAGTTTAATTAGTTCAGTTCCATGCAGCTAGTCTGCTAGAATTGAGAACTCCTGAATCTCCCTCAGATATTGGTGACACTGGTTAAAAAAGTACTTTGAAGGCTTTTGCAGACCCTTTGTTATCAGAGCCGTAGGAACTGCCTCTCTTCAGCCCCGGGCAGCTGGTCAAAGCTTAGGTGCATTAGGAATGCTGCTGAACTGAAGAGCAAGAGCAATTTTAAATGTGAAATCTTTCACTGAGTGCCTAAATCCTTTGTTTTAAATGGGAACTCGATGTTCCTGGATTCAAGGATGTGATCTAGTGGAGAACAGTTAAAGTCATGCCAAGTACCTAGTTCTGAGTCAGTGAAATTGAACTCCAGAAAATCCTGATTTTTGAGCTCTCCATCTAGCAGAAATATTAGCAATTACCTGGCAGAAAATCTTTAAGCTGAAAGAGCAAGACTCATTTGGCATCGGGGAGTGCCCCTCAGGACTAGGCACTGCCTGTCCTGGGCTTCTGTCCAGATCTTTTGTCACTATAATGTATATGAAGAAAAATTCTAATGCATCTCTTATGGGGAAAAAGATAGCTCTAAGATTTCAAGGTTAATTAAAACCACGCTGACAGTGGAAGACCAGAAACTGGTGTAATCCTGAACAGCCAACAAATTACAGGTGCTAGCCTGACATGGGAAAAGGAAACTACTAAGTGCTCACCTAGGTAGGAATTTTGGCCAAGGTTGCAAGAAGTGATTAGCTGCTTAACTGGTGTTAATATGTCATTGATGAAGTAAGGCTGCTCCATATGCAAATGCAGGCACGCAGTACTATCTGCCAGAAGATGGCACTCAAAGTATGGCATGCTACATATCTCGGAGTCCTATCTGCTTGCTCCTAATCTGTTGGGTAATAGTTTATGCACATGCAGACCTAGAGGTGATGGAGTTCTGTATAATCAATACAGCCTAGGGTTTTGTGAATGGCTACATCCTTGTGCCTCAAAGGGGTCAGTCATCTGGGAAAATAGGTTTCTTTTCTGCAAATGAGAAGTCACAGCTGAAACACTTGGTTTCTCTGAGGCTCTGAGTTTTGTTGCACAAGTCTGGCATTGCTGTGCATCTCCTGGGAAAAGAAATCTGCCCTCTGGATAGCACAGTTCCACTGCACTGCATGAGTTTAGTGAAGGTATACAATTCCCTGTCTGACACTCCATCTGTATTTGCATCAATCTGCTGCACCTTGAATATAATTGACATACTAGCTTCAGGACAAAAAGTAAATGTGTGGAGAAATGTGTTTTTTTTTTCTTTTTTTTTTTTTTTTTTCCCTGAATGAATAAAAGATCCCCTGAGGAATCCAAAGACGGGTAATCCATCTGAGCAACTAATTCAGGCCTATTGCAGAATTAGTGTGGCTCAGTGGACTTCTTTGCAACTCTCTGCTTGATTGTGCTAAATGCTGCCAGAGTCCAGATCTCTGCCTCGGATTATAGCAAGGATGATAGACTTCTGTGCTAAGGGGTGACCACAGGCTGGGACCCAAGTATAGTGCTGCTAGTTTTCTTAAGGTGCACAGTTCTCCTCTGTTTCCTCATAAGCAGTCTAAGCACGCACACAGAAACAGTTAGGGCTCAACACAAACCCTCTCAGGAGTGCGAGGAGGCAGCACTGGAAAGCACGGGCAGGCCTCAGGGTGTCCCCAGGCCTGAGAGACAGCCCGGTCACTAATCAGAGGGTCCTGGTGTGGCTGAGTCCCCTGGGAATGCCTGACTGCTCTCCAAGCCCCTGCATCAGGATGACAGTCGAAACAGGTGTCTCATTTTCTCTTGATTCATAAGGGAGCCTAGCTCTGATTGTGCAACCTGGGGTTCCCTTTATGCTTATGCACTTCCCACAGTTTAAGCTCTTAATGAATTGTAGTCATCAAGCTGCAATGTGCCACCTTAGTGGAGTAGCTTCTGCTGGCTTCTGACTGCTTTTGGGCAGATCTGGGACAGTTCTGCCTCTGAAGGGTTGGATGTAGGGAGCTCTTCTGTAGTCCTTGAGGATTTTAAGCTGTCCTTGGTCTCTGTGAAAGTAACACTGTCTGTTACATTTTGATTCTCATGAAATGGAGAAATAAGGTAGAAAGAGCTCTTCCTCAGTTTGTTCTTTCTGCTCAACTTTGGGACCTCAGTTTGGTAAAATGGCACCCCTGGGTTATCAAGAATTCATCAGCTTTAGGCTAGAGAAGAGCACAAGGGATCCAGTTTTCTACTGGATAGAAAGTGGCAAGCTCAGCTTTGTCCTTACAGCTGGAGCTTTAACTGTGCCACTGGTGATCCCTGACTTCCGTGAGGGTTCACAGCCTGCAGACAACTGTGTGTTGCCACAAGGCACTTCAGCTAAAATCCTTGCAGAACCTGGCAAGTTGGGGGACCAAAGAAAAGTAACGGCCCTGCTGGAGTGGCCTGGGAGGTGCTGGGGTGCAACATGACTTACTGTGAATTATTCAGGGCACCCTGTCTATCCAAGAACTACTGAGGGATTTATTTAGTTTTGCTTCAAGGTTGGCCCATGTGTTATGGACTGCTTCTTTAGAGGTAGCTCTCCAGGCTTCATTGTTTTCAACAAAAGAAATAAGGTAATTGTGAGAGCTGGAGGCCTGGTGGCCAGGAAGCCTTTGGAAAGCAAAGTGAGCTGCTGTGTTAGAGAAGGGAAGATCTGAAAAAGAGGCAAATTAGAACTAGGAACAAAAAATGTAAGAGAAATACCATGACCTTTTCAGGAAGGCTGGATTTTGATCAGTCTTCTGAAGTTCGATTGCCACTTCTGATACTTCTCAAATTGCATTTCTTCTTCATGATTTCATGTATGTCCATCACCTGACCTCTGACCCAGCTGACAGAGAGTCTTTTTTTCCCCCTGAGTCTGTTCTGAATAATTTTAGACTTTTTATTTGAATTATAAACTTTCCTAGATTTTTTTTTTTTTAGTATAGATGTTGGCCAAAAAATTTTGAAGCCTGAATGCCATTAGGGTAGAAATCCCACTGGTGCCAGTGCTGTCTGCAGACTGATGCATCCCCCCCAAGAAAACCTGCCTTTGTCATCCACCCTTGGTGGCAGTCCTTGTGATGTTTGGTCACCCATTGAAGCTCAGCATGCCACTTGATCCCATGCTCCAGCTCTTTAGTTCTATCTTGTCCGTGGCATCTCAGGGGACTTTTCAAAGGCCCTCGTTGTAGGCAGGGTTATTCAACCAGTGTCTGTAGATAATGTATTGGTGCCCAGGTCCCAGCCTTCATGTTCCATTTCTGTCTCCTTCCTTCCCCTCTTGACAGGCTCTGTTCAATTGCCCTTGTCTCTGTGTCGATCTCTTCTGTACACCTCTGCCCTGGATGCTGCCTATAATTACTTTTACACAGGGTTGTAACTCATCTTGCTGCATTCAGAAAGCTTGCAGCAATGTAAATAAAACCTGTCTGCTACTCTAGTGTCCTGTTACATGCATGCTTAACTTGACTGAGCTCAGGGTATTGCATATGCTAAGTACATCTGCAATGCATGTAAAAGGAGGGCTGTTAGTTCCAGGAGAAAACCATGAATCAATGTAAGAAATGAGGTAATTTAATGTGATTTAGTGGTATGTGAGGGGGAGGGTGTCTTTTTAGAAACATTTTAAAATTCTAAAATTTCCCCAGAATTGCTACAGAACTCTTGCTCTGTCCTTATTGTTGTATGCCAAGTATTTTTAGAGTATGGTTTAAATCACTCTTACAAACATAAATTTAAGTCCTAAATAGCCCATCACTTCCAGACTTTACTCGGAAATCTTAGAAACCTTCCTTTCCAACTTGTGGATTATTATAATGACAAATGTGCCTTGTGCCATTAACATGGTAAACCTGTAGAGTTTTCTTCCAGTCTTGCATATGGCTGTTACCTCCATATGCTATCATTTATTTAACTGGGCAATGATATTTTTATCATGTCAAATAAACACCAAAGTTTTCTATTCTCTTCATTGCTCAAGTTGTCAAAGGGAAGCCTGAACCTGAACATGCAGCAGCATAATGGGTTTCCCTCTTCCCCGCTCACAAAAGCTGAAAACTCCACAAAACTTAGTAGCAAAATACTGTAGGTGTAGAGAGGAGAATGGACTGGGAGAATGCTGTTTCTCTTGTGTTTAGTAAGTGATACAAAAAGAGAAGAACTAAATACTTAGAGCCCCTAAAATCCCCAGTAAATCTGCAACTGAAACCTTTGTTTTACAGTTTGTTGCCACAAATGCATTTATATAAACAAAAATGTTATACTATGTTTTGTTTCACTATGTTATAAATAGTTAAAGAACAGAATAGGAAAACATTTTCTGCTAAGGGAGAAACACCTTTAAGGATAAAGTGGTAGTATGTTGTTGACCACTCTTTTTATTAGCTTAATCAATGTGCGAGTACTTTCTGAGAAGAATCATAGAATGATCTGCTGTCATAAAATGGATTCATCTCTGTACTGGAAGTTCTGTGCTGCCTTTTTTAAATCATTTGTGGTGCATTAGGTAATAGAAGTGAAGTGATGGTTTGTCTAAATGCATAATTCTCCTTGATGGAGATTCATTAGTAAGTGCCTTCTTGAGTCTGGCTTGGCTTGCATTTAAAGTCTGTTTGATTGTTTACTCAAGGCAAAGCTTAGAACTTTCCCAGTTTATTTTATTTAAATTTTGAAGCTTTCAATCTTACTAGACTCTTTAATGTGTAAAAGTGGCTAGACAGACAGACTACATTTCCAGAGGGACCCCAAAGCAGCAGGAGAAGGCTTTAGGGTTTATCTATTAGGGTTCTATTGTACATGTGGTGGCTTTTGTGTGTGTGTGTGGTGGGTATTTCTTCTTGTGTTTTTTTTTGTTGTTGTTGTTTGGTTGGTTGGTTGTTTTTTTACTACTTTGGTTTGGTTTGGCCTCTTGGAATCTCTGATGGTTCAGGCAGTGGCCATGTTTGTAGATTCCTCAGGCAGCTCTGGCTCACGCTGTGCTTGCCTAACGGTTGTACCCAGGAGTTGCCTCGTTGAGAAGGAAGCCCATGGGTGGCTGGGGGTGTGCATGGTAGGAAAACATTTCTCAAAGAGGTTTCTGCAGAAGAGGGAAAGCTTGAGGGGAGGCAGGCAGCTCCCCTGCTGCTTCTGATAACAAAATGAAGCTCAGAGGAGTGGAGAAGGTTTTTGATCATGATAAATCTTGCAGAGGAGGAGAAACATCTACAAATTTGTTAAAAGACCTTAGTGGAAGTGCTTTCCCGTGGCTTTAGGAAGAATCTGGCCCTCACTGTGGGGTCTGAAGCAGAGGACTAGCATCTTCAGTGGGAAATAGATGCCATGGAAGGCTGTCAGAGGTAAGAGTCTGCCAGCTCTGACCTTACTTCAGTTTTCTATCCTGCTGTGTACTGAAGAGTGTCTATGTAATGGTTAGCCAGGCAAAGATGCAAAAACCTTGTAATTAAGCAGGACGCATCCCCTGTTAAGAGGCTGTTACACTGCCTGGTGCAACCTGCCCTGCTCTTGAGCTGGAAATGGAGCAGTTGCAGCAGCACACCTGAGTCGTGGGGTTGACAAAGAGGGTGTTAAATGCTGTGTTAGGTGCTTTATAATACTGTAGAGTTCATCAAACAGCATGAAGAGCTAACTGTTTGCCCTTTCTAAAATGAAGGGAAACTGAGGCTGAGGTACAAAATGACTTTCCTGAGCAGGAGATGGTTCAAAGCAGCTGTGGGGCATGGGGTGGGCCTGGCACCTGTGCCATCTCTGTGTGCCTTGAGCAGTGCTGTCTCCTGCTACCAAAATGCATTTGGGTTCCTCTTGCTGACCTAGAGTAGTGTGACTGCAGAATGTTCAGAGGGTTCCTACTGAGAAATACTCCCAGGTTCAGCCACTGAATGCTCTGTCTCATCAGGAGGCCTCTCCCCTCTCCTCCCCACCTGAGGCTCCTCAGAAAGCTCGCTGCCACAGTAATTCTGCCTTCTGTCAGCGAGGCTTCACTGTGCCTTAAAAATGCCACCTCCTGTTGTACCTACGTGCTTCTCTGACACAGATACTTATCCAGCCCTGCAGGGCCAGCCTCGTTTCCCAGATCCAAAGCATCTTCTGTCTCTTTCATACATCATCACCAGCAATGCACAGATATTAATAAAACTCAGACGCACAGAATGATTATTGTTGGTTATGTCAACTAAATTTAAATGGTTTTCCCTCTCTGGTAAATCATACATGACAGACTTAGGAAATAAGTTATGCTGACTTCTGAGGACTGGAATTTTGTGGCTAACAGCTGTTGTTTTTAAAGAGTGACTTGCCTTGGCTGGAGGAAAACAAAGGCAGATAAACATAATGCGATTTGTGGAGTCATTTAGTGGAGGCTTGTCAAACAGGGCTGTTTAAATCCTGGTGATAAATATGGAGCAATTGCTGGTTTGTGACTAGGAGAAGCTTTTTGTGCTGTCAAGTTCGGCTTCTGCTTCAGAGAAATCAGCTTGCTCTCATCCAAGAGCATCCTGCGCCTCTTCGGCAAGCAGCATCAGATGTGCGCTGAATTAAATCCCAAGGCTTTGAGTTTAGGAGGTAGCTCTGCCTGGTAGGAGACTGAAAGCAGATTGTGAGTGGCTTGCAGGAAGCTACCTGGCACTGAGTGAAGAAAGACCTCATCTAGGTACCGGGCTGGGGCCCCAGGCATCTCGTGCTCTGGGAGGAGGAACGGAGGAGAGCTGCTCCTCGGTGCTCTGAGTCCACAGGGAGGCCTGGCCTCCCTGGGTGTGGTGGCCCTGTGGTTTTCTCAGGTGGGTTGGATGCTTGCATTTTAACTCAAATCTAGATTTTTCTCTTTAAAAAATACCTAGTGGACTTCAGGGGGCCACCAAACATAAGACATGAGGTTATTTAAATAGACTACTTGGCCATGAGACTTACTGAATTCCCAGGAGGTTATTTTTGTCATCAAGTATTTAAGAAAATGCAAGTTAGAATGAAACCAGGAATAAGAGCTTCCAGGTACTTCTGTTAAGCAGTCTTGATATCTGGGCACAAACAAAACACCACTTCCTTCCTGCCCTTCCCTATTCCCCTTGGGATGTGTGCCCCTTGCCCAAACCTTCTGTCTTTTTGCTTATTTGCCTCAAGGAGCTCTGCTAGCTCCTCTTGCTCTGCCCCCATCATTTCATTAGGTTCTAACAAGGCATCCAGGTGCTTGAGTTTGGAGACTTTGACACTCAGAGGTAGCTTTGTGGGGTGCGACAAGGCAGATGTCTAGCTTGTGCAAGACCGTTGGACTTCTCCATTTGCTTCTGAAGTGAAGCTGAGCTTACCCTTTTGGTTAACAGCAAACAGTTCTTCCCTCTCCCAGGCCTGCACTTAATATCCTCCTGGATTATTTGCTCTGAACAAGTTGGATGCTCTCAACTTTTGTCACCTTGTACATAAGGTTAACTTGATTTGCAGGAAGAAATCTTCGCCGTGTGGAGCACGCTGTGTTTAGATGCTGTAGTCGTTGCTGCTCTCCTCAAGAACTCAGGCGCTGCTAACCTTGGAGAGGGATGACATTAAGTCATGTTGCTTTTGTACTGAATCCTGTTTTAACAACAATGTGCTCCAAAAGCAGACAATAGCTGTGCTAATGTATTCAGGCTTGTAAAATGGAAGAGGACATGGAGAACTCTGAAATCTTGTGACTGGTCTGATGACGAAAGGCGTGCACCTCAAAACTGTTGCCGATGAACAGCTCAAACACAGAGTGCTGCCCCAAAATGTTACGGTGGCTCCCCTTTTATTCCTACGCTGGCTCTGAGCAGCAGCAATGCAGCCAGCCAGGTGGAAGATGTAACTGAGCTTCCAGTCCTGAACTGTTCCCCAAGAAGAGGGAAACTCTCAGCAAGGTGACAGCAGAACGGGAGCGTGTAGCAGTGCTGCACATCTCTGTGATAAATAGTGCACTGCAATTTCAAGAGCTGTCAAGCAAGCACCTCTTGCCTCCATTAAAAATCAGTGTTCACACAGGAACACTGAGAGTAAGGAGCCCTGAGCTTATTTGGTATTCAAGGATGCAAAGAGGAGCATAAATAATTTGATATTCATACTGACAACTCTAGGCACTGCCGTAGCCCCAATTTCAACAATGTAATGGACAGTATGTTATCTCATAATGCGTTTTGAGATCAGAGCTGATTTAAAGGTTATTCATCCTGGGAGAAATTATGCTGTAATTGAATTTATCTTGCCTTTATCTATTCAAGGAAGCATAACTACAGTTTAAGGGAGAAAAATACATCAAGGAGCTAAATTTTTATTATCAGTTTGTATAAAAGATACAAATTATTCCAACAACCTTCCTCCACCGAGCGATATTACTTGTTGTATAATCGAAGTCCAGACTGGAAAGTAGAGACTTTTCAGCAGATAAAGCTCTACCTTCAACTCAAAGGATGGCTGAAATGATAGTGGGGTGAATCAGGGAAATAATCAGGTTTATCTAGAATGAATTAGAAAATAACTGTGTGGTGTTTAAGGGAAAAGGAAACTTTCAGCTGTGAGAGATGGAAACAGAGCAATAGCATCCCCATCTTGTGAAATGGTAGGTAATGCGCTTGGTGAGAAACTGGGTGGGTGGCCACTCCTGTCTGTTAGCTGGCCAGAAGCCTTTATCTAGGTTAATAGGTGGGGAACGAGCATGGTAGGAGCCACCAACTTCTGAGAGTTGTGGTCCAGGGCTGCTGGTAAGCAGCCTGTGCCCTTCCCAGGGTGTGTGTGGCCTCCTAAGCATGGTGGCCTGGAAGTGGAGCAAGAAGTGGTGTCTGAGTGTGTCATCCACCCTTGGCTGGTTTTGCTAGGCCAGTTCTGTGCACCTGGCTCTGAGGCTTCACGCCCATGTACCCATGTACAGGAGACCCTTAGAGCGTAGAGAGACAATGCTGACAGCAGAAGAATTGGATGTCAATTCCATAACCAGATTATTTCAAGCTATTTTTAAAAGGAAGATTGCCCTTAGCTGTTAAAATAACACTCCTGAATGTGTCTCTCTTTATATCTTGGTTTCCTTGCCCAAATACTGCTATTTTGATAAAGGGAAAAGAATTCATTTACCTCCAAGATAACATTTTATGCTAAATTTCAGCCAGATGGTACAGAAAACAGCTGAGACATTATAGCCCCCAAACTAGGCTTTAAATAGAAATGATAAGTTGCTATAAAGCTGCCACTAGCACTGTTCTAACAATGGAAGAGTTATTTCCCCCATTTGCTTCCCCATTCCTTATTATTTATCTCCTGTTCTTCATTATCCATGCCATTCCACCTCTCCTACTGCTTGTTAGAGGGAAGGAATCCATCCTTCCCCTCAGGAGCAGCAGAATTTCATGCTTTTCTTCAAAACTCAGCTTTTAACAAAAATTTTCCAAAAGATGTGTTCTGGTGCTTGATCTCCCCTCCCCTTGTGCTTCCTCTAAACTGGTCTCGTGCAGCCTGCTCAGCTTGCTACGATGCTGTGGGGTTTCTTCCTTGCTTCCATCCTACCCTGCTGAGGATCGCTCCTAGGCCAGCACGTGCTTCATGCCCCTGCTCTAAACCTGGCTGCGGGACAACAACGCTCTTCTCAAAGGGTGTTTTTAAAAAGCAGCCCTTCAGCAAAATATTTATTCTCTCAGTCTGAGAGCTTCCAAAGCCTGAAGTGATTGCACAAGCACTGAATGTTATTTTAGTGGCACTTGAGTACAGTCAATATTTGGACAGTACCAAGGGAAAAAACGAGCAGCCTGAGCACTGCTTACACATGGCACAGGCAGAGTGAGCCCACTGTTTGTCCTCTGTATTCAGGGATGCTCCCTGGTGAGGTCTTTACCTTTGTTAAGTCAGCCACTAAGAAAATGAAGTGTACTGAAAAAAGCCCAGCTCTGGGAGGTTTTCAGCTCCTCAGAGGTAATAAAAAAGCAAATAGGACTGCTGGCTGCTCTGCAGTCTGTGTAACTTGCCTCTCCTGCAGTGTTCGCAGGGCTGAGCCTGGAGCCTCACCAAGCTGCCCCTCCAAGCTCTGCTACCTGGTCGAAGGTGGTGGCACTCTAGTGCGTGGTTTTCCTTGCCAGCTTAGGTCTACCCATGCTTATATCCTCACGTCTGCTCCTGAGCTTTGCTCTTTTCAGTGCAAAGAGCAGCAATGGCAAGGTCCAAAAGCAAAGATCTGACCTCAGCTTAGCACAAGGTCTGTCCCTGTTCCCCAGGGGATTGCTGACAGAAACAGGGATGTGCCCACTCCAGGCGTCCTGTGGGACCCTGTGCCCCCCAGCTTAACACAACCACTGATCAGTCTTTTCCTCACTGTCCTTGTGACACAATCTGGGACTGTGGTGTCACAGCTATGTACAGTGCAAGTGGAGTACATGTATGCAAACTCTGGGCTTCATTTTAACTATTAGGGAGAAAAGAAATCTACATTTTTACTATATGCATTGGTTCAGTTAAAAGTGCCAGGATACTGAGAGTTAATGAATTGGCTGAACTGTGCTTGTGCCGCTGCTGGAGCTCAGTAGTCCCCAAACCTTTATTTTATTTTTATGGACTACCTTTCTGATATTATTCAATAAACCAGCTTTCCAACTTAATGCATCGTTGCTTCTGGATGACCACAAACTCTGAAACACACTCAAAGCCCAGCTGATTTTTAATATTTTAATACATGCATTTTCATGTCTTGGTTCCATGAGTTTTTGCAGTGTCTGTGTCCCTTCTGGTGACAGCAGCACTCAGCTTTGCTTCACGGTTCTCACACCTGTACATGAAGCCCAGCATAGCACAGCTGACCAGCAAGGAATAGAGAAGCAAATACATTGACTGATACAGAGTAGAACTGGAAAATCAATTTGATGGAAAACAAAAGCAGAATACCTCTTGGTATAATAAAATTTGCTAGTGGCTAAGCAGTTATCACCTGAGCTGCCCCAGGGGAAAACAAAGTTTGATTCCCCCGCTGAAAATTTCACTGTGATGCTAGTGAAGGGTTTAGATGGAAACAATTTTCAGGGGTCGAGAGGGGAAAAAGCACTTCCTTCAAATGCTTCCTTGTACACTGATAGCAGGGACTTTACTCTAGAATTTCATGAAATCTAGAAGGAATCCTCCTGGGAGCAGAAGCTGCCTTTGCTTGTTGAGTGGTGCAGCCGTTCAGAGGGCGGTGTTTTGGCCCTGGGACCAGAATAGCAATCGGAAGTGTAGGTAGGACAGCACCATCGGTGTGAGCCTGTGATTTAAGTACAACCATTAAGGGAAAACTGTATCCCCAGCACATTGCTGAATGAGGGCAAGGAGGGAAGGACTGAACCTCTTGGGAGCAGTTCAGGAGGGCGCTGAAGAAGTTGCATTTATTTTCTCGAGGCAGTTGATCACTTACAGTGGGCTGCTTCTCTCTGAGCACTTAAATGAGAGGGTTCATAGCATGCAGGCTTGAAGTCCAAAGAGTCCTGCCACAAGCAAACAGAACCAGAAGCCATCCTGTAGCTGGCTTTTCTAGAAGGCCTGAAGTATCCAAAATACAGACACTTCCCCACAAAACCCAGCAGACACCACCATCACTGCCACCAGCAGAGGGTGGGATCATCTCACCCCTCAGTTAGCGCTCGGGGCTGGACCCATGCTTGCTCAGAAGGCAGGTGATGTGCAGGAGGGTAAGGGCTAAATGTGTTCGGACGGCAGTGACAGGCTCTCCCGAAGACTGCCTTGTCACAGTGCATTGGTTGCAGCAGGCCTGGGGGTTGAGTGGGAAGGATGACACAAATGCAGATCATCATACTGTGTGCACTGGAGTGGCATGAGACAGGTAACATAAATATGCAGTTCACGAGGGGGAAGGCATACTGAGCATCAGGAGAAAATAAAACCAGTTCAGAGTTACATTTGTTCATAGCCGGGAAGGTTCCTTCCACCCCACTCCAGTGTGGCCAAGGACCTTTGATGCAAGCGCTATGTGAAGGGTTTTAGACTGGATCCTCTGACACAAAATTATTCAGAGCATGTGTGCTGTGGGCTTGGCTGGTTGGTGTGGAAATCCTAAAGTCACATGTGTTGTCACAACATGGCCTTATCTGTGTTTCTCCTACTACACTGCACAATACTCTTGTCCTGGGTATGCAGTTGTGGCTCTCTGCAGGTGAGTGCTGAAATTCTTGCGGCTGAGATGCATCTGATGCACAACTGATGGTGCTGAGTGCATTGTGTGGGGAGTAGTACACAGGTGACAGCTGTGCACCGGAGAGTGCAGAGATTTGTCCTCATCTTTTGCATGAGAAGAGAACAGAGAAGTGGTTTTGGTGGCCAGTGATGCTCCGTGGTATATGGCCAGGCTCTGGTTTCCAACAGGGGTATACAAAACCAATTGTAATTGCTGAAGGAATTTCACATGTAGCTATGCTAATTATTTGTGTCTCTTCTTATTTTGCCACACTTGGAGAAGAAGTGCAATCATCTAAGCCTGTGATTAGAGTTTACATGATGAAGCCTGGAATCTGACAAGATGTTAATTCTTTTCTAATTTTTAGTTTAATCCCTTAAAACAAAGAATCTCAAGGTGCATTAACACGTTAATGATTTGAAGAGCCTTAAAATGCCCCCGTCATATAAATTAGAGTCACTACACTCATTAGAGAAATGGAGGGAGCTGAGGCACAGGTAATGGCCACAGGCTTGTTATCTGACTGTGAAAAAGCAATGTCAGCTGTAGGATTGAGGCCCCCCATCCCTCCCTGTCCCCTGAGGCCCAGTGGTGACCCCACCAAAGGCACAGCCTGCGGTCCCGTACCTTGCCAGGTAAGTCTACTGCTGGGCTGCGGAGTGACTTCCCCAATCCACGTTAATAACCCAAAGCCCCTCATTTCCATGGTTACAGTACTATTTCCATGGTGACAGCAAGAGTAACAGCAGAAGGGAGCAGAAAGTGAACTGAGCAAAGTCCTTGTGGTAGTAGGTGAGGAAATGGGTGCTGCTGGGGCTCGCTGTGAGGCTGCGCTGTGGGCTGTGGCTGCGGTATCTCCCTTCAAGGCCGCAGCAGCGGAGCAGTGGCAGTAGTGTTTGCTTGGTCTTGTCACGGTGAGGGGTGAACTGCTCAGAGGCTGTGAGACTTGTGTGAGTGAATTGAGACCATAGCAGTGGGAAACAGGAGGGGAGAGGATTCTTGGCTTCTGCACGCAACCCAGTCTGGGTTTCCTGCATTGCCTGAGCTCCGCTCACCCATTGTGGAAGAGGAATGGAAGCCAAACCTGGCTGCTCTGGGCCAGCACACTCCCAGCTGGGAGCAGGGACTGGGCTGGGGAGGCCGGCTCTAATCCTGCTCTGCTCACCCCTTGAGGTGGAAGTCAGAGCAGTGCAGTACCTGCTCTGAAGCAGCAGCCTGCAGTCTGGTCATGACACTAGGGTGAAATGCAAGCAGAAACCGGTGGCAGTAAATGAAACCTCTCTCAGGCCCTGGTGAAGGCTCATGGGGCCACCACGGAAACGAGAATTGGAGTTTGGGGCACATTTGCCAAATCATGAGGTGTCGGCCCGTACAGGTGTTATATTACCTCAGTTCATACATGGCCTGAATTCACCTGACTTTGAGAACAAGCAGTAGGGGGATGAACTGGCATTTTCTAACACAATTTGAACTTGCTGTCTATTCTAATTTTTATCTCGTACCAACAACGATGATTTAATTGCAACTGTCAGTCTTGCAGTTGATAGTAATTTTACTATGTTCACTAAAAACAAATCTATTTTAAATCCTGACAATTAGGGGTAAATGTCTCCCTTAAAATATCTAGAGCTGGGCAAATGCCTCAGCCAGTCTTTTCCTCCTCTCTGCAAACTGTACTTGAGCACAGCTTTGACTGCGCTCACGTTGCTTTTGTGTTTTCTTCCCACAGATGCTCCATTTTTTTTTTTTTAAATCTACTTATTTATTTATTTTCTTCTGGCACATACAGGGCTCTGAAGTGGGTGTAAGGGAATGTTAATATGAAGTGTTTTTCTTTCATGCTTGTCCCTAAGCTCCCAGCCTCCAACGGAACGGGATGAAAAATGACTAAAAAAATTTTCATACGCCTTCTTTCTCTCTGTGTGCTTCCCCACAGTAGATAGGAAGCATTACTAAAACTTGCTGTAACTTCAACAAAGCTAAGAAGAAAATAAAATGGCCATATTTCTGCTAACACTTTTCCTAAGTTCAAAAAAAGACACAGCTGGGGCTGCCGTTCCCTGTAAGGACTCCCTCCTTTGGAAGGCACAATGCCCATTAAAGTGATTTCCCCCTTCCCTCTTACAGAATGGTGGACAGGGAGGGCTCATGAGCTGAATGGGCATATGCCAGGACAGCCAGCGACCAGTAATACCACCTATCCTTGACTGCTTGTATCTGCAGCTGTTTTACATCTCCAAATTTTATTTCTCAGGTACTTTTTAAATTGCTACATGCTTATGAAAAGCAGACAATAGGGTTCTCTGCTGGCCAGGGACATGAAGCAGGTCAGGAAAGTGAGAATAATAAAGTATTGTTTAATACACTGCAAAGGACACAGCAGATGTTTAACTTTCTTTTAATAAAAATGACCCCATGCCATTTTATTAACTTTAGAGATGCATTAGTCTCTTCTTCAGAAGGCAGAAGAAAATGCATCTATTGTAACAAAAATTAAAGAGGAAATTGAAGGAGGATGTTATCGTGGCTTATTTTCCCAATGAATAATCTGTACGACTGAGTGATACAGTAGCACAACTTTAATTAGAGGCAGCTTCTCTCAAGTCCTACTCGTATGTGCAGAACTAAACAATATGAATTTGAACCCTGAACTATCCATCTTTTCCAACAAAATCAGGCTGCTGGCATAGGTACATTAACTGCTGAAAGATCGTGTGAAGTTTCTTGGAACTTTTCCTATGGGTGCATATGCAGGTGCACATGTGTATGTATATACAGATAAGGCTGTGTGTCTTGTTAGCTGAGATTAGATAAACTTCCACTGACAGCAAACTGCTGTCTTGGGTATGGAAATTCAGAAGAACTGGGACAATGCAGAATCTGCAGCTTGTGTCCTTCCTTCTTCCATTACAAGGGGAAAAGATGCCATCGCCTGCTGCTTGAGAATGCTCTCTTCTTCCCAGCCCAGGTGGGTTCACTGTCTTGGACACATAATGCTGGCTGTGAACATGAACCTCCACTGATGTCAACTTTCTACGGCTTGTTGAAAGACCTGGTTAAGATAGAAGCCTCTAGGAAGACACAAAACATGCTGGGCTTTGGGATCACAAGTACCCCTACTGTAAAAATAAAAAATTAAGCAAACACCTCTTGGCAGGGTCAGACCCTGAACTCTGGATCACATCAGCAAGAGACAAATTTGCTTTAACCGCACCAACATACAGACTTTAGCTTCAGAAAGCTGCAAGCTCACAAGCTGAAATTATTATTTTTGAAGACACTCCAAGTGCTGTTCGCGCTATGTGAAGTGTGTTTTTGACATCTTCCACTTTTATACCAAAAGGTTATTTGACCACATTCCAGTTTGACATCCTTATAAAAGTATTTGAAGTGTTCCAGCAATATGAGAGTGCTTTGTAAAGCACATAGCTATTTTAAATTATTGTAGCACTTCATGCTTTTATAAGTACTTGAATTTGGGCAGTTTTGTATCATGTAGAACAATTTCATAGTATTAGAGCTCATCAAACTTGATGAGCTGGAATTTAGAAATGATGAGGACCATGGACATGGATGATATAATTTTTTTTTGAAATTATTAAACTTTTTAAAACCTGTAACAGCATCAGTAACATCATCCACTGTTACTGGGCTAAGATGGTAGCTATAAACTGTTTGACTGCTACACAATTCAAGCGTATGTTACCATGAGACAGTAAAGGTGGAAGAAATCATAAAGGTTAAACTACCAGGATTCAGGCCTATTGAAATAGTATTTAAGTGCTTCTCTAGACTTTTAATATCTGTTTGGCTTCTTTGTGCTGGAAAGATACCTTAAAACACATAGTTTTTCTTATTTTGTGGTGTAGCCACTTGTCCGTGCTGACTGGCTACACTGACACTTCAGGTACAGAGATGGGGTTGAACTGCAGCACTTAAGGTGTTACTTGTCTGTTCAGCTCCTGTCAGTAGCTGGAGGAGGGCTCTCAGCCTGCCCTACATGTGATTTGATACAGTAAGTATGAACGTGATGCTTACAGTACTATTAAAATGTGGTGTTCAGTCATGTTGCTTCATAAGTGGGTGATTAAAAATTCATGCAGTTAGTAGGGGTCCCTATGGTGCCCATTAAGTCATCAGGGGTAACTCAAAGATGTCTCTAAACTCTTCTTCCATTCTATGAACGCTTTTCCTGTTAAAATGATTTCAGAAATGCTCCTAGATGTCTGCCATCATAGATGAGCTCCAGCCCAAGCTCCTATTTAGTCCTTTATGACTACTTACTCTACCTCCTTCTGATTTAGAGTAGCTCTCTAAGCATTGATTTTTAGGATTTGAACACTGTGCTCAGATTTACTGCCAAATCATAGCGGAGAAGTCCTGCACCATCATATCCAACCAAGCTACTAAATAACTTCTCATACTAGATTCACCTTTGCGGGATGGGACAGAATAGAAGTATAGAGCAAGGGCTCGTGATTAGTGTTACTCCTTACAAATCTTAAGGCTTGATTTTTGAATAACGCTTAATCCTTTTATAATCTGTGTAGCCCATGCTGTACAGTAATAATTACCATAACTAGAGGTTTTGTAATCTACAGTGGTAAGGGATGACCAAGATAACTGATCATGTAACGTGACCACAATAGGGTTGTACTTCATTGTGACTGTAAGACAGCTGCTGTGCTGTTTGCTGAACTTGATCAGTGCTAAACTAAACCAAGGCATGGCCAGTGATTTGTGCATCTTCTGCACTGCAGCTCTGAAAGGTCTGTGGAAGTATCTCCATGGGCCTTTCATGCAAAAACATAGTGAAGAAAATAGAAAAAGCAGTAATAATTCATTAATTTTAAAACTGCTCACCTTGTACCTACATATGAGATTGTAAAAGCTTGCGTTATAGCAGAGATCACTTCTGATTTTTTTTTCTGCCATTTTAAGTAATTTACCTCTTACAATGCTTGTGCTGTATTTACGAGCAGAGGAACACCTGTTTCATGTTTCTAACTTATGCCTTTGAGGTGAAACGTCTGCTATTTGAGAGTAATCATCTGCCTCACCTTAGTCCTTCAGGCCTTTGAACAGACATATGAGTTGTTTTGAATTCATTTCTAGAAGAATGAAGATGAAATCTATCACCTCCTAAATTGCTGGCTTGCAGCATTTAGCAGTTCCTATTTTACACAGAACGGATGAACTAAAAAAAAAAGACAACAGTTTCTTTCATCCAGGCTAGTCGGTCGGGTTGAATTCAACCTTCTGAAATGTCTTCTTCAGGCTTTTATGCCTCCAGCCATATCTCAAGGCATATTTGCACAAGCCAATGCAGAACTTACATGCATTTGTCTGCAGTGAACTCGAGTGGTAAGTTCCTATCTTTCAGGTCTTGATCCATCTACAAACAGAGCCCTCACAGAGGATCACTTTTACATTTCTTTAATTACATGGAAGAGAATGGGAAGGGCACACTCCCCATCTTATTCCAGGAACTCTAGTCTCAAGCCCAAACTATCATCTATTACTGGAGTTGCCTTTTCCTAACTACAAGCAGGATGAAAATACTCCTCAAAATCTGCCAGTGTGTTCCCTGTTATTTCACAAACCACTCTTGGCAGTTAATCCAGATTTTCCTGTGCAGGCTATTAATTTATCAGGCAACTTTGACAAAGTGATCCAGTTAAAGCACAACTTCCTGAAGTTCTAAACTGACATGAATTAATGGGAACCTATCCCCACATTTTAATTGTTGCAACATCTGCAATAGCAATGTGCCTAAAAATTGGGGCTATATAATGCTAGCCCTTAGCATCCTCTCTCTCAAGCTTCTGCAACATACCCTTGAGCAGAATTCTGCTCTTCAGATGTTTAGTTTACAGACTAGTAGTTTATAGCATCTTGCTTGACAGTAAAGCCACTTGTCATTATGATCAAGTGTTTAATAGTTTCTTATATATGCTATAGTCTTTCGTGTTGATACATGGTATTAACCAGTGTCTACAGCTACAGCAGGCAGAACAATTCAGGACCTTAGGGTCTCCTGAGAGTTAGAGCCAAGAAAAAAAATACTCTTGAAAAGGTGATAGGACAGATAGGAGGAGATTGCGATGTACAGCATTAAATGTGCAGATAGTCAAGTACATTTTACAGCTTTCAGAATCCATGGTATCTGTTTGAAGTTCCATTTTCAAAAGCCTAAGCAATATTTACTTTGTTTTCCCTTGTTCATTAAAGTGTTCTATTCCCTGTCAAAAGTGATTTATGGACTGTTATATTACTAAATCTGATTACTAACACTTCCTAGTGAGAGGAAAGAGAAGTTGTATCAGGAAAGCACTGTACTGCAGCTATGCACCAAAGAAGGAATACAGTATTGCAATATGTCTGCACTGCAGTCTCAGTGCGCCTGGAGTTTGTGTAGGCTAGGTCTAAGACTGCTGGTTGGACACCAATGACATGTACCTCTGAAGCAGCACAGTCAGCCACAGATCAGCCATATCAGATTGTGCTGTAGTTCTTCTAATCAGTATCCAGCTGCCTCAGGCCTGCCTACACAAAATGCATTCGCAGCTTAGCTGAAGACAGATGTTGCTTCCTGTAAAGAATATCCATTCATGTTATGTACATATTTTGAATTTATTCCTGATAAAGGAAGCATATTTAAGAACAATAATAAAAATAGCATATAATAGAAAGGCCTGGGTTGTAAGGGACCTCAAAGACCCTCTAGTTCCACCCCAACCCCTGTGCTGGGCAGGGATGTCACCCACTATCAGGTTGCCCAGGATTTCATCCAACCTGATCTCGAACACCTCCAGCGATGTGGGTAAAAGTTAAGAACTGGACCAAAAATAGATCTAAGGGAGTATTGCATTTAAAAAAAAAAAAAAGAGAGAAAGAAAAGTAAGCTTTCATCCTTTAGGGTATGAACTAACTACTTCCTATTTCTTACTGTTCAGATCATTCCTCAATACATTCACTTGTTTTACCTCCTTTTTCAAGCATTAGTGTAGCTACTGGCAGAATGAAAGTAGTGGGATGGATTGTAATTAATTCCCCATTCCATGCTTGTTAAAGTATAGTGTTTTTCATCCTTCATTATGATCTTTTAAGTCCAACAGACTGCAGGTTAAAGATTACTAGTCACGTAGCAAGGCTCATTTCAAAACCACTGTAAGTAGATCCAATTACTATGTAACCAGGTTTTGACAACTATTCTTTCCACTTACTTAGAGAACAAAATCTGTGCTGTGAATACTGTAATAGAAAAATTAATTCTAAGATGGGAAGGACTGTTAAACCATAGCATACTCATGATGTGAAAAAACAGCCAACAGCCAGCTTATATTAACTGTCAGTAGGCAGTCTTTTACTGAAAGCAGTGTTATTACTATTCAGAACTTAGTGCTACCTGGAGCAAAGTGCCTATTTACATACTTAGCCTTTGATAGCTTCTGACTGTAGTTCTCTTCTATATTCTTTCCCTGCAGTTACATCGTTGCTCTGGGGCCAGCAGGTACCATACTGTCAGGTATGTGCAGTACTCCAACATCAGCCAAATTCTCTGCTTCCTCAGAGACGAATTTGCACCTCAAACTATTGACTGCTGAAATGAAAAGCATTGTAATGTTTCCCCCTGAGGGCTTGTCTGCCATATCATAACTTGCCCTGCATATAAACAGAATCACTAGTACAACACTTTTCAAAAAGCAATTTCAAACAAAAAATGTTAAGAACTTGCCTCTTTTAATACAGTTTTATTATTAAGCTGAAACCTTGCCTGACGTGTCAGCCTTAAGCAACTTTTGTTAAAACAAAACAAACAATCCAAAAAAACCCTCAACACCTGACAAAACTGACTACAGACTTTTAAGGGAAATATTGATAGATGCCTCAGTTACTGGAATTACCTCACTCTAGAGGTTTATATAAGCAGGAGAAATGGGAAAAAAAAAAAAGACTCCCCTTTTCTGAGGAGGGATATTCAGTATAGATTGTCAACACAAAAGGCACAAGACAGGTCTTGCTGTATTCTCGAAAGGTCTACATGTTATAGGAGCAATGCATTCACCCTGAATGAAACATAGGGGCTCAGGCAGCTATTCTTCATACGTGATTAGATTACAGCTTGTATTGGTATTACAAGGTACACACTTCATCTTTACCTAATCCTTTGTGCATAAAAATAACAAACATTATGCAGATACCTACTATTATGTTTAACAGGTACTTACTTTTCAATGTTGTGCCTTGAATTTCAGGCATCTGGTAAGTCAGAAGCTTAGAAATGTCCATTCTGGTGATTCCTGTCAGATCTTTCTACTGTACTGGAACAGTCTAAGAAGTAAACATAACTAAATTCAAGCTGTACCTCTTCAAGGTATTTCATTACTGAGGTGCACTGCTCAGTCACAAAGTTAGTTGATTAGCCTTATTTCTGTGAGTGGAGTGGAAAAACTAAAAAGATAAGACTGGGAGGAAGAATCAGCTAAGCCTTTGAGTCACAAAAACCCTTTTTCCTTTGAAAACTGCCAGGTTAATCTTCATAAATGGTCATAATTACTTGTGCCCAGAGCTCAGCCAAGTCATTCTAAACAAAAATTAAATTGTAAAAGTGAGTGCATGTTCAGTCTCATCTCCAGAGTGTAAGTACCAACACAGACCTTCAGAAACTTGCAGACATTTACTGTATGTTTGTGACAGGGTAAGAGATATTTGCCTAAATATTGAGTGGGCTAACTTAGTATTTATTCATTATATTCTTCTTTAAATAATTTGTAAAACATAAAAGTTTCTCCAAAGCTTGCCTGTATATGTTGTTACAATTAGTGTTAGACATCTAGTTTCTTTAGTACTCTGCAGATTACTCTCCATTCTTCATTAAACTCAGTTTTAACTATAATCAGCAGAACTGTATGAGATGACAAGTTTATGAATACTGTTGTAAAACTTTAGAGCCTGGGGAAAAACAGTTAAATTAAGTTTACTTATGGGAAAAGAGTCCCTTAGAAGAAGGAACAGTTCTAAAAGCAAAGTCTTTATAAATCTAGTTGGATAATACTTGGCAGGCATAGCCCAGGTCTTTCCTCTGATTACATATGCTTTGGAAGTTAATGAAATAAACACTAAATATTACAGCTGCAGCCCCAAATCAGACCTACATGACCAAAACAGCATATAACCAAGAAGGAATATATTTGACCCTATCTGTTCCTTATACAATATTTTTTTATTAGACCCTTTTAACAAGTTGTAAATGGGATATTGCAGACACAGCACATAGAATTTTCAAAACAAAGTTAAAGAAAACTAGCTTTTCCTCATATGAGGTGTTGCTTATTTTTTTTTTAGGTATGTCAGTTTTTAACCATATTAAACAATTCTATGATCTCCTGATTTTCCTTAGCAAAGACAGCACAGTATGTGTACTGTTATTACCTGACAAAACTAAGAGGATGACAATGTACATTTAGAAATTTAATAGGATTTCAGTGTACATTTAGGAAATAAAGACTAGAAACCGAATGAATTGTAGTACAATTTTATTCACCTAGAAACAAAGGGTCAAAAGTCACAGCAAGGAATTTCATTTTATTTTGTAAACTCATTAAAAAGATGTCCATGTAAAAAAGGACATTTTAACAACACAAATGCAGACAAAAGAAACTATAAAAAATTCAACACATTAATAAAAGTTGAGTTTTCATTTTCTTTCCGCATAATTCCTTGCAAAGTATCATCTTCCATACCAGTCTGCACACAATCAGTTGTTAAAATCATTAAAATTCAAGAGGCTGAATGTAAAACCATTTGCTCTGCTATAGGAATGTGTTGCTGAAAGATACAAAACCAGTAGCATGTTAGCTAGAACTACAACACAGGCCTGAAGGAACTGGATTGAAAGGCTTCTAAATTGTTATTGCGTATTCATCTTCTGAGAATTCAGTCTCAGTTCTTTCTGCAAATATTTAAAACAGTCCTTAGGGAAGTAACAGCATTAGACTGAGCAACACTTTGTCAAAAGATGTATGCTTCCATTTCATTCTAATACATCTTATGCAGACTCAAAAACAATTCTGAAGTAAAACCATTTCACTGCCAACAATTCTTTACTGTGCACCAAAACTTACAGCAGCCATATGGCAAGCTACTGTGACATATAATTCAGTCTTCAGTACTGGATTCTCACCTGCAAGTTGGGACTTCAGGGTTTGAGTTTACTTCCAGTGAAAAGTCAATTATAAAACTACATTTCAATTATAAAACTACATTTTTTTCCATCACAGCTGATCTGCAATTTAATTTGTCCCTTTTTCTCCCCAAAACAAGACTCCCGGGACTTATAATTTGTTCTTGTAACCACTACTTAAGGTTCCTGTGAAATGTTTTCTTTCCTATGTGTCCTCAATGTAAGCTTGAGGGAGTTGAGTTTTCTGTATATCCACCGTCTTTCACTAAGTAAAGTTTTTCACTCAGGGCTATACCATGTCACATGTGACTCGTTATACTCAGTTTCCAAGCCTAAATGTCCCAGCTTTCAAGAGTTTAGTAAACATCTCATGATTAATAAAGAGCAACTTGAATGCCTAGAGTTAATACACTTCCAAGATTTATGTTTGTCCTTTGCCAGGACATAGTGCAAGAAATGAGCCCCGCCAACATAAGGCACTTACCTACGTTACATGAGAGGGGGCAGAGGTGAGAACTTTTGTAACATGCAAGTATAGTAAGAGTCTCTCTGGAGAAAACAAGATCTCAGACTCGGGGTGCGCTGTCACCTCATTGTGTGCTGCTGTAATAAAGTCTGCTCCGTAACAGATGTCAGATCCTCCCATTGGCAGCTAGTTCATTTGTCTTTGACTTTTGATGATCATATTTCACAGAAACAATAAGGAAAAGCAAAAGGGTTGCTCCTTGGATGGCAGCCAGCAAGAAAAAATAATAATTTAATTGGCAGCCATTAATGTTACCTAGAAAAAATTGGGCAGAAGAAATAAACATTAATAAAGAATATACAAGTGAAAACATCAATCCCCTTCAAGCCCAAGTAGTGAAGACTTCTCCGCAGAATATGGGCAAGACCACACCTAATCACATTTACATCTGACAGCATGCTTTCATTTTTAATTATCCAGAACAAAAGATGGAACTTTGAAAGAAGATACACACAGTCTGAAGACTGCTTTCTTTTGTGCTTCAATGTCTAAAACTAAGTAATGCCCCTGAGGAAGCAGATGACTCACTACATGATTTCCCTTCGAAAAAAAACAATGCAGGAAGCTCCTCCTACCTCTGGAAGAACTCTGTACAAAGACTGTATGCACACGGCAGTGTGTCTGCTTCAGAGAGTCAGAATTTTACAAATTTAATAGTCTTCCTTTCTCATTCCTTCATTTTAGGTCTTATACTGCAAAATTGCAATGCTTTTCTGACTTCAGATAAGACTGCTACAAATTTCAAGGATTACTTACATACATGAAAGTAATACAGATCACATCCATTTTTCAGGTGACAGCTCATTTCAAAGCAAAAACAAAACCACCACATCCTTTTGCTGTGGCCACGAAATGGACTTGAAAAAAGAAAGCCTTCGATTGTAAACTGTTCAGAAACAGCCCAGGATGAAATGCAGAATTCAAGAATGCTGGCTAGGAAGCAATGCTAGGTGTCAGCTACCTAATAGGCTTCCTTTCATCTGGACAAAAATTGAGTCTCCAAAATGTTTCTGTATTCAGAAGCTTGTAAGTTTTGCTTTCTGTGTCTATTACCTACTATTTCTTAAAATGAAGCCTATGAGCAACCCCAGCTAAGTTCCTCGGCAAACAATGAAACAGGATTTGCAGAAACCCTACACACCATGTTCTGCAAAATGCCATTCTGATGTGCAAGTTGTCCTTGCAACACCTGGCTTAAAGAATCTGGTATCAAACACATTCCTCCAACATCCCATATCAATACATTATCAATACACCTGCTTTGCCAGTACTGTTGTGCTACACTGATACAGACTAGTTAACTAAAGAGCCTTTACCCTTTTAAATAGATAAAGCTTTTCAGGAGCCTGGAGAATACAGTGAAACAGCTTTAATTTAGGAAAAAAAGTCCTTTCTGTTTTACAGCTTAACTGAAACAGGTAAAAGTATGAATTTTATGCTATACTACCATATATATATATATATATATATATATACACATATACACACACACACACACTACATAACCCTTTCTAAGAGGCTTCTCAGACCTGCTTAATGCCAAATGGTCTCTGGTCTCTGGGCATATGGAGATACACACTTCCCTTCTCTGCCAGGCCAAAGCAAAAAATAAAAAGAATCAAACAATAAATGGTATTAAGGAAAAAAGTTTGGCAACTCTGCAGATATAAAGAAAGCAATTACTGAGATTTTCTCTCAGCCTTCTTTTGGAACAAAATTAAGTATTCATGAAACCATATGTAGTTTCTTTTTGGTTCAATTCACCTTTGACACTCCCTCAAGGTTGTTACAGATTAGTGATTTGTAGCACACTAATTAATGTTAAATTAAGAAAGCTCATTGCTAAAACGTTATTCCTGTATTAAGAAATGTGCACTAACTATTGCTGTACTTCCAAGAACAATATATTGAGGCTCATTTCCAACATGACACATGAGCCACAGCCAATTGGACCATTCTGATTATCAAAAAGGTTAAAGAGGGAAAATACTGAAGTGTAGATCCATCCTAACAGGCTGTTCATACAGCATGCCTATAAATGCTCTGATTAAATTACTTTAATTACTGAAACTTATGATTCAATTAAATGAATTTATAGTAAAACGCAATAAAATTAAACCGAGTCTTTCCTTGACATTTAAAATACAATTTACACGTGAATCTCCATTTCAAAAGCAGATGTGTTTAAAAAGTAGTAATTATCCTTTATGAGATGGGATATTAAATCCGTGAAGTCTCAAGTTTTTGTCAGAAAAATAACAGTGATTTTGAAGGTAGCAATCAACACTGAAGTACCAGCAGAGAGCAAACTTCATCAGTACATTTTGGAGGCAGTCAGTTACCTCAAATGATATCACGAGTTGGCTTGAATAGCATAAACTTGGTACACATTCTTATAGTTATTATGCAGCATCTAATTAAAAAAAACCAAAAAACTCCATAGTTTGTCGTTCAATAAAGGCTCCTCCTTACAATTCCTGCCCTTGAAGGCCTAAGTAAATTTTAGATATGAATTTAATAACAACTTTGAATAGCATTATACCAAATGAAACAGTTCTCTTAACAGTAGAAGAGGCAGCTCTGGTTACTACCCTGATATAAACAGTAAAAACAGTATTGATAGAAGATACTACATATCAAAGCCACCAATGAGTGCTTCAACCCTGAGATGCTGAGAAAGCATGATTTTATAGCAACCCTTTGGACAAGAAAAGTAGAAATATCCAACTCTGACAGCTGTCCAATCAGCAATCCACTGAGCCGAGTGGCTTATTTAAAACCGATGACCAGTGGGTCATGAAAGGTAACATCTTCCAGTTCTAGGCAACTCTAGATATATTTGGCACAAATATTTTATGGCAAGAACATTAGCCACTGCCTTCTCTCGCATTTTTCTGAAGGTTTTCTGAAGCAACCTTAAGAAAGCACCATTAAAAATCACATTAATTTTTATCAAATAATTATCCTCCTATTGAGCCCTCATCAGCCTCTACATAGAACTGCAAGAAAAGGTACTCTTCCAGTTTTAAATTGAGTGGAGGACAAAAAAGTCTCAATGTGATTAACCTTCCATTTGGCGAGGACACTTGCATAAAGGCTAAAAAATTAAAAGATGATGAGTAAAGAACAACTTATAAAACAAAGATAACTGCTTGTGGCATTGTTTCTTTTTGGTAGCAACCAAATCAAGCTTAAACAGCAAATTCTCTCACACCAATTTTGAAGCAAGTTCAGGCTGCTCTTTTAAGCCATGTATACACAGTAGGCCTACCAGTCTGAGAACTTTTCATGCTCTTTTTTTTTTTTTTTGGAATTAAACCACTGATGATGGCACGATTTTCTGAAATTCCCAAGGTGCCACCTACTGGTGTCAATAATTATTTTTTAACTTCAACTGGCAATACAAAGAAGTTACATTGGACTTTACAAGAGTATAAATAGTAAGCAGACAGAAATGAAAAATAAACTCACGGTAATTGCCATAAAGCCTCTTGAAACTAGGAAAATGAATAATCACCAAGAGACGTGTGTACATTTTACTCCCCATACCACCAGAAAGTAATTTCAGTACCAAACACATTCTTCTTCCACTCATAATTTTCTCGTCTTCTCATTTTTACTCAAATAGAAAGATTTTCAAGTAATCTCTAGTGATAAAATGCAGTAACAGCTGAGGAGGTAATTGACAAGCACTTAGGCAAAATGCTACATGCCTGTTTTCCATGCTTTCATGAGGACAATGTATCATTTTGCACAGTCACATTACTTCATACTTACATATGCAAGATGAAATTAGTCAAACATAACAGTAGACAAATTTAGATTTTCAAAATAACACTGTGCTAAGATTCAACAGTTCTATATGCTTGATGTTTAACTGTTTCCGAAGGAAGCGGTTTACTTCATAGGCTATGAATATGCTGAAAATAACTTACCAAAATCTGTGTGATTACTCATCCAGCCAATTTCTTTAATAGACACCAGTGCCAACAATCCAGAGCCAACAAATGATCCAATCCCCGAAAAGAAAAAAAACAGCCCCATAATAGCACTCTGCATAGATTTGGGAGCAGCTGAGTATGCAAATTCTAGACCTGTATAAAAGAAGAAAATATACATTACTGGAAAAATCTAAGAAAAAACAGTGGTTTGTTCTTATTTAGTGTTATAGAAGTTACAGATGTACACTATTACTAGTATGCTAAAGACCTAAACCTACCCTCAGATTTTGGGAGACATGGGAGACTGAACTCATGAATCCTTATGAGTTCCAAGTTCCTCCAACTGCTTCATGAGCCCTGTTAAAGCTCACCAATGTATGTTATATATCAACCCATTACATGGAAAACATTTGAGACTAGCACTTTGATCTCATTAATATTGCATGTGCAAAAATCAAGAATCTTCTGATGCAGAATGTTCATTTTTTTAAGTAGAATTATCCTCAATTACGTTTATGAACTAAACCTAACCTGGCAAGTTCCATGTTCTCCATTTCACCTGTTTCTATATATAAATACTGCACAACAGACAAGATGAAGCACACGGCCTTCTGTGCTAAGAACAAAGTACTCAAGAACTGAAGGTCACTCTTGCACTCACCACAAACATTAATTTCTCATAGTCTCAGTGTCTGTGTCTCTGAATGTGTAGTCAGAGAAATTAATTGTAGCTGGGAAGGCAGCAATTATTTTCAACTTAATATTGATCTAGAACACTCTGAGCCCATTGCTCGCTTGCATGTTCATTTTAAGGCTTGTGGAAATGGAACTACAGCTTTAAACTACACTTATTCAAATCTCAACCAATAAAAACAAGATAAAAGAGCAAGCCAGTAACATCAATTCGAAAACAATTTGTGCTACTGAATTTGAGTACCAACAGGACAAGTGGGTTAAGGTTCTGCCTTGCAAAGACTAATGCCCATGATTAACTCTCTTTTTAGAGTAATATTTCTGTCAAAAAATCAAAAGGGATTATTCACAAGAGACAGTCAAATACTCTCTTTGCAGAGCCTTTTCTCTGACAGGTGAGCTGCTTGTTTCAAAAGTCTCCTTCATACTGAAATTAATGAAAGCATCTGTTACCTCATCTAACATCTTCCTTGCCAAAGATAGCGTTATAGACCTGAAAATGGCACAAATCTTGTGTCTTGCATCATAAAGTTTTGCTTATTTTCACCATTACTGGTATTTGACTTTTGCTACTCCAGACAGAGTTTAACAGATTTACCCTGGCATTTCTTTTTCAAGTAAAAAATGAATGTTTCTAGTCCAATAGGTCAATTTGCATGTTGCAAGGGAGCAGCTTTGTTCTTATAAGGGAAACAGAACTACACGTTCTCACTTACTGATCTCACAGCACCCTGCACTGCCACCTGAGAAATCTCAGACAACCAACACACTACTTCTCAAATGCAGTTGCAATCTATAAAAATCTTTGCAAAATGCACTTGAATGGGCCAACAGCAACCTGTCTGTAATTCTAGAAAGGAACTGAAACATTATTCGTGCAATTCAGCTGTGTAGGTTCCTGTAAATTCAAACCGTAATGAGAGAATCACTACAGAGATGAAGAGAGAGTCATACGCAAACGGGGGGAAATCGTATTTATTTTGAGAATTTAAAACTTTTTTTTTGTGCCACTAGTTAACAATTCAGATTTTTCAAGAATTACTTATCTGGCCAATCTGACAAAGTAAAAAAAAATAATAAAAAGAAAGAAAATAGGCTACTCTTGGGATATGGTTGCCTGTTCTTCAACCTGTTGGTAAGTTATCATAGTTGCCACAGATCTTCAGAGTATCACTCACATTTTTGTCCCCAGGATTTGTATATATTGTGCAAGAACATCACATGAAAGAATATGGCCCATTTCTTCTCTTGTTCATTTTACAGACACGCTGAACTGCTAGAAAAAAATCTTAAAGCCCAAAACAAAAACAGAATGGGTATAACACTATGCAAAAAATAAGGCATGTCTTTAAACTTGAATAATATTTCCAGCAAACCTAGTATTTAATCTATCATAAAGAATACAAAATGTTTTCTTTGCCTTCAGAGATATTCTTGCCTGCTGGCAGCCACTGATAACAATTTTATGCTACCTCAAAAAAACAGTTCTGAAATTAAACCCTCTAGTTGGTGTTGTCATATGAGATTATGATTCCCTGCTAAATAAGAGTGCTTTAAGAGGATTGGCAGAATAATACAAAAGATTAATGCAATGTGCATCATCTTTTTAAAGGTAAATCAAGTGTAACTTCTGTGGCTTAATAAGAAGATGCTTAGTTTTACAGTAAACAAACAAACTTTTGCTCTTATGACATTTAGACCCTTTTTGTTTGTAATAAACACTTTCAAATCATAGTTTTGTAATCATTTACACTTTTTTAAAAAAAAGATGAGTTTCATAGAAAAATAGATGCCTTTATCCACTTTGAATAGCAAATAGGTAAAGTAAATCCTACTAAATTCTTGAGGGGCTTTATTAAATATTCTAGGAATTCAGTTTAGATAATCAGAAGGCAGGGGGAAAAAAAGCTTTGTAAAACAAGTCAAATGAAGCTGTAATACACAAAGCAATTAAGATCTGCATGGAATTTCTCATTCAAAGATAGGCGTTTACATTTTTTCTAAAACTGACCAAGTAACAGGTTTTGAAGTTATAAACTGTTGATACAGATGCAGCAAGTGCAGAAGAACAGCAAAGTATTCACCTAATAATGTAAGCTTCTAAGACTTTACATCCTATGACAAAGTCCACTAAAGCAGTTGAGGAAAAACAAACAAAAACACTAGCATTTCCAATGACTCATCGGTTTACCCATGTTCAGACTGAATTGGCATGGTCCCTAAAGTTGTAACTAAAGCTAAATAATTCATTTTAGTCTTTTGATTAAAAAAGAAAAAAACCAGCTAAATATAGCCTCAGTTTCAGTAAGTAACCTAATTAAGCACGACTTCATATTTTTATGTATTAGGATTTTTGATGGCTACTGTTCATACATAATGAAAAGTACTGTAATACTGAACAGCAGTGACTATACTGATATGTCCTCTAGCAGACATTGATTGTGCTGCTGAAGTATACCTTTCATTTAAGGATCTAAAGTGTTTAGCATCTTAGGTCTTTGTTGTGCTTTAAAGATAGCGAACTCTCCCCACATCTTACTAGTACTGCAGTACATTGAGGACTTGCCTGTACATCACTGTGGGGTGTGGGGGGACTGTGGAGACAAGCTGAAATTTGATGTCCTTCCCTATGTAGCTCACAGCTACAAAAGGGTTAAAGATGTTAAAATGTAAAAGGCCTTTGACACAATCTCTAAATATGTTAGATTTTAACTATGTTGCAGCAGTTTACCTGTCCAGATGAATGCATAGAGCTGTTTCAGAAAAAAAAGTCTAAAAGACACATTTTTTAATCCTTGCCAGGCAACCCAACCACTTTGTTTAATTTCCTAACAACTGTGATAACAGTCAAACACACATAACCAAAAACCTGATAGAGTAGAAGTTCTCTGTTCCATTGAGAGGGGGAACAACTGGGCCATGTGACAGCTGGGGCTACCACCAGCAAGATCTTACAGAACTAGGGAATCTCATTTTAACTCACTGTGCTCACCCAGTGTGAGGAATGAAAGTAACCACCTACAGGGGAAATGAAAAGAGGAAATTCTGTTCTAAGGAATCTAAGTGAAAGAGCTATGCGTAATGCCAATTTGAATGCATCATCTTTGAAGCTCAATATTCTGAAACAGTATTACAACATGTTAATAAGTAACTAGAGTTAAGCAAATACCATGAGCTTTTCAAATCAAGTCACTGGAGAAGTTCCAATTTATTATATCAAGCAGCTCCACAAGTCTATTTAAGTACCATCACAGTAGCTACTTCTGTGATCATGAATATTTTCCATTATTGGTAACTAAGCATTTCTCCCAACCACGGGATATGTAAACACTGTGCTACAAGATTCACACTAACATTTCACTTGTTTAATCACAGTAAACCAGCCTTGCCATATCACAGTGACAACAGCACCTGTGCTTTCTTTGTGCTAATGAGCCCTGCATGTATATGAAACAGACCAGAAAATAAGATATTATAGTCCTTTTCACCCACTCCTCCCACTTCACTTTCAGATAAAAAAAAAGTGATCACACAGCTGTCCAGTACATCACAGAAAAAATATTACGAAATTTAAGATCTCTTGCATTTTGTCAAGAGAGGCAGGATTTGAACAGCGTTTCAGTTTGTCTAATAGCACACTGAAGTACTAAAATAACTACAGAAACATTTGTCTAAAACATGTAAAACTGTAAAAAACTACCTACTTTGTTATTAATCTCCCAAAAAAACTAGTTCATATTTAGTGTCACATAATTTTTCTTATCTCAGAGATGTAAAAACTAAAGTAACATGAATTTAGTCTGGTGATAAATCTTGACAAAGATTTATCTTTATCCTTTCTTCCTTTTTCCCCCTCAGAAAGATGTTTCCACATACTAACTGACTTTCTAAACTGTAAGCTCAGTTTTTAAGCCAAAATGTTACAAAACAAATTTGATTTGCAACTCAGAGCAGGTTTCAGAGGAAATAATACAGCATTAAAACAGTCTTTCAAAAACTGTATTTGAAAGAATAATCTTGTTCCATTAGGGCTTATAAATATCCAGTGCTAACTGGATGGCAAGCAAATATTCAAATGCTGCTCTGTTTGAAACTCAGTTTTGAAAAGACGTCTTACACAGACATTTTTCAAAGGTGAAAAACATTTGCAGGCTTTGACACTGTATATTCAGTTATATTGCATAATATTTCATTTGGATACATGAGAACTCATTTATAGTAATTCAAGAAGTAAATATTTATTTTCTAAGAATCCATCATTTATGACAGATGTGAAAGCAGATTTAAGACACATAACTCTTACCTGCTATACTTGCAAATATTTCACTGAATCCAATCAGCACATATTGAGGAATCTGCCACCATATTGGCAAATCTGCAGCATAGTATGTAACATTTCCAATTGTCTGATCGATTGTTTTAACTTTTACAATTTTCAGTCTGTTGCTTTCCAGAATTCCTACACAAAGTGGGAGGAAAAAAAAGACTTACCTAAGATGCAAATACTGTTTCTTCATATTAATAATTAAATTAGCATTCCGTCCTACATGAGAATTACAATTTATGACATAGGAATATGTATTTCTTATTTCCCAATATAATTTCACTGCCAACTACTCCATTGTTATTTCAAGACATACAAATTTTCTGCCACAGAATTACAGCAATTATATTCTTATTCAGTAGCAATAAACATATAAATACTTAACCTTTTTCTAGATGGATTAGCTAAGAGTTTTCTCACACAAAATTTATTTGCTGCCCCCCCCCCTTTTTTTTTTAAAAAAAAAAGGACAAAAAAAGGACAATTTTTGCAAACTACTACTTCGCAGTGTTGCATGGTATTAGTAAATCAGGAACATTTTACTTATTAAAATGGCTACACTAGTGCTGTAAAACCATGAAAACACTTTACAAATATGATCATGACATTTATATGACACTTATCCCAAGACTGATTTACCAACTAAACGTTGTATAGAATGCACTTTATGTAGAATGAAAAATAGAGACGACTGTGCAAATATAAATAAAACAATTTTTAGCTTGTTCAACACAACAGTTTAGAGAATGAATACCAAATAATATGGCATGGAGTATTGTAGGGTTTTACTGAAGTTGCCTAGATTAAAGTATTTGCCTCACTGTTACACAAATGCACAGAATTAACTAATAGTTAATAAAATTTCCTGTTTACCCAGAAAAGATCTCTATAAACAAACTCTGAATACCCTTGGAAAGGGTAAGGTGGATTTATCCACCACCAGTGCAGAGAAGCTGGGCTGAGTCACTGACACTACTTCCTGCAGAGATATACACATATAGCCCCCCATGTAGTGCCTGCCTGTTTCAGTCTCATTCTACTACTTAGCCAAAACTACGTCAGGCCACAAAATGCAGTTTCTTTTTAGTCCTGGTTGTGGCTGGAAAGAAAGCATGAGGAAGGTTCCCTGTAGATTGTCTGCAGTTAAAGCCGTAACTAAAAAAGATGTTCCAGAAATCAAGAGCTTTAAGGATAACATAGTACTTCTTTGTTGCAGGGAACTAGAGCCAGAGCTCTGAAAACCAGACTGTGGGAACACACATTAACAAGTGACTTACAAAGTACGTTGAAAGTGATGGAAAGCTGCATTTGTATAAACCATGTTCAATACGAGTTCAGGAATCTATTCAAGTAACAAAATCTAATAGATCTCCAGTTTACTCTTCTGAAACAAAGGGCTGTAGAGGGAAAATTAAATACTACCTCATGGCCCCCAAAATATTTACTTACAAGAGTGTTTTCCTTAATAACATCTATTTTTGAGGTAAAGATTGTTCTGAATTTAGTACCAGGCTACCACATTTTCTCTACCTTCCTCATTTTTTGGGTGATGACTTCCCCACCGTAAATATCCTTGTTTAGCTCTTCTGTCACCTCAGTGCCCTCTGAACTATGAAAAGTTGATGCAATTAAAATAAAGCTTGGTTTCTTGCTATTTTGGTTTTAATATAGCTGACAAACAGTTTAGAGCAGAACTTAATTAAAACATAAACAAAGCATTACAGTTAGCTAAGAACCCAGACATGATTTCATTTACACACATTCAACACAAAAATATTGCTCTTCAAAACATCTAGTGATCCTTGATGTGTTTGACATTCTTCATCTAGTTTAGGAGGTATTTAGCTACACAAGAGCATAACTACATTACACCAAACTTCCCTAAGTCTTCACAGCTGAGTACTCCAGAATCTAGAATATATTGATTCTTTCTTAGACTCTGAGAGCCAAGCTTCAAGTTTAATCTTACAGTTTTTGTAGTTAAAAGAATCTTAAGTTTTTGCAATAATTGTTTAAACTCTATAAATGAAGTAGATTTTCCAGTTGAGTAACCTTAAATACTGCTGCTCAGAGTTTACAATAAAATGCATGAAGCACAGCAGATGTTCACTAAATCTAATCAGTTGTATTCTCACACACTTTGACATATTTTAAGTAATCTAAGCAATCTAATAGGTAGCCTAAATGGTGTCCAGAACTAATGCCAGTCAGTTAAGTTAAAATGGAAATATGGTACACACAAATCGTTAAGATACTTCCAAGAATGCAAATTAATATCTTAATGTCTCCACACGTTCAAAGTTTAATAGTTTTCTCTAAGGCAGAAATTGTTGGAAGTAATGTTGCACTTTAGGAATATTAAAATGTGGCTTCTACAAATAGCATGTAATGACAAAATAAAAATTTTATGAAGCAAAAAAACAACAGAAGCTTTTCCTCACATTAAAAATAGACAGAGTTCCCTATGCCCCAAAGCTGCCACAATTGAAGCTCTGAAATTCATATTATGATGAATGGATGCTAAGTTACACCAAAAGGTTAGATTTTCCAGCCAGATTGCAGATAATCAAACTAACAAAATCATGCATCACATCTGTAGGCAAATAAAACAGAAGGCAATTGAAATTTTTAAGAATTCTGCCATATAAAATAATTTCCCAACTCAGCAATCATAATACAATATGTTTGTTTTTTTTTTTTTTCTGCAGTACTAATACAGATATTGCTGGTTTTGAATTCACTTATGTGAGCCAGCAAGCTCTATTTAAAGAGCTGACATTTAACTGTTTTACATCACCTTCTCTTGCTGGTAGCAATATCTTAAGTAACATGGAATAAGAGAAACACTCCTATTTTAAGTTTAAATGACTTTGCTAAAAGAACTTTACTTGCCCACATACAAAGTGACCTTGGCCTAATAAGGTAATTATCTCTCTCACTGAAAGAAATCTTAATAGCCATATAAAGTGTCCCTCTCGCTAAAATATAGGAGATTACAAGTGCTGAAATTAATTCATTTAATGCTATAATGCTTTATCAATATGTTCATTAGAGCGATTCTAGGTGAAGGCTATGCATTCTATGAAGCATTGCTTAGAGATGTTCAGTTCCACATCAGCAGTGCTTAACAGCTTTAAATCATCTCAAAAGCAGCTGATTTATGATTTGAGCAGAGATGCTGTCTTTTTCCTCTCGTGTTATAGCTAAGCTATTTTACACTACAGTAATTCCCAAACATTAGGGAACATTAAGATAGGGGAGAAAAAAAACCAAAGTGGGAAGAAACTCTTGTTCAGCAATAACCTAACTTTATTGTTTCAGATTAAGAGAAAGGATTTTAGGTAAAATTTCAGTTTTATAATACTTGAAAGTCACACTGTATGAAGAAGCATACTTATTTCTGAACCTCTTCATTTTTCAGGATAAATAAATGTTCACCTTCAAGATAAATGGGTAACAAATCAGACAATGTGGACTTCCATAATACAACACAGTTTAGATTAGGACTAAAGGCCTCAAATCCAAATGTTAGACAAGTTGTTCAGGCAAGCCAAGCACTGATCAGTGAAGGTAAGGCATTTGTTCAGGCAAATATGGTCAGAAGATAAATAGTTCTGTATCGAGCACGCTTAGGAAGAAATGCTGTCAGTTATGTATGTGAAAATGTAAGCCCCCTACCGTGAAAATCTTAACTAACAAGTTGATTTTAAAACGTATATTCCGAGTCTATTTCAGGCAGGAAATATTCTCCAATTTTAACACAAATATTCAAACCAGTCTAGTAGCCTTTGGATAAAATGCCTTTCATTAAATAAAATACATCCATGCAGTTGCATTCCAACTATCCCATGAAAAAGACTCCTGCATAATCCTGATTTAAAGATTCAGGAAGGTTTTGAAAAATGCTATTTCAAGTTACTAAATAAACAACTATGTAAGTAGATCTCCAAGTTTTGTTCTTACCTGCAGCAAATGCAGAACACATCACAAAGAACATTCCAACTGCAATCCTCTTCAGTGATGATGGCAGCAAGCCATTCCTCTTTAAAATGGGGTCCACCAATCTATCTTTTAAGGGTATTAGGACCAGAATAAGCACTGCATCAAACATAGTCAACCAGGCTGCTGGAAACTAAAATGCAACAGGATGACTTAAGTTAGCAATTTCATACTTATGGGTTCATTTTTAATGTTATGTAACAAAGGGAAAAAAATATTTTTCATGAAATACTGAGACCCATGACAAACCACAGTGCACTCTAAGACATTGTGAAGAGAAAAATAAGTGTGTGTAAATGCTGAAGAATACACTCAGATATTCAAATTTTCATTTAATTTGGCAGTTATTAGTTCCGTTAGCACAGAAGTGCAAATGTAAAATTAGCAGAGTTGTTTTGAAAAGATTTTTTTTTTTTTACAAAAGGTTTTTGTTTGTTTTTTAAAGTTTCAGTGGACTCAGTCTAGGACCTCGCTCTGAATTAAGTTTTGTCAAAACACAAGCTAAATAACTAAAAGCTATGTAGATTCCGTTTGAAAGAGAAGATAGACATTGGAATTATCTCAATATCTGAGTTTTTCTGCATACATCTTGAAATGTATTTAATGGAAAATCAGTATCCTTTGGGAGCTTTTCTGCCATCAAGATTTTTTAAGTCATAGAACACCTGACTGAGGAATTGTGGCACTCAAATCTAGTAAACTAAATTGCGCAGCTTTTTAAAATGAATATACCCCCAAATACTTTTTTTTAAAAGTGTTCAAAGTCAGTATTTAATGGCGTACAGGTCAGGAAGTGATTAATGTAATTAAATATTTGCCACTATTTTACTTCCAGCAATATAATCTGATCTAATTAAACATTTCCACTTCAGTCTAGTAGCTAGGTTCAGTACACATTCTATTATTCAGCTTAGAACTTTTCATAAATATGCCACAGATTGGTGGAAAAGGTGCTAGCCTTTTTTGAAAAATATTGATTGAAAAGCTTCCTTTGATATGCCAAACTGATTCAAGATTAAGTCAATACTGATTAATCATTGAGGTATTTCATATTCCAAATCTGCAAATACTAATGTTTCAGTTAAGTATGGCTATTAATACTGAGTTTCTATGACTGCTTCTGCACTTACAACTTTGCAAACTTAGGGCATACTGAGTTTAAAGATTCCTTCAAAGATCATACTCCGTCCACTAAAGGACAAAGACAATCATAATTTAAGGCAGTGAAAATTATCTGAATACATTAAAAACAGTATGGTGTGAACTCCACATACCAATAAATATGCCAAAATCTAGGTATTATGCCTCACGTCTTTTAATGTATGCCCAGCATCTGTAGCCATTCCTTACCCTTAGCTGCTACCTTAACTTCCTGGAATTGCCTGTACAATACTTATTTTGATTTCAACTAAAGAAAACAATTTCCACTTGTTTTGCCCTACTTACCGTATGAACAGAGTTGGTATCATTTGCTATTTCAGGAATTTTCAGATGAAGACTTTGCAATACATATGTTGTCTGCATCTAGCATTAGGGAAGATGATTTGAGATTACTTGGACATGACAAACTGAGACCAAGATGTTTTTACTTTTTTATATTTAACAAATATTACGCCAAAGGTAAATTGCAAATATAGCAAGCCAAAAAGAATTATTGTTAGAACACTGTAAGCTGCTTTTAACTCCTAAATTTAATTTTACTAAGTGCAGAAAGAATCATTCGTGTGACTTAAAATACAATTTCTGCATTTTTCCCCCAAATATTTGCTACTGTAATTCATCCCAGTAAGACAGAAAAACAAGAAAGGAATTAATTAAAAATGAAATCTATTCCACTTACCCTGACCTATGTGAATCAACTGCAAGATGAAACAGAGTGCAATATTTAAGATATGTTAATTTGTACAGCTATTAAACGAGAATTTTAATGATTTTATTTTAAGTTATGTTAATTAGTTTAATTATCAAGTTAAAAAATGATTATTTGAAAGTATTCTCAGTAACCACTTTTCACCTCTCTACTTAGGGGAAGAGCTCCCAGAAAAAATGTGAAATTAGATACTTTGGCATACTGGTAAGCTAATACAGCTTTCCCCAATAATTTTATCCAGCAAACCAAAAATGCAGAAGCTATCATCACTTAGTATTTTTGCTAAGACAATACTAAAATGATCCCTGAGAAGCAGCCACAGGTGCGCGAACGAAAAGTGGTTAACATTATTGAACACATAGGTATTAAACAAAATCAAGCAGTCAGTACTGGAGTTCTGAAGAATCCTGTTCAATATTCATCTTCTCTAGAATCACAGCTACTAAATATTAACTGCAAATAAACCTTATGGAACAGCCACCCCATTCCATCCCATCCCCTGTCGTGCAATGTTACTCCCCTCCCCAAAAAATACTTTCAGAGAGAAGGTATATTTACAACCTAGGCTCAGAACTGTAACTTAATGCTATAGCCCCAGACCTTTCAAATACAGTTGGAAGAGGAAATCTTTACATTTGAGATTACATTTCTCAGACATGGAAAATAAGAATGTAACCCTTTGAACTACTCACTTGAAAATACACTGTCCAGTAAGGTATTAAAGCCAAAAAGACAGGGATAATCTTCACAAGAGCCTTCACATCTTCAACTTTATCTTCTCTGAATGGGCCTCCATGAGACAGCTTAGCCATCTCAAACAAGCTCTGCTTACGAGGTTGCTGAAGGACTCCCTGGCCTTCGCTGTTGAAAAGAATTTGGATTTAGTTAAAGAACAACAAAAAACAACAGATAAAGAACAATAAAACTTGACTTCTCTGTGGTCTTGTAACACATTTTAAAAAACAAAAAAGCCCATACATTTCCAAAATAAGTTATCCTTAACTACAAATAAACTAGGCCATAATGGATCAGTAACAGCTGAAAGCACAAGCTGAAATGTTCTATTCTAAAGGTTTGCTTATTTCCCTTACTCATCCTCACGCATAAGTAAATGGCACAGCAATATGCAGATCTTAACAGTATCACCAAATACTGAATTGTTTTACAATCTGAATACGTGAAAGCCAATCTCACATGGTAGCGTTTTTAAAATCAGAAGATGTCCCATAAACATATCTAGGCAGTTAAGGAAGTTTACTACCGTTTAAAAGCAGCATACTTGGGTAACATTACACTTGCAGCAACTTTGGCAGGACAGAGCATTCAATTGAAAACAGCACACATGACCTCGCAGCATGGAGATCCAGAGAACTCAAAATGCACCTCTTTCGTCCCCAAGTTCTCAGAGTACAATTTCCAGGGCCCAAGTTTTCCACCTGAGTAAGCCTCAGGTGATCCAGTTCTTGAAGAAAAACTGCATATTCTAGTGTATTCTCTTACATGACTTACTGCCAGCTAGTCTGAACAAATTAGTTTCAATTCTTAGATTGATTCACTGGAATTCAGACTATACAAAAGAGCTCATTACAAACCTATTTGTTGAACGCTCCATATGTCTCTTTCTTGAACAACAAGAATATGCGAGAATTTTAAACATGTCTGTGAAGGCACTACCATCAGGTGGTTTTGTGATGAAGAAACTCTGACCACATAAGAAAACCATGAATGAAATCCCAATGCAAACTGTTGGGATACTATATCCAATAACAAAGCTCACATTCTGCTGAATGTATGCAATGCCTCCCAGAGAGAGAATAGCTCCCAAATTTATGCTCCAGTAAAACCAATTAAAAAATCTTCTTGTAGCTTCCGGACCCCGATCTTTGACCTGGAAAAGATTAAAAACAAGTTCTTCAATTTCTGAAGGAAATTAAGTGTGTTTATTAAAATTCAATCAACCACGACACGATGAAGAGTTTAGGTTTAATTTAGTCATATTGAAATGATTTAACTGTTTTGGCCTGAGCATGGTATTTGATGTAATGACACCTTAATAAACTATCCCATTATATCAATGACCTTCCAGAAGTTCAGCATATAGATTGAAAAGTCACATAAGACTAAACTACATAGCTTTCCCAGAAAGGCCATAATTATTTCTACTGCACTGTATCTCATTTGATCACTTCTGTAGACAAAGCTCACTCAAATTACTGTCCCACAATCCACACATAAGTTGAAATAACCCTTTTTTAGTAAAAATGTTAAGCTACCAAAAAATTCATCCATTATTAGTATTACAACAATTGCTTCTTCCAACAGCATATACCTAACAGTTAAACATACTCCATTTTTCTAAGCCTCAGGTGATTAAAGCACAAATTCCAAATTTCAGTTTTAACACAGTCCTAATTCCTCTCATCAGAACATAAATTGAAGACTTGCCATTCTGACATTAAAAAAAATAAAAAATTAAATTCAGGTTGCCTGAGGTATCAGGCAGTAAAAGAGCCAGTAAACATTTACCCTTCTATCAAGTCAGCTCTGTTAATAGTGTTATTTTTCTGCTTCAAGTGTCTCTCCAGTGAAAGTCAAGACATTCCTGGTTTGCACAATCATCCTGTACTGTTTCCACCATCACTCTTTATTCTGTATTGACTACTGTAAGTTGCCCCGGGTTTTGTAATTTTGTAAAAAAAACTCAGCATAACTCATAAGATGTGATGTAAGAGAAATTATGCAAATAAAATCTGAAATACATTAAAAAGATCAAGAATACTAGAATAGAATAATCTATAATACCATGTTTGTCACTGTTTTATGACTGAAAGACCATGAGCAGTGACCAGTGACTCAGTGGCATGCACTGGTCTTGCTGAATCAGTTGTTTCTGACTTCTAATTTCAAGTTTCCCTTCCTCTTTCTGCCAGACCTTGAACACATTTTTAACATTGTCAGTTCTGATTTATAGCTTCAAGTTTCTTGGTGCACAAACCCATCTGTATCATTTAACCAAGCTCAACAAAAGAAATATTAAAGTATCTATTCCTATGCGGTTCATAGCACTGTTAGGCATCCAAGTATGTCTGTTAGTGTGTCAAATACAATCTTGTAGCATAAAACCAAGAAATTCTCCCTTTCCAGTTTCAACTTGGTACCTCTCTCTCAATCTTAACAGTCATCATGTACAGCAAGGTAGGTATTCCTTCTAGACCCCCAATGACAGCAAGGTATTAGCAAAGAATTATATCATAGGTTGATAACATCAATTAAGTTGGAGCACTGTCTATTTGACTAAGTTTTTCATTTCTTCATGATAAAGTCTCAGTTCTCTTACAGTTCTCTTACACTTACTGCAAGGAAATGACTTCCCATCCTCTCTTACAAATGACCTTGCTCATGTCTAGGCAAACACAAGTAGGGAGGTAAAAGCAAACTTTTTTAAAATATAACAGGGAAAGCACAGTGTGATATTTCTATCAAGTATTAGCCCAGCCTCCAACTATTAGCTCCCAACAAACTTCCTGAACCAAGGATGGCTTCCACCTCTGAATAACCTGCAGCAGATTTTCCTTCTGTGTACTTGTCCAGCCTTCCCCTGAACCCAAGTCAGCTTTTAGGACCCATAACGTCCTGTAGCAGAGTTCTCCAGGTAATTACACAGCCGCAAGAAACATCTCCATTTATCTGTTTTGAACCTGCCCTGTACTAGCCTCACTTGCCTAGTTCCAGAGAGCAAGAGAAGACAGCTGGGCTCTATCCCATCCCTTGCCCACTTCTACCCCTCTCTGACCACCCATTATTTCCACAAACTGCTGCTATATCCTCCTTGTAGCTGCCTTTTCAGATGTAGGAAGTTACAGAATGCTGCAGGATTCCTTGCAGGGAAACCACTGACAATGTCTGTGGCTCTTCCCTGAACCTTCCCTTCCCTTCTCAAAAAGGACACTGGAAACAGAATGCCCAAAAAAGGAACACAGTGCTCAAGGGACAAACACACCACAGACCTACAATGAAAAGAATTCATTTTCTGCTTTCTTATAAAGGTACACACGCACACTAAAAATCACATCCCAACCATTCCTGAAATGCCACTATGACATTTTACTGACCAATGTTAACAACTTAATAAAAATCCCACCAACCTAGCTGGTGGAGTAATTTGTCAAAGTGGAAGAGCTACAAAGTCATCTCACTAGAAACAGAAAACACTGGAGTTAAAAGACAGTCCTCATAGTTTCAAACATTGCATCCTCTACCCAAAATATTAGCTACATTACATTTACAGGGGCCTACTCCAAGTTTCCCATTGGCTATTATGTGATCTGTGTGACAACACGATAGATTTGTTTATTCTCAAGTGTTCACTGAATGAACAACAAATATTTATTTCTGTTACTAATCCTGTAGATGGTACATTTTAATAAGCAATCAAGAAAAAGAAAACCATCTTATAATCTTATTTTTATTTATCAAGGATGGGCATTTTTCATAGAACTGCAGGAATTCTCCTTTTGCCCCTTGTGCCTGCCTGCATTATTTTCAACCACCCAAGCAAAAAAAAAAAAAAAAAAAAAAAAAAAATCTATCCCTCCCTCTGCTCAATTTCCTCTGTGCTCAAGCATAGCAACACTGTCCTTGTGGTATGAGCACCACCAGCTTCATTATATTCTTATCGTCCTACCAGCGGCTGCAGCAGGAAAGTGATGCACACAAGGGGCACAGGTATGGTGTGGGTCCTGGATCAAATCTGTCCTGCAGGCTAATGGTTCCATATCCCTGCACTGAAAGTCAAAATAGGCACATTTAAAAAATTTCGTCCCCACCACAACAAAACAGCTTCAAATCAGTAGCAGCACTATAAAAGATATGAAAATGGTCAGCCTCTTAGATTTAACATGTTTCAGTCTAACTTCTAACATCAGTGAAATGCCAAGGCTGGAGTGCTACATTTCCTATCACTGAATAAAAGCATTGCAATAAAACTGTTTCAAAAGGTGCCCTGACTCAAATGAACATTAGCAAATATCTAATGCACACAATTAATTGTTCTAGGTAGCATGTTGTTTTACACATGAGCTTAGATTCAGACACTTTCCACAGACTGTACCAGTGTCGGACAGCTGTTAGTTATGTAGGTCATCTTCCACTGCCAAACATCCAGTCCTGCACCTCCATTTAACTGTTCTGCATTCTTCAAACCTTTCACACCTTTTTCCCCACTAAATGGGATGGCACGCCGTTCTCCAAGTACAGCAAGGGACAATCTAGCAGTGCTTCTAATTCAATTAAAACATAGAATGACCTACTCTGCTGTACAACGAGCACCCGAATTGCTATGAATTCTCTTGTTTTCAAGTATAGGGTAAATATGAATTAAAAAGACAAAAATCAAACAAACAAACAAAAAAAAAGAAATAAAAAAGAGACTAACTGTAAGTCTTCTGGCCACAGCTGCATTGTCAGTCATTGACCAGCTGGCATTGCTGACTGCCTTCAGGTGGGCCTCTAAAGAGGAAATAAAAGTCTTGCTATTTTCAAGACATCTACCAAGATTTTTGCAAAAGAAGTCTAATCTAAACCTTGATACTTCTACTACGTAAAAGGCGTTTTCCTTTATACATCTGATAACTATCCTTTACATACAGCTAAACCAAATGCAGACAGAAGAGTCACTATGACATGCTGAATGTTATAATTGGGACCTACACGGCAATGGATTTCAAAATAGTACAGGAATAGTTCTCAAAGCCAAAACTTCTAATACAAAACACTTATATTAGACTGATTATGGTTAGATGAGATGCAATTACCACCACAGGTCTCATGCTAAAGTATCCCAAGTGCCTGGAACATTGTGTTATGGGAGTTGTGTAATCTTCGGGTTATTTACAGCCACTTTCGGTGGAGGACACGCCAGCTGTGTAATGCTGCACTGCAATACTGCAAACCTGTTTAGGATATGAGGTTAGCATCTTACAATCGTGACTAAAATTTTAAACACAGCTAAAACAGAGGAAGGGTAACTAGATCTTTAGTTACAACACTTGATGAAAACAGTCATTAAAAATACCTGACCAACAGCAACTTCCACGGCACAGCTGCCCCGACATTAATACTTAGACCTTATTCTGACTTAGAAGATGATCACTTGCTAAGTTACCCCTCTCCCAAATTTTTCAACACCATCTTTCTTGGGAGATGATCCAAGTACTGACCAAAGCAGTCCCTACAACTTGACACCAAAATATCACACTGCTCTAGTATTAAAAGTTTATTCCACAGATTCTCCTGATTTTTACGTAAAGAGCCAAGAATCCATACAAGCATACAGTGATTCACCAGTTGTTCTTAGAGAGCAACTGAAGAGAGCTCAGTAACAGCTTTACACTACTGCTTGATGGCAGCAAAATCTTAAATTTTCATAGTAAAATTTGGCCAATCCACATTTCAGGTCTGCTTCCTCTCGCTACTGCCACATCTGTGGAAACAAATTAGTACTGCACATGTGAATGCCACGAGTTCAGTTTTCAAACTGTTATCTGCAGATTCTTCAAGGTCCCCAGACTCGTAAGAAGTTAAATAACAAAAAAAAAACAACTCGTGGTTAATGACCTTTAGTTCTTTATAGGGGATCCCCTATTCCTCCCCAGAGGCTGCAAAATCTAAGTTCTACAAACCAAAAAGTTGAAAATCACTCTAAAGCTATCTCTATATAAGCAACTCCCAATAGCATTCTCTTTGGCAATGCTAAAACTAAACCCACTGCTGTTAAAGTAGCAAACCCTAAAGAATTTTGGCACATTCTGGACTGATACATTTAATTATGAAATTTAGAAAGGAGAAATACTGTGTGTTAAAACTAGCATCTCTAATCCCCATAACTCTAGAACAGATTCATCTATCGTTAGATCAATGGTTACAGCTGATACTAGACCAGTAGTCTACTACTGATTTTGGCTTCAACACTGAAGCTAAACCAGCTTTCACAACGATGAGGGACAGTCGAACATAGTCAGATGTTTCCCAACTGTAACAAGTCACAAACGGCTACACAGAACGGGAAGTGACTGCAAAACACACGCACCCAAAAGGGGAACTGGCAAGTGTCAGGTCGTACTTATCACATGCTTATAAACACTATTCTGAGAACCATCACTTCAGATTTAGACCCAAATGTTTGATCAGTCCTCAACTTCTAGGAAAGAAGCAGCTCTCATTTATAAACTCCATTAAGTAAAGTAGGCCTCCACCTAGTTTGCAGTAACTGCTTTTGGTAAACCGACTGGCAAAAGTCATTTTTTTTAAAACTGTAGTAAGTCTATTTAGTCGTAACAGCACTTCTAAATGCAGTTAGGCAAATGAGTTAGGCAACCACACAATTTTAACTGAAGATGATGGTAAGTATTGGAAGCCAGTTTCCAATTTTCCACAAAGTGATTCTTTTATCCTATATAAATAAAACCTCACTACTTTTTGATTCTCCACCCAAATTATATATTATCAATTAAAACTGAAAAGTTTACATTGTAATTTTTAAGATACCAGCAATGAAGTGCAATTAGCAACATCTGAAAGCCAGTTAATGTCAGTTAAAGTACACGACATGCGAGTGATAATATTTCTCTTTGTCTGGTATTTAAGGGAAATAGGACAAATCTTGTCAGCACGCGTCCAAACAAAACATGTTTGCATTGTATTCTGGTCTCCCAAGAACATGACTCTGGGGGCCGAACTTTATTTTCAGCAATATATATCCATCTACCCAGCAGTTTGCTACATTATTATGTAGCAGAAAGCCACTCAAGAGGGCCCAAAACTGCACAGCAAGGTAAATGGTATGCTGTAATACATTTAACAACAGATAAACCAGAAAAACAGAGAAGGGGAAAAATCTGGTCCTTGGCAGAGCACTAGTGATTATAAACCAGAAGGAATATTTCTTTTGCTTCACTCTACATAAATCACTGTGAATTATCTGCAAACTTAGCCAAAAATTGCTTTCAGTGCAATCCTGAGGGAAAAGACTTAAAAAAAAAATAAAACAAAATAAAACAATCCATCTATAACAGCTACACTTCCATTGCCAACAGTTCTTCCCTTGCTCTCTTCCTGCCATTATTTATCTCTTACATTTAATATTCATAAAGTGTTCTGAGTATAAGCGATCAGTTTTGAAAAACACCTTACAAGATAGAGTCATATTAAGGCTATTTCACTTGATGGGCTCATGCTGGCTTAAACAGAACCAATACACTGAGGATGTACAATCCTAGTCTACAATAATGTTTTACATTTATATACTGTCTTTTACTCAGAACCTCAGAATCTATAATATGTGAAATGCCAAAGAATGACAAGTGTAAACTGCACAACAGAGCATAGAGGGACACTTGGCAAGGAGATTGTGGCAGATCCTGCCTCTCACAAAGAATTTCATGGCATTTCTGATAGCTGCACTAACCATAACTCAATGGGCCAGCAAACTGAAGTGGAGGTACGTTCCTTGCTTTGTCACCAAGAATCATTTTGTTGGGAAAGGTGCTCAGTATCCAAGCACCTGAAATTCTCATTTTGTAAAGCAGAAATTATACTTCATCACCCACAGCCAGCATACTACCTTAGCATAAGGCTAAAAAAAACCACATGCAACAGCGCATTCCAGATGATATTGAACCATGAACTGTCTGTCAAGCATTTTCTGTAAAGTCACTTGGTTCCGCAGAGATGATCCAATGAATGATATCACCGAACTGGATGCGGGTAAGATCGTTTGACAGGACATGTCCTTATGAGAACAGCCTTGGTAATGCATTAATACTTTTACCACTTGGAGAGCACCTTCCCACCTGTCACCTGGAACAACATTAGCCTGCACAAAAACATCACTCATGGGCACAGTCAGCGATACCTTAAGGCTGAAAAAGGTTTGTTCGATCTTTATCATTCATTTATCATAGCAGGATAAGAAAGGCCTCTGACCACTGCTCCAAAAGGCCCATGCTATCCTTGTCAAAGCTAAAATGTGTATCAGGTATTTCACGTGATGAGCTATGAGATCAGATTATCTATGTACAACTCCACCACACAGGACAATTAACAATCTACTTAGCGGTCACGAAGAACCAAACCCAACTCCTCGATTTGGTGATGTCTTCAGCCAAACCAGGTTCTGGAGCTCCAACGAAACCAGAAGTCCTAAGAGATCAGCCATCACAAAGCCCCCAGAATCACATCTCACAGGGTACAACCCAACAGTCTACATTACACAGGGAACGAGGCTGGATAATCTGCATCCCTCCAGGCCTTAACATCTACGCAATGAGCCATGAAGCAGTTGGCACACCATCCACCCCACCAAGGCAATCCCTCTGCACAACTGCCACCCATCCCCTGGCTCACGGCAGGGCCCACAAAGGATTTAGCAGCCGCCAAATTATACTCGACCTGGTCCGCCCCAAAAGGGGTGATGTTGGCCTTGACCGACCCGACGCCCAGCCCCACGAGGACCAGTCCCACGAAGGTGGCGGCGGCACAGTAGCGGGTGGCCCCTGCTTGGGCGCAGGGCACGGGGGTGGCGTTGGCCGCCGGAGAGGAGCAGTTCTCCACGGGGAACAAGGGGATGTCCCCACAGAGGCCCTGCCGGGTGTGCGGCGCGGCGATGACGGGGAAGGCCAGCATGCCCAGCAGGTAGAGCGCCATGCTGAGCAGGATGGTGCCGAACTTGCCCAGCAGGGCGTCGGCCAGCCAGCCGCCGAAGGGCGACACCAGGTAGGTGATGCCCATGAAGAGCAGCAGGGCCTGGCTGGCCTGGGCGCCCTCCCAGCCGTAGGGCGGCCCGTTGAGGAACAGCACCAGGTTGGAGGTGACGCCGTAGAAGGCCGCCCGCTCCAGCAGCTCGGCCAGCAGCACGGCGCCGCACGCCACCCGCCGCCCGCGGAAAGCGTCGCTCGCCGCCCGCCCGCGGTGCTCCCCGCTGCCCAGCAAGGGGCTGCGCTCGCTCGGGTCCGCCTCGTCCATAGCGGCGGAGGCGCCTCCTGGGACCGGCTCGGCCCTGCCCGACCCGGCTCGGCCCCGCCGCGGAGCCGCCGCCCGGCCCGGCCCGGCCTGAGGAAACTTCCCCGCCGCCCCACGGCGGTGGGCGGGGGGGATGGGCGGGGCACGGCGGCGCGCCGCCATTGGCTGAGGTCGCTGTCGCTCCGTGTCACGTGGGTGGGAGGGCCGGCGGTAGAGGTGGTTGCGAGGGAGGGGTGGGGCTAGTGGGAGAGGAAGGGGCGGTGGGGAGCCGCGGGCGGCGTTTGCGCGCGGGGCTGGCACAGGGATGGGGGCGGGGCCTCGGATCTCAGCCTCACCCCCAGCCTCAGCCCGATTTTTGCCCTGCAGCGCCCCTTGGGGTGCCGGGCAGGGTACAGGGGGCACGGAGGGAAGAGGCCGCAGCGGGAAGTTTGGTTTGATCGCTGCTCGGGGCGTTCCTTCCGGCCGGGATCGCGTTTGGGGCGTCAAATGGAACCGCGTGCCGTGAATAACTTACCTGGACTCAGCCCTGGCCTCCGTCAGGGCCCTCGTTTTCTCCTCGGTTTTTATCCAGGATAACGGCAGTGAGGTGTGCTGGCAGCAGGAGCCCTCGCTGGTCTGCATGGAGACTGATCTCAGCGCAACAAAGTGCGTGGTTAGAGAACGTGCGTTGGTTGTGGCGGGGCTGGGGGCCTAAGGTGGGCTTTGTCCCACCATCATGTGTGCTAAAGTAAAGATCATGAAAGTACGTTATTGTCTTAAACAATATACTTTATAGCCTCAACTCTGGCCCAAACCAAGTCAGAAAGATACTCCTAGTTACATGTTTTCTAAAAGGCAGGCAGATTGACATCACGGAGTTACACCCAACGTTTAGGTATGACTTAAAAGTTTTGGAACAGCGTTGGTAATTGAGCAAGTAATGCTTGTGAAAGTAAATATATTCATTTAATGACGGGCCTTTGTAAATAATATGTGCCATAGAAATGACTCATTAAATATATTTGCACTCTTAACTAGTTATATTTTGTGTCAAAGGGCAATGAGGAAAATGCAACTTGCTGAACAGAGATCTCTTTTTGTGAGCTACTGTAACGTGACAATCTGTAATTTAAAGCATTACGTTTCAGGTTTGCCCTGCTTAATACAGTACATCATATCAACCATGTGGTTACATCTTCTAGGGGGTCTAGTAGTACTTCCTAGAGACTACAAAATAACTAAGTGCTCTGTGTGTGTTTCAATATACACAACTAGTGCGTTGTAGGTCCTTCATAATTCCCCTTAGCAAGTGGGGTGAGATTTTATGTTGGCCTATCCACTAACTGTTAAAAACACATATCAATGTTAAATAACGTTTGAAATGTATGCTATAAAATGTTATTTAAATCTTCAGGTATTGACAAATTCTGACTGAAATTGAAAAGCTTCTGTTCTAACTTGAACATTCTGTCTTGAATCAATAGTGGCTTCAGGAAGGATATTTTTATTTTTTCTCTGAACAAGAACATTTAGCTACAATATGTTTAAAACTTCTTCATTAAGATGCACGTACATGTTTTCAAAGATGCAACAAAACCTAATGCTGCAAAGACTTGTAAGTTAATTTTGTCAGTCAAAGCCTATGTAACAAAAAAATATAAAGTAATAAAATGTTCAGACCTCTTTGAATGTTTCTTTTATTTCCTCTTTATTTCCCAGATGACTGGTTGAGTTTCCTCATTCGTCTCAGTTCTTTGGTGGAACAGGCCTTGTCTACTTTGATGTTTGCATTTTTGTCTTTTTCGTGTTATACACTAAGTGTGTTGGATAGCTATTGTCTGTTTTTTGAGCTTGTGGTTTTGCTTAAAAAAAAAAAAAAGCTATGATGGCCATGCTCTTTACAATTAGGTAGCTCATGGAGATTCATCACCACAGCTTCCTTTTTACCAATAGACATGACTTTCTGAGTCACTCATATCCTGCTTTGGTCTGTAAAAGTAGAAAATACCCCCGTTTGGGTTACATGAGCCATTTTAGGCCAGTAGTACAGGGCTGCAAGAACACGGAAGGTGTGTTTCTTGTTTGGAACACGCACTGCCAGCCTTTCTTGGTGCAGTACCCCTGGATGAACCACCTTGTGGGGTGTGTGTTTCTTGGAACCAGAACGAGGGGGTGCTGATAATGGATATAGAGCAGAAATGTGTCAGGAGAAAAAAGGCAGCTGTGTGTCATCGTTCAGTCAGTGTAATGTATTTCAGGTCTGCTGGACAGACTGATAACAGGGCAGTGACGACTTTTAAAGCAGGGGTGGCTGGTGCTGGCCATCCAGCTAGAATCCTGGCCAGGTTGACAAAAACCCTCTGAATTTCAATGGAGCTAGGATTTCATGCCAGAAATGCTTTCTAAAATGGTGATGAAAACAGCTTGGTCCTGCCTACCCTTAAATTAGCATTTGTGCTATTTTCAGCATTTATGCAAGACTTGGTGCTCTTAGCTTCTAAGTAGAAGCCAACTTTTTTAGTTTGCATGAACATTAAAATGGCCTGAACAATATGTCATGCTGAATGATTTCCAACTGAGCCTCAGTGAGATGCAGAGAGTTGAACATATCTCTGTAGCATGAAGGTCTGATAGCAGAACCCAAGCCCGATTACCAAAATACTTAACAATTTGCCAAGGTATGGCGGAGAAAAAAAAAAAAAAAAAAAAAAAAAGGAGTACATCTTTTTCTCTTCTAAACCTTCAACTCCTGAATACCTGTCATCCCCTGTCATCCTCAAAGATCCACAGAAAGCATTTCAAGAACTATGATTTTTTAAATTATGAATTTTAATAGCCTTTCTCTATAAGTGGAGTATATTTTTTACCCATACCTAACGTGGAGACTTGAAGAGTCACTGAAACCAACAGGCACTGCAGTTTGTGGACCACCTGTTCTTCTCTCATACAGCCGCAGGGTAATATAGGCATTGGTGCGGCCCTGTGATAAATTACATCAGGGAAATGGTCATGGTTATAAGCATCCAAGCAAAAAAGTGAGCTGTTAGATCAATTCCTCTTTCTAGTCTATCTCACGGTCACAAGCATCCTGCATGTGCTCTCAATGTTTTTAGAAAATACTGAATCAAGTTCAAGGGCATGGATATCTGCTGTCTGCCACCTGGCCTCTGTCAGTCTCCCAAGGGACTCCCACAACTGGCCTCCCGGTTTTACTGCCTGTGCCCCACCCAGCTGCTCGCTGTGCTGGTTATAATTGGAGTTGTGTCCTGAACACTTCCTTGATAGTTTGGGATCTAGTCTTCCTGGTTTGGGGTTCAGGCTCTTCCTTTGCCCCTTCCCTGGGGGCAACGATGATCAGGGGGCTGGAGCACCTCTCCTGTGGAGAAAGTCGGGGTTATTTAGCTCAGAGAAGAGAAAGCTCTGGGGACACCTCTTTATCTGCCTTCCAGTATTTAAAGGACCTACAGGAAAGCTGGAGAGGGACTCTATCAGGGTGTCTAGTGATGGGACAAGGGGTAATGGCTTTAAACTAAAGGAAGGTAGTTTTAGGTTAGATATAAAGCAGAAATTCTTCACTATGAGGGCAGTGAGGCGCTGGCCCAGGCTGCCCGGAGAAGCCGTGGCTGCCCCATCCCTGGCAGTGCCCGTGGCCAGGCTTGATGGGGCTGGGGGCCCCAAACCATTCTACGATTCCCTCTGTGCATCTGTAACGGGGTTCTGCCCGCTGTAGCGAACATTGCAGCTCCTCACCAGACCCTTCCCCTGGCCTTACAGCCTTCCTGACATTAAGCGCGGTCTTTAACCTGGGGGACCTGGAGACGGAGCCACCCTCAGCCCGCCGCCTCCTCAGGGGCCGCCCGTGGCCCCGCCGGGTGTGCCGGTGGCCGCCCGCTCCGCCGCGCTGTTCCCGAGCCCGCCGGCAGGTGAGGGAGGCACCGGCTGAGGTGGCTGCCGGCCCGGCCTGACGGGAGATGCCGCTATGAGGCTGCTCTTGCTGGCGTGCCTCCGGGCGAAGACCGGCAACGCGACCACGGCTGAGAGGATACAGTAAGTGTCCCGTGAGGGGGCCGGGGGGGGATCCACCCCCGATCCACCGCCTCCCCAACATCCCCCATCCGCCGGCGCTGCCCGTTCCCCGGCAAGGGGGGGAGGCGGCAGCGGCCGCCCTCACGCCGAGCTGCCGCGGCCCTGACGATGAGGAGGGAGCTCCAAGGGGCTGCCGCCATCCCCGGGGGTCCGGGTTCGGGGCCCGGTTCAGGTTCGGCGCCCGGCCGCCATTCAGTGCCTGTCGGCGGCGCACGGAGGCGGTGTCTCCCACCTCAGCCGCGTGGATGGCGGCCGCGGGGGGTGTGTGAGGGGGCGGCGGCCAGGCGCCCAGCGGCGGCTCCGCGGGCCCTACTCCGGCGGTGCCGAGGGGGGATCCGCTGCCGTCCGGGGAGCCGGGGATGTGCCGGGTGGGGGGCTCGGGGAGGCAGAGCCGCGCCGGCCTGAGGGGCTCCTGAAGAGGGGCTGGGGCACGGGGAGGCTTCTTTGCTGCTTTGCCCTACAGCAGGGGAGTAAGGGAGAGGGGGAGCCGAGGGGGTGCCCCCCGGCCACTTACATATATATATATGTATGTATATATATATCAAACACGTTCAGCTCAAGGCAGTCTATTGGCACAGGAGGAGTTCACACTGCAGGGGTGACCCCAGCTTGCAAGCCCAGAGCAGAGATGCCCTCACCAGCGTCACTGCTGGCCCCTTGCACAACCTGGTTAGTCAGTCGTCAGTCAGTAGTGCAGCAGATTCCCAAGGGCTGCCCGTGTTGGGAAATACCCAGAATTAGATGACAAGTAAACGTGAAGAGCGGTAGCTTCTGAGGGCTCTGAAATGAGGGTCTATGCAGGAGTTCTCCTAGGGCAGCACTTCTGCAAGAGCCACTGCCGTTACCTCCTTACTGGGGGCTCTGTGACATGCAGCTCCTGTGGGAATTACAAACGTGAATCTATAGTGCTTTGAAATTGTTTGGACTAACAGTGGTGCATAAAGACACAACATTCTTAATGTCACCATTTAACTTTTTTCCATGAAATATGGAAAAAGCATGTGGGTGATGGCATTTTTAAAGACTTAGCTGTGCATTTAAGCTTTTTATTAAAAAAAAAAAAAAAGAATACCCATAAAAACATGTTTTGTCCTCTTGAGACAGGCTTCTAGCTTGTAATCCACAATTTGGTTGTTTTTCTTAGGATGAGCCTTTCAGAACACCCTCTGCTATTACACATTTTCCTTGACCCTTCCTCTCTGTATTATCACATTTCACTGTTATGCATAGAAACAGTCGGTTGACATTGTTTAAGTTTTCACTCTAGTTGTGTCATACCAAGTTCAGTCTTAGATTTGTGCAGGGCTGCCGTATTGTGTAAGATAGTGGTGAAACGTACCTTCTGCTTTGCATCAGTCACACAGGCATTGAAGTTATAAAGCAGATGGAGAATAAAGACCAGAGAAGGCTGAAGTCTGTATTTTAATAGAATAATTGCCAATAAAATACTTAGATGAATACATTCTTACGTTCTTAATATAGATTTTGTACATGTACATATCAGCATAGAGTTCATGTGTGGTAGTTTGTGGGGAATTCTTAATTTATGTTACTCTCATTTTTTGCTCTCTCTGGATAAAACAAGGCTAGTTATTATTGGGGTAGACTATGTTCATTCTTCCTCCATAAGATTATTTCTTCTACCTTTACAAATTAAGTATTCACTTACTTTCATCTTCAACTTTGAGGAAAGTCTAATAAACATCTAGTCTGTGAAGCAGTTTAGAGATAATCTAGTAAACAGCTGGTTCTGCATTATTTCAAGTTAAACTAAGCGTGAATAAGCCAGTCAAACAAATGCCCATGTATTATTTCAAATTATCTTTTAAATAAACCAGGGTTGGTCATAATCATCGAACATACTGCATCAAGACACAATGGTTTAGCAAGGGGCGTTTGTTGGAGTTTCAGTAACCAGTAATTTTGGTTAGGTTTCTCCAGCTGTGACTCTTGCATGGTGGCCTAAGCCAATGCGTGTTAGTACAAAAGAGAGAATAGGCTTGGTGAGACAGAACAGCACAGTTGACAGATGGTTTAACATACTACCATGTTAACGCAATCATTTGCAGCTATGTGAACGCATCTGCAGTATCTGTGCAGAGTACACCAATTTGCTTTAGCATCCTAATGCTTTATGGACACACCTTACACAAAATGGATGCCGCTCTCTCATGTGCATAGACCTTCAAACAGAAAGAAAGTCATGAATGAGAGGTTAATTTAATTCATGGTCAAAATAAAGGTAGGTAAAGGATTCTAACAGAAATAGTCTTTGAGAATCAGTAACTTATGTCATGCTCAATTGCTATCTTATCACTTAACATAAATGTTATTTATAATAGTAATATAAAGAAGCCCATTTAGGAAAAAAAAATCGGATCAGGAAAAGTAGTGAAGAGTATTAGTTAGAAATAAAATCTGACTTCCTGACTAAAAGGCTGCTCAAGTGACAGCTATCAGTTAAACCATGTAACATAGATACTTAACACTGGTTTTCTTAAGGCTTTACTTTTTTAAAAAATATCTACATGTATGACCAAATGTTTGTTGAACTAATTTGCCATACTAAGGTTAAGTTTATATGGTTACCTTTGTAGCACACATGGTAAGACACTCAGAATAAATACTCAGATTAATATTTGTCTTCAGTTGTTTCTGTATGCATACTTACAAAATTATTTGTTCAATCTATTTTTTTTTTATATTGAACTATGGTAACTTTCAGTCGAGTATACACGAAACAGTGAAATTGCCTCCGGGTTGGACACTTGCCAGTGTAGATTAATTTTATGGCTTAATATCACTGAGTATACTATGTTTATGATGTTATGGCTGTTTCTGTAACTGCTGCATCTTTTCATAAATAATATATTCATTTCCTGAGCTTAAAGTAGCTGGTGACAAAGAAACCAGAATCTAATTTGGCTAGAAATCAGTTCACTAAAACAAGTGACATAACGCAGGTGCTATGAGCTTTGTTTATATTAGTCTGCATAATCTTTAATTGCCTTCAGAAAATTTAGCAGTGAATAGAGAATGAAACACGACACAAAAGTCTTTGGTTGGGCTGCCATTCTTCAGTCCTAGCAATGAGATCAAAAAGGGTGTTAGGAAAGAAAAAAATGAGTCTTCTGTGCCCCTTGAAATGTTCTATTAATCATTTATTACTTTATTAGTAATGGGGAATAGAAATCTTGAATTAATTAGTTAATTAAAAACATTTGGAGGAAGTATTTCATCAATACATAAATGTCTTTTTGGAGAGGAAGAGATTGTTTCAGTTTGAAACGGGACAGTTTAAATAGCTGTTCTGTAAATTTCCAGGTAATCAACTGCAAGAAAATTAAACCCACAAATTCAACAATGCATGGCTTATTGCTTCTCTTTGCAGTATTTTTCAGCACAGGACTTGAAGGTGTACTAAGTAAGTTTGTGGATGACACTAAATTGGGAGGAGCGGTTATTAATTGTGTCAAGGGTGGAGAGGCCTTGCAGAGAGATCTTGACAAATTAGAGGACTGGGCAATCACCAACTATATGAAGTTTAACAAGAGCAAGTGCCGGATTCTGCACCTGGGAAGGGGCAACCCTGGATATACGTACAGACTGAGAGACCAGAGGCTGGAGAGCAGCCCTGCAGAAAAGGATCTGGGGGTTCTGGTCAATGGCAAGTTGAGTGTGAGTCAGCAGTATGCCCTGGCAGCCAAGAGGGCCAGCTGTACCCTGGGGTGCATCAGACATGGCGCTGCTGGCCTGTCAAGGGAAGAGATTGTCCTGCTTGGCTCTGTGCTGGTGCAGCCTCACCTCAAGTTCTGTGAGCAGTTTTGGCACCACAATATATGAAGGACATAAAACTCTTTGAGAGTGTCCAAAGGAGGGCTATAAAGATAGTGACGTGTCTGGAGGGCAAGACACATGAGGAGCAGCTGATGTCCCTGGGTTTGCTCAGCCCAGAGGAGAGGAGCCTAAGGGGAGGCCTCATGGTGGCCTGCAGCTCCCTCATGAGGGGAGCAGAGGGGCAGGTGGTGAGCTCTGCTCTCTGGGGACAGCGACAGGACCCGAGGGAACGGCATGGAGCTGGGACAGGGAAGGGTCAGGCTGGGTGTTAGGGAAAGGTTTTTCACTGAGGGAGTGGTTGGCACTGGAACAGGCTTCCCAGGCACGTGGTCATGGCACCGAGCCTGCCAGAGTTCAAGAAGCATTTGGACAGTGCTCTCAGACACAGGGTCTGATTTTTGGGTGGTCCCATGTAGAACCAGGAGATGGACTCCGTGATCCTTGTGGGTCCCTTCCAAGTCAGGATATTCTGTGATTTGTTGGAGTAATTCTGATCCCCAACTTTACTTGTATTTAGTCTTACCCTATCTGCCACCATTAAAATCACACAGAAAAGCACTTGTACGGGAGGCAATCCTCTTCTCTTCAGGATACTTTCTTCTAAGAGGTCTTTTACCAACCTATGTCAGTTTGCACAGGTGCTGGTAAATTTCTGCTGTTTGTGTAGCCATTCCAAGAAAAGGACAGCTGCAAAAGGCAAGTGGTCATCCTCAACATTGGGAACTGATACTCAATTATTTGTATGGCCTGCTCTTGATGTACGCTGCATCCCAAATGTTTTGCATGACTAGACCTATTTATAAGGCAGGATTAAACCTTGTAGAGTTATTTTGTCCTTCCAAAGGACAATTACTGATTTCAGAATGTAGGGACAGAGGCAATATCAATCCATTTTTAATTTCTGTTCTTATTCACAGTGGATTTTCTTCATACTTCATTCCAGCCAACACAAATTGTGTGTGATATTTGAAGAAGTTTGAGAGAGAAATAAAATGAAGAATACTTTACTTTAAGAACTATAAAAAAATTCAGTACAATTTGCAAAGGAAACAGAGAAGATTGAGTAGGTTTCAAGTCTTGTAATTCCACCAGTTTCAGTGGGAATTGTGAGTATTCGGCTGTGGCCAAGTTTCAGAAAAGGCAGTGGAAGTCACTCTGCTAACTTAATAAGTTTTGGATCATGCTGTATAGATTTAAGAATAGTTCATGCATAGCTGCTTTACAGAATAGACAGCCTGGGGAAAGAGGTAATTAATATTTTTGGATGAAGCCTAATGTCTGCTGCTCAGAAAATGTCAGTGCATCTACCTACCAGAAACATTTTGAAAATCAAACATTCTTTGTCTGTAAGTAATTCCATTAAAATATTGGAAAATTTGAACGTAAAGGTTTCTGAGAGGGCGATGTCAGAAAATAAAAATAGTTTGAAAACTACTGTATCTTAGAAGTAAGCATACTTCTAACTCATTTGTATTTTAGCTTCAGCCATGCTGTGTTTGGAGCTGCAGAAGAGTTTCTTCATATGAGGACCTGTGAACTGCAGCTTCAGGTTGGAGGAAAGAAGCCTTCTAAGTCAGGATAAGTGAGAAGTAGTGATCAATAATGTAGGAAGGAAAAAATGAAATGTAAAACATCACCTAGTGTTTCGTAGTTGTGTTGGAGAAAACTGTTTTTCTATAGAAGTCTTTAACAAAGTGAAAATGTGTCAGTACGGGATTACACCTTTTAGCAATATCCCTCTGCATACCCTATAGACCCAGAGCAGACACTTACATACGTATGTGTCACTTATAAGCCTCTAGATTTCCAAGGAGTGTAAAAAATAAAATGAAAAAGATGACTTCCCATAATACTAAAATGGGGTTGGGAAATATTTTATCCAGTATTTAGATGTACATAAATATCACAGTGTCAGCAGTGACAATTACCATCTTCTCTAAGAAATCATCTTTCAAGCTTACTACTGAATGACTGAAGTTTTCCCAGTTTGGCTACTTTCCAGCAAAACAGGCCAAATTGGAATCTGACAGTCAGCTCCATTTTAGAAATATTATTCTCCCCAAATAGTGAGTGCCATTGGCTTCATGAGTCTTTCAGTAGAAGGGAAAGATGAAAAAGCAAGGCAAAATCTGGATCGAAGCAATAAACACTGGTAGTTAGACACTTGGAAATACACCTCATACAAAACTGTGATAGAGGGAAAGTGTAGCCTTGAAATTTGGCATTTTCTATCTTGTCTTAGATTCACAGACAGCAGGAGATGTGTTCATTTTTATTTTTCATGTAGAAAGTATTTGTTTATGAAATGGCAAAATAATGTGAATACACTGTTCCTAGGAGGAGAAAATATGGGTAATGTATCTCTTATGTCTTGGCTTGATTCAGGGACATCTGTGACTTCATAGACAGATCAGCCTTCAAAAAAAAAAATCCCCTGCAATAGCTTTGCAGCACCCTGTTATCATATTCCTTGATAACAGCATATGTGTGAAAATCACAGTCTGCATTTTTTTTTTGGTTATAAAGATGAAATGCCATTGAAAAAATAGGAAAATATAACTGTAAATTTCAGTACTTAAATAGTACCCCCTAACTGGTTCTACATACATACATTTCCATATATGCATAATTTGAAGCTTGTGACTAATTATATTGAACTTAATGGTATGTTTATGGGATTAAGATCTCCTCACATCTGGGAATTCTAATTATTCTGGGAAAAAAAATCATAATTTTTTCCTTCTTAAGCCATATGCAAATTTATTACATGCTCCTGAGTCATTATGTGTAGGGAAAAAATGAAGTAAAAGAGATAATCCACAATTTCTGAGCACTGGAATACGTAAGGGAGTCCCTCTCTACCACAGAAACAGCTGTCATTCAGCTGTGAGATTTGGAGCTATGGAAACTGTGGAGAAAGGTCTCATTCCTAGTGTATTACAATAAAGAAGCTTTAGATCAAAATTCTCAGCTGAGTTTCTTGACTCCTGATGTCCTGAGAGAGTTATTTTCAAATTAATTGTAATATGCAAACATATTGCTTGTACATGATAGTGATTTATGGTAATTGGAATACTGATGGGAAAAAAAATCTTTTAGACTATTTAATGAGCACCTGTGAACTTATGGAACGCATGTACGAGCATCCCAAGTATTTGCCCAAGAGATTTTTCTTTCCACAGCTGTGAGATTTGGGCATCATTATTTAGATATAAATTGAGAACCTCTTTCAAATGGCAGGCAGGTACTTGGTACAAGTTCATGGGACAACTGAAGTAAATAATTGCTCAACAGTGTAAATAAAGAGCTCACAATCTGGCTGCATTTTATTATTTATTAGTGCTTATTATAATGTATTGGTCTTGTTTCAAACAGTGAAGTTAAAAGTAAAATGAGTTTCTTTGAAGAATAAGGAAGAAATACAGTACCATATGTTATGCCGATGGAGTTCTCTCTGATATAATGCTAATACATTCCTTCCAAGGCCTCAAGACATTTTACAACATTTTTAGCACCAATTTCTGCAGTAATGACTAACTTTTGCAGGACAGAAAATTACATTCCTTGGGAGGATATGAAATGATCAAGAAAGAAAACAGCCAACGTTATCCAAGAAGCTATTGAGTTAGCAGGATTTTAATGCCAGAACAATTAATATGCTATGAGAAATAAATCAACTGGAACAATATGTAATAAGCAGAAAACATTCTTGTGGTCTTTTTGTAATACTCAAAACATAAACACTAGTTATTTGAAGCAATTTTATCTACATGTCAGCAGATACAGTGTGCTAGTTTCTATCAAAACATGTATTTGCTCCTGTATGTATTTTGTGGGAATTGTGGAATTGTGGAATTGTGGGCCTAGTGTGTAAAAGAAAAGACCGAAACAAAGCTCACTGAAATGCCTAAAGTAAAACTCCCTTTAATCAATCATTTTAATGGCTTTAGCAGTCTTTGAATCAAATTTTAATGTGAAGAACCACTGTATATAAAGATGAATAGGTAAACTGACACTAGGAGAGGTGTGTTTTGTGTGTGCGTGATTTTGTTTGTCAATTGAGATTTTTTAAAAGGACTGAAAGTTTTTGAGTAATCACTTTTGTGTTGTTTTTCTCTTAACTTCAGTTATCCCATGACTGTTTTACAAATGGGTAAACAAAGACAAGAAGCAATTAAACAATCAAACAGAAAGAGAATACATTTTCAACCGTCCACTTTAATTTATGTATTCATTTTTTGTATTTGCAAAGACTTTTTGCATTTTCTCTATTTTTAATAGAATTATTTAGCTGGACGTATTTCTGTTTTCTTTCAAGTGGTAGCCTTTCTCCAGAGCAAGGGGCTGAGGATGTCCAAGACCAAGGCTTACACACTTGATTCAAAGTGAATCTTTTTAACATCTTTAGAATCTTTTGAGTAAAAGACTAATCCAGAAAGGTGCTGATCAGAGTTCATTTCCATTGATTTCCAAAGGTGGATTGACACATGGCAGGCTTGGGCCATAAAGTGGGTGCAGACTATGATGCTTGGCAGTGTGCACAATGGTGATGACAAAAATGTTTTCCAGGAAAACCCCTTGTTATAGCTCCATGATTGCTTGAATAATGTTAGCGTAAACAAGATGAATGTAGGAATAAAAATTAAGAAAAAACATTTTGATTAAGCATATTTAATAAAATGAAATGTGTGCAGCATTAACATATTTTTTTTCCTCTTGTTCCATCTGCTCTGATAATGAAGGAGTCATCTACATGCTGCAGGTCATATCTGTGTTCTTAAAGATGCTTTCAGGTATGAAAGTCCAGCTGAAATAGCAAGTCTAACCTCTGCAGATAAGTTTGATGCAGCCCTGGCCATTCATCTTTATAAAGGAGGCAGACTTCTGCAAGGTAATTAATTCTTTTTCTATTTTGCAATAAAAATACTTCTTAAAAAGGTACTGAGAAAGAAGAGAATGAATACAAACAGTTATAAATGACAATAAATGCATAAACCCACACGTAATGTAGTTATTCTATTTATCCATTTCAACAAATGTTCAGAAACACTGAAAATCTTTCTCTGTGGGAGATCTGATCCAGAGAGGAGGGGACTAAATAAATGTACTTTTAAAGCACTTAATGCATTTCATAATTAAGTAGTTTAACTACATTAAGATAAGAGCATTATATTAACATTAAGATACTTTCAACAAATGTGCTTTTTCAGAGGACAATAGCTTGGCTAAGTATAGCTCAGGTCAAATGGAAAATAGAAAATAGAAAATAGGCTAATTTGATTTTTCTGTTAAAAAATGAGTCAGTTTTTTTTGGACATGGAATAACTTAGAGTTGTCGTTCGTGCCAGCTAAACTGTAGGAGACAGGATGTTATCAGACAAATAATAGAATTTTCTATGGTAACTGGCCATGTAGAACAAAATTTTAGCCTGCCATTAATGATACAGTAGAAGCACTTGCTGTCAAAATTATAGACACTGTCACCTACTGAAATTGCAAGTGCATATCCATTCTTGAGATCACATTCCAATTGTCCAAATCTATTCACTTGTACAAAGGTACATAATTTGATACTTTCATCAGATCGCAGTGTAAGTTGCATTGTGCTAGTTTTCAGACTTCGGAAGTCTCTTGGCAATTTATACTGGTGGGTTTTCAGAAAGCCTGAATTATTATGTCTAGTATGCTTGTGTATCTTCTGTTACAATGGAGCTCTGATTTCAGTAGGGATCCTAGAATACAAATACAAAAATAATTCTGTGTGATGATCTCTGCTACCCTATGTATTAGGACTTCTCTTGTTGGAATACAGAAACAATTGCTTTTGTGACAAGACCTAGAATTGTTTTGGAAGAGGCTTATGGAAAGTCTTAAAACTATCTCTTTTTTCTGAGGAACAAAAAATAAGGTTGAATTTTAAATGTTTACTGTAAAACTTCATTGTGGTTTTGATTTGGATAGCATCACCTGAACACTGTTGCTATTAGAGTTTCAAAATCCCAAATAACCTGCAAAGCTTGGAATGACTTATAAATGCTCAGTAATTTAAATAAATCAGAGTAACACTGTTCCTAAAAGCATCTGTAATAACTAAAAGAAAGATAAAATGGAAGTATCTGAAAAGAAAGACAGTAAGTAAAAGGATTGCTGGGATGATCCTAGTCAAAGTGCTTGCAATTTTTTTGGAGGAGAAAAGTGATTCATAAGACATTCCTGATTCTGGTAACATTTATTCTTTCTGTATACTTTATTAAGAAATATTTAAGAAACTTAGTTATTGCAGTCATACTACCATTAGTAAATCTTTTGGGCCTTATCACAGAAACTTTGTCAACGTGATTGGGGATGTAAAACCAGCACATATAATAGATGACAGAATAATTATTTCATTTTTTACTGATTAGAAAGGCAATATATATTTGTTCAAGTATTACAGAAAGTCAATCTCTTGAGGATTAGTGCTGTGGTGTTTTGACAGTGCACTTTAATTCTCTTTACCCACAAATATTAGAGTATTACAACTATTTAGAAATGCCAAGTCTTTAAGTAGCCAGAATGGCAAATAGTCCTTCATTTATTTTGTTTGTTCTTTCATCCAGTAATGAGCAAATTAGCAATGCTGAAATGGGAAACCACCAAAAAAACACAACAAAACACCAAAATGATCAAACATTTATTTAAATATAAATCCTCATCTTACAGCTCACTTAATTTTCAAATATAAATGTGAAATGTATAGTAAGTTTTAATCTTTATTAACATATTTTGTTTCTTATTTGCTTTAAGTTTTCCTCATTTGCTTGTTTTTAACCATGAATTTTAATAATGAGAATTCACTGCTTTTAAACTGATTATTTTTATCCCTCAAGACTGTTGGTAGCTATAGAAAGCATCAGCAATAATTTTCACAGCCACGAACATTCAAGGCCAGTTATATTATCTCTCAAAAGCAAGGGTCTCCATCAGCACAGTATCTCCTGATGCCCTGCTTATTGGTCCAATGCTCAGAGACCAGTGATATCTACGGAGTCATCAACACTCCTCCACTTCCATCTCATAGCAAAAATGAGAAAACAAAGCCTATTTTCTGTCTTTCTTGATACACGGTTGGTGGTGGCAGTACTGCCTAATGACTGATTCTTGTTCACAGTCAGAAGGAAACCTTGGCTTCATGTGTTACAGCTAACAGAAATCTGCAAAACTATCATCACCACCTTGATGAGTTTTTTTAGGCTGTCTTACTAGAGGCTGTTTCTTTTGCAAAACTGCAGTGCCATTTGTCTGGAATTTAAAACCATGTTCTTCATGTAGTAATTAGCCACCCTCAGGTTGTTATTTGTTAGCTTAATGTGGTGTAAAACTGACCACTGAATCGTTTTCAGTACTGAAACAATCAAAAGTAAACATTATTGACTGCCATCTTCATTAGTTTAAGGGGAGAACACTTCTGTAACTTGTCAGTTACTAAAAATAGCCTGGTGCCAGGAAAACAAATACTATTACAAAAGAATCTTAAATTTCTATTGGCTTTTGTATTTTCATCTAAATAGTCTTTGGCTTTGTCCATGTAAAGCTTATTGCTGTTAGCAGAGAAGTGCTACACTACCCTACTTTGATGGCTTTACTTGTATTCAGATAGGAATTTATTTTCATGCAATGTATCAAAACTAGGCTTTTAACACAGTGCACACACCACTGGGATATCTGTACTTTTGCTGACACTCTAAAATTTGAATTTTGATAAGGTCTTGTGCACAGACCTTCCTGAGTCAACATACCTTCCTCTGCTCTTACTGTTCCACTGTCGGCATCCTAAGGCACCTTCCAGAACTTGGGTCATCAGTGAAGGTATTAGAGCAACCACTTATAAACACAGATCCATCTTTTGGGATGTAATTAAGCAAAACAGTGGTTTTGCTGGAGGTTGACTGCCTTATTTAAGTGAGTGACTTTTTCCTATGGTATGGCTCTACCTACATATTTTGTAGACACGAAACTGGCCGCCCAAACCATTATATTTGAATTCTTGGGAGGGCAGTAAAATGATTGACCGAAGCTAGATACCTGGAACCAAACTTTAAGGTACTGCATCTTATTAAAATGTGAATACCATTTAAACCATTTATACTGTTTGGTGGGCTGCCAAACGTAGAAAGTAATTGTTTTTACTAAGTACAGACAAAGCCAAAGAAAATCTCATAGCTGCAAAACAGATTGACTTGCTGTGATAGTGCGTTCTTATTATATGTTTCTTTTCAGTTCCAAAACCCTAAAAATTCATGTTTCTTCAGGTTTCATTTTCAAAGGCTTTTGTTTATGTGTGTGTTAGAGTATTATCACTATATATATATATTTTTTTTTTAATATAATTTTCAAAATTATTCAAATCCCTTTAAAAGGTAATGAATCCTGTGCCTTGTCCCCTTCTCATCTTGGTCATTGTTTTGCAGGTAGCAGAATTCCTTTTGGAATCATCTTTGGAGGGACAGATATAAATGAAGATATCAAATGTGAAGAAAAACGTCGGGTAATGGGAGAAGTGCTAGGGGAAGCCAGGTAAAATCTGCGTAGAAGGTTTGTGACAGGAAATTATATCTTTCTAATGGCAGATCTTTTAGGAACTGATCCATAAATGGTTGGAATCACTGGGAGATGTGATTCCAGACAAAGGATAGGCTACTTGATATCCCTACAAGCTCTACTTCTTATGATTTTATGATTCAGTGGTGAATGTAGAGCAGTTTCTTCATAAAATATAGTCTGTATGCAGTCTATTCATTTTATATTTTGTCTACTACAATTGTTCCATCATATTTGTCCATATAAGAGTTGGCAAGGGTAGTGATGAAGTTTGGCTTCTTGAGCTGTGAATTTTCAAAATGACTCAAATCCCATTAAAAGGTAATGAATTTTGTGCTCTTGCTTACTAATCCTGTGCTTTGTCTACTGAATGTTAACTGTTTTCTAAAATAATAGAACTGTGCATGTGATGAGGATATAAAAATCTAAGGTAGGTGAAAGAAATTAGAAGAATAATAGCAAGGAGGCTTGTGATCTGACAGCATATTGCTCTGTAGAATAATCTACTTTATGGGTAGGCATTATAAAGACAGCCTTTGATGGTCAGTGTAACTGTGGACTGTAGCAACTAGATTGTGGTTTATTTAATATATTTGTAATGAATACAACTGTAGCATGCAATCAAGTTTTCATTTCTTACCAAAACTATTTTATACTTTTTATATTTCCAGATTTGAGTAGAGAAAAACACAATTAAATAGCTCCAATGATATTCATACAGTTGTCGTTTGTACAGAATTACCCTGGCCATGTAAATGACTGATGTTTGGTATTTAAATAGTGAATCTGTAGTGGTGGAGGTGTGGCTATTTAAATAGTAAATCTTTATTAGTGGTAGAGTTATGAATATTCCTATTAAATCGTATTGCAGTAATATTATTAGCCTGAACAACATTGAACCCCTTTTACAAGGCCCTGTGCCAGAAATGCTAAATGTTGCTCCATAATTAAAAAAAAAAAGTTTATTAGTAAATTCTTTTTTATGTTATGTATATTTAAATATATAAAACACTCTGTACTGGGAATAAAGCATTTTGTATGCATTAAATTCTCTCTGTACATACAGACTAAAGTGCCATCAATTTGACTGAAGAGAAATGACAACTAAAAATAGCTGGTATTTATCTTGTTGCATCACAGAATCAAACCTGTTTTCAGAGGTCTTGCACATGATGTGTTGACAGAGTGGTTGGTTGAAAAGCAGGTGACTCATGTAAAAAGGGCTTTTGTTCTTTTTTTTTTTTTTCTTGCTAATGTGATCCTTTTTCTAGCTACGTAAACAAAGAAGCAGAGATGGAGAAAAAAAATCTGTACACAATTTCTCTTAACTTTTTAGGTGATTTAAGAAGTGAGTGTTTTCAGGGTATTTTATATATCTGGAAAAAATCCAATGACATGTCAGTGTAGTCAGCAATGTAAAATCATACAATCATAGAACAATTAAGCTTGGAAAAGACCTCCAAAATCAACTGGTCCAAGCATCTGACCATGTAGTTCAGGAACTGATCAGAAATCAGAGAAAACAACTAAAAACCAAACGGTTTTTCAGCATATCTCATTGTTTCAGCATCCCCAGTAAAGAAGTTTTCTTCTGCTTGATCCAAGGGTTGATTGACTTCAACAGTGTTAGATCATTCCCATGGTGGGCCAATATGCCCTTTTCTTGTTCAAAACTATTTTCTGGATGTAAATCTTCCAGTGGAAATAATAATAATAATAATAATAATAATAATAATAATAATAATAATAAATGGCTTAATTCTTATCAAGACACATGCTAATGTTGTCATTTCATAAGCAGCCCAACTAATTGCTCACTGATGGCAGGGGATGACCTTACTGCTACCTTCATTCCTCTCCTTCTCCTTAATTCTTACCTGTGGCTGTGTGACCCACCCTTCTGTGTGCCAGGACTGGATCACTTTCTGAGCAGGTCTAACTCACTTAATAATGTAAAATTGGGATTTTTATTTTCCAGGGTAGTTTCCTACTGCTTTAATAAGAAGACAGCTTGTGTAGGGATACAGCAAGGATGTCTTTTCAGTGGCAGTTAGCTGCTACAACAGGTCATTCAGCCATATGGATCTATATTGTGTCTGAACTTCTGGTGACCTGAGTACTCTGCAGAGGCTTCACTCCAGAAGTGACCTCTAGGTAAGCAGAGAAGTCCCCGAGTGTACAAGGTATAATAAAATTTAAGCATCTGGAACGTCTTATCAAATCTAGTGGTACTGCTTATATACTTTAGCAGAGCTTAAATACATTGCTGAACAAAGCTTGCTCAGGATACTATCTCTATTCATCACAACATTTTCACTAAGACAGATAACTACAGTGGTTCAGATACAGCAGTATGGATTTTAGTTCATGTTAGCCATGAGGAAATGCATATAGTGTGTGCAATAGGCTTATATCTTGTGGTTTTATCTTTGCTAGTATCACTATATGTCCTAGCTATTATTAGATAACTTAACGCTGGCATAGATATGCTGTTCTGTCTATAGTGCCTTATAAAATGTGGTAGGTAAACAGATTTTAAAAACAGCATTTAATCATGCTCATTGAAAAATCATTAGGGCATGTTCTTATGTCTTAGAAGGACTTGCAGTTGAAAAACAACTCATGGCCCCATTTAAGACGAAGTTTATATACTTTTTAAAAAGTTATTCTTTAAACAGTTCTGAAGGAAGAGAAAAAAGTTATCTAATGTATCAGTTAAAATGAGAGCATTAAATTTCAGCACTGGAAAAAAGACAATTATATAAGAACAGTCTTTTTGTGTGTGTCCATTCTGATCCAATTCTGCATTTAAAACATGTTCTGTCAACAATATAGCTAATGTAGCTTATACAAAACTATGCTTTACTGAATGATTTTTTTGTGATAATTGGGTTAGGAACTTGAAGTATACTTTAGTGGCTAGGATTTCCTCTGATGTTTCAAAATGCATTACCACATGCTTTATGCAGTTCGTAATATTTTCTCTGCTGAAGGAAAAGTAATTCAGTTTTCTAGAAGTTATACTAAATGGATCTCTTCTCCAATATTATCACTATTCATTGCATAGTTATTAAAAGAAGCATCGATTTTTTTTTCCCTTATTGATTGCAGGGTTCTAAGCAAAAAGTACTGTGAATTGTAGATTACTTGTCCAGTACAATAAACCACCACATTCCATAAAACAAAGTATTGAACAATGTCAAGCTTTATAATGAGTGTTTCATTTTTAATCAAATTCCTCTAAATGGTGCTTGTACTCCTCTAGGGTATTTAAATCTATTGAATAGTATTTTGTAGACTTAGGAGCAATAGTTTTTTTTCTGCTCGTTAATGTGATATATTGAAAGTATAATTGCAAAATCTAGAAAGGAAGCATATGCAACTTGAGAAAACAGGCATTTGCAAAGGCTTCAATAACCTTAAAGCTGTCATATTGTATATGTAAAATGTATTGTAATACCATAGAGCAGATACTACAAAACAGATGTATGGGAATATCTGCTCACAACAAACAAAAGTAGGAGTTATAATTCAGCATTTATGTGACTTCTAATGAGTGGTTGTGACTTCATGCACTCAAATTATAACATAATATCTCCAGTGGAAAAGCAGTATTCTGGTTGTGACTTAGAAACCTGCTTCACCTCTCACCATTGAGATGTTACAGGTATGGCTCAGGATGGAAGCATTACATTAATTCTGTGAAAAAGAAACATGGAATCTTAAGTGTCATATGTGATAACCTATGTTTTATATTCAATATTTTTAAAAGAAATTAAAAAGAATTTGGCCAAGTAGACACATTGTGTCTCCTATGAAGGAGCCATTCAGTTATATTCCACAGTACTGACAGTCTTCAGAAATGGACCCAAGTATGTTTCTAGTTAACACTGAAGTTCCATTTAAGAGCAGTCAAAGCATGTGTTTGTATTTCATCCTGGTTTAAAAGTTGCGTTAAAGTTCAGGATGTTCTTAAGATCTCTTCTGAACAGGGATTCTTTATTAGATCTGACTCCATAAAAATATCTCATATGACTTCTGGGTATTATGTCAAGCTCCCAGTAGGAATTACTTGTTTATCTCGTATGTTTAGATATCAGGCTCTGTGGCTGAAGTCTCTCTATAAAGAGGCACCCAAATATGAGAACTGTACCTATCAATGCTGCTTTTAAACGGTCTCTAAAGTAACTCTTCTGTTATGGGGAATGATAGTGTACTGCATATGTTTCTCAAAGGCTAAGAAGTGGAAGTCCAGATGAGCCATGGTAAACACCCATAGGGGTAAAAGAGGAAGTAAGTCTGGGAACAGAGTTACCGTCTCCCTTCCAGCTGAAATAAAAACCTAACCATGAAGATATTTGGATACACCTTTGTTTGCTTGTTCTTTGGTAATATAATTTGTATGATTACAGAAGAGGAGGAGATGGTGTTCATATCTCAGCCAATTCTACACTTCAGTTATTTTAATTGCCTTCTGGTTACAAAGAAAGTCTTAATCAGAGAACAGTCATAATGCCCTACCCCTTAGCAGTTGCCTGCCTATTAGTATTATGGTGGGCTGGCATAACAGTCTCTGTCCAAAATGATGAATGTGGTGAGTCTCATTTCTGGATACCCAATTCTTCCTTACTTATTATAAAGGGGTATAAAGTACCTAACTCAGCACTATAAATTTCATCTCCTCTGTAGATGCCTAACATTCAGAAGTACAGAACTGAGTGTCCCAAGTCTGTTAAATTCTAGAGTTGAAGCCTAATCACTGGATCTTCTTTCTTCTTTTTCAGTTTATTTAATTCTGATTTTGTTTTCTTCTTCTTTTTTTTTTCTTTTTTAATTAAAGGATGTTCCATGAAGAATAACAGTTTTGTCTCTCACACATTTTTTTCCATCAACAGCTTTGATTACTTAGAAATAAGGAGAGAACACTGGGAAAAGGTTTATAAAATTCTGCCTGCTCACTTGAATTAAATTCAGTAGCAATGAATTGCAAGTAGTAGGACTGGGTATTGTCAAATAACAATAGTACAAAACTAAAGATTCCTTTTTATTTAGTTCTGTGGTTGTGAAGAAGGCTACTGCAACTTGCAGTGATGTAGAAACAAGGAAGGCTGTCTGCTTCTGCCGCTGTGTGTATAAATCTAGATAAACTACAGGATGTTACCATTATTTGGGTTTTCTTCTATATTTAAGAAATCATCACTTTAACTCCACAAGAGCTCCAAGTTGTAATCCATTTAAAACCTGGAGATACCATTTGTTTTACCAATGTTTTCTGGTAAAACAAATAGAAAGCCTGCTTTCTGTCTTTCCATCTATAATTATTTTTATAAGCCTCTGCTCATCTTTCTTATAAATATTTTCTTCTGAAATGCTTCTCTGTTGTTATGTTCAAACACTTTAAGTAGATGATCCCAACTATTTTTGTCCATTTAACTAGGTTTGCAGTGGCTTTCACGATGAAAATGAAGGAACTGGCAGCAACAGAGTGGGTATGTTTATGTGATGATGGTGATGATTACAGTATTAGCAACTGTGCATTCTCCTAAAATGTTTACTAAATAATGCTAGAGAATTGTAATAATCTTTATATTCTCTATTCCTGTTCTTTTCTTTCAGAGGAAGCACTTTGTACTTTGACAGGTCAGATAGATCTGGCATTTAAAAGCTGCTTAGTATTTGAAAAGAGTATACAGCAGTTTAGGAGGTGCTTCTCTGTAACATTTTAAATTAAGCATTGTTATCTCGAGCTTCTCCTGATACCATATGCATATATTGGTTTTCTGCATCATTTAATAAACTTTATGTTGACAAAATTCCACTAAACAGCTTTACTTACAATAAAGAATTTGGAAGAATAATTTGAAAATATTTGTTTTATCAACACTGGAAATTGGATGAACTTCTTTATGTGAACTGCAAAGCTAAAACTGAAGTTATGCTAAGCCCAGCAGTATGTGATGCACAGCACTACTGACTAGGCCTTGAGAGATATATAGCACATAAATAGCACAACTTTTTAAAAAGTATCTCTGCTTCCAGAAACAGATTGAAAGACATTGCTGAATGATATATGGAAAAATACTGAATACAATTATTTTTATCCAACAGTATAGTGGTCAAATACATTTGGCATTGTATTCGAAGGGGGTTATTTAGCCAGCAAAGAACTGACAGTAATAATACAAACTAAAATTCCTAGAATATATTAGTCAACTATCAATTTTCAGGTTCAACAGGATGAAAAACATTCAGTAAAATGTTTTTTAGTAGCAAATATATTATCCATGTGGAAGATATTTTATTATGGTGAATCTAGTTTAAAGGTGAGTATTATATTCATGCAGAGAAACGTCAGTACATACAGAAAAAATCAAAAGACCTTTCAAATGGGAGTTTCTTTGATAACCTCATTTAATTAGTCAAAATATTTGAGCTGCCATGCTGTTTTATTATAAAAAGTGTTTAACATAAATCCCCTTGTCTGTAAATACAAAGTCTTCATATTAACTTCGTATTAACTTAATGAATCCTGGATTGGTAGTAAGCAATGCAAAAACTCATTTGTTTCCATATAGACTTACTGACACCAGTCATATTTTGTAAGGGCCCAGAAGCTCACTGGGTGCTTGGTACTTAAATGTGCTAAATCCAAATCTTTCACTTCTGAAGGTTATTGATAGCTTTGCCATTGAGTTCAATGAGTTTGGGATCAAGCTCTTAGGGTTAATTTTCCAGTCTCTCAGCAAATATTGATCTCAGGTCTAGTTAGTTTAATTCATTCCACAGACTGTTTAAATAACGGGTAAGTGCTGTAGAAGATGAGTGCAGTTGCCTCATGCACTTCCTTGTGAGGTGAACATGCTTGCTTGGATAATGTGCTGTGCATGCAGTTAAAGTGTGAGTTCAGACAGTTTTAAGATAAAAAACTCAAGTGATTTATCCAGGGCTTACCTAATTTGACTGCTGTTGTTGAGCTTCTTAATATTCTTTTTTGATCTTGAAATATAAGGTCAGGACTTTAAGTTTTAAGGGAGAGAAAGAGTAAATGAAAAAGCATATATCATTTTTAGGAGGAGAGTAGAGTTAAATTAATGTTTTAATTTTATGTATTTATTTATTTAGCCCCTGAAATAGTAAGATAATTAAGTAATTTCAAATACGTTATCTTCATTTCCTTATTGTTTTTTGAAAATAACCCCTGATATAATAACTGATACCTAGAGGTTATATGTTTTAAAAATAGATTGTCTAACAGCAAATAGAATTCCCTTCATCTCTTGGTTTATTTCTATACATTCATTCTTTTCCCAGAAACCATGACTACAGTATTAGAATAAGTATGTTTTGGTTCTCTTTCTCTTTATTTAGTAGCTACAATTATGTCTACTGTACTGCAAGTCTACTTCAGACATTCACTGTAGTTATTGGTAGTATCTGATCCTCCTGTTGGAAAATAGACTGGATCAGCCTTTTCACCTTTCTGTGGCTGAGTTCATGGCAGACTGCCAGTGGAAAAAAATGAGACAAATCCTGGAAGTAGGCAGTGCTCAATCCTGTTTTCTGAAGAATGGAGGAAGACGATAAAGAGCTGCTGGTCATTTGAGTACAAGGAGTGCTTTTGGGCAGTGTGAGACAGCACTGCTGACCTGTGAAATAATCCACACTCCACACCAGGCAGTAGGGCTTGTTAGCTCAGCTGTTTGGTGTGTGTGTGTGAGGTTAGTTTTCCAAATAACTTGTTGCCTAAAGTCTTGTACTGGATCACAGAGAACTGCAATGAGCATCAAGGCTAGTGACAGGAAATCAGTAACTGGCTGTCAGTAAGGGGCAACATACTGGGATAAAAAGAGAAGGTCGGAACCACCCTCTGCCAGCTATTAGCTCCACTCACCTTATCTTGTGAAGTATTGGTAAGAAAAATACTTTTATTTTCTATATTTGAGGTGAGAAACTCTTAGGTTACCCTGTGTGGAGTCAGGAGTTAGACTCAATGATCCTCATGGGTCCCTTCCAACTCAGCAGATTCTATGAGTCTATGATGAACAATAAATGTAAGAAGTAGAAACTAACTGCTGGATATCTTTTCAGTTTTAATTTGCATCATAATATAATCATTAATACACCTTTGCCTAAAGAAGATCACTGAGAGGTGAAGCCTGGACAACACAACAATTTAATTTTTAATGCTTTCTTTCAGCATGAATTGATTTTTGATCTATGCACATAGAGGATGTGGTAGTTACATTATAAACATAACTTGGTTTTAATAGTTACTACAATTAACTTCATGATGGGTAAACAGGAAAGACAAAGTAAACAGAGTATAAGGAGAAGAAGCAAACTTTAACTTTGAAATCATTTTGAAATCAGCACTTACATTTTTAAGAACTTGACTTAGTTGATTTTACCTAAACACCTTTGTGCTCCTGGTTGGAGACTCATTCAGTGTTTTGGAGAAGGTTGTGGCAGACAGGGAACTGGAGGCAAGTCTGTCAAGCCCTAAACTGAAATATCACCTGCTGAGTTGTGTCTTAAATGCTGAGGTTTTGAATTCTTTTTGCAGCTGTATCTTTGTATAAAGGGTAAGAGCAAATGCCATACATTTACTTTAAAACACTGAAAAACATAAATACGTCTTTCCATATCACAGCTGACAGAATATCAACACTCTTTACATATTAACTCACCCTAATGTGAACTACATTATTCCTGTAATGTGTGCTTTATTAGTTAGACAGTCAATAATTTAAATTACAGACATGTAAGCAATAGCATTATGCTTAAGGGGTGTATCTTCCAACAACTTCTTTTCTATTACATTGGATAAATTGCCTTTAATTATGAAGTACATGATATAGCTTTTGTAATAATCTGTATTCCAAGTAAGTGCAAAATACTGTAAAAGATCCCATGCTTATGGTCAGTGTTTTATTTCAATAGTGTAAAACTGGTGCATAAGAATTACCTAAGCCAGTTTTATTAGTATTCCATTTCATTTTTCCACTCTCCCCACTACTATTTAAAATAAAGAACAAAATATAAAATTGATCTATAAAGTGTGAATACATCTGTACGCCAGGTTAAACAATGTTCCTGCTCTTTTCTGCTTGATGATCTAAACCCTGGCAGGAATATATTTACTCACCACAGAGCTATTACGGGTCTAGTAGAGCATGAAACCAAATGCTTAACTTCAGCTTATTTTTGAAACTTAGTGGTTTTGGGGAACTTAGACCACATCTTTACCCACCAAAGTCTCAGGCAGAATTATGCAGTGTGTTAGCTATAGAGGAAGGGCTGGCTTAAGCTGCCCCGTGCTCCATCTGCTTCTTTCCACATTTTCTTTGGTTGCATCTGTGTCCTAGCTCTGAATTTCAGCTCTTCCATTTGTCTTGCAAATTAAAATTTTGCAGTTGGCCTCCAACTTGCAGTGCTGTCTCCATCATTTGCAAGGCTTTTTTTAGGACTGGAGAATGCAATTTAATTTAAAGTGCTACTTATTCATAGGTAAGAGAAGGATGAAGAAATGTTAAGTAATAAAATAACCTATGAAACCATCTTTTCTTATTTTTTAAATCGTTTGAACACAGAAGTTCATATGGCTTTTGAAAGATATACTTAATCTTCTACTATAGCATAAACAGCATTAAATTTTCCCCACTTCATTTATTAATGGATTTCCTGCTTATTCATGTAGGTTTTGTGATGTAGCTAATTCACTTTGATTCTCAGAAACTGCCCTCTTCCCCTCCTGTGAACTGCTTCTTGATGATTATTCAGTTTTCTGACCTCTTTTCTGTCAATTTCTTTTTCCATTTTTCTTTTTCCAGTTCATTTTTAGTAACTAAAATGGACTGTTATGACCCAGCAGTGAACTGTAGGGGCAGTCACATAGAAATGTTGAAATGAAAAAACCAAAATCTTTGCAAGTGAAAAAAAAAAGTCAGTTCCTTGACTTCTTATTTCCTGAGCTAACTGGTTCAGGACTTGGTTGCTTTAGCACTTTGTTTCTGCGTTAATTCTCATTCCCCTAGTACAAGCTCTCTTCCTTCCTGAAGTCATTGTCCTGCAGGTGTGATTTCACAAGCTGCAGTCTGCTGCTAAGAATGGAATGGGGGTGGGAGAGGAGAAGGGAAAACTAATGTGCAGCTTGACATGATCCAACAGTATAGGTGATGCTCTACCTTGTTTAACTCTGTCTGTGTTATTCATTCCACCAGCTTTCCACATTAAGAAGCAGGGTTGCATAGCAATACTTAGCTTGAGGAATTCAGTAGTGTATCATCTGTGTATCAGCCATAAGTTCAAAAGTGGAATGGTTGGGGTGGCAGTCTGAGAGTCATTTTCCTATTTGCTCTTTAGAAAGCGCTGTGGTAGACAAATAGTCAGTGACTCATAGAGTCACAGCCTGCTAAGGGACTGGGTGTCTGTACATGATGAAACGGGCACTAAAGAGGAGTCTGGTTTTAGCCCAAAGACAGCAAAGACTGGTGCTCTAAGGAAGGTTGTTCCTTTTGGGTCACTGTGATGCTACATTAAGCAATAGCTACTAGAACTGCTTGAAAGAATGTAATTTCAAACTGAAACTTCCAAGGTAATATTGAGCAAATCTATTAGAGAATACGCGACTTGACCAATGCCTTGGTTTACTCCTATACAGGCATTGCAGCCAGCTTTTAAAAGAAATAGGAACTGTCTGAACACAAAGCTTTCGCGAATACTTTGAGCTCAGAGAAACTATGCTTTTTTTGCTAGAGGGGAAGAGTGGGTTTTTTTGTTTGTTTGCTTTTGTATTGTTTCCCCATTTGGAAAGATCTCATGGCTATTTCTGTGTTTTCATGAAAAAAAATGAGTAGCGTTCCACAAATTCATGATTGGAGTTATAGAAAGATAATGAAGTAAGAACTCAGTTATTCACATAAATAACTAGTGTAGTAGCACTTCAGGAATAACTTTGGAAATATAGCAATTACCCCTTTTACTGTATCTATTTTAAAATAATTTATTGTGCAATTCTTATGTGGGAATATTCTGCAATACCTAGTACTGGCCAATTTTCCCGTCTAGACAAGTGTCTACATATATTTGACAGCAATCTTCGAAAAGGTTAGTGGTATGTAGGGCTTGTTTCATGATGTGTTTAAACATTTTATTATGGATAAATGTAACTGTGATTCTGAGACCAGCTGTACTTTTTCTTTGAAAACCAGAGTGTTTGGGAGCTAGGGCTGTTTTGTAGTTTAAAATCTTTTTTATTCTAGGGAAGTGTTTTCTTTTTCTATGCCATAAGCAGGTTAATGATTTTGAGAAACTACTGTTAAACAAAAAAAACATGTTTCTACTAATCTGGTAATTGTGTTAATTACAAAATGGATTCATTGACACTAAAGATGTTCATAGTAAATGTAATTTTAATTCCTGACTTTGTTGCCTGTGGTCTTATTAAAATGTTCCTTTCTAATGGTCTTTTTTTTTTTTAATAGTTGAAAGAAAATCACACTGATGAGCATGTTGTTATACTAGATTTTTTTAAAAGACTGAACAGATCTTTTATGATGCACTACGAGTCACTTTTCTTCTCTTTCTCTTTAAAGCCAGATACTAGGAAGAAAATATATGTCCAAACTCAAGGTGAGAGTTTTGAAATATTAACTAAGGCATTCAATTGATTTGGATAATATATTTAGTACCTGTATGTTTATGTATCTATCTTCTTTGCCTCAGAAATGTTTTGCTGAAATGGGCCTTGGGTTTGAAGTGCTGGCTACGCTGAAGTCAAGCTCTTTGCTATTGAGTTTAATTGGGGTAGTATTCCACTCTCATAGACTAAATTTTCAACTCATTTTGTGCTTTTAAAAAAAAGTTTTTCCAGATGCCTTACAGTGGGAATCTGAAAGATAGGGTAACAAGGGGCTTTCTCCGTATGTAAGTTAGTGGCCTTTGTATTAGACCCTCACTCTGATTTCACACAAGTTGATAAATGATTACTCTGTGAAACTCCAAATTTCTTTAAGTGCTATAGGCTGAGTTCCTGGAGTAATGACACCCTGCAAGTATCTAAATCAGGGTATATTACTTAAGTGAGTAGTCTAAGGAACATTCTCCTCAGCCTTTTAGGTGTGTTTACTTAATCTACAGCTCTCAGTTTAATTTATCTAAAAGTAATTGTCTACAGATTCCAAAGGTTATTGCATTTTGTATATTTTGCTTTCAAAGAATAAAAAAAATTTTTGAAATTTATTTTGAAATTACTCAATGAGGTGTATTTAATTCATGTTTACTCTGTATTTAAGCTTCTTATGAGATAATAGATAACTAAGAGATTAAATAAATTACTAAAATCATTTCATTATTAAAATAATCTTTAAGGCAAAACAAATAATATTAAAATATATTTTTGATATTGATTTAATTTAGTTGCTTTGCCTTATGTTAATGACTTGAGTCTGAGCTGAACCGTATCTGTTTTGGAATAATAATCTCCTTCAGAAAACAGTATCTCGTATGTAGATTTTACAAGGCCAAATTTAGCATGGTGTAAAGGGGCTTATTTCTGTGGATTACTAAAGTGGTTCATACACAGTGTGATTGTGTGAAATTTTCAATTCCATTTCAATCTGATTACTATAGAAGGATTGTGCAGGCAACCTGAAATTGTTGGGAAGAGGAAAGCTTGAGGTGTGAACAGCTGTGTATAGAATTCAGTGTGCTTGAGAGAAATAGGTTTTCTTAGGGCAAGACTTTAAGATGCATAGTTCAGCCATATAGGGACCAGTCAAACAAGTTGCATTTCTCTTTTTTTTCAACACAGGAATCAAGACTACACCCAGTGAAACATTTGACTGGTATAGATTTCTGCAAAATGCAGGTATTACTCACTTTTCTGTATTTGCCATATTTACGCTTAATAGATTTCATTCTTGAAAGAATTTTAGAATGAGAAGGTTAAATGATTATGTAATAAAATGGCCTCATGATATAAAAAATTAAAAATATTAGATTCAGGTAGAACATCAATCACACACTTCTCACAGTTCAGTAAACTATTCAGACTGTCTCTAGACTGCAGGTTTGTCCAGTACTGAATTGCATCAAAAGACAAAATATTCACGGTATGGGTCAGTATCCCCTAGGAAGTTAGTTAGACCTAAGCACCAATACCTGGCCATGCTGTGCTTCACAGCTGTGTGATAGAAACTGAGGATTTCTATTGCAGAATTGCAGGTGAAGTGAAAAAGTGGTGAAGAAGGGAAAAATGTATTGATGTTTTAATATTTGGTCTTGCTCTAGTGTCTGTCTCCGTTTTCACTCATGTAACAGCATGTAAGGCAGATGACCTAATTTAGTCACCTGATCTTGGCAATACTTTAAATACTTTCATGTAGCTGCCTTTCCCCAAAAGAATTTGTATGCATTTTACAGTGGTAAAAATATTTCAGAGTTATAGTCATCAATCTGATCTCTTATAGTACAGCTCTTCCCTCTGTTACTAATGAATCCTCACTATTCAATTGCTTTATCGTATCAGTAAATGTGCACCATTCTTCAAAACGGGTGTCTAATTTTAAATTGAGCATTGTGACGTTATTTTGTTCTCAGTAAATCATGGCCCACAAGCACAGCACCACTAAGATTAATAGTTTTCTGAAGTGAAATGATTTGTCACTTGCTAGCACAGCCCTAGCATTGATTGGACCTCATGTCTAACTAATCTATGATTAAAAGTGCAGTCAACAGATCAGGGAGGGGGGAGCTCCCCCTAAGTGCATATCATCTTATCTATTAGAGGCAGTCTTTTGCCTAATGTGTACTAATGCAAAAGCGCAAAATAATTCATAAAGTACATGAAAAGCAAACTAAAATGCAACTCTAACACTTGTGCCTGTTAAATAATAGCTTGAATACTGGCATCACATTATTCAGTGGTTTGGTGTTGTTTTTCTTTTTATGACTGTTTCAACTCACAGCAGGGTTGAGGTTGCAAAGGAACCTCTGGAGATCATCAAGTCCTGCCAAAGCAGAGTCACCTAGAGCACATTGCACAGGGTTACATCCAGGCAGGTTTTGAATATCTCCAGAGAAAGAGACTCCACAGCCTGTCTGGGCAACCTCTTCCAGTACTCTGTCATCCTCACAGGAAAGAAGTGTTTTCTCATATTCAGGTGGAACTTCCGATGTTTCACTTTGTGCCCTTTGCCTCTTGTCCTGTCACAGGGCACCACTGAAAAGAATCTGGAACTCATTTATTTTATCAGTCTTGTCTCTATTTCCATCTCTGGTGGAAAGCTAAAATTTCCACTTCTCTTAATATTGCACATGGAGGCAGGTTCTTGACTGTACCTTTGCACTTATTAGAACTTCCCATTGAATTGCTTTTCTGGGGATTTGCAATTTCAAGTTGTTTGAAATATTTACAATTCTCCTAATGCGGAGCAATCAGTAGGAAAAAAAAAAGAAAACAGAAGGCAGTTTTGCTCAGAAGAATACCATTTTGATAATGCTGGCTTGCACAATGAAGTGCACTTGAAAAGATCCTTTTATGCAGATAAAGCTGTCCAATCTCATTCACTTCTTGGCATTTATGATCTTTTTTAAAACAAACAAATGAAAAACCCACACTTTTGTCATGAAGATCTATTCCATACCTAAAGGCAATTAATGATTTTTTGGGGAAATACTTCTTCAGATAATTCTTGCCTATATCTTTAGCAGTCTACTCGAATTTATATCAGGTATGGGGTTCCCAGGACTGAATGTAAAGAAACTGCACATGCCCTACAATGCAAATTACAGTGCATTTGAGCTATCCATGTTAAACATCCTTGGTGATCAGCCCCATATGTTATGGAATTATTCTTTAAAATGAATTAGGCCATTCAGAATATTTCAAGACTTATTTTATAGAACACACATCATATGGATATTCTTTGTACTGAATTCTTCAGTCACAGAAAAACTATACCATTTGCTTGATGTTAAATGTCACACTGCTATATAAATAGTCTATTTAAGTCAGGATAATGGCTTCCAAAAGAATTTAATGGCAGATTCAGTGAGTGGCATTTCTCTGTCAGAGACTTCCTACCTAGCCCCCAAAAGTGAATGGTGCTGAATCAAAAGCTAAGCAATCCCACTACATTTGAACATTCCATTTGATCATTTGTGTGGCTAACATAAATGGTAATTGCCTAATATAAGCTGAAGCAGTGCTGTGAAAAGTTTTTTTATTGTTGTTGTTATGGGTGTAATACCATCTTAATGCAAAAATCATGGAATTTGTATTTTTTCATAGTCTCAGCAGCAGACTTGAGAGTTTCAGAGGTGATATTTGCATAGTTGTCGTGTGCTAGCTGCATTATTTTCAGTGTTTGGCTGTTAAAATATTTATTGGTGAAATCTACAAAAAAAGAGGGTTTTTAAAGACATTTTGCATTCTAGTTACAATCATCTTCACAGTGTTTCTCTTATGTGTATGAGAGACAGCAAACAACAGTAGCCAAAGCAAAAAAACAAACAAACAAAAAAAAAACACAACACAAGTCTAAATTCCAACACAGACTTCAACAAGACAACCTTTTCAGTTTATTTAGTAACTTGAGACTATTTAGGAAAGTACTACAGCCTGTGTCGCTTCAGAGGTCAGACCACATACTCAAAATGGTTTTCTCTGACCTTATAATCTAGGAATCTATATCAGTTTTGTTAGCAATTTAAGATGCTTGTCTGTAGACTTTGGAGAGGCAATGAAGGTTTTGGCTTTTACTGAAAACTGAATGACAGGAAATTACAAGACGGTCTAAGAAAATGCAAAAACTGACACAGATCTTCTTTAACAACTTAGCTCAAGGATGTGATATAGCTATTTAAGATCATAGAGTCCTCATACCTTGATGAAAGGCTCCTTTTGATCTCAGTGGAATGTGGGTGAAGCTGTAAACCCTAATAAACACAGACATCACGTGATCGGGAGTTTGCTAACAAAGACTATACTAACGAACTGAGAAAGCTCATCTACCCAACAGATGTTTTGAAAACACCCTACAAAAGTACAGAAAAGACCTTTAAGTAAGAAAAATACTTTTATTTTCTACATTTGAGCATGTGGTAAGAAACTCTTAGGTTGCATTGTGTGGAGTCAGGAGCTGGACTTAATGATCCCCATGGGTCCTTTCCAACTCAGGAGATTGTATGATTCTGAAATAGGTCACTTAAGATATGATGTTCTCAAATTGCTTCTGTAACTCTCAGCAAGCTAATGCTTGATATTACTCATTCACTTAGAGGCCTGCAGCTTTTCAGTAAGATTAAAGATTTGCAGTATTTTTTGTTAACTGTACATCTATGATTACCACATTTTTTTTCTTGATAGTACCTAGAGGCATGGAGTTAAATGAATCTACTCTTTCAAAATCTATTTGGATAACATCTCTACTTATTCTTGACTTTCTCAGAAAAATGATGTCCTTATTAATGCTTTAGAAGTTATTCTGATTTTCATGCTGTTTGCCTGTGTTCATGTTATGCTATCCTGGCATCTAAGCACAGATTTTTTAAAAGACCCAAGTGTAAACTATCATAGTGTATCATAATAGTAAAATTATTGTTTTTCCTAAAAATAGTGGATGTGACAAACAGTTATACAATTTCAGATACAAAACAAACCAAGAGCCAATGAAATCTTAAATAACAAACTTCAGCATGCTTCAGTAGGAAAGTGTTGTATTATGACGATGTTTTTCACTGTATGCTTTTAATATAGTCCATTCTCTCATTCTGTCTTGTAACTAAAGACCTCCAAACAGTTTACTAAAAATTAAGCATTGTTTTGTGTCAAGGATTCAGTCTGCTTGCAGATGAATGGGTAAATCCAGATGGGTAAGTCTAGATTTGAGAAACATTCTCTAGGGCACACCATGACTCAGAATCAAAGCCATCAGGAGGACACAAGTCCTGATTGTTAATCACATTTCATCTATTAGATAATGCATTTTGTGCCAGAATCCAATATCAGCAACAGCTACACTAGCACAGCAGTTGGGTACTGTTTTGATCATGCAATTCCATTCTGAAATTACATGTGCCAATGCTGCATTGTTGTGTTTCAGATTTGAGCAGCATCATACCCACTCTGCTCTATCATGAAAAAGGAGTTGCATGACTGTGGGAGTTCCATGTCAGTCTTAATCTGCCACTGTGGCTGATTCATTTCAGCTCACCTGCAGTTCATTTGTCACCATCCCTGTAGTTCTATGTGGTATATCAGGTCAGCATACTGTCAAGCTGATGAGAGGAATGAGTTTCCATAATCCTATCAATCACTCTTGTTGTTTTGACCTTTCACATCTCGCTAAAGAGGTAACCTGCTAAGCACGCTCAAGACTGGCCATGGCCAATGTACAGCTGTTTTTTATAGATAAGGATAACTTAACAAGTCAGACTACAACCATAGATGAATACTACCAAAGCACACTTAAAGGAGCAATCTCTTGCTGATATTAAACAATTATTTTTGTCAGTGAAGGAGATGTTGATTACAGTGGCAAGACTTGCATTCAATGTATAGTGATTTTGAAGTATGGCTGCATACTTCAGAAAATGCAGTCTTTTTTTTTTTTTTTCTTGCCAGTGAGTATGGACAAATCTTTCCATTTTATATTTGCTTTGCAAAGCAAACAGAAGGATGCATGAGCTAGGAGATAATGAAGCACACTGTGCTGTTTCAAATCCTTGTTTTTGTAACACTAACAGAAACCGGGAAAAAGAGAGACAAGCATTTCTTTGTTATTTGGGTGTTTGCATGTCATTCAGACAACACAGCGACACAGTGAATGTATCAAAACAGCAAATCAGTTGATTGCGCCATAGCGGTGTATTTCCATTTCAGAAATGAATCACATGGGGCTGTTGTATCTTACATCTGATTAAGTAGCCTATTTGGGAAAGACAGAATGATAGCAAAAACTCAGATACTGAAACTCTGTTTATGCTCCAGGAAAAATCAAAAATGTCTTCTTTCAAATACCAGTTTTCACCCAGCTGGTGGCTATAAAAGGCAGCTATTGCAGTTATTCTGTTAAGATGTCCCCCTTGTTAGTGTTCTCGTGAGAAGACATACTAAAATGATTGCTTTCTAGTACAAAGGGCTGTATTTTTTTTTCTCACAGTAGGGGTGCTGACAAGGCTTGAGAGAGCAACAGGTCAGAAAAAAAAAAAAAGTTACAGGCATCGTAGTGATGTGTAAATCTGTAAATCTAACCATTTTCAGTGAATGAGCAGAAAACTAACAAATACACAGGTGCTTCTTAAGCTTGTTCTTAAGTAGACAGAGAACGCGTAAACTTCCAACACTGAACAGTGGCTGCGATGTGCTGGTAATGCAGTCTTGTCAGGAATGTCTTTATATGTTTCTAAGTGGATTGAGTTGGTGAGAGTCTGCCTGTAAAAATGAATTAGGTGATGACTAAGATCTACAGCATACAATAAAGTAAAACTACAACTGACTCTCACTTCACTAAATTGAGTGGCAGAGGCAAATCCTTTCCTGAATAGCCCTTCTTTGACAGCTTTTAGAAATGCTGTGCAGGATCCAATCTCTAGTGCAGTGTGTGCAATATCTGCTATTTGAGAGAAAAGTGAGAAACATTCCATAATAGCGAAGCAGTGCTTTCTGAAGTTTCATGAAAGGGGTAATCTGCCAGTTACAATTCAGGCTTGTGAATGTCTATTCAAAATAATAAATCAAATAAGTAGGCTATTTTCTTTAATGAACATTATTTTAGGTAGTTTCACTAGTGAAATCATTAAACTGTTAGTCATGAGATTCTTGGGAGAAGTACCTTTAAAGGCCATGGGATCTGAATGGAAAAATCCAAATTTCAAAGTGTAATTACAGTCTGTAGGGCCTGTTCCACATTTCTGTTTTGGTTTAATTTTTTTTTGTACGGGGAACAGAATGATAATCAGGACTGCATAGAGTTGGTCTGTTAGGGCTTTTCATTGTTAGAGCACTTTAAACCCTTGTCTAATAAAATGAAAAGACTGAAAGTTTTAAGATAGAAACAAAAAGATGTTAAGAGATAAGAAGCAGTTATTTTAAGCATGGTTAATGTTGATTAGGATGCTGTCAGATCAAGAGTGCAATAATTCTGTAATCTCTACGTGAGAACAGGGAGACCTGATTTCTCACTACTGTCTCACTGAGCCTTCAGTGCTAACTTTAAGCTTGTTCCAAAATAGCCAGAGATGAACATCAATAGGTGGGAGTTCATAACGTAAAACGAATATTTGTGCCATGTGGATAGTTAAAATGTAATCTCAATTTTGTCGACTTTATAGTAATTTGTTTGTCATGAATTGAGACCACTGCTGCATGTATTAAAAACAAATAGTATTAATGGACCATTGCACGAGAAGAATGGCTTTTTCAATCCAAATGTTTCTGTATTATAAATTACAAATTATTTCTTGGTCCAATAACCAGTAAAATATTACTTACCGTGTCTGCTGCAGCCACTCTTGACAGCTCAAGCTGTTTAAGTTAAATGGAACTGACTTAATAATGAACCCTGTGACAGGGAGCATTTAAAAGTCCCTGAACTGGATTTTAATTTTAAAAGTAATAGCAGCTGAGTATTCACCACTCTTCTGGCTTTTACCCCCTGCTATAGAGAGGTTTGTTGCAAAGCTCACATTAAGCCAGTCCCTTGACACAAGAAGAGACATTCCTGTTTTTTCCAGGGCCTGGAGCAAACCCTGCAGTTAAGTAATACAACATAGTAAAGAAATGTAAGTTGGTACCAAGTTTGGGTGATCTCAAATTCCAAACTGCAGCAATTCAGTCACGCCATATAGCAGCTGAGGTGCTGATGCAGCTGGTGAAAGATGGAAGCGAAAGGGAAGAGGAGGCCTCAGAGAAGGGAGCTCTGCGGTGTTCAGCAGCAGGGGATGGCAGAGCCATCACAACCATCCTGCTGCCTTCCTCTGTTAGTCACAAGTTCCATCAAGAGAAAATCTGACCATGCAGCAAAGCCCTTCTGGTAGCTATGTGACGTAGTCCCAGTATGTGGCCCGTGCATTAATGTCCCACAAACACCCTGAAGAGCTACAGTTTGATGATCCTTGTTCAGCTGACTAGTATTAGATAATGTTATCCATCCTTGCCATGAGCTTAATAAAAACACGAACTGAAGGACAGCAAGCTAATTTGTTCTGTACAGTAAATCAGAGAAGAACATTGCACCCTCTCTAGAGTTTATTAAATTATGTTGTTGTTATGAGTGTTCATTCAGCACATCTGAATTATTTTATCATAAACACATTTTAACAAAATTCATCACTAAGTGACCCTTCTCCAAAAGTGTTCCAAATTAATTGTGCTGTTATATAGCCAATGGCAACTGCAATACCATACATCTGACCTTCCTTTTTTAAGATAGCCTACAAAATAATTTTTTGTGGATTATTGTGGTGTATTTGCAAGAGGGATTTTCGATGTTAAAAATGAACATGTTGAGATTTTTTCCAAAATAAATTTATCATATTAAAAAATCCTATTTATTTTTTATTTGTATTTCTTTACAATAGTGCTAAAACAAATGCTTTGCAATAATTTAACTTCTGGTTAAATATTCTCTATGCTAGGGATAGATAACTATTGGACATTTAGCTGATCTTTTATAACAATTTGTGTTTGATCAAGCCTCAAAATATTCTTAAAACGTGTTGAATTATTATATGAATGCACATTTATTCTTATGGGTAGAAGAATTGAGAAACACTGATTTGTATCGTTGCCCAGTCAGTCAAAGCTGATTCCTGGTGTTGAAGAATACTGACTACCAATTTATTTCTCCAAATCCTGCACATTTACTGCCTCTTGAAATGAACTCATATGCACTGTAGAATGATATGCATGATTAAGTTCTCCACTGGGTTGATTTGAGGATTAATGTGAGAGCAAGAAACAGAGGGAACCATAATGAGAATTTTTCAGAATCCACCCTGATACTGCTGTTACCATTGTATGTGCTTATTCATGAAACGATTTAGAGTGAGTTAACTTTTTTATCTGCATTCAGATTTATAAAATGTTTTGTTACAGACATTCCTACAGATACAGACAATTTACATGTGTTTCTTTTGATATGTGGACTTCGGAGAGTCAAAGACCCTCTGTATTTAGTAGATGTATTTTCAGGTAGGTAGCTGGTATTTGAATACCCCTGTTTTGTTCCTGGATGTAGATACATTTCTTTTCATGTTTACAAGTTTGGCATAAGTTTGGCTGTTTTATTCATTGCAGAAAACTTCATAATATATTTATATTTTTAAAATGCACATGCAACTATTGATCTGTTCAATGCATTATTTCTGTACTGCATCTTTTTCAGCCTGCTGAGAATAACAGCATTAAAATCAAAGCACTATTTGATGCCTTTATTTGTTGGTAAAACTTTTTTGCTGATACATACAATATTAATGGAAGACAAAAGAAGGATTCATCTACTTCAAAATAACTTTTTTTATATTACTGTCCTGTGGCTGTTAGACTGATTGGCATGTGTGCTAAATAATACCACTAAAGTTACATGCAAATTTTACCACCCATCATTATGAAGTTTTCTTATAGTCACATAAGTGAATGGTTCGCTAGGTTCTCAGCTTGTATCTGTAAAAGGTTTGGGTATTCCAAGCTGGGAATTTAGCCTCAGCTGTTCTGTTTACTTTCATAAGCCTTCACTGCCTTGTGATGTTCAGTAACAAAAGTAGTTTATTAATGTCAAGTATTGGTTCTGTGATAGGGTTCTATTCTGGTCGTGGAAGAATGGCAGATTTCTCTGTGTACATTATAACTGAGTATTAATTGCAGTGGTTGCAGTTGTTTCCAAATATGCCTTTACATAAGAGGAAAATTTCAAATCATTTTGTCTTAGTGGCTAGGGTCACTGCATTCAATAGAGCATTGTTCTCGTGACATGATTCAAAATTAATATCTGAGCTTAGTTAAATAACCCTTGAATCATAAGAGATTTCATGAAGCAGAAATGCTAAATACTAACTTTTAGATATGCTAATCATTTGAATTCTGAGGAGTAATCTGAGGGCAGAGCATGAAATCTGTCCTTTAAGTAGTAATACAATATTTGCCTAGTTCTATTTTATTCATGAAGGTATTTACATTGATTTTAGAGAAGGAAGAGTATTTCTTGTGTTTTAAAATACTATTTAAAATGAGTAATTTTGATTAATAAAAAGATGCTCTTCTGTTCTAGATTGGCACAGAAGGGATCCCAGTGTCCATCTGGGCATAATTGGACCTGCAGTAAGTTGTTAAATTACTAGTACTATTTTATTTGCACGTTTATTCCTAAATACTTCCACTTGCTCATGTGTGAGATACCGCAATAATTCCTTCCAACCTGAACCTACGTCAGAGGACTTCTGACTTCCATAGAGATAAGAAGGTGCAAATCTAGCAGTTGTAAAGGCTTTTCACAACAGGTCTGAACTGTGGAAGTGGAAGTGTTTCCAGTGCTCTGACTTCCAAAGTTCAGAGTTCTGCTAGCAGCTAAAAGTCCAACTCACTCAGCATGTGCTCCACTTTTTGTCACAAAAGTGAGAGCAGCTAGGAGGGTTTTTTTAAGAGGATATGCACTGAGTTAGTCCAATTCTAGTCACTTAGTTTTTTCTTAATGCAAACTGTTATCAATAGTTTATAGCAGCTGAAAATCTGTTTTACACATACTGTTTTTTTTGTTTGTTTTGTTTTGTTTTTAAAGACCATGTATGATGCATTTCAAAATTACGTTTTCTAATTGCCTCTCTTTTCACAAGCAAGAGAAGCTCTTGAACCTCTCTCCTCCAGCCCCATGATTTTTAAATCAAGTATTATGATTTCTAAGGAAGTGGCAAGACTCACTGAAGAGGGAAGCATGCACCATGTTAGCCAAGAACTTATTAGCCAGAGGTCTAGAAAAGGCAACCCATAGCCTTTATCTAAACAGTGGAAAGGGTATGACTAGGCAGCTGTGTCATGTGAAACAAATTCTTACTTATGCTAAAACAGTACTAAAGCTTCATTGTTTTATTTGGGTAATGTGTTTGGGTCTCTCTATCAATCTTATCTCTGATTTATCTTCACAGGAGCATGAAAACTTGCAGGAAGTCTATTTTATGAGAAAATACATAAAATCTGAATGGGCAAATATTTTTCTGTTTTCTCATTCTGTTTTGTTCTTTGCAGATTTAAAGACAATATTTTATTTTTAAAGCTATTTTTACATTTTTATTTTATCTGCATTTTTTTTACACTAATACACAAAATGATTTGAAAATGAACTGATATGGAAGGTAGAACTAGAGCAGGTGTAATGAAGCTGTGCTTTAGAATCAAAAGCTGCGCTTCCTGCCTCCAGTGAGGATTTTAGACATTTTGGTCATCTTTTTAAATTTGCTTTGCTTTCTCACAGTAAGTTACCAGAAATAAACCTGTGGCAGTGCATAGGAGTCAAACCTGTGGCAGTGCAAAGGAATCAATGACTAACATCCGTAAAATATTTAAAAAAATATTTCTCCCATAGTGTTGTAATATCACTAAAGGATGAAAGTAAGTTAATTTAGATTCTAGCTGCCAAATTGTTTAGGCTGAATTAAAACTATATTTTTGGCTAGTTGTTAGTTGTCCTGAACTGAAGTAGTAGAGCTATAGGTTAGGTCAGAAGACATTTAATTTCCTTAAGCATTTAGTATATGGAAAAGATAATGTTGAATGGCTGAATTTAGTGTTTTAGCTAGGATTTTAAATTTCTAGTGCATTTGCTGCAGGCAGATTATGTTGCATTGCAGACAATAATTATGTTTTTTAGTTCTATGGGAAGCTCAGTCTTGCTGAGCCTACTCAACAATCGATCGGATAAAAATTGTAATGTGGGTTCACCTGCTGCTGTGAATAAAGCTGATTTCTTTCACAGTGATACTGCTGAAGCCTCACAAACCAGAGCAATTGAGAAAATTCTTCCTATCTATACTGAATATGCTTGCAGATGTAGCTTTTGACTCTTAAGTGCTCTGGGTGATAATCTGACAGAACTTTAAGTGTACTAAGACCTGTTTTTGTTTTTTTTTCTACGATGTCTAGAGGGCCACAACAGCCCCAGCATCACAATGAAGATGTTTCTGGGCCATTGCTTCACTCTGAGTTCATTTTCATGTGACAGCAATGTAGTATAGTGTATTCATAGAAGGTCTGCAAGATTTTGGTCATGATAGGCCCTGTGCTTAACAGGCACCTTCATCTTTAAGCAGCATTTGGTGACTTTTGGCACTGTCAAATGCCTCAGATATTTCTTTGCCAGTCAGCAGCACAGATCTTTCTTAAAAGGGTATCTGGTCTTGTTAGCTGATCAAATGTGCAGTTCTCTGAAGGCTCTTCCTCTGTTAAAAATGGATGGAGGATTTTTTTACGGAAGATGATAGGTAACTGATGATCATATTTGCCTGGTATGTTGATATGTAACAAAATAAAATATGACAAAAAACACTGATCTACCTATAGAAGAACTGGACTATGGAGACATTTGGGGCAGAAGTAATAATCTTGCCTTTTCAATAGCTTTTTCTGAGACTGCTGAGTTCCTAGGCATCCTGCCACAGTCAGTTGGCTTTGGAAACATTCACATCTTTTAAATGTATTTCCAACTTACTGAACAGCTTATGTTGTATTCAATTTTCTGTTATATTGAGCCTGTGGTTAGATAACTGTGCCCCCTCAAGTTCCTAAATGTAGCTCAGGGGGATCACTTCTCTTAAGTCATTGCTACACCCATCCTGGAAGTAATATTTTAACTGAATTCTTATATTCAGGGCAGACTTCTTGGAATATCTACCAATAGAAGAATGCTGCTTAAAGGATTGTTCTGTTCATGAGACAGATGGCAATTTCTTGGCTTCCAGAGAAGTAGATAGGATAGGAATTAATATCTTACAAATTTTATGAGTCACAAGCTGTAGTTTTTCTTATCCTTCTAAAGGTAGAAGAGCAAAAGACCATATCCCACTGCATGTTAAATCAATCACTTGCAAGTACTCCATTGATTTTAAAGGAAACAGGGTATAGTTCCTCATGAGAGGAACTCAAAATAATACTTTGGGGAGAAAGCTGAAAAGGTGTTTATACAGAAATAGCAGCCACAAAGTTCAACATAAAATATCCAAGGAACCTGTGACTTGACAATGCTGGCTTAGTGTACAGGTCTGTAGCATACTGTCATCCGGATTAGTTAGTGCTTCAGGAAAGGGCATCTCATTTTTTCCCCCAGCTGTTACCAAAAATACATTCCTAAGCAGTTACACGAGCCTTTTATTTGTTGCGTGCAGTAGGAATTCATTCCTTAGTGCAGTGGTGATTTGCTTGTACCTTTTGATTTGTGAAGCCCTGCTTTCATTAAATAATTATTCTTGTGTTCAACGTACACAATCATAAAATCAATTCTGAGTTTTTTTCCAAGAGGGTTTTCTAAAATGCTTTGTTAGGGCTTTCTATCTTATAGTGTGTAAAAGCAAAACAAAACAAAAATGAAAAAAATATTAACATGATTAAAAAAATGAGCCATATTGTTCCCAGGACTTACAACTGCTGCATGCTGTGCAAGCTATCATAAATTAATCCAATGTAGCCAGTCTGCCTTAATAAAAAGCAGTCTACTTCTGTTCTTCATGTCTAGTTAAGGATTTCCAAGTTCTGTTTATTTCTTTTAAACGTGTTAAATGAAAGTAGCTGTCATAGTTAAGCTTTGTAACTAAAACTGCTGGAGTTAATTGCCCATCTTAGACAACATTTTAATAACTCTAGCATGTCTTCAATGTTATGCTATGTTTTAAAATTTTGTGTTTATTAGTTTTCAAGCAAATGTTTCTGCCAGCGTGTAACATCTATTTGCCTGTCACCGTTTACATGCAGATTGCTTTCTGTGTTAGCTAAAGTCTGAAAAGTTCCTTCCCTTCCTCACACTGGTAACCTCATACATAAACGGACAATTGCTTGGCACATCAGTGCAGTGCTCCTCACTTAGACAGTAAGTTGTCAAATCCATCATTTGAATCATGTTAGCCTTTGCAGAGTCATCTGAAAGCAGTCATTCATGTTAAATAGATCTAGCTCTAATTAGAACCTGCAGCCAGAGGGGGATGTCAGGGGAGAAGAAACAGACCCTCCCCTTTTGACAGCAGCCCAAAGCTCCACTGCATCAGGTTAGTCACTGAAATTGAGAGTGGGGTAGTCAATTCACTCTGCTGTGCTCTGCACTCACACCCCTAGCTGCGTATTCTGAGTCAGTCTTCACGAGAGCATTTGTCTGAAGAGTCAAGTGTAACTCCTCCAAGTTAGTGATCTTTGGTATGATTTTGAAGCTCAGCACACTCATGCATTTTATTAAAGAATGTACTAAAATTTATTTTTCTTTTCTTGGGATTTCAATGTAGTGCTACAGTAGTGCCTTTTACCTGTGTGTATATTCCTTTCTAGGTTGATCCGCTTTTTACAAATGAACTTAAAGAAAAAGTTAAGAGGTAAGAAATTAATGTTAAGCCTTTTATCTGCTCCAAATGAAAGCAGCTGGCTGGGTAGCTTTTTAAGATCATGTGCATAAATGCTTTTTTATATGTACAAATGGACATACATTCAAACTCCTGTATGGCTAACAAATGTATTCGGATTATTTGGCATGTGATATTCTCAGACGAGCTATTGTACACACTTTAAATTTTAGATTAGCCAGTAGATCTCTTCATGTTTTATGTTAAGTCACATCTGACTTAGGATCGTGTATGATTCATATTTATTACTTTTTTGTGTCTTTTCATTGTTTCTTTCATCTTGACTTCAGCAAGATGTTGCATCCTGTTGGTGGGTGAATGAGTAGGTAGACAAGATAACCACGTGTAGCTTTTTTCTGTCCCTACTTTATGAGTTTCCTGACTGGAAGGTATAAATTTTAGAGAACAGAGATATTTCTTTTTTTGACTGCAGAACCTAGAATTTTCTGGCTAGAACAGTACAAACATATTATCTCTGATTGATACTATCGGCTATATGCCTGAGTTAAAATCTGCATAAAGTACTTGTTTTGCGGAGAGATAATTTTTTTTTATCCGGTTATTTATGGGAAACGTGTTTCGTGTAATCATGCATTAATACTTGCCTTAATATAGTTATTTATCTCTGCAGAAGCTGGATGTTACTGCACAATCAGAAAAGCAGTTAACAAAGTCTAGTTGATGGGGTGGGGGTCTTAGGGTCAAATGCTTTTCCATCTGGCTTTGTGATCTCATCGAGGATAAAGAGGCAGGAATGGACTCATCAACTGGAGGAGATGCTGGCTCTTTGAAAAAAATCCTAAAGATCCCACCCACTTCATCTGAGACTGAACACCTCATTAACCTATTTTTCCATTCTGCACCCTTGGTTTGATTGACCTTGCTTAAACTGAGGAAGACAACAACAGGAAGAATGTAAGCATTCAGAAGAGAAGAGTGCTTATCCTAAAAGAAGCAGATTATATGTTTTAGAACCTTGATCCATCCCAAAAAGCCAACATCTGAAAAGTCAGCATCTCCTGCAGCTGACCATTCAGACTGTTGTGCTCCCTTTCCCTATGTTTCTCAAAAGTCACCTCTACTACGTAAATTCTTCAGGGAAAATACATCCATATCCATCGAATTCAGCTCCTTCATATGTGAGACTGATTGTGGTTAACAGAGCCTGGTGTTAAGTGATTGATTCTAAAACTCCAGAAGGACAGACAGTGAAGTGGTAGGTAGCAAGATGTACCCATTTATAAATTTATAGAAATATATATAGAAATATATGCATTTATAGAAAGCTAACAAAAACACAGAAAGTGGCTTGCCCATGGGAAAGCAATCGTTAACATCAGAACCATGCCTGAACTTGTCTGACCATCTTTCATCATTGTCTTCGGTTTTAGGAAGAATTCTGAGAGTATGTTCTTAGGAGATGTCCTATTTATGTGTATTTTATTTCTAGGGCACCTGGAATACATTTATTACAGGAGATGCCACAGGATGATCTTCATGCTGCTGTGAAAAGGTGCTTTGCTGTGGTGAACAGCTCAATTTCAGAGGGGATGTCTGCTGCAATCCTGGAGGTAATTGCGTCTTAGCAATGTTTATCAGTGAGGTTACAGTGAATCTGAAATCACCTTTTATCACTGGAAATGTGTGTCAACATTTTATGTCCATATTTCAAAGCTAGTGAAGACAAAACTAAACTATTTCTTTTTGCAAGTGTTAGTAATTAAGGATTTTATCCCTTGAACTGACAGATTTTTATGGTTTGTCTATTTAATTTTTTTAAGGACAGAATGTAATTTTATCAGTCCTGTTAAATTAACGATACAGACGTGAGATACGAGAATCATTCTGATTTACTAGGGATGTCACTATTCTTGATAAAACATCCACTTTGTTATAATGTTGCTAGAATAGACTTTCATTTATTTTTACATCCTTTCAAAAAGCAATCTAAGAGCTTTATTTGGTTATTTAATTCTGAAATGATTAATGAATGAATGACATGCTCACTTAATTTTTTGTGCCAACAGTATTGAAAATTAATAACCAGGTTTCATACCTGTCAAAGTAGGACCCTGCTTAGTATCAAATGCATTCCAGGAACATAATAAATGTACGTAAAGTGGAAGTTCTTTGGTTGGATGCTTTTTACTTTTTTTTTTCTTTGTGGCTGCTGAATGATGATCTCAGAAGATCACAGAAAGTATTACAATTTGTGTTAATTAATTACATTTTGCTGTTTGTAATGAGTAATCACACATTGCATTTCCAGCATGCTTTTCATCCACACATCTTAAAGTTATTCATAAGTAAGAACTAAGTGAGCATCATGAGAATTATGAAAATTAGGTGAAAGTAAGATAGCAAATTTGTATTTTCTTTCTGAGAAGAGATCACAGAGGTGAAAGCAGATGCTTCTTCACAGCAACAATGCTATCTATATAAACAAAAAATACTACAGATTGTGACATTTCCAAATTTGTCAGTGTGGCAGTAGTTGAGATGAAATGGAGTGTACTAACACAGTACACACAACCAAGTCAGTGACTCAGAGAAGTAAATGTTAAGTACCTGTCACCTCCTCCCAACCAGCTAGCTACATGTTCCCTTCAGGAGCACTCACAGAACAGTTGACCAAAAATAAATCTGATTTACTTCCTGAGAATGTCAGTGAGTTAGAGATGGAAAAAAAAAAAAAAAAAAAAAGGCAAAACAGAGAGACTGTTAAAAGACAAGGCAACAGAAGTGCAAGTGTGCTTGGCCTGGTACAAGTTGTTATGAAAACTCAGGACTTATGAGACAAATAGAATAATTTTCTGCAAAAATATTGTGGAATCCCATCAGATTTGAGCAGTTAAAAGGCAATTTCCTTAGCTTTTATCAGGGAAGGGAGCAATCTTGCACATACAGTGTCTTAACAAATATGTAGTAACTCAAAGCAAAATAATAACTCCACAGTTTACTTCAAAGGTAATATTGAGCCTGCTTCAGGGATTACTGATTTTTGCTCTCCTCTACATATGAGCTTTCGAGCTGTCACAGTTCACATTTTAACACTGCTCATTTCATTTTACACTGGTACACTAGGATGTGAGCAGCTTGCTGAAATTGCATAGTTTCTCTAGTATCTCTAGTAAGACACATCTAACTCTTCTGTGGTGCTGCCTCTTGATCTGCTCCCTCAGTGGTAGTGCTTGTGTGGAGGTGCTCTCAGCATCCTGAGAGTTTTGCTCTTCCAGTCCCACAGTGAGTTCAGAAAAATGGGGCTGTTGATGCGTGAGATAGTAGCTGTTGGTAGCTTTTGTATTAGCTCTTATGTTGCTACACCTCCCTCTATGTAGTTATGTGAGAATTATTATAAAGAATCGCAAAAAGGCTACATACTCTTGTTTGGAAATTAAGTTCTCCTGCAGGGAGATCTTCTTCACAGGGAGAAAAATAAATCTACAACAGGTATAATCCTCTTCTTTCCACCAGCCTCTGTCCTATATTAGCCTTGTTGTTGAATAGTGGAGGAAGGGCAACCTAATCTCTGAACTGATAACTCATAGCTTGGAGTTTATCATGGAAGTCATATAACAGTGATAAAAAGAGCTGGCATGCTTTCAGAAGCCTGAGCATGCTAGTTCGGGTGCATATCAGATACAAGTGAATGAATTACCAATTGCAGACACAAACTGCAATCTTGCATTATAGGAAGGAAAGTCTAATAGGCATGGCACAGGTGGTGTGAGACAACAGCTCTGGTCCCAGTTGAGTCAGGATTTTTGTATGTGACCTTGGATGGATCAGTTGATCAGTCCTTTATCCACATTTCCACTTAGAAAATATGGATAGTTTTTCACATGGCAGATACAAAAATCCATTTTTGATTCTGAGCTGTTCAAATATTGCAATAAGGAATGAATGTGTGTCTGCTGGGCCATTGAATATTGGTTAAGCCCTGTAAAATTAGGAGGAAGCTTAGGCTAGATTACAGTGTCAGAGTTGTTCCCATCAACTCATAAAGCAGAATTAGGTCTTTAGCTATCTCTTAAGAAACTACCTGAAGCATGCCCTTTTTAGGTCCTTAGACATTTGAATGCTTCTTCTAAAGTGATAAGGATTTTGATACTGTATGTCTGTTTACTAGACAGTTGTACAGTAGAATTTGATGACTTGCTTATGAAATGTCCTACTGTAAATATCTCTCCCTCTCAGAGGAAGCATCAGTCTAATAAAGTTAAGTCCCTGCCTGAGATGGTCAACAGTAGGAAGGGCCATCTGCTAAGATCTTGTTAAATTAATAAGGCAGAAAACTACGTGTAAAAACCTTTTGGTCATAGGCTGGAAATAACATCTTGCTTGCATTTGGAAATGCAACTCTGATTCTGTTGGAATTTCAGAATTGAACCAGGTCATGAATCTGTAAACACTGAGCACATACATAGCTTGCTTTTAGTATGAGAAAAATATATAATAGATAAATCAGGTAAATATATAATCATATCTATTTCAAACCTGCTTTAAGGTATGAAAGACCTAGAAACCATAGCTAATTACTTTGTCATCTAGTACTGTTATCTCAGAGATTTTGCCGTAACTGATCTGTTTTCTGTCTGGCATTTGAAGAGAAAACAAGCATTACAGTGAGCATTTGAAATACACCTCAGATCAGTATTCTTGGGAGTTATGCACATTTCTGTGCAAGTGCTGGTGAAACAGGCACTAGTGCTTGAAAATTTTGCATATTCTCTATATAGTTGAAAAGCAAAAGATTTTGAGTTCAGCACCCTTCACCAGAATACTTTTTTGTGCTCTCACATTTTCCTACTGTTCTAAAAAATTATTTGATTGCTGTGCCTTCACACATACACATAAAAAGCCAATTTTAAAAAATCTATCACAGGAGAGGAAGATGGCCACTCTATTCTGCTTCAGGGCAAAGTCCAGTCTTAAACAACATGTGAGGTACAGGCCTTGTAGTTTGGAAGATAAGCCACAGCAAACTTCAAAAACAAAAAAGGGATGTTGTGGTGTAGTAAATTTGAAGAGGGGCCACAAAGAAGATGCATAGTATAGGAGGATGAAAAGAAGGGGCAATCCAAAAGACAAAAGAGTACATAAAAACTGTATTTACTCTATAAGCCCCACACTACGGGTTAGAAATGCTTGTTGTATAACTTGACTCCAAAGCTAGAATTTTCACCCAGCACCCTTCTGACATAGCATTAAAATGCATTTGTATTCAGGATAATGTAGCCAAACAGATGGCCAATGGACTAAAATGTTACTTTATTCTATTATTTGTGGAACCTAGGTCAGTAAATTATACATATTTTCAACAATGCAAATGATTCTTTTTACTGCTTAAAAATAGACTAAGTATCTAAATTAAATTCTAAGCCACTTCATGCAGTAATTATTTACAGCACAGTCCATTTGTTTTAAGGCTGGCTGGTATAAAGCCAGCCCCTCATCGTATGTATTGGGCCATCTGTTCTGTCTTTCAGTAGCTATAATTCATTGTACCTATGTGTTTTGGGACCTTAAAGTTTTCCAATGTAGCAGTTACTGCCCTCCAAGTCTATGAGACAGAACAAATATATTTTCCTTTAAAGTCCAGAAATTATGGAAAATTAAATATAAACTTAGTGACCAGCTTCAGCGAGCTGTCAACTACGTAGCTTTCAGAAACAGGTGTAACATGTCTTGCGATGACTACTAAATAAATAAATCAATAAATAAATAATGTGCACTATAGTCTAGTCTACAATGTAGTACAGTGGTACTATGCCAGCCTGTAAAACCACAGCAGGACGTACAGTCTAGGACAGAACTGCCACGGGGCACTTGTACTTGTATTTGACAATCACTATCGATGGGCAGCCAGTTGGCACAGCGTCCGCTATTCACTGTGGCTGATACACTCAAATCCAAACTCCTCTGTGCTTTGTGGATAACTATTGTGGAGATAAGTTGTCACACCTGAGGTGGTTGTATTGTGTTATGTGTTTTCTTCCTTCATTCTTTCTTTCTCTTTTTATTTAATGGTGCTCGTTCTCTTGAATAGACAATTGCTTGTTTGGAAAGTGGCCAAGCCAGAAAAACTCTTACAGTTTTGTTTTTTCAAGGAGGAGATACAGAGAGGTGAGGAGAAGGCCTTAGGCAGGTGACAAATAGTGCTGACACGCTTCAAAACCACTATGAAGCTCTTGGTTTTCAGTTCAGAAGTTCAAGTAAAATATTTTCATTCCCTGTTCAATGAACATGTTTGAGCGAGATCAGCGACAGCCAGCACATTGAATGCAAGGGCATTTAAGCCTGTCAATGGGAAGGGCTGAAAGTGTGCTGAATCAGAAATTCTGTATCTCCTTGAGAAGTTGATGCCAATGGTAACCCCGTGTAAGGCCTACAGTTGGGTAATTAAAGCCAAAAGCAACTTCCTTGACCTGCAGATTCAAAACCTGTCAGGCTGAGTGGGGCACTGGTATCTCATTTGCTGGGTGAACTTTGATGTGCTATGAACTTTGCTGTACTGATAAATAGATACTGTCATCATTTTTTTTAATCTATCTTTGGAAAATAGATTTGTTTTGTTTAACAGTAAAGTCAGAGGAAATGACAGTAATCCATGGATGACTAAAAACTATATAACTTCTCACCAAATTATTATTATTTTTAATAGAAAAACTTATAACTATTTTTAATAGAAAAACTCAACAACTTTATATAGTAAAATTCAGAAATCTGGTCTGTAGTTTTTATACTTTTCATTTATTTAGTCTGGTTTGTGTTCACTTCGTTAACCTATTTGTCTGAATTTCCTCCAGCTGACCGAGTAGTTTCTGATACGAAGTGTAGAACAGGTTATGTCATTAAGGGTTATTATTTTTAGAGCTAACTGCTGCAAAGCAGATGTTTGTGCCAGAAGGACCGTAGAATTTCAATGTCCAGAGTAAATTCACCTGCAGTTGTGATTTACAGTGTTTCTCATGGAAATTTTAAGCTATTAACACATGTTGATTAGTCACAGCATTCCTTCACTGTTCAAAACGTAATTGGGTCTATACATGACCAGTCAGGGTATTTTTGTCTGCAGTTTTGTCCAAACAATAAAAAAGCAAAGCAAATTAAATGTTCTCTTGTTTTTTTCCTTGGAGTTTTATTTTCTTGCTTCATAGACTGAAGGAAAATTGTTCCCCGTCCAGGAGCAATTAATGACAGTAATTAAAAAAGCATTCACTCAGAAGTGACAGGGAATCAGTATGAAATGGACTGAAGATTTAGGGGAGAGAATAGCTTTCTGTTTTGACACTGTGATAATTGTACAATCTGAGTTTTTCTAGGTTTACAGTCAATGCATCTCAAGACTTCCAAATTCATCAATAGCAATTAAAATTTTAGATCAGGATATGCATGAGTAACAGAGCTGAGTGGCCAGGGTTTGCATACTAGGCACTTCAAAATCTAAGCCATATTTTTTAAAGTTGCCTGGCCTTAGGTCTCTTGCAAATGGTTTACTGGCTTTGAACAGATTTTGTGCAACTCTGCTCCTCATCCTGCAGGCAGCCTGAAGTGCTATCAGCTACCTCATACTATCATGTTGAGACCCCCATGCTTCCTTTCTTTTTTTTTTTTTTTTTAATGTATACACTTACATAAACATACATACATATATATATATAATACATAAATGAATAAATAAATCAAACAACCAGCCCACAGTTTATGTAGAATCAAGTTCTACTTCTTCAGATGTATTCCTTGGTCCCAGAGGAGTCCCATGCTAATAGCTTTGTAGGTAATATGTTTTGAAAGTGTAATCTTCTGAAAGCATAACCTTTTCTCTACCCTCCTTGGTATATATTGTTCACAGACAGAAACGATGTCACTGCATGCTTCCCTATATTCCCTGAACACTCAAAGTCCAAGACTGGCTATAGTGACAGACACTATCAAAAGCAAAATTCCTTCCAGAGCCTTATATAATGAATAGGAGTCAGAATTGAGGAGAAGGAGCTGCTGTGACCTTTGCTGTCATTGGTGCTGCCCACTTCTCTCCAGTTCTGCACATGTAGAAAATCTGTGAAAAAAACGTGTTTTAATGGAGCAAGAGAACAGATATTCTATGTTGGGGAAAGTGGGCTTTTTGTGCTATAATCTCATCCATGCACAATAATGGTAGGAGTTAGAGTGACAACCTTTAATTTTATCTTCTTAAGACCTGCCATATGTCAAGAACTTCCAATGGGAAACAAACTGCATACTTTGAGGAATAAAAGAATAAAGGATGAAACAGCTATCCATTGACTTTCTGGATTGGTTATTGCTTCTGAAAATATTTTCAAAGTTACAAGACTGATAAAAATGTAAAGAAAATATTTCAGTGAAGGTCCATATATGAGTTCACCTTAGAAATGGCATTTTTCAACTAAAAGGTTGAAGAGAAAGAAAGGTTGGAATAATTGCTTCTGCTTTTCATTTTAATGTTGTCATCATTAACGTCTCAAAATCCCTATATCCTAATAAACAGTTGTTTCCTTTCTTCATATTCCTCTAGGCAATGGATTTAGATACTCCAGTGCTGGCAAGGAACATTCCTGGGAATGCAGCAATAATAAAACATAAGGATACAGGACTGCTATTTTCAGATCCCCAGGTAACAAAACAACAAAGCCTTAGACTAGTTTTCTTTGCCTTCCAAAATTTAGGTTCACTTTCCATTACATGCTGGTGTCTCTCTGGAAACTTAGCTATTATGCTGAGCAGTTTATCTCAGATTCTACTTAAACTCTAGGTGTTAGATTGCCTTTCTGGAAGCTTTGCTGCTGTCTCACGTTTTGCAGTTCACTGAACTTTTACTAGGTGTCAGCCTTGCTGAATGTTTGTCTAGCCTGTGTCGCTTTAGAGCCTGCCCTCTGAATGGGGCTCAGTTCTCCTCAACTTGTCGCACTTCAGTTTTGAAGGTTCCATAAGCAAACTTTGCAATAAATGTTATGCATCTGTCACGTTTCTTTCCAAGCACTACCTGAAATATGAACTCACATTAGACAACCAGTAGCTGACCAAAAGAGAAGTATAAGCCCGAAGTTTTAGGTAATTTATTATCTAGCAGTAAGTGTTCATATAAAGCAATATTAAGTCAAAGATATTACTTGGTCAGAAAGTAATTAATGACTAAAATTAAGCAATATTTTTAAAATAGATTTTCTGTGAAGATAAGTAGGAGTGGGGAGAAGGGAAACACAGAACACTGCATATATAAATGCTGCAAATTTTCTTCCTTTTTTTTTTTTTTTTTTTTTTTTGCATTGTGGCTTTGCTGCTACATATTTGTATATGTTGTGGAAGATGACTTGAAGATGACTTTCAGACGCAGATTCCTTTATGCTTTAGTTCATTCCTTTTTCTTACGTGGTTCCCCTAAATATAAAATACTGGAGGAAGTCTATGGTAGTTGCTTTTAAAGCCTCTATTCGAAAATGTTACACATAGACTTTCTTCTCCTCTTACTTTTTTTAACTTGTCTAAAGACTGACTTTAACATTTTGTTAAAAAAAACAAAATTTTTTTTGTAGTCACTAGTTTTGATTATGAAAAGGGAAGGCTTATTTTTCATGGGTGAAAATTTTCATGGACTAATACTTTGGGCTTTTGGTTAACAGAAGGTAAAGTTGGTTTGTATGAGGAGGAAACATATCCTACACTTCTCTGATGGGATTCTCTACAATTTCAAGAGAGTAGAATTGGACCAGCAAATATCACCTGCAGTGTGTAGTTCTCCTCATCATAAGTATGATCTAAGAGACATTGTGTTGTGTTTTCAATTGGTTTGGTATGTCAGCATATTTTATTATTTATTTAGTAGACCTTTTTTAATCATTTCCTGCTCTGGTCATATATATCATCATGTACAGAAATCCCATACTTAATTTTCAAACTAGTCATGGACCTATTTTGCAAGAGTTCATTCCTTTTTACAATCAATTAACTAATTAACCATGAGGGCAGTTAGGGAAGAAAACATTAAAAAGATCAACGTGTTTATTACCATTATTCCATAAAACAGAATTTCCTAGATTATTAACTAAATCCTTATTGTTTTTATCCAATTCAAGATTAAATAAAATTTACAGGAGCAGTCTATTTGATAATTTTGCAAAGTACAAAATGTATCATATTTATCCAGTTTGTGGAATGTGTGATTAATGTGTCCTATTATGTGGTGTTTAAGGAAGGTGAGTTCTCTCTGTTAGTTTTTTGTTGTTGTTTTGTTTTTTTAATGGAAAAAATTCTTGCAGTTTTTTTTTTTTTTTCTAGAATATTCAGTGTTTCCAGTGGTTCTACAGCAAGAGTTCTTTGTTAGCTTCTGGAATTTATTTTGCTGGGGAAGCAGTCTCTCTTCTTGAGATAACCCTTGGAAATGGGGTACTTTCAGGGTAGTGGAGGCTGAGATGTAAAGCTAATTATAAAATTAGTTGTACATGTATTCCTTGCAAGCAGCCCATTGCCTTCCATATGCTTCTTCAGAACTTTAAGGATATACGACCATGTTGAACTCGCACACTGATGTCTCTCGTGGTATTAATTGTGATACATTCTGTCTGGTGTTTCCCTCAACATGCTCACTGTATTTGGCTTGGAATTCAGATACATTATTCATACCAGACCCAATTAGTTTCATCATACATCCTTGTAAGAAGTCTCCTCTGTGATCTCAAAGCATCGTACATTCCAACTGTTTGTTTGGAATTTGAGATCAATTAAAAATATGCTATAATTGCCTTATATAGAGGAACGCATAATTTTGAGCACAGTGGTTCCAGTGGTATCAGTTACTGTTCACGTGGATAAGGACTTTATTTTATTTCAGAGTTAGAGTCACAGACTAGAATGCTATTTCTTCCCTGAAACATACCCCTCCTGTTTTGCTGCCACTTGTTACCCCCAGTTTTGCTGTTATTCTATCCCAGTAGGCCACAAGATCTCTTTTAAGTGAAGATGGTAACTTTCATTACCATATTAGCTGTCAAGCTCCTAGGTAATATTTGTACTGGAATCACTTATGTTTGTGCATTTAGCCTATCTTAGAAAGGAGAGTAATATCTCTTTTTTCTCTGTAAAACAGCAATTGTATATTGTTTTATGAAAGCCCTTCTATAATTTTGTTGGTGTCAAGTGATGTACGAACTATCAACATTTGCAAATGGGTCAGAAAAATGTTTGTTTGCAGGATAATACCCAAACCCAATGCAAAGCTGTTGAAGCACTTTCTTCTTGCATGGACGTAGAATGAATGCCAATCATCTTCACTCATGGTTTTTAAGATAAATTAACCATTTACATTTATTGTTCCTTATTTCCCCAAACCATGTCAAATACAGTTTTTAAACCACTGTATACAGTCCATCTTGTTTGCTTCTGCTTTTCCCCATCCTGAGATCTGTATCTCCTCTCATTCCCACCTGTGCGGCAATTTGTTAAACTGCTCTGCTCTTCCGTTTTCCTGCAACTTGCAACATTTCTCTTTTTGTTGAGCATTCTCCTTTTCTTAGACTGTGCTGGAAAAAATAAGTTTCATTCACATACACAAGAATGATCTCTCTTCAGCTGCTCAATGCTCCATACCTCCACGAGAAAAAAGAGATCCTTCAAAAAGAGGTTTCTTATTCTTCTCAGGATGCCAAATCTCAACTTCATAAAATTCTAACTCATAGCATGTTTCATCCTTCTGACCTCTTGTCTCTATCCACCATTTTCTGTAAATCGAAGTGTTTATTCCATTCCACACAGAGACAGGCCTTTAAAGAGACTGACATGTCTATTTTGTCACACATCCTTGTCCTTTAGTCCCTGGATGAAAGTTTGATCTAAAAGAATACACTGCAAAATGTCCAAGTCTATACTCAGCAAAGTCAAGTAAAAGAAGGACAAGGTTAAATTCTGCTTAGCGCATGAAATCCATTCTTCTTTTTAGCCCAAAGCTAAACCAGACCACAATCCAGAAACAAACGGGAAAAAAAAATAATAAATGAAAATCTGGAAGACTCCAAGTGAGTCTATATGGACTCTGAATGGAGATCTGAATGGAGGCAGTTCATTACACTGAGAATAAATTCTAGTGCGTTACACATTAGGGAAAATGCTTTTAATGGTATGGAGAGATTGGTACTTTGTTCAGGTACTTTGTTCAGGTGGTTGGGAAAGTCTGTTTCTGTCCTGAAGAAGCTTAGGCACCAAATATTTTTAAGAAAATGTAAAAGAAATCTTCATTGTTTCAGATGAAGAGAACCTATTTGGTTCTGATGACATAGACTGTATTATAGATCATGAGTAGAAAACATTGCTTATTTTCAAGTTGTACTGGGGCGGGAAAGTTTTGCAATATGGTAAGCCTAAATATGAGCCATTGTGTTTGGTCTGTGGACCGCCTTATCTTTTGAAAGCTAAATTAGAGGGATAGAAACTGACTGTTATGAAATGTATATCATTTTAAATCGTGAATGTTGTTGGCATTCTTCTATTCTTGATGAAAGAGAGCTTTTGTGGTTTACCGGAAAGTAGGAAATTGTAGTCATCATTAACCATTTCCACAAATGCTGAGGTTTCATGTACGGAAATAGAGAAGGCCTTGCTGATCATTGAAGACAATACTCAGATGGAAACAGCAGTTAAAGGTGAAAGCTATGAAACATTTTGTCCTTGATACTACATCATCTGTGCACCTTACTTTTAAATCACGTCTTGATCCTGCCATTACTTGAATTTGCAAGTGTATGGAATATATGCCACTGAGTTAATGGGACCTGAAAGAAAAAATGATAAGTAAGAGAGAAGAATAGCCAGCTGCTTTTGGGCAAAACCATGTTAAAATGGAAGACACAAAGAGTTATTCAGCATCCTAAGGTTCAAAATTATGTGTCCAGCATCTGTGAAAGCTCACAGAAGGAGCTGAATAAACAGAAGGAAGTAAATAAACTTCAAAGGCATAAAGCAAGGGGCCAAGCACAGACTGAATTTGATTGTGAGCAGGATCCAGAAAGACTACTGTAAGCAGAGAAAACTTTTGAAGTTTTAAGAGAGAAACACAGCTCAGCTGGGTACTGGCAGTGATACACTGAATGCACATTGTTTTCCTCTGCCAAATGTGGGTAAATGCCGTTCCTACCAGGACTTAAAACCAGAATGCAGCTGAAGTTTTAGACCTTTGAACCTTGGTTCTGAATAGATTAATCTGCAATGTGTGCAGTGCCAGCAATCACTGTTTACACTCCCCTAGAAATACTGACCCATTGCCCCATGAAGTACACAGATGTGCCAGCTAACTTCTGAGCTTTCCCTGCCACTAGGTAGGTATGTTGCCGTTTTGAGTTGTATCTGGCATTTGCCTTTCCCAGAGTGACTCTCTGCTATTTAAGAATCATGTCCTTTTATCTGCTGAAGCTGATATGAAATGGTTTAATTGCAGAATTACTTTCATTATATAAATAATATATTAACAATGCATCTTATTTTCATCATATATGAGCCGTGGCACCAATGTAATTCTCATGGTAATTGAAGGAATATTTGTTCCCCTTTCTCAGTTCACTCATTTTGTTGCTTTATCTTCCAAATAGTGGTATTTCTGGGCTCCTGCAAAATATTATACACAATTTCTTTTAGGTACTATATAAAGAAGCTGACATTTCCTTTAAAGATGATTGGTCAATTTACCGGGAGAAAAATGTACTATGGATGTTTGCTGTTGAAAAATGCCAGTGTTTGAAGTAAAGCGCTACGCAAAAAGAGGGCACATGTAATATCACTTACGGATGTACATTAGATGATCTCCCCTGTTCTTGTGGGTTGTGTCTAACTACATAAGAGAGTGCACAAATATTTGTGCAGATATCACTTGCAGAAATACAGCATAACTGCTGATTAATACATATTACTGCACTGTAAGTAGTTTGCATATCATAGGCTTCTAGAAAGAAAAATGAAATCCTTGATTTTCTGAACGAGCTCTGTGTTCTGAATGTCTGCATTCTGCAAGTGCCCCTGCTTCAGACTCACCATGAAATTATGACTGAAATGCAAGTCAGTTGGAGTTAAGGACGACACCTGATAAACGAAGTTATTGCTGTCTAAAGCTCAGTAACCAAAACTGAGAACAAGCTAAGCCAGATGCTCCAGGAGTACAAGGCAAAACCCAGATAAGTCACAGCAAATCTTCCCATTGGCTTCCAGTCTGATAGTGACTTGTAGGTGGTCACATTTGATTAGTAGAAAGTAGGGATAAAGCTGAGAAGTCCTTATTCCCAGTCCCCCAGTGTTTTTCCATTTGCTTTTTCTCACTCCTGCAGTTTCTCAACTTTTATGCTTTGGACTCAGTTTGGCATTTTCCTGAAATTATCCCCAGCACTAAGTATTGAAACTGTGAAGAAGGATCTCATTTCTTCTATCATTTACATGTTTCCAAGTTTTTGTCTTCTATATCCACATTTTAAAAGAACGCTAATAGGACTACCTGTCAAGAAATGTTACATTGCTGCTTCTGTTCTTAGGTAATTTACATAAATTATTTTTAAACATTACTTTAAATAAAATCCTCCACAGGAGCATAAAATTAAAGTTGGAATGTAGTTCAGTGTGAACAGTATTTATTACTATGATTAGACAGGCAATTGGATGAAACCAGCATAAGTCATGTAAGACGTTCCCACCTTCCCTGTTCTGTATTCTTGGCAGATATGGAGGAAGGAAAAGAACAGATCCCTGAAGTCAGAGTCCTTGGCTGGATCTGCAGTGTCTGATAGATGTGGCCTCAGGCTACTCTCTAGACCAGGCTCACCTGTCAGAAAATACCTGAATGCCAGGTAGTTGCAGATGGAAGGCAGGCTGGTTGATGTGTGTGGCCCTCATGGCTATTCCAGAAGCCACTCAGCGCTGTGTGGACAGAGCCAGCATGAGAAAAGAGTGTGGGAATGGAGTGGACAGAGACTGAAGTTGGGCTGGAGTTCTGCAGCACATGAAAGGGGAGAGCGTGTGCTGTGCCAGGGTTTTCTAACAGGCATTAGTGAAATGCATTTGGGGTGCAATACGTGCTGAGAGCACCGGGCAAGGAGTGGGGCTTTTTTGCACCTATCAACCATGCAAGCTGAAAAACATCTCTGCAAAGATTACAATGTAGTGCTGATTCCATGTAAAATTTGAGGTTATAATATGCATGTGTGAAAATCATCTTCGTCTGGTATTTTTACCTTTGTAGGTTTGTAACTAAGGTTACAAATCTTTCCAACAGAACTGACATATGCATCTCTGACTATTTAAATCTCATGTCAGTGATGCATATATTGATAGTTTGTCTTGTCAGTGAGAGTCAAGGCAGTGATTATAACACGTTCGATGTGATTTCACGTATCAGTGTTTCCCAAGGGTCATGCTATAGTTATGTATTATGCATAGCCATAACTTTCATTACAACAGCAGCATTGATTCTGTGGTAACCAAAGATTTTATATTTATGTATTTGTTTATATACACTGTGCACTTAGGTTTTCAAGTATAGTTTGCTAGTTAACCCTAGTGTTGATATAAATGCTGGTGTTATTTATGATGCTTCCTTTCATAGCTGACAGTTTGTGTAAATAATATATCCCCTTCCTGCCACCCTTTTTTGTCCCCCGTGTCCTTATGCACCGATCTGCACTACCAATTGTGTAGTAATGTATTACCTTAATTTTCCATTGGCACAATAGCTATCTGCATTTCTGAGCCAAACCAAGACAATATTTTGCAAAGATCTGAGCCCATTTGTAATCAAGCTGAAGTATTGGAAGTTGTCTCTTGATAGAATATTAGATCAGCTGCTCAGAATAGATTAGTTCAGACATCAAATCTCCTTTCATATGTTTGAAGTTCACAAATTCTCTTCCCTTGAACTAAATTAGAGTGGCAGAGGAGCAGACAAAGGTATAGTTGTAATCTGCCAGGTCTAGTATTTTACCAAATACAGTTAATAGAAATTCATATATGGTTTTTTTTTGCAGAGCTTGATGAGCTTACACTGCTGGATCTGTAACTGTCCAGATGCAACAACTCTGGAAGATCTTGTTGCTGCATGCCTGCTCTTAACTTTGTACTGTGACCATCTTTATACTGTGACTATCTTTATGTAGTGAGTTTTTCAGTCTCACTACAAAATAACTAAACATGTTACAATAGCAATGAGATATAAGCTTAGTTGCGCTGAGATCAAATAATCTGATGCCAGCTATCCTCCATGCAGGAAACGAGGTGAATTATTTAATTTATAGCCAGTGTGGCTTTGTAACACTTGGGTAGGCAAACAATTTTTGTGGCATTAAATTCATTGCCGCTACTTGTCCTAACACCTATGGGATTTGTCTTTGATTTTAAATGACTTGGTGGGCTGAATAAAAGATATAAGATAATTATTTATTGATCATTTCTTATAAATAAACTATGGTACTTGACCTTGAAAAATGACTTTGAACAGTTCTGTTTATTGGTTCACAGATGAAGTGTTTTACTGTAATCAAGCTACAGGTACAAGTTATTTCAGAATCATCAGAACTTCGAGGAACCTTTAATTTATTATTTTCTTTATCTTTTTTAGGAGTTTGTTGTGCTGTCCAAGAGTTTGATGAATGACCCCATTATGGAAAGAGAAATTGTAACAAGGGCCAAAGACTATGTGAAGAAACATCACTCATGGGAATGTGAAAGAAAAGCCTATCAGACTCTTGTCCTAAGACTCCAGTGAATCTCAGAACTACAGTTGATACCTAGCAATCTGTGTAGAGCGCCTTAATAATGATGGAAACGTAATTAGTTTTGGGTTTCTCTGGGTTTCTTTTTAGAAGAGATGGTAAGACATGCATTATTATTCTATTCAAATACACCGACATCACAGGAGTTGCCTGCTACTTCAAACTATCAAATTTATCTAATTCAACACAGTCTCTAGTGTACCAATTCATCACAGACCAGTATCATTTTATAAGATCACACAGGAGAAATATACTCCTCGAACAGACACAAATTCTTTGTTGTTGTAAGGCTCAAAGGGAGGATGATTTCTTGTATACAGTGGAGCACTCAACCACAAAGAGCTTATGTCAAACATGATCATTACATCCTAACAAAATGCAGTACCAGTTTGCTTTCCAATTATACCAGTCTGAATGTATTTAGGTACATGTGACATACATACAACTTCATAAAACCACATTTAGTTACATGTATAGAGTACAAAATTATTAAGATGAAAGCTTTGTTAAGACTAGAAGATGGACATGTCTACTGAGTGCATAAATATTTGTGGGCCAAAACAGCAAACAGAGTGTTGATGCTTAGAGAAAACAAGGAGTACAGGAAATGTTTAACTGCCGTGCACGTACCTGAATTCCTTTCTGATAAGCCAGTATGGATGAAAAGTCCCATGCCTGCATTTTTTCTTGGGTTCTGGGAGTAGGGCATGTAGTTTAGCACAGCACTGATAAGTGTACATGGCTTCAGATTCCAGAATTGCACAGCACTGTCCTCGGCAGCAAGAGGTGCTTGCAGGCAGAAATGCTTTGTTACGTAAACTACCTCTTAATTTGCCAGTTACTTTGGTACCTCAGTGATTTACCTATTTAATAAAAGATTTATGAGAGCTGTAAAATGGAATGAAGGAAAAAAACAAAGGTATTTTCAATTTACTGTGTATTTTGGTACTGTTCATTCTCATTGGTGGTTCTCGGGATATATTGTAACATACTGCAGCAGGCCATTTTAAAGGGAGACTTATCTGTGCTTGAAGTCCATAATAATCATTGTTGCTAGTGCAATATTTGTGGACATATGTTTGATTTCATAAATGGCCATCAAAGAATTTGTATTTATAGAAAAATGAGTGTCATACTTTTAATTCTTACTGGCAAACACTATATGCTTTATATAGGCTTGATCCTGCCCCAATGAGAACCAGTGAGTTTTCTGTTGATTTGAGTGGCTATTGAATCAGACTTTTCTTTGTAATAATGAAGTTAAGTGTGCGTTTTAAGCTTTCCTCTGTGTTTTCGATATTTTGCAATTGTTGAGACAGTAAACAAGAAAGGAATTTGAATGTTGTGTATTGATCTCTCTAAAACATATCCCCCTTCTGTTGTAGTGCTCAGCCTTGCCTTCAGCAACGTGGGACATCACAATCTCCAAGGGCAAAATGGGCCTAATCTCAAACCTGAGAATTGCTGTGTTTCCTTTTAAGCACATTTCTCCTAAATATTTTCCATGTCCTTTGACATGCTGAGATGTAAATACATGTGCACTAGTTGTCAGTTTAGAAGCCGCCAGCCAACATCTATCCCTGAACAGCTTCTAAACCTGCAACTCCATCTTTCTTTTGACATGTCACTCCCTCCATTACCAGAGAGTAGCAGGGCCTCTCATGAGACTGCAGCATCTCTTTTAGCCACAGCAAGCTATGCACTAATGGAGGAACACCTACGACACTTTCAGCATGTTGTATGTGGTAGGGGACATTTATAGGCAATAGCTATAAATGGTCTTTTTTTTTTGTTTTTTAACAAACTGAGCCTACTGCAGGGCATCCTGTTCCTCTCACAATATCTCCCAGACCTCCTCTGCCAGTGTGTCTCAGATACTTTGCTTATTTGGCTTTGATCTATAGGCCTCCCTCCAGCCCATTTCCTATAGCATTTATTGTCCTCTGAGAAATGCAGGTTATTAAAAACAAATAAACAAATGCATAACATGGGAGAGAAATCAGCTATACTTCAAAGCATTGAGCTAATGGTAAATGATTGGAAATAGTAATGATCAGAGAGCTTTTTCCAAAGTGTGATATGTTTATTACCAAGCTGCAAGGAGCTAAATACATTGAACTGGATTTTGCGCTATTTCCGGCAAAACAAAACATGTGCAAGTGAGAAACTCTGCTACACCCTCAGAATGTAATTAACATATGATTTTTCAGGCTGTATTTAATCTATAAATATGAAAACTGCATCTGGGAAACAGCATGCTCATTTGCATTTGATAACCATACCAGCAGCACAAACAACCCGTCTGCAATATATGCATTAAAAAATAAAAATAAAAAAAGAAAAAAAAAAGGAAGAAGCCAAAATAGTGGTGAGCTTAGCCCTCAGGACTGTTTTACAGTTATCAAACAAGGCAGCGTTCATCAATCAAGGGCATTCAGCTTTGATATCATTTATCACATGGGCTTGTGTTCTGCCGCATGAAGCCTGTCTAGTGAGGCTAAAAGGTTGGGGCAAAAACTGCTAGGGAATTTCATCACAATAAATTACAGTTGGATTTTTGTTTTAAATTTAATCCAGTGTTATGTTCCAGGCCCATAAATATTCAATGAGTCTTATAAGTCCTTGTAAAGAAAATATTAGACCCTGTACAGGCAATTTTAGGTATAATTATCTTTCATATGACTTCACTCAAACGATTTTACATTTAAGAATAATCCTTTTGTTGTCCTGCAGCCCTAATTACGGTATTTATCTTCCACCTTCAAAGCCTCATTTCTTATCCTAGCAGCTTTTTAAGCAAGGCACACCTCATTGGGCTACAGATACAGCTCCAAAAATAGCACGGGTTCTGTTCTCAGGAAAAACCTGCATTGTACATTTACCCCTGTGGCTAATTCTGTATTTCAGGACCTTGAAATGTACTGTTAATTAATCCAATTACATGCATTTTATTTTGCAATTAATTCTGTCACTGAATCCACAGGAACTGAATGAAAGCTGTGGACCTGTACAATGGGTACTACTATGCCATTTCCTTTCTTGGCACGATTACTTCAGGAGTAGAGACAATTTGGTAGTGTGTGGCAAAACCCAGCTAAAGCCTGTGGTCTGTGGGAATGAGAGCTTCCTGAATTAGGATTTCATTTTAATTAGCCCTAGAGCACACATATATGAATTTTTAGACTTAATCTCTGCATTCCCATTTCAGCCTTAGCCAGGATATGCCCTAAGAAGGCTGATTCCGAGGTAAGTCTTTCCAGGTTTGTCCACTCCAGGCAAAAAGTCACGCTGGCTCATAGCAGCCATGATTTAGCAGCTCCCATCCCCGCAGTCATGGCTCTTCTGTTCTCCCCAGCATGGAGAGCCCACGCTGCCTGCCCTCCTCTGCTCCTGCCCTGCTCTTACCCCTCAGAGGGTCTCCATAGGAAGCCAGGGGATCTTTCTCTCTTTCTTCCTAGAGCAAACACAGAATTTGTCAGACTCTTATCCTTTGCCAGTGCTGCAATCAGCAGTTGGCTCTGAGCACCGGCCTTGGGAAAACAGACTGTACTGATCTAACACTTATCTTAGCAATAACCAGAGCGCCTTGGAGGTGGCCTGTACAATGTGGCTGGAGGGGAGGCACGTCGTCTGATCGAATTGGGGAAGGGATTTAGATATAGATCTCTAAGGCTTTAAACAAAACAAAAGTCAAGCTTTCCTCTTTGGCCTCATTACAGCTCATTTTAGAAACATTTCAGAAGTCAGGGATGAGACAAAAAGCAGTGCTCCCAAGGAGCTGGAACATGAATGCAGCTATAAGGTTATTAACACATTCTTTACATGGTTTAACAAAGGCTGTATTTGAGGGGGCTTGGCTCCAATAATAACTAATGTGACATGGCATTTGGACCATTAACGTTTGAAATTCAAACAGTGTGACTAGAGTTATCAGGGATGCCAGGGTTTGTAGGACCCTTGCATGTTCAGACATGGTAGCCTGGCTGAGTCAACGGATGAATTCAGAGCCCTTTGGGACACCGCTTTCAAGCTCATGCTGACCGTTGTGGTTTAAGGTCCTGATGGAAGCCTGAGCTCTAAATTAGCCAAACGGAGTTACTTGGTGATCTAAGGGAAATCAGTTTTGATGTTTTGCTATTAAACTACTTGACATATCAGGACTTAAAAAGCCATCAAAAGAAAATGTTAAATTGTATATTGGAAGATTTAAAAGTGTTTGTGCTCCTTCTGCAAATATAATTTAGCATCAACATTTGCCAACAAGTGAATATCAAGCAATCCAAACAACTGCAAGGTCTACCCTTGTGTTTAATGAATGCAGCAGAACTTCATTCTTCTTTTACGACACATTTTCTCCTGTCTATTGGGCTCATAACCTGTTCTGTCCCTTTCCCCCCACAGTCTTTTTAATCTTTTGGTCAAAAACCGTTCCACATGAAATTAAAGAAACAGTTTTGTCAAAGGCTTGTCAGAGGAGATGGGTGCTTCCAAGTGGAAATCAATCATTTAATGGCTCAGTGGGATCTGAGCTTTTTTTTTTTTCATTAAGTTGTCCAAAGTGATTTCATCACGCCAGAATGTATTTCCCTTCCACCCTCCTCTGTGTGGCTGGTCCAAGCCCGGTTGCTTTAATGTTTGAAACCCACACCCCATAGGCAAGCAGGCCTCTGCGGCCCGGTCAGCGAGAGTTTGGTATTTCCTTGCACATGTCCTGGTATTCCCAGATGCCATAGGCACAAGTAATTCTGCCTGACATACCCCAATGGAAAGGCTTGATCCTCTAAACACTTAATTATATTCAGAATTTGAGAATAAATAGAAAAAAAAAAAAAAGACAAGACAACATGAGACCAAACTCTTACAAAAAATGAGGTGTATTTATTTTTTTTAACAATTTAAAATTTCTAAAGAAGTGGGTAACTTTTATGTGCAATTTAATCCTCCTTAAATGAACTGTATTTTTGTCAAGTAACTGTTCCATGCATTAGATGTCATTCCCATGACATCTAATTTTAGTTATTAAATATTGAGGGCACTTGAAATCTCTCATCCTTTATAAAAATGTTGGACAACATTTGTTTTGCCCCCTTCTACAAATTCATTTCCCCTAAAGCATTGCAATTAAGCTAATTTAAAACATTTGTTTAAAATTAAACAATACATTAACAGCAGAGAACAGCTGGCTGCCTAGAAGCTGCAGTTGTGAACACCTGATCTGAATCTGCATTTAATCACCATTACAGCCCCCTTAGCCCTTCCTACTGTTTAAGAAGCAAGTCTATCACACCTTTTATGATATTTTAGTATGCTTCTTGCTTTGCAATTTCCATTCTTGTGTACTTCAGCACAAATCTTCTTAGACATAAGTCCAGTTATAACTATAACCTTGCTAGATGGAGGTCACTTATTTCATTTGTCTGATTCAATCAAGTTACATCAAGCATTGAAATTAAATGCCCCTGTACTGCTTCAAAAATTAATCCCCACCGTTGAAAAGTTGCACTGTTATTTTAGTAGCTTTAATGAAGTGAAATGAGTTACGGAATCTTTAATTTAACTTAAGTAATATATCAAAAGCCTATATGAGTGGAGCATGGCCTTCGCTATCCGTGAGAGCCTCCTGGCTTCTTTCCTGGCTATTGTTTTTCTTTTAAAATACATTCAAGCAAGACATTATCTGGAATCATAATAAATAAATAAATAAATTAATTAAAAGGAATCACAATAAAAAATAAAATTAAAAAAAAATGCTTAACTTGTGCAAATGTTCACACCTTGCATCATCCACTGCGGCACACTTCCAAGTTACCCAAATATTTGGTTTGCTTTCTGGAGGTAAAGCTTGCCCATCCTCTAGCACTAATGCTCAGTGCTTTTGGGATGGGAAGAGATTGCTGGTTGTTTGCCTGGCTGTTATCGCAACGACGCTCTGGTCTGCAGCATGGCCAATAAATACTATCAGCAGTAACTATTGGCTCTGCAATCGTTATCTCCGTACCCGATCTAACCCAGCAATGACAATTTGAAGAGCAAGGTGAGGACGTAAAAGTAACAGACTCTAGTGTAGTAGTAATACCCTTGAATACCGGTACAAAATATTGGCACCTCAGTCCCTATTTAGAAGCCACCTGCTGCGCTCCGGGAGTCATCCTGTGACACCGCCACGGCTCCGAGCTCTTGCGCCTCAAACAGCGTCAGCGACTGCTGGAGTTGAGGTGTGATCTGACAAGAATAAAGGCATTAAAGGCTGTCTCGCACTTTGTAACGTGGTTATAAATAATATTGTTTTGGCCAAGTAATAGTGACAATATAGCTATTTACAGACTGCACTAAAGGTCAAGCTAGAAGGTTGTATCCTTTTCTGTATGAAAATATAGCAAAGTAAAAGGCAAGGGGGGAATTCAATAACAATCTTCTGAAATAGGAGAACATTAATATTACATGTTCTGAATATACATAAACTTTTAATACTATTTCCCTCTCTTTTTGACCTCAGTATGACCTTCGTAATGATTCTGTTCTGAACAGGTTTAAAGTCTTCCACAAATCCTGGAGCTCATCTTGTTTTTTGTATCTACAGTTTCTTACTGATTACATATTTTATTGTTGTAGCCTTGGGAAATGCTGCTGGGTGTCCCTGGAGTATTATGCATCTAGTTACCTAGCGCATCTTCCATCCTTTTTAGTTACTTTTCTGCAACTTAATGAGATCATTTTTCTATCTGCTCCACTCTTAAAACATGTGTCTCTGCACATCATTTGTTTGAATAAAACATCAGAAAGTGTTTAAGCTTGCACTGGGGGAAGTCTCCCAGACACCATTGTTAAGGTAACATTGTTCCACACTGAAGTGACTTCTTCCCTTTTATTTTAGAGCCTGCCAAGATTTTGCCAACAGGCAGCTCCCTAGCAGGACCGAGTCACCTGAGCCAGCTCGGCTGGGGGATACACTTTGCCACAGGAGCCCAGAGCAGTGCCGAGAGGTGGGAGCTGTAGACATGCCCATGGACAGACAGGAAAAACCATTAATGAAATGGGAAGCTCATCGAAAGCAGAAATAAGAGGTGTATAATCAACCTTTTTTTTTTCTGTTAAGCAAGGGAAGCTCAAAGGAATTATTACTGCTGTCTTTCAAGAAGCTTGCATTTGTTTTGAGGACAAGGAAAACAGCATTTCTCAGAACCAGAACTCCCTTCTCTGGCAGGTATCTTTTCTCTGCAAAGCAAGGGCTTTTTATTTTATTTTATTTTATTTTATTTTATTTTATTTTATTTTATTTTATTTTAATTTTATTTTTATTTTATTTCCCTCCTTCACTCCTTACAAGAATGGTGCCTTTTAGACTGTTCTGTGAGGCTGGGATCTCCTAATGACTGATGTCTGCACATGCCTCTTCAGGTCACTGCAACAGCTCCAGCCTGCTAATATTGTTGTAGCACTTGCTTGAGTTTTGCCAGTGCAACGTGACATCGCTCCAAATGTCATGTCAGGGGAAAACAGAGCAGACTGGGGGGTTGAACTATTGAGTGGAAGGGAACATATCACGCAGCAAGTGATTCACTGGACTTGAATAAATCCTCTGGTCCTCGGCTGTGATCACTCTGCAGCCAAGTGAGCAGCAGTGCTGTGACTGCTGGGGCTGAATGCAAACGCTTGTTCATAAGGCCCAGGCTGAGACCAGCTGCTTTCCTCCCATTGAAACAAATTCAGCATACAGGATCCCAACTTCACCAGGCTTTAAATGGAAGGCCCAGTCTAAGGGACTCGGTTGTGTTGTCACTACATTCCTTCCTCATGCTGGTAACAGCTGTAAAGTTAAATCTCATTTTTAAACAGGAAAAATGGACCATCAGATCTGTAGCTCCCAAGCAGCAGTCATTAATTGCTGTGGATGGCTCCTATTTCTGTGTCTTGTTTAAAATTCTCCAGTCCCAGACTGTTAATCGAACCAGTACATTAAAAGCCATGTAACGGAGATGTGGCGAGGTTCAGCTGGCATCTGTAGAGTCAACAAGCAGCTCAAGAGAAAATGGGAATGTTTCATGCAATCCTGACTCATCTTAGAAGAGGCCAAATTCCTGAATATGAACTTTGGAGGCAAAGAAGGGAAGAGGTGATATGCCTCATCCAGTCTGGCATGAGCAGGCAATGTCAGATCGCAAATGGTGCCGGCGATGGACACACACACAGCAGCGCAGCTGGAGAGAGAGAGCGCCGACAAGCACTTATCCTCCTTGTAGAGACACAAATGGAGGCACTCGTGGACTCATGGAAGAGAAATGAAGCCTCAGCAGGGGAATTTCTGCACAAAGACAAATAGTCAGGAACCAATTTCCTCTAAACTACTTTATGGTTGGCAAGATTAATCTCACCTTCATGCGAGTATCTCATAAATACAGAAAACTATTTGTTCAGATTTCCGTTATGGTCAGTGGAGTTGTCCAGGCCTCATCAAAGGCATAGTTCATCAAAGCAACCTTAGGTGAGGAGGAGCCACCAAGGAAAGGTATTTGTCTCCATCAGAAGGAGGGAGAGACCTTTCCAACACCCAGCTTGCATTTTTCCCCTTAGCAGTATTTTGTTTCTTCCTTGCTCATTTTTCAGTATTTCAATACATTTAAAGCCACTACTAAAATGTATCATTTTTACCGTAACATTAGGGGACAAATTTTATTCTGACTGGCTTATAAATATTAACAACTGGTAACTTTATTTTAATTGGAAAAAAGTTTTTTTCCTGCATCACAGCAAGCCAGGTTTCAGCTTTAAGCAGACAATGTAATGGCTTGACCTCAAATCCCACAGAAACCCGTGTCCATCCTTAGGTTTGCACAGGGCAGGTATGTAACGGCACATTTTTGACTGGGATCTTGCTAAGGTGTCACACTGGGTCACTAGATGCAAACTGCATTCCTGATCCTCCACAGTTATCACACCAGAAAATAATATGGGCATGCAAGGATTTCCATTAATATGGCTTGATATTGGAAGATTTCCAGGAAGACAGAAATTTAATCATGGGAAGCAAGAAAAGAATGAAGGCCTGGAGATGAAGTAGGCACTTTCTTGATGCTGTCACATAATATAGACACTATTCTCCCCAGCATCTTCCTAGTTTTGCCTGTAAATGTATGTTTCCCTGTTCCCATCTATTTTTGGAAAGGCCAAAAGTCCCCCAGAACACTATAATTATCTCCATCAAAGATGTCAGAAGAGTTTACAGCTGAAGTAGTTGTCTGCTCAGAACAGAAAAATCAGGTACATCCTCACATGCATTGGGGAGGTATGAAAACCAAGCTGCTGCACACAGTTTTTGGTGGAAGACTGGGCAGTCTGGCTGTACTAGTGGTAGAGATTTGTGGGGCATATCTGATAAAAAAAAAAAAAAAAAAGTAATATTATCCTTCCAGGCTTTAACTTTGAGCCATTTGGATTGAGTAAATCCAAATGGCTCAATTAATGCCACCACAATAATGAGGATACCCTGGTGATTCTTTCTCTTTGTTTATTGCCAGTTTTTCTGCAACACTTTCAAGGGTTCTAATCTCTCTGCCTACTAGTCTGAAATAAGTGAGGATGTACTTTTAAAAAGAAAAGTCTAATTTTGCTATGACAGTGTTAAAATTCAGTTATGTTAGGTTTTATGTGTGACTGAGTATCTATATACACAAGTGAAAGCTACATTCTCAACATATGTCAACTGCCAGTATCTTGTTAATAAATTTTAAAACAAACTAACTAAAACACTACTAAAGATGATAAGCCTTGCTAAGACATTCTACATCTTGCAAGGAAGTTAGTACCAAAGACAGTGAGTTCATATTAGGGGAATACAGAGTCCCAAACAGATGCCAAGCTGCAAGCAGCTTCAGCAGGTATCTTCACTGCAAGGTGCCAGGGCCTGATTTTCAGAGGTATCATGAACTTGTATCTAATTTTATTAAGTATTGTGGCTGCTTGATGCACCTCTGAAATTAGACCATTGTGTCATAAACCAGGTGCTCAACATTAACTACTACTTTAAAACTGATGATTTTAAATATTCCATCTATTTAGCTTCCCACCTTTTTTATTTTTTTTTTTCAGGACAACTGCAAATTTAGAGAGATCTGGATTTTGCAGAGTTATAATGACAAGTACTTTTTCATTTATTTGTGACAACACTCTGCACGTTACCCCCAGAAAGGATCTGTCCCTGGCGTTGGATGCAAAGACTTCCTCTGTGAAGTGGGAGATAACTGTGGACTGATACCAAAGCTGCAAACACCCGTTCACAGAAGAAGATTAATACCCTAAGCCGACAAATGATTTCCATTGTGTATATATGCGACTGCATGAGCAAAATACCCATGTTTCGTTGCATATTCTACTGCATATTATACTCCATTATTTTTGAATACAATAGTTCTTTTGGCATTAGTACTAAATGAATGGCAAGTTCATTTTGTCTGAAAGGCTAAACAAACAAGCACTAACAATGGAAATAAATCAGATTGCTGCAGTACTTTCAAGTAGCTGGTAAAAATAATATTTTAATCAAATAACTCAGCTGTAACCACCATGAACTACTGGGAAGGTTAACGTTGTGGCTCGGTATTCTAGTGAGAATACACACAGAATTATTCAAAACACATAATTTCATCCCCACTGCTTAACTGGCATTAAAAGCAGGAGGTGGCAGTCTGAGTTTCTCCCCCTACTACCAAGTTGAATGTACCAACAAAATAACAGTAAATGGAGTATTCTGAAAGATAAGTCATTTGGAAAAAAAAATACAATGCTATATAAAAACAGTGACCATCAGACTGGCCTGGTTTGCTCTAAAATACAGCCACTGAGAAAGAAAGTCCACATTTAAGACTCTGGACTAGCGTTTGTGAGCATGGAGGGCCTGGTGTGGTCAAAGCCCACCTAGGAGGTGACTGTCCCTATTTCATGGCAACACTGTGAGGCTAGAGGAACTGGAAACATCTGAGCTGCTCATATACAATGATGCTGAAAAACCAATGTGAATGTCAACAGGTAATGCCATTCGGATGTGCTCTGGTGGAGCTAAAATTAGAATTCAGCTCTGAAGGATTTAGCTGTAAGTCTGTGGAAATCATAGCACAGTGAGCTCTGTGCCAGGCCTTTTCATGGGCAGTGAGCAATACTCAGGTGGAAACAGTTAACTCAGTTAACCTCAGCGAAATGAGAAATAACATGACTGCAGTCCATGCACTTACATGAGATTAAAACCAGTTGTTAGTGTGTGTGACATAGTCGTTAGATATAACATAGTTCCTGTTAAAAGGAATTAGAGCTAAGAGCTGAAAAAATTTTTTTCTTTCCTTTCCTTTTTTTTTTTTTTTTTTCTGAAGAGACCCTTACCCAGAGACTGCCAGATTACTTTTTTAGGACCAAAAGAAAGCACCACGTAATTCAGCCTCCTGCAATGCAGACTGTCTGGCTTCTCATGTTCAGCCCAGTGGCAGTGCCCAAACCAGAGCATGATTTTGAGAAAAACATCAAAAAAAAAAAAAAATGTGAGCAGTAAACCTGTTGCAACCCTTGGTGGCTTGTTCCCTCACTATAATATATGTATTTCTGGTCAGAATTTATATAGCTACAGCTTCATATTCTGGTGCTTATGTCTTTGCCTATGGATTAAAGAGACTGTTCAAATTTATGTCCACCATGTAAGTACTTATGTGTTGAGATCAAAGCACTGCATAAGCTCCCTTTGACAGATGACATGGATTGAGCCCTTTGACTCTCTCTCTCTGAGATGCTTTCTAATCTTTTAATCATTTCCCTGTCTGAATCCTCCCCAGCTCCTCACCCAGCATGATCTGGGGGCCCGGCTGGAGGCAGCGGCCTCCAGGACAGAAGGTACAGCCTGGGCTTCTAGAAAGGCCTCACCTCTGTGTGCTGCTGCCCAGAGCACATCAGAGGCTAAAAATTCATTACAACCACAATGACCAGACTGGTCTGCTTAGGACTGGCCCTGAGACAGCTCATGGCCTACACACACTTCCCAGCTCCATGTCCAGGCCGCAGCATAGGCCCAAGGCCCTGCTTCAGCACACCATGGAGCTGCAGCCCAGACACTGAGGGGAATTAATGCCCCAACAGGCTTTGGGAGCACAAAACCTGTCAGTCTGTGACGGATATTCCCCAAATCAAACTGCCTTATGACTGAAAAAGGCATTTGCAATTGGAATTGCAGGGAGCTGTGGCTGAAGGATCATGCCAGCCACCATACAGCTCGCAGGGCCTTAAAAAAAAAAAGTTACTCTGTGATAATCTTGTATACACTAAAACTTATAAAATAATTAGTCTGTCACTAGACTAATTAAAATAATTGTTGCCATAGGAAAATTCTCTGTGGAACATCACTCTGTTGTGATGGGAAACAGAGTTTCCATGACTGATAAATCTAGAGAGGGCTTCTGTCCCATGAACCTCTGCTTTCTATTAAGACATTTAATTGACTTCTACATAAAGATTAGGAATAACTCAAAAACTGTTTTATGCTGCAGCCAGTCAAGTGTTCCTTTTCTCTCTTCCATGCCAAGTATTTGAATGTCAATCTATTAACACAGCAAACTGCCCACTGGAAAAAGGGCTGCCTTGGGAGGCCAGGCCTACAGAAAGCCTTCCTTATTAGCCTTTCCCTTGTCTCTGGTAATTTAAACCGAAGTAAACAAACATGCAAATGATAATTCACCTACCAAAAACAAAACAACAAACAAACAAAAAAGTTTTAGTAAACCACTTTTATTATTTCCACCAGAAAAAAAAAAAAAGTCAATTTGAGCAGCTGCAAATAAAGTCTTTTGAGTCCAGCTTTACTTAAGCTCATTTTAAAAGGTGAAAAAAACCTCCAAGCTTTTAGGGAAGAACTCTCATAAGACACTCCTCAAAGCAAAGTATTTTATTTTGTATTGAGTATTACTTTCCATAAGATTAAACAAACAAACAAACAAAAACAACAAGGCAAATCAAGACTTCATGAGCTGAAACTTCCCCTCCTTTGCATGGCTCTGACGATACCTGAGCCAGACTGCAGCTCACCATTTGGGGTCTCACACAGCTCAAGAGCTCCAATCTGAGAGACACAGATATGGTTAAAGAAATGAACAAAAAACAGGTGGAAATTATTACTGCCTTGCTCTCCTTTGGCACTATATGTAAAAACAACCATGAGCACGAGAGATTCAAACTAACATCATGAGATGCTGAAACAAATTTAAGAGAAAGGAAATCTAACGTCAGCCTTCAAAAAATGGAAGAGAAACCCTAAGATGCTTTTTTATCTTATATGTATTACATACTGGAGGTTCAAAAGCAATCAGGGCTCCCCTTGCCAGGGGAGTCTCCCTGCTTTATCTTAAGCTCTGTCCACCCTGAGCTGTTCCCAAGTATTGCCGCCAGTGACCACTGAAACACCACTGCCATCCAGCTGGGCATGGCTTTCAGGGGACTCTAGGACAAAGGCAAGCCCCAAGCCTTTTTTGCTAGATAGGAGAAGCCTGGCACCACTAAGGAAGCAAATAATTAACAGTAACCTTCACAAAGAAGTTGTTGTTAAGAACTTGTTTCCAAAAAGTTGTCCCAATCTCTTGCCTACCAACAAATCGACAAACAAGTCTCAGCTATGAACCGTGCTCTGCATTTAGGGGCAAATATAGTCTAAACAGCCAAATAATCATGCTACTCTCTCAATACATATAAAATTTATGGTTGCTGCAATATTTCAGCAAGGGCACTTTTCGAGGGAGGAATGGTCTGCAGAGCAATTAGGATGAAAAAGAGTTTTGGCTGCCTTTGGCTTAGCAGCTCTCATCTGTCACAGAAGGAAATTTATGCTGCTGCAGAAGCCCGCATTAAAAAGCTGGGAGGAGAGCACACACCCCACAGTTCTTGTGTGTTGCAGTGTCCAGGAGCTGCTCTGCAGTGCCAAAAATACACATATGGAAAAGACAAGTTTTTGTCAGCACCACTATCACCAAAGGAAAAAAAAAATCCAATCAAGCCTCTCCCATCACCACAACTAGTTCTTTCCATCTCATATTTATGGTTGTTGCCCCACGTGTTGACAGTTATAAGGCATTAAGCAATTCCTTCTGGTCTGGCCTATGGTCTCATCTCCTCTGTGGCTCCTGCTCAAGACCTACTGCCGTCATTGCTACAGGATTTTGGAGTCTGACTCCTCAGCTGCAGCTCTGGCCTTTCAGGGACAGAAACTCCACTGTTCCAAGAAAACACAGTCTTCAGCAGTAAAATTATAGCTAGTTGTTTCTAATTCGTTGAAAACTAAAGTTACCTCTAGATTATTATTTATTTTCCAGGCCAAAAAAGTACATACCTTTCCTCGGGTATTTTGGCTTTGCATGATGAACGGCAAAGAAAAACGTAAGGACAAATAGGCGAAACCTAATATCTGTTTACAGACATTAGGTAAACACAGGACTAGCTCTATTACTCCAAGAGGCTTAATTACATACTAAAAATGAAAAGCATATGTGGTTGCAGAGCTAGCACCTAATCTGGAGAGACAGTTCATTCCTGAGCGTCCCAATCAAGGCAATGCTCAAGGCACACCATTAGCACCATGGATGCAGTACTTTATTATTATTATTATTATTACTTTTTATTCAGACAGCCACCCACCGAAGTCTAGACTCCAATTCCCAAGCAGCCAGCACACACTCCATCGGTTGTGGATGTCTCCAGTGCCAGAGCGTTCTGACGTGTTACTGCTAAATCACCAGAAAACATTTTCTGTGGCATAATGTGATGAGCAGGATGTACTTTTTCGCACCGCAGCTGTGCTTCGTGGAAGATCCTGCCCACCTCTCCGTCCACCTACATAGACTGAACATCTTCTAGCTGTGAAAAGTTTTGACTTAATTGTTGGCTCTGTCCTACTCTTTCTGGAATTATTATGGTTTTATTTCCTCACTTCTCCTAGCTGCTGCTGTCTTACAGTATAATAAGCTGCTCACAGCTGCGAGGTTTCTAGCAGCATCCCCAAATTGCAGGCAGGGCTTCTTGATGTTTAGCAGGTGCTCCAAAACCATGCAAGGTCTGATCACCTGGGTCTGGCCCACACCAGAAGTGAGGCTGCTTGTGACAGACACAGCTGCACCGTTCCCTCAGTGCTCCATGATGTGCTCAGCTGACCTCTCTGAAGCACCTCCAGGTGTTCTCAGGTGTTTTGCCTTTTGGTAGAGCAGCTGGAGGCTGCTGCCTTTGATGCAGTTTAATGAGGAAGTATATGGGGAGAGTATGGAAGAGAGGGCAGCACGCAGGTGATCTTGGCAAGCTGCTCAAAATATAACTGAGCAGCAAGTGGAGGTTATGTGTTATGTGTTCTTTGCATCTTAAATACTGTATGGACCATTGTGAGGAGGCAGGATAGAAATGCTGGAAAACTATAACCTGGGTAGAAAGTGCAGTGGGTACATTTTCTAAGCTCCATTGTAGAAAAAAAGCTCATTTCTTCAACTTCCATCCTGTTCACTGGAGACTTTAATCTGCTGAGTCAGTCTGCTCCATCCCTTGGAGCACTCTGCATGCCGCACCTGGGAGCAGAGCTCCCCTCCATCTCTGGGAGCTCCGACAAATCCTGCAGTGCCAGAGAACAGCGTCTTGAGTGAACAGAGAGGCTGTATTACATCAGTCCAGCCCCAGCCCACAAGCACTTGGAGCATTAAAAAGACAAAAAAAAAAATAATAATAATAAAAAAAAATTCATGGGACTAATCTGTTGCATTAATGAAAAAAACTGTAAGAAAGCAGAGAACATAGCACATTTTTCTGTGCTAGTAAATAGGAGTTTATATATCCTGTCTTCTTCTGTGTATCCACATATAGTCTGTAAAGCTGTGTGGTTTTCCTTTGTTCAAGATTTAATTGTCTGAAGTATTTAGTGCCCATACCTGCTACTTGCAATTGAAGCGTTTCAAACCAGTTTTTTTTTTTTTTTTTTTTTTTTTTTTTTTTTTTTGGGGGGGGTTGGCAGGGGTCAATCCTGAGACCAACACATCAAGTTAAATCATTCATAGCTATCCCCTTTTACAGAAAACAAGTCTATTCCCTCACCTCCCCACACCCCATATTGTTGTTGTTATATTATCTGTTTGAGCCAGGCAAAGAGATGAAAAAAAAATGACAGGACATTGTAAGAGAATTTAATGAAGTGGCTCCAAATATTGTATCAAAATAAATGAAGTGAATAATGCAAGAGCTCATTCCAGGTCCCTTCTACAACAATAACTATTGTGTGAGCAGCACATCTGAGGAGATGGGGATGGATGGATGAATACAAAGGTGCTACTCTGGCACATTACAGAGCAGGGAACAATGGGCAGCCTGAATTGCTATATTTAATTTCAGTAATTCTTTGAGTCCAGATACTCAGGAAGAAAATAGCAGGTGATAAAAGAGGAGGAGGAGGAGGAATTATCATCCTTTCTGGTCTCAACTATTTTGCTTCTGCTCAGGAAGGAGGAAAATGGGCCGATTGCATGCCTGCATCTTTGAACTCCTGTGCAAGCCATCCTGCATTTTGAGCAGCTCGCCAACAGCCCTCAGCAAGCAGAGCTGCTGGCCTCCCACTAGGAGGAAGGCGTTCGCTTGGCACTTCCACTCTCAAATTATCTGCCTTTCATTAAAAATATATGCAATGGGATGCAATAGAAACGGCCCCGAGCCAGAACACTTGGGCCTGTGCTGCACCGCTCAGCTCTGCAGCCCGGGCCCAGCTCCAGCCACAGACACCACGGCCTCAGCTCCAGCCCCCGACCGTGGTGGGCTCGGTGTGGTGGACCTCTGGGTTTGCCAGCCTGCAGCTGCATGTGGTGGAGACCCCAGAGCACAGCGTGGAAGCAGGAGTCCATGCTGGAGCCCTGCTTATATAAATGTGGCTGCTTACTCGTGTCCCCCTTGGTGACACAGAGGGAATGTGCAGTTGTCAGGTAGGGACCTTTATTTGGACACAGAACCAAGCAAAAGGAGTTGGACATTGACAGGTTACCTAGGTCATCTAACGCCATGTGGACAAGCATAGCATACTGTGCTTTTCCGTCACTGACAATAGCTAAGGAGCACTGTCTATTCTCTGGTTCTTTGGAAGCTACCTTTTTATTTCTCTTTTCTATAGGAAAAATCCTTCACTCTACTGCTACCACCCTGGGAATGGCTTTGACCAGTCACATAATGCACAGTGCTGGGAACAAAGCTTTTGTTCGCGTTTCCCCAAGCCCTGTCCCTGCACCTGTTAACACCAGCAGCACCTTTCCAGAGGCCACCTTCACTGGAGCACTGAGCTGCTGGCAGCCAGCAGCCAGAGCACAACAAGTGCCTACCTGCTCTGACAGCCAGGAACAGCAACACTGGGAAGCCAGGTAGGGAATCAGCAGCAAAACTACTACAAGAGTTACCTTCCTTTCTTTGCTTGTAAGCTCCCCATGTGCCTCTGCTCTAATTTTGTCTGCCTGCCTGCATTCCCCATAGGGCTGGCAGAGAGAAAACAAACGCTCAGTGCTCACCTGCCCCTTCCCAGCTCTGCCACCCACGGCAGGCTGTGCAAGTGTCCTTCCTCCCCGGGAGATGGATCCCGCACCCACCCGTGCTGCCCATCAAGCCTCTCCTAACCCAATTGCATTTCACTGACAGCTTTACTTGCAAATTCCCTCTCTGCACAGCTCACACTAAGAACCTTAATATTCCTGCAAATTCAGAAAGGGGATTTCCAACAAGCATTAGGAAAATTAAACTTCTCAAGAGCTGTCTCAATCTGACAAGGTATTTCTAGCTCTTCAAAGTACATTAAGTGAAAATATTAAAATGGGGGATGGGGAACTTGTAGTAAGCAAATGACGAATTAAGGCTAGAAATGAGGACAGCGTAAGTCTACTTCACATACACATAAAGCACACATACAGGTATACAGACCCACACACACAGATGTACATGAATATGTAGTTTAAACCTTCTTGCTGCCCTGCGATAGCAAATTATGCTCCCCCACCCTTTGCTTCCATCCAAAGCCAAAGCAGCAGCTATTGCTAATGACTGGGGCATTTCCCTCGGAGAGTTGTGCTTTGCAGCGGCATGAAACATGCCTGACCACCAGCCCCCTCGGGCAGCACAGGGGGAGTTCGGGATTCAAACAGCAACTTTTCACCAAGGAGGATTTTTCTGCCGGTGGGAGCGAATCCAGCCCAAGCCCAGCAGACCCAGGCAGGCCCTCCCTGGCTGGGGACCCTGGGCTCCTTGCAAATCACACCAGAGACTGTGGGGCTCCTCACAGGGTCAGGGCCAGGTGGGCTGCAGTGCGCAGCCTGGCTCTTTGCAGCAGCAGGAGGTCGCGCAGCCCACAAACAGCAGTGTGCATTACTGCTCCCCTTTGCAAAGGGCCAGTTGCAAAGTGCTCCCCTGTGACCCAGCTTAGGTAAATCCCTTTTGCTTCCTTCTGTCCCTCTCTGTTGCTTTCTGATTTGCTTCCCCTGCAGTGCTTCCAAGCTGTCATCCCACGTGGAGGGGAGGCTTTTTTTTTGCTATGGGGGTGAGCGGCTGAACTGGGTGTTGGAGGTGTAAGGCTCTGAAGGATGACAGGGTGATGGAAGTTTTTAGTTGGCATAGAATAGCTGGTGGCAAAATTTTCTGCACTCTGGCATGGCTCTTGCTCTACAACCTTGAAATTCCCTCTGGTTTAGTCCCTGATTTGAATAACTGTGCCCAGCTTGTCTGTCTGTCCTTCCTCCTCTGCTGCTTTGCAGCAGGCACCCCCAGTAGCCTCACAAATCATATTAAAACTGGGTTACAAGAGCAGCCTCCTTGATTACAGTCCTTCATCACTGGTGCTTTAGGAGTGTGGGACGCCAACTCTGTACGAGATGAGGGGACAAAACAATTAAAAGAGCTGATTAAAATCCTATTGCTCTTCAGGGGCTTGGCGTGACTGTGTGAGGTGCAATGAAAAAAAAAAATCTTTCAGAGCTTTCATTCACAGCCTGCCAAAAAAAGCCTCTTCAGCTGTGTGAATTGGTCTTGCAGTAGAAACACTACTGAGCGCACTTTTAAAGCTGTAGTCAAGCCTGTGTAGAGAGCTAGGTACAGAGCTAGAGCTAATCAATAATTGGGATCTTTCAATATTGCAAATATTTTGAGTTATTTCATGGCAGCCTGATACTATTCATTCAAGGGAAAAATATGAAAGGGGCTGATTTGCCCTTGGTGTCCTGACTGGCGGAAGGGAAAGCAATGCCAAACGCTAAGAGCATTGATTAGGACAGAGGGGATGAAAGAAAGCTGCAAAAGGTTATTAAGGGCAGAGAGGAGCACAGTGATTTGGGTTTGGGGCCTGATGAGAAAAGAATGCAAAATGGGTGTCCACAGTCAGTCAGCCAAAGTCTTTGCTGGAGAAACAAGGAGAGCTGAGATGTGTCTGTATGGGGGGGAGAACCCTGGGCTGTTTGCACAATGCAAATTGTCCTGTCTCCCTCTGCCCACTTGTTTTTGGGAAGCATTGTAATTTTGACCTTTAGACAGCATGTTTTCTGCTGAAGTCAAAGAAATTAGTCAGGCCTTGGCTCCTGAGCAACCTCTGGGAAGAGCTGGGATGTACCCTGCTGCAGCAGAGGGGAACCAGGCTCTCTGGCAGCAGGGGCAGAGCACACACATGGGAACTGATCCCCCCTCGGGGAGCATCCCAGGAGCATCCGGGGAAGACGCAAAGTCACCTTCCACCAAAGACTGTGGCCCTACTGTGCAGCAGAGCAAAGTCCTGTACAAAGTCCTCCTATTATTATTTCTCCTTCACTCTCTTGGTTAATCTAGGCTTACTGAGCACAGTAAAATTTTGAAAATGAGAGTCTCAGTCATATTTGCAGTCTCCTATCATCAAGGCTGAGCAATGAAGCTCTTGGGATTGGTTTTTGGGTCATTAATACCTTAACTGACTGCAGGAAGCTCTAATTTAATTATTAGGTACAAAGGTCTGAACATGAATAAGCAAAGTCCCTGTTGCACTTCAAAGCCACAGCTTTCTGGTGCTGGCATTACTGGTTTGAGTTCTGTCAGGTGCCACAGAAGCTTGGGTACCAAATCGCTAACATCCAGCCACTGCCAGCGTGCCGGCTCAGCATCAGGCAGCGTTAGAGAAGCAGCTGTGACTGCACAAGGGGAAAATGCAACACGAGACCTCATTTGCACCTACCAAAACAAGGAGGAAATGAGTCCTGGTAGACGGTTCAAGCAAACGTGGTTCTGTGCTGAACGTGTCCCTCCAGGCTCGCGGGGCTGTTTCAAGGAGACAGATGCAGGAACTTGTCGCATGCAATCTACCAGCCATCTTTAAAACGCAACAGGAATTTCTTAATGAGCATTGGCAGTACATACAAACAGAGCAGCAGTGCTGCTTTTCCAGCCATTAATATTACATACGTGGGCTGCTTAATTTGCTGTTCCTCATAGAGCCTGAGCAGGAAGACTGCATAATGAAGGCTTTGTTGACAGAGGTCTTCATATCAAATCAGCAAAAAGGTAAAAAATGATCCAGTTTCAGGCATATTGGCTTGACTCATGTAACCTTGGCCTGTATAACACTCCTGATTATTGGCACAACGTAGAAGGCTCTCTACCCTTTTCAGTCCCTTATTGCTGCCACTTTTGAACTTAATCTATTAAAGCTTTTGCCAAGAAGCCAAGCAGTGCAATAATACTCACCAATTTTGTAAGATAGAGGCTCAATTTATGTATGAGGAAGATGATGGCTGTTGCAGACCAAACACCCGTTCAGAAAGGTGCTTAACCACATGCCCCATGGTAAGTGCATAAGCAGGCCCCCCACTGAGTTTTCAAACAGTGAGAAATGAACAGAGAGCAGAACACAAATCTTAGCTCATCAATGCTTTGCAAGTGATACCCTAACCTGTTTTAGAGCTCTCTTGGTCTCCTGCCCATCAGCAGGAGGCAGCTCGTTGTGGGCCAGGCATGGCAGCGAAGTAACCGGTTAGTGCTGCTGCCCAGCATGGGCAGCTCAGGTTGGCACCATGCAACCCTCCCGCAGGACAAAAGCCTCTCCTACTTCAAACTAGTACATTACCTCAAGTACTCTTGATAGCAGTGTGGATTTTCAGTTTTTTGAAAGTGCTCAAGGCATTTTCCAACCATGACATATGCCAATGATAGCTCCTTGCCTGAGTTAATTCCTCAGTGATGCTTATTGGAATTAGTTTGATCAACACACATGTGAGTCCAGTGGTATTTCTCGCCTAAGTGACATGTGAAAGACTCTTCTGTGTTGTAGTACACAAGTCCTTTAGGTCTTGCTAAGGCTCTTCCATAAAGAAGCATCCCCACAGATCACAGGGGAATGAGAGCCAACAGTCTTGGAGAGGGGAAGCATATGCAGAGCTGAACTAAAGTGTCTCTAGTGTGCTCATCTCATTTACATCACATTCATTATGGAAACGAGGTGTGAAAGTAGTTTCTAGAGCTACTTAGTGCAGGCTGCACATCTATTTAATACCTCCTCTGTTTTTTCAAGTCACTCACCTCCCTAGAACTCTTGTTCCAGACCAATTATTTACCTGCATTGCTCAGACCTTGAATTCACGGGTGTATTAATGCAGCTTGGTCTAAACCACTATACATATATAAGACTGCTGAAGGGGAAGCCTTAAAAAAGAAGAAAAACAGTAAAGAACCAGCTTGCCTGATTTATAGGACAATTGAGTGTCTACTCCTCATTGTATTTATGCATAAAGTGCCTAAAAAAAGCCAAACTGCATCAGACACATTTTCTTTTGTTAAAATGCCTGTATCAGTCTATCAGTCTAGCTACTCACATAAAAACAGACACACGCACAAAAAGAGACTCAAACATGAAAATAAGGAAGCAACTGAAAAAAAAAAAAGTTATTAATAACACCCACACGAGACTGCTTGCTATCAGCAGGGCTCTTCAGCAGGCTCAAGAGATTGCCAATGGGAGCCACAGCTCCATGCTATGTGCATGGACCATTTAAATGCCATCACTGCTTCTATGACAGGGAACAGAATTTAGCCCCTTTATTCACCAAACAAAATTCTTGTCTGATTGCCTGAAACACGAGATTTCACCCTCGAGATGCTTCATGGTGCAGAGGCTCTCACCTAAAAGTGCTGTGAGAAAGGCGGGTATGCACACACACACACCCCACAACAGATAGCTACGTACGTATGCATAAAAAAATCTCTACAGGCAGTTGAGTTACTCTTCTATTAGCAGATTAATCGATACTGTTTGCTTGCATGCAGACAAGCCACAATCTGCTCTGATTTCTCCCCAAGCAGAGATCAGGATTCTGCCCAGTGACTCTGATACATTAAAAAGTGTGGGGGAGTGATGTCTCCTTCTGGTTTTGCCATGGATTTCCCTTGTTAGCTTGGGCAAATCACTTAATCCTGATGTTCTCTGTGTCAATAAGGAAGCCACCTTGCTCAGAGCACTTTGAGATCTATGGATAAAGAGCACTTTAGGTACTCAGCATTATTTATAGTATTACCGTATGGATAATAGCAAGCTGCAGCTGTTAGAGATGTCAGGGTTGTCTGAGCAAGCAGAAAGTCATAAATCTGAATGTCAGTATCCTTAGCATCATAGCTGGTGGCTGTTTTGTCCTAGGAGAACATTTCAGTGCTACCAGATGAACTTGATGTTAGTTCTCCATGTTCCCCAGAGGCAGCTAACATAGAAATCTGGATTTACCATAGCAGCTCATTGGGAAAGCAAGTCTGACAGCCTGCTCCCAGCATGGCTTGTACCTGCTCTTTCTGAAGTGGAAAGACTGGCCACAGAGTGACGCTTTTGCAAAGTAACCTTGCGTGTATGCATGAATCTGATCTGCACAGACTGCTAGCTGACATTTGTCCACTTTTACCCCAACCTCCATGTCAGTGAGGGTCTCTCTGAGGACACAATGTAGTTATGTGTAAAAAGCACCCAAAATAGCTCAGGAATGGAGGCAAGACTGCAGGCTAGTGCACTGCTGAACCTGCTCGGAGGCCGCAGGGCTTTGCTCTGAGACCAAGGCTGCTTCCTTCATCTGAGCACTTCCTTCATCTGAGCTGGCTTGGGCTCTGCTCTGTGCTGTCATCACCATTGCACTTTGTACTTGAGCATGCATAGGACTGACTAATCCAGGCCTTGATGAAATGTCTGAAAGATCTTTCTCTCTCTTTTTTTATTTTTATTTTTATTTTTTTTAAATTTGTGTGGAGTTACGTGAGTCCTTTGCATCCAACACACGCACAAGTATCGATCTCCAGCGTCTTGGGCCCATTTGCCCTATTTACACCAACTTACTCTTTTACTCTTGTCTTCAAAGTCTTTTAACCAAATGTGGATCTTTCTAATCACACCCAAATCAGGAATTCACATATTAGGCTTTCAAGATAGGAATACGCACATGGATTTATTTGCAACTAGTTTCAAGTCTTGGAAGGGTGACTTGGTGCAAATACATTTGTAGTATAACATGTTGTTGATGTTATATCTTTTTCCCCCAACATTGCAGAATGTAAAACTTTGTAACTAAATTGTGCCAAGAGCTATAATTCACGATTTCATCAAAGGACAAGTCTCCATATTGCTGCCAGTCTCTTTTAGGGTAAATGTTCTGACAGTGAAAGGAGAGAGGCGTTCAGAGTAGGAAAAAAGATGAAGCCACTAAAATGCAAATTTTATTCACAGTTGGCATGTTTATAAATATATATATTACATTCTTACAATCTACAGTACATTCTAAATATAGAGGGATTCAATCTAAGTGGCTGTGGGAGGGTGGGTGCGTATTAAACAGAGCAACCTAGATTCAATGACAGGAAGAGACTTAATAAAAGGGGGGCAAGGAATCACTCTGGAAAATAGAGGAAAACTTGAAATATAAGCTGGAATTTAGTTAACGCCTTGGCACTTTGCCACTGGTCACCGGAGACTGCTTTTGGACCACACAAAAAATACATGTCAAAATGTCATGGTTTTAGGGCCGGAGGGTATAGCAGACTCAAAGGGAAATCACTGAAATCCTACCATATGTACATCCTTATCAGAGGAAAACAAAAGATAACCATCATTTCTGGCAGAAACAAATTTATCTATTGAGTTTAGCTGTTCAGATTTCAACAGAGTTGGATGTACAGCACTCCTCTGTGACCTTTGGGTGCCTTCTAAACATGCTGAGCAGGGGCCTAAAGAAGCATGAGCAGGAGGAACTGAACAACCTGACCTCCTGAGTAGGGGGAGAACAAAGAGGCAGTTGCTGCTTGTGTCTGAGTTCAGCACAAGTTACAGTTACCCTAGAGAGAGTGGCCAACTTTGGTAAATGGCAGCATGTAAAGCAAGTACTGGCTTGGTACCAAGTGTCCATGCTGGGTGAGAGCGTGCCACGGAGAAGCGAGTGTGCATGGAAGGGAAGGGAGAAGCCGCTGTGCTCCCAAAGGTGACTGATGCTAGCAAGTGCCCTCAGAACACCAGACGGGGAGCACTCCTGGGAAATGGCTGGGAATATAAATTTGAAACAGGACAACCAAAGAAAGTGGGCTTTTAAAAATAGCTTTTTCTCTCAAACTTTCCAAAACAGACCTTCCTTTGTATGAGTGGTATTCTGAGTGTAGGTTATATCTTCTCCTATCTTACAAATTAAGAAATACTGAAAATTGGCTGGCAAAGTTTATTACCTTGGCATCTACTTAAAAAGACAGTTTCAGTTTTAGCTGTATATGTGTATCCATTCTCAGTGCTTGGGAGGCAAACATGCTGGTTTGTAAACAGCCCAGTTACTCTATTTTCCCCTCCACATTCTTTGGAAACTCATGACTTTGCAGCTCTGGGAGCTGCTTTGCTCACACTGTTGGTTTGTGTCAGCTTTAAATTAATGTTCTTGGATGGATATTCTCTGCATGTGGCTTGAATGACATGCTGTCTTTGTTGATCTATTTATTCTGAGACCAATTTTTTGCTTTTAACCAAAGCTTGGAATATTGAACAGTAGAGCTGTGCGAACTTTGTAATATCCAAACTGCACTGGAGTTTGTTATATTTATTGATTTCCTTGGAAAGCTCAGAGAGTGAGACCATATTATTTTGCTAGGTTTTTTGTCATGTTACCATGCATCAAAAAATCTCACACATCTCTCACTTCCGTCTCCGAGCACAGAGAAGACTTGAATTTTAAGAGCTGTCCAGGATCTCTGCTCTCCCAGCTGCTTTTGGGTGGCTTTTGGGGGCTCCATGGAGTTATTATCCACCAGCTGATTCTTGTTATCAGTACAATATTTTGCCCCACTACCCAAAATTAAAGGCAGAAGGTGAGTGAAAAACAAACAAACGAACAAACCAAACAAAAGAAGTCTTTTGTGTCTCATTACAAATTTTCATGTAATCTTTCCATATAGTTTTTAAGTTCTTTGCACTCCCCCAGGTCCATATCCTGGCAAACCCATTTAATGTCATCTTCACTGCTCATCAAGATGGAGTTGACAGTTGGGCATCCATCATCAGAGGAGATGGTGGTAAAGGTGGTGAATTTAACCCGTTTCCTCTTAGAGGTAGGAGAAGTAGTTGGTTCACTTTTCTGTTCTTTCTCTTCAGTGAATGTGGACTCAGTAGACCTAAAAGTTTGTCCATTAATATTTTTGGGAGCATTTGTGTTGAGGAGATATTTGCTCTCTTCATAGTCCACTCCTCTGTCAATGGCTGTAATACGTTCATCTTGTTGAGATGAGAAATTTATGTGATTCTCCAGAAGTTCTGTCCTGTTGCTCAGCCCAACCCAGTCATGAGAGTGGCTCATGCCCTCTTGTTCTTCAAAGGGAACTTGTTTGTTTCTGTACTTCAAAGCAAAAGTGACACAATTGATAAGGAAGACCAGAATTGCCAGGCAAAAGACTCCTAGCAGAGCGTACATTCCTATCTCCAGATCGCTGAGTCCCCTGGGGGTCTGCACAAGGTCATTCTCTTCCAAGTCTCCGTTGCTTCTCGGCAGATCCACCTGTGCAGGGAAGCTCGTGAAATCTATCGGGATGTTCTGCAGATGACTGTCATCGTCCAGGAGGCTTTCTCTGTCTTCTTTTTTACTTAAAATAGACTTTTGGGTGGTGGTCCCTTTGCTTTGCTCTTGGCCCATCGAGGAGCTGTAATACTGGCCATCTGGCCCAGCTCTCTCCTGCAAAGTGGTTTTCTGACGCCGGTCACTGGCATGATTTTCTAGGTGGACACCACTTCCCCTGTGTTTACTATCGCTGATGTTAGGGTTGGCATCACTCTGCCCAAACTTCACTTTAATGCTGCCACTTCCAACAGCCAGGACACTCTTCCTTTTGGATTTCTGGCATGATTCACTGATCACCATCTCCACCTTCACCAGTGTCCCCTGGCCTTCTGTCTCAGCTGCAATCACGGGCCACTTGAATTTGGGGTCATGGTGAATGGAGACCACCTTCTCATCCAGAGATGTAGCTGACAAGGAGAAGTCTTTGGAGTCATAAATATCCAGGGGCATGACAGATCCATCACTGAACTGGATCCAGCAGCTGATGGCTGCTTCCTATTTTGTATAAAACAAATATACACACACTCAGAATAAATGCTTAGGGAAATACGTTCTGTCCCAGTCTATTTCCTCCTCCTCACAAGATCCATATGCCATTTATAACCAGAAAAGAAATAAAAGGGAGAGCAAGAAAATTAATGCTAAAAGAAATACTAGTTTAAAACACTCATTGATAATAAGATCTGTTTCCCCAAAGGTGCTTAAAGGAGCTGTATCCCCTGGGCTCCACAGAATCTACTTCAGCATCATAATAAATTGCATGTCAGAAGGCATTACCAGCTACTGAGATCATTTACTGCTGTATATTTAAATGAAAAAATATATTACATTATTTCTAAACTGCTTAAAATACAAAGTCTCCTCTTGTTATACACAACACATATTAAAAAAACACCTAATATAGCAAATAGACCCATACATGGCTCCGTACCTTAAGTCTTTGATTTTTGTCTCTCGAATGAAGTGTTTTATGCAAGCAGAGGAAACAGATCAGTTGCTTTTTGAGGAAATGGCCAGGATAATTTTCATGCTTGTTAGCAATTAAAAGCAAGACGATAATGAAATTTAATCTTGTGTCACAGCAGTACAAATTGTGTACTTCAGAGTGCAAGGAGGTTTACTGAATGTAAATGGGATAGACTTAAGTACCGGTTCTTTATTTGCATGTGCAATGTGTAGGGTTTTTGTGAACCTTGATTTTTGGTTTTTAACTAAGACATTTTAAAGAATTCTTATATTTCAGAAAACATGTGCTCAGCTGCTTCTGAAAATCAGGTCCTCTAAGGACTCTCAAGCAGCTATCAAAACTTGCTGTGCTACCTGAAAAACTCTTGGCACACACAAATCATTTACAGGCGAAATTCAGCTCCACGGGACTCCAATTCCTGCTTCTGTCTGACTTGCTCTGTTTCAGCTGCGCTACTTGCACCTGATTAATCACTGCAGAATCCACCCCAGAAAGACTCCTGGCTTGATGAGTGGATTCTCCTGTGTCTAAAAAGATGTACGCTCTTGCCCAGAGGGAGCCAGGCCCACCTTGCTCTGAGGGGGATCCTGGCAGACAACCACCCAACCATCCAACCAATAGATTTATAATCCTACTTGCTGCAAGCATGGTTACAGGAGTCTTGTTTCTTTAAATAAACCGTTTTTTTCAAACAGACTGTATTTACATCTTAACTCAATGTACACACAGAGAATAAATATTTATCATTATCTTTTAAATAATTTCAGCACATAGTCATTTACCTGTTCAAATCACAGAAGACAGGCCTCTAGTCTTTTGAGATTGTGTTGTGCATTATCTACTGGCCTGATTCTGAAATCCTTACAGCCATAAAGCTCCCTGTGCTTCAATGGGAGATTTGCTTCTATCTCTATTTCAGGACTGAGCCCTAAGACTTTGCTGACACTGTCATAAATCCCGGCTTTGTGTTTATTAATCTTTGGATGTTTCTTGAAGGCTGCATAGAATTTATATCATCGGCTCTCATCCTCCCACTGTGTTGCTTAAACCTGCATAATCGTTTAATAGTTTTGCATTGCTCTGCTTATAGGGACTGTTCTCTGTAAATCACGTACTAAACAACGGAAGGAATCAGATGCCTTTCAAAATGGAGTCAGACCTTGAAGAGAGGAGGGTGCAAACTTTCCTTGCTGGTTTAATACTGATCTGACATTGTTCTGATACCCCTCTATCTAGAGAGGCACTCATCTAGACTCCATTTCTGGGAACAGAAATGTCATAGCTGGGCAGTATACTGGGACTAAATGCCATCGAACACAGCTTTGGGGCTGCTTTCAAGGTACTTCGTTTAATTCCCCATGTCAGCAATGGATTAGCTTACTGACCTTATTTCTAGATGCCTGGCATTGATTTCTTAACTCCTGAAAGACTATGGAAGCCTGATTTTTATCACCCTATAAAATGGCAGTTATGCAGTATTTCTCGTCTTGCATCCCAAGGATAAGACCTTATGATGAATTAACGCATCTCAACAGTTGGCCAGATTTCAAATGTGTGTGCCGCACTCATTTACCTTTAAAGCTCAGAACATGTTTAAGAGTTAAGAGCCCAGTGCATCCTTGATGTAAGTCCCAGAGTGATGGATTTGGGTTAGAAAAAAAGTTTAAATTTGAAATGTAGACAGAAGCACAAGGACAAATATCAAACAGGAACTGATGGAGATGTGGCAAAGTCCAAAAGCCCTCAGTAATTGTGCACAGGGACTGTGCCAGCATATGGATGGGTCAGCATGAGGATTTAGATCTGTGAGAGCATGAACAATGCAAAGTTTGGCTGAACCATTCTTAGAACCAGAAGACATAAAAGAGGACATCTGGTATCGCTCATGGAGCAACCTCATGGCAAAGGCAGGAACAAAGCTAATGGGCAGTGGAGAGAAAACTCTCACACTTCCTTCGGGCACATGTTAAGATTTATCATGCCAAGAGAGCCTGGGAAGGTCTGAAGGGTCTGACTGAAGAGAAAGGGAGCATCATATGATAGTGATCCCTAATATAGGGACTAAGAAAAACAGGAAAAAAAAAAAAAAGATTTATGAAATCATGTATCAGGAAATGAGTTGGTGCTGATTCATATTCTAGTAATGAATTGGAATGATAGGGATGTTCCTCAACTATTTAACATGGTTACAGGAAGTAAAAAAGGATGAAGCATTTGGCAGTATGCAAAATACCTTCTTCTCATTTAAAGATGGACTTAAAAATTTGATTTAGTTGCCTGTGTTAGGAGGCTGAACTCAGAAATGTAGCTGGCAGTATCTGCTCTGATCTGGTTAGTGCTGGATGGGACAGAAAGGGGTGTGTGTGTGAGGTGATTTCTGCTGCTTATTTATGACACATCATGGAGTTGCATGTGTTATTTGAGGGATGCAGCCAAGACAGATGGGGCATGCTTATTTGTTGACTCGTGTTGCTTAGACATTGTGCTATTTTTGTGAGATCTTTGTTTCTCTATTAAGGCCCCTGGTGGCCTTCAGACAAAAGTGCCCATATAGAAAATGTTTTATTAGCCTATTATTAACAAAAATCTGCTTGATCCCATCAGCTTGTAAGATTGGGTGTAGTGAATTAGAGCAGTGTCCTTCCACAGTGTGGTATATGTGAGCAACAGTACCTGCTTCGGAGATTGGAGCAACTCTTGTGCTACTGCTGTAGCAAAGATAGCCTTATTGCTTCCAGGACTCAGCTGCAGAGAAAGTGATAATCCAGTTACCAGCTGCACTCCCAGATCAGTTATTGTCACCTTCTCATCCAGGACTGTCACTGTCTTCTCAGCTAAGATAGCATCTGAAAGGGGGGACAATATCTGAAAAGAAAAATTAAAGTTAGCTGCAGCCATTTTGCATAGCACCAAGCAAAACTGCTACACAAAGATACTATTATATAGACAAGTGATATTTAATAGCCAGAATTACTCTTAACAGACACTATTAAAATATGATTAAGAAACAGCTAGTCTCATTTTATGTATTCTGCATCAATAGGATGCTCATAACGTCTTTTACCAACGTAATTGTAATCAGCTATGCTACTCACATCTGCAGTGATAGCCACACCTGTTTCAGATGCATTAAATATTTTAAATGCAATCTTCATGTGGAATGAAGAATTCAATGGAATTATGTTTCTAATGACCATGTTTTTAGGTAGTATGTATATAATGAAATCTATAGATTTATACACAATCCTTAGAATAAATAACAGTATTACCTCTCCCGTTGAAACAAAGGCTAACATAAACATATTGCTACAATAAACACTCACGGTACTGTATACAGAATTGACAAAGAAAGCTTGTTTTGTTAAAAAATATGCATGGAGGTCAGTGCACTGAAACATGACATCCAAAGATGTTCATTAGCAAGCAAGTTGAATTTAATGATCCATATAGGGTACAGAGCATTTTTAAAGCACTTTATAAGAGGTATTCCGTAAATATAACTTGCACTCAGCCTTTTTGCCTCGGATCTTTCTTCCCAAAGGTTTATGTGCACTTGTGGAATCATTATAAATCTCAGAGCTTTGGAAAATCATTTAAAAAATCTAGAGAATTTGCAAAGTCATAATCTCTAATTCCATTTCTCCAAACCTGACAAATTGTGTTGTTGACAATTGTGGTTGTTATTTTCTGGTTTAACAATTTGGAATGATGAGTTTTTTTTTTTTTTTTTTTTTTTTACTTGTGCTTGTTAACTTGTTTTCTACTTTGTGGTATCACTGGAATAATCTTTTTCTTTGTGCTCCGTTGAGAAATTTGTGGCTCCAACTTCTGTTGCTAACACAAGAAGCTGCTTTACTGCTTTACACCTGATCAATACCTGGGTTCCTAAAGTGGTGGGTTAATGGAGGAAAGGGAATAAGTAATGAATTTTTCCTACCTGAATTGTCGTCATTCCAAGCTCCTGTCCAATCAAAACCTGTCCATCCTGTAGCTTAGCAATTCTTGGCTCCTCCACCTGCATGAAGTCACTCACCAGGTCGGTGATGTCAATCTGCCAGTCAGAACCCAGTAAGTAGCTCAGCTGGCCTCCAGGGTCCGAGGCTTCGGCTACAAACTGCGTGAGCACTCGTACCATCGCATGTTGGTACTGAAGGGTGCATCCTCTTCCCTTCCGTTCATCCTCTTCTTCATCATCACTGTCCCTGGCTGGTCTGGAAGGACACCAAGAGTCAAAAATTATCAGACATTGGTGCTAGGAGAGTTTGCAACAGAAGAGCTATTGCTGGCATAAGTCTGCAGCCCGGACGGTGGAACAAAGGTCCATTGCCCCCTCCCATTGCTCTGTTTCAGTTTCTGTCAGTGCATTTCTGAAATCACTCAGGTGATTTTAACCCCACTTTAACCCCATTTTAACCTCATTTCTCTTGCTTGTAACTGAGGCCTTCAGGCTGCCTGGGTCTCCAAAACAGCTGCTAAAATCACCAACTGTCTTGCTAGCTTCACTACTACATTGTCCTCTACAAAGCTCTCTCACATGATTCCCAATGTTAAGTCCTTACTTTCAGGACACCTGCACTTTTTTCACGCTGGATCTTCCCATAAACATCCTGGTGTTGCCATGGAAATCTCTGTCATACGTACTTACATATCTCTTTCTGTATGACATTCAGGTTGAAATCACGTTGCCACCAAAATGCCCATCTCTCTGCTCTGGTACTAACAGAAACCTGGTAATAAATGATGTCTTCATGGGTAGGAGAGAATAGCAAGTGTCTACTTCATCCATTTGTTCTTCTGGATCTTAATAACACTGACAACTAAAACAAAGTCTAGATCTGCCTACATACGTTCTCTGTCCTGTCCTCACATACCACTGCCTTGTGGGTGCAGACAGTTATCCTCAAAGCCCTACTCTAGCAGTGCCATGACTTTGGGACTCTCATCAGTGTCACTGGACTCTACAGCACTAATATGAAACAAGCAAGCACCAATTGTGCCAATAAAATGAACAAATTATGTGGCAGGACCTGTGAACCAGGCTGGAGACCGGCCAGCTGTGGCAGAGCTGGTCCTTGGTGGTGTCTTCTGCTGCCCCATGGCTGACCCTGCCCAACTTGGCCAGCTGGCTCTTTTTGTCTCATTCACTAGCACTATAAAGGGAAATTGATTTCCAGCATAGGCTTGTGCAACCTGCAGCTTCCATTTCCTTCGTAAGTCCAGTGCAGAAGCCTATTGAATAAATGTCTGGTGACCTTCAAATTCACACCGGAATTGCATTAAGGCCAAATAAGCATGTTCAGATCCACTGGCCCTGACATGTCTTTGGCAAGCGCACAACCCATAATGAACATCCTCTAATGAAACCTACCTCTTATTAGAGATGATGGGGACTCTCCATCCCTTGATCTGATTTAGTTCTGTGTCAGAGACCTCTATCTGCAGCGGGAGACGAGGAACCCAGACTGTCATTTCTAAAGGGGCACTCAGATGCTGGTAAGTAAAATTAACTATGACATTCACTTTGCCTTTCATTTCCTTTCCATTGACAAAGACGTAGTCACATCTGTCAGAAACCTGAGAAAAAGGAGAAAGAGAAAAAAATTAATAAGTGTCTTCACAAATTATAAAGTACACTACAATGCTGGGAAAGTGAGTGGGAGGAAGGGAAAGGATATAGGTTTAAACTAGCTCCAAGTTCAGAGGATGACTAGGAATAACAAGAAAAGTGCCTGGTGTGCCCTTAATAGCCTAGCATCATTTTAACAGGCAGGCTTTTTTCTGCTATAAACATTTCTAGTATAATCTAAGATAAAAGAACAGCTTCTTTCTGTCCTTAATTTCCACTCCACACTAGGATAGTCCTAGTATAATGGCACTAAGAGAGGATTTCCCTCTTCTCCACAGAGGTCAGCCAGACTGTACTATCCTCCTCTTCTACTTTGTGGGCAGCCCATGGAGTACCACTTGCAAGTGGGGAGGAATAGGTGGGTAACTGCCTGTACATTTAATTCAGCAGGAAGCATATTTCTCTTGTCAACCCCAAACTGGTTCTTCAGGAGTCCCATTACGGGTGCCAAAGCATGAGCTGGTCACATCAGCCTAATCCTACTCACTGGGAAGGGGCTCTCTGATGCCCAGTGATGTTCATTGGGGCCAAACAGCTTCATCTCCACTACAAGCCTGACAAAGGTCTTACACAATGTTCTGCTCAAGCTAGTCCTGGTGTCACTTTATTACCTGCAGCTCTGGACATCAATATTGCTGAGAGTTACTAAATCTCATTCAAGCAATTTAGCGGCTATTGCAAGCACCTAGGTGAGCTGACAGGACCTGTTCATTACAGCTAGTTAAAATATATGAGTGAATGTACGCGTCGAATAATTTATTAACTACCACTTTACCATGCTGATGATCTGAAGGAATGCTCTATTAAAACCCTGAACTCTTCACAATCCATTACCAGCAAGGCCATCTGTCCCATTCTGTGGATGTATTTAATACTTCTGACTCCAAAATGCATAGTCTCATCCTCATCTGAATTTAATGCCATTTTCTACTTTTCTGTTTAAATGCTAAATGAATTTAAATCGTATTTAAATATCACCAGCTTTTGTGGAATAATTTGCATTCCTAATATTATTATCTTTAAACAACAACAACCCCCTTTCAGACAGTTCCATAGCAAATCCATTTCCATCCTTGCTTGTCTGAGCCTAGGTAATGTACCAAAAAAGGGTTATCATGACACTAGCAATGCTTCCCTTGCAAGCATGGGCTGTTTTAAGGTCAAAATCTTATCATTGCCATTGGTTTCAGCAGGAACACATCAAATCTGTTTACAGCCAGGATTATGTTTTTAGGGATATTCTCACATTAGCATGTTTTACAGGAGCTCTTGAAAGCTCCTATCCGGATCCAATCTCACTGTGCTGTACAGCAAACCCAGTTGCTGCCACAAAAGCCTCAGAGCATGGGGGAATGTACCATAAGATCAGGGCCTCACAGCAGGCAGGTGAGCAAGGGGAGTCCCAGCTCTGGCTGAGCACGAACCACTGGCACAATATCCTCTTCATCATAATGCTGATCCAGTCTGGCTGAACTGGGGAGGGTAAGACCTTGCAAAACTCTGGGAAAAGCTTCAGGTGAGCCTGCAGAAATGTCTATAGGAAAAGCTGGAGGTAGGAGCACATCATCCTTCTGGGAGCAGCATGCCTGGGCGGGAGCAAGAGAGCAGACACTGTCCCTGCATCCCTGCAGAAGGCACGCTTATGTGAGTGTCACACTCCCGGGGCAAGAGCTGCATCCTACTTCCCACCTGAAACATCTAATAAGCTGTCCCACAGGCAGGAAGTCAGAAGCCCTTCAGGCAGTGCCTGGTACATCTGCTCCTTTTCTCACCCCATGTTACCTTACTGTTGTAAGTGAACAACTTCTATTCCTTGCGGGCACTGCACTTATCCCTGTTGCCTTTTTGTATTTTAAATGCTGCTCTCAAACCAGACAAATCTCCTATGTGCTAACAAGCTCTGTCTGCTGCTTTCTACCTTCCCTCTTTTCTCTGGGATATTGGCGAGAAGAGAAACTGGGCAAAGTCTCAAAGTGATGATTTCCACCTGAGAGGCAGCAGTTCAAAGTGGAAAACAAGGTGGCCCTGAGGAAAACAGTCAGCCTGGGGGCTGATTGCCCCGAGGTCTTTCACTTGCCTTTGTGGACTGCAGGCTGGACCACACTTACAAGCAAATGGCCTGAAGACAAGGATTTTCTTTCATAGGGCATGGGGCCAGGTAATAGCTTCCAGTGCCTTCCTCACCACTTCTGCTTCCAGCTAGCAACACCTCGTGTTTGTGCATCTTACCTAATTAACGCATTAGGCTGTCCCCATGGGTGATCAACCTAGGACTGAAACCATTTCCTAATGATTTAAGGGAAGAGGTAAACTTCTGTGCCTTGCAGACAGAAATGCCAGCTGAGGTATGCTTCCCAACCCACAGTGTCCTCTGCAGAGCACAGCACCGAGCCCCTGCAGCCCCACTCCCCAGCAGCCCTCTTGCACCAGGGCCTCTGGCAGGTGACCTGCCAGGCATCCTCCCACTGGGTAGAGCCTCCCTGCCTGAGCAGTGGCTTTTGAAGCATTCCTGCACTGCACAGGTGGGATTTGACTGTTGTTTTCGTTGGCCTGTGTGTGTGTGAAGAGCAGTTCAGCACACAGGGGCTGGAACAAGGCTGAGACTCTCCCAGTCAATACAGATAACTGCTGCATTACTCTGGTAAGAGATGGGAATCAGGCTCTCAGATTTTAGATTCATTAATGCTCAAGCAATAGCAAGAGAAAGAACACTTGGCAGGCAAAGAGACTTCAGTTTCAACTTTATCAGGGGTTATTAAAGAGAGAGAGAGAGAGTTAAAAAAAGAATCCAGCCCTAAAAACCTGCTATATGAGTGATTCGAGAAATACCATGACCTTGTTCTTTCAAGATTATGATTTGCAAAACAAACTGATGGTCAAGGAAAAAATGACTAGGCTTGAGATACCCGCTTGCTCCTGTTTCCCTTTCTTTAAGTGAAGACAGCAACAACTATGAGCTCATTCAGTTCCCAGCCAGCCCTTCACTGTTTGAATGAATAAGCATCACTGTTCTGCTGCAGTTTGCATGCAGTCCTAACAGAGCAACATCAAAACATGGTGCAAAATACAGTACATTTTCATAAATCAGGCCAGGACATTCAGAAACAGGTCATCAATAGAAAGGCAGACTAGCCATGCCTGTGTTACTGCAGACACATCCGAACCATTCATCTTCCAGCACAAGAGAAAGAGTAAAAAGATGTAGAGAAGGAAGAAACATCGAGCTTCTGTCTCTTTTGAGACTGAGTTTTCTAAGCTGTCTGTTGGAAAAGAGTGCATATTTTGTGAAACAACTTGGATGGGGCTCAGCTGAGGCTCTGCAGGACAAATATGCACATGATAAGCAAAGAGCTGCCAAATGCAGCTCAGCAGCTGGCAACCTCCAGGCAGTCCCCGGGGCTGACACAGGCTGCAGGAGCCCCCAGGTCCCCCCTCACACCCACGGGCTTCTCCACGGTGGTGTCGATAGGGGCAGCCCAGGGGAGCTTCTGCTGCTGCTGCCTTTTTGAGCCTGCTTGTCTCCTTTCAATCCGGAATGGATTTCAATCCCTCGGTCTGTCAGGCAGCTCCCTTTCTTCAGCGTTAATTCACATAAACAGCCTTTAACTCCCAGCCATCCTCCCTGTCCCCCAGTCCTTGCTTTACACGCCTTGCCATGCACAACAGAAATGGCTGCGGTTCAAGTTTATTAAACGCATGGATGGAGAATGCGCCCATACCCTTGGATATGTGTGCACGAGTGTGTGAACGAAAGCATGTCTGTTCTAAATCACCAAATAGCTTCCTGAACAGCCTTTTATTATGGGAATTATGGAGCTGCAAAAGCTTTGTCCCCAAACAGACAGATTTCAGAAAACTACTAAAGACATTACAAAATGCAATAGGGCTGGAGCAAGGTGGGTGATTTGGGGAAAAGCAATGTGTTTTGTTTCCAAAATCTTGGGACTCCTACCCATAAGTCCTTTTCCTTCCCTCCTGCCTCTCAGCTTTGACCTCTCAGGTGTGGCAACTCCAGTTTTCAGGAAAGGTGAAAAGGGCTTGAGAGAGAAGGAGTAGATTTTGTTTTACTGCTAATGTAGTGCTGGAGCACAGCTCCATGTGTTGTGGCCACTATAATACAAGGACATTATAATGCTATTAAATCATTCTGGTGCTGTGCTCCCTTGCTAAAGCCTTTCTGGGCTTTGTGTCATGGGAGCTTTTCACACAACTACGCTGAGCTGCCTTCCATTAATTAAGGGCAGCTGTACTCACAAGATGCTCCACAAACACTCTCAATAAACGAGGACCTTTATCTCTTAAAGGATCTGGGGTATGAATGGCTTTTTTAGGCATGAACTTGGTAGGATATAAAAGTGCTTTGGGTTTCACTGGGCTCCTGCGGCTCCACCTCTTTTTCTTAGTGAACTGACAGCTTCCTCTGAGCACACACACATCTAATCCCCATGTGCCAGGGCAGCAGAAGTCAGAGGTCCCTTATTGCCAGCACAGCACAGGATTAGGAATTAGGTTCTTAAGTGTGCCATGTACATACCATCCACGTGGCTTCTGGCAAGTTGGATGTCGAGAAAATCAGATTTCCCTGATTTTCTGATTTTCCAGCAAATCAGATTTGATTAATTTATCTTAATTTCTCAGTTTGATAGACTATCTGTGGAAGAAAACACTAAGCCCTTTGAAGCCTTTGAAGCCGGACTGCAGCCAGCCTCGGAAAAAACACAGAAATCAGCAATAAGATCTCTCAGAAATCACACATCACCCCTAGCACACTGGCCTCCTGCATCCAGTTCTCCAGTGAACATTGATCCCATCCCTTTCCTAAAAGCACTTCACTGCTCTTCCCATTACCCTTTTGCAGAAGGTGTCTGTGATCTCTGGTAGATATGAGTTTGTGTGGCTGGCTGTTCCTTCGGTCCCGTATACTCCATGTGATGTTTGGGCTGAGCAGAATCAAAAAATCTAATGGGAAGGAGGGAAAGAGAAATATACATCCCAACTCCCAGAATACATACCCAGTATTTTACTGTTAGCTCTCAGAAATAACTGTAACATTCTTCCCCCACCTCATTATCATTAGTAAATTCCCACCGGATAACAGTAAAATCCTTGCAGGAAACTGCTTTTCTGCTACAGTAATTCTGTTGGAACTCTTACAAAGTCACAGCTAATAAGTCTTTGAATATAAAACGTATCTAGAGCAGCCCTGGTTTAGCCATGTCAAGGGTGGCCAATTAGGAAAGCAAGTCTCTGATATTTCCACATAGAATCTGTGTTTTGGAAACACTCTGGGACTCTGCCCCCAGCCCATGTTTCTGCAAGTGATCCTTCCCCCATGCAAGCACTCTCCATTTCTAATATACTCTTCAAGCACAGCCCTGCCACATTGGAAAGCTCATGGGATCTCTTCTGATTTAGCACTGCACACATTTGCCTTGGTCTACCAGCATAAATGGTGATATTTAGTAACGTAAGTTATGTTAATGAGTCCTGCCTAAATCATTGCTCTCAGAAGAAGAATGGGGAGCCTCTTACAACCATTAAAAATGAATGAGGAGGGAAATAAATAAGCAAAAGCAGCTCATTTGAGCTATAAAAGACTCAAGAACACAAGCTGTGTACCAAGGTACAAAAGGATGAGGCCATTATTAGCTCTATAAGTCACTTAGGAATGACTCAAGGGAGACGGAGTCACCTTTAATCACCCACGCTTAACCTGCGGTGTTGGAGTGAGGTTTGTTGCTGTGATAACCGACTCCAGCCTGAAATTATGCAATGCAGAGATAAATATAATGAAGAAGTAGCACAGGGGCTAGATCTGCCCTAGGCCCACTGTATGTCTAGAGATGGGAACTGTCCTAGTCTGGGATTTTGAGTGGACCCAGAGGGTAAGAAATTACCATCTGCAGATCCAGTGGCAGCAGCAGACCTGTTAACCACCCTGGATGTTGCTGGAATTAGGATCAACCACAGAACAGTTGCTCTTGAGAAACAGCACCTCCCGTGTTGCAGAGAAAGCTTCCCTCCCTCCCTCCCTCCCTCCCCGAGAAAGAGCCAGTAATGGCAAACAGCTATCACGTTGAGTTCAGGTCTGCTCTTCCTGTCCCACTACTAGCCAGGGACTTGCGGTTTCCACAGGGTTAACTTCCCAAGCTGGGTTGCTCCCCAGCTGCCCACAGAAGAATGACTTGGCTTGAACCCTAACTAGTTGATTCCAGCCAGGTTTTAACTCTCGCACCACTGTAACAGCCAGCCCCATCTGGGGGGATCTGCACTGCAGAAGGTCTTAATTTTAAATATTTAAAATTTTGACTGTGGTTACTGAAATGCCTACCAAAATCTGGAAATAACATTTCAAAGCTGGTAAATTACAAGTTGTGTTGAAACGGCTTCATACCTCATCATTCCTTTTTATCTGGTCCCCACTTTGTGCAGAGACATTTTGCCTCTTTAGAGGAGGTGCCAAGTGACACGTCTCAACTCAACAGATGCAGAAAAAATAGAGGAACAGAGGGTGCGCTGACCTTCAAAGGTCCACACCTTCAAAGTGCCCACTTTTCTGCAGTTTTCCTATTGCAGCATGACACTAAAAAATGTTGCGATCCACAGCTGTATCTGCTTTTTTATCCAAGTATCTTCCTTAGTTTCTAAGGGTCCTACGAACTTGTTTCCTGCCATGCGTCTCTATAGCATCGTGTTGCAGACATAGCTGACAATGCTTCAGAGAAAGTTCAACAACAGATAGATAATAGCAGAGACATGTGCAATTGAAGAATGTCTCTCATACTTTTCTTATTTTATTTTATTTTTTTTACTACACTAATCCACCTGGAGCACATTATAGGTATTATTGATGAAAAGAACTCTGATGCCAACTTATTTCTAAGAAATTTTTAGTTTGTTCTGTAGCTTTGTGGCAAATATCAATATATTATCCTCAGCAAAATATACCTGAGTGAAATATGCAATGACACATTTTAAAAGGTCTCACAATTCTGGGCAAACGTCCAATTCTAGCTGCAAGTTTAATACTTCTTTTGTGAATGCTACGGATCTGACATAACGTTTGCAGTGTGTTGGTGTAACAAACTTAAAATACGATCATTAAAAATGTCTCCTGGGGAATCACCTTTCATTTCTTTAAATCAAGACCTGGAGCATATATTCCTGGTAGGTTTTTCCCTCCAGTGTTGACTTTGCACCCATTTCCAGGACTAAGAGCAGACAGATATATCTTTATGCAGTGGACTCGCACGGACTTGCATTTTTCAAGGACGTGGTAAGAGAAGAGCAGGTGACACGCAGTCATTTGTGGACACATTACTGAGCCCCCTCAAAATCGTCCTCACCATGATGCAGTACATCCCTACGGGCTACCTGCAGCCTGGCAAGAGCTTTTTCCTTGTCCCCACTGAGCCACGGTGCCCAGGAGGGACGTGGGCTGCTGTGTTCCTGGTGTCGAGAGGCCCCCTTTCCACAGGACTGGTGCTGGAGCCACCTGGAGCATGAGCGCTTCATTTCAGGAGGGCTTTTCAAGACACCTACGTTTGGTTTCATTTTTGGGTCATGAAATTCAGTTTCATTTCAATTTCAAATGATTAAAATTATGTAAAAATACCATAAGATCAAGAAAAAAAGTTATTTTAAAGTGGAAAATCAAAACATTTCACTTTGGAAATGTCAAAACAAGATGTTTCTTTGACACAACAGGAACCTGCTATCATCCTATCATCCTTTTCTTTCTCTTTTTTTTTTCTTTCAGAGATGAAATTCTAGAAAAATTAGCATAATTTCATGAAGCTGTTTTACAAAATTACGAATTCTGACAGAATATATTCTGTCAAATTTTCTCCAATAAGCTGTAATCAACTGGGGCCACAAATCACAACAAAACCAACACAAGGAAACTGCTCAATAAAGATCCCATCACTGAATGAAATCTGGAGTATCTTTAGAGAAATGAAAAGTGCTATTCTCTTTTGCAGGAAGGAATGTAAAGGCACAGGACAACCTTTCTGGAAGTCTGGGATTAATTTCCAACTTCATTACACACCTACTAGATAGGCATGTATAATTTATTGAGACCCATACTCTCAAGGATATTGAAGTCTTTACTCCCATTGAACTCAGGGGAGTTTGGTGGTTAAATCTCTTTAAGAATCTGGGCTTTGATCTCCCTGTGATGTATTTGTAAAATGTGGAATGCTCTTCCCTTGTTTTACAGGCATTTTGCAAAGCTTAATTTATAAGAAACAAGAAAGAGCTCAGGTGCTAGGGTCACACAAGTACAGCTTAAAATTTATCTGTAGTTTTGAGAACAGCCCTTCACTTTTTCCACCTGCACCGGGAAACAGCAATCACAGCCACCCGAAGGCATGGCACAGTTCTGTGGGATGTGGCATAGGGTGAAACTACGTCCCTGGCAAGCAGGCAAAGCAATGAGAAATCAGCTTCATTCACTCCTGCTGTTCTCCACTCCTTTTGCTGCTCTGGCCATCCCTCATTTGCTGTTGGCTATGTTGCAATTCCTGCTTTCCAGCTGGAAAAGGAAGGTGGTGACTTCCTGCCCACCTGCTGCTCTTGATATTCAGAGAGCAGTGATCCTGCCAGCACAGGATAAGCAAGAGAATGAGACGGCTTCAGTGCCTGCTTCTCTGCCTCAGTGGGACACAGGAATGTCGGCGCTGTCACGTAGAAGCACTTTAGACAGACAAGTACTGTCTGACGACCAGCCAGTGCTGCTGGGCTCAACACACTACCTCGTGCTTTCGATTTTAGAAGCCACAATTGTTAGTAATGAATGTGACAACACTTTCTTGCTTATGTTAATTAAGTTCCATCTTCCTATTCCTCTCCTGATCTGAAAACCACATGCGCTCTGTATCACTCTCTGCAGTCATCCGAGCAAAGAGGGAAAAGTATGATAAACACATTGGGTACCCCAGGCTCTTTGTTACTGAACTGTGAATGGCATTTCTCCCCTCCCTCCTATAAAGCTTAAAGTGTACTGACAATAGAACAAGTCTGCTTCACACCTGTGAAAAGGAAGGAGGTGCACAGGCTGCTTGGTTGGATAAGAAATACCTGACTTCCAAGTGAAGCAGAGCCAATGAACGTGATAAATTGGACGGACTGAACACTGAAACAAAACTACGCTGTCAAGGGGACGGTCAGTCTTCTAGATTTGTCAGATCAAGTCAGTGAGGCAATGCTCTGGAGAGGAAGGTAATCAAGACACACAGAGCCTGAAATAGCCTACTGTACGGGCTTCTTGTATCCTCTGTGAGACCTTTGGGAGCAGCTGAGAGGAAAATGGGCAGAGCTGCGTGCAGTACAGATCTGACAGAACATACAGGGAGGGCAAAGTATTTCAAATTGCTTGTGTGTTCTCCCACAGCAGCTGAAGGAACTTATGAGATGCTAAGCCTCCCCAAATGCAAAAAGGGCAGGTGAAGGAGCAGTTCCACCGCTGCCCAGCTCTCCCAGCACGCTGGGCTGGAGCGCTCCTGGCAGCACACTGGCACGTGGATTTCAAGCCCAGGCCGTGAAACTGAACAACCAGCAGCATTAACCTGCAGTCAGCAACTCTGATTTTGTCTATAATTATCACAACAGTAAAACTAGGTGTACAAAGCATTGAATTGTCATATCCAGGATATTTTATGCTCCCCTCATTCTATAGGAAACTACAATTTCTGACATTTTCTTTCTGTTCCAAAAGTAATTGCATGCAATTCAGCTGAAGGCATTTTTTTTCCTGTATTTCTTTAATTCACAAAAGGCCAAAAATATTTCTATTGGCTACCATAATACTTATTGATGTTACACTTCTTTGCACTATATTAAACAACAAATCTATATTAGGATGAATTTATCAGGCATGTGTTTTATGCTCTCTTGCAGTGACAACAGTGTGTCATTCTTAGCTGCCTGCTAGAACAACATAAATATGGCTGGAAGATCAAAGCTAAAAGAAACAGTTTACTCACATGCTGTTTGCTCTATATAAAAGGAAAAGGTCCTTGTAAGAAGACTTACAAGAAAAATGTGCCTCATCTGTGCCACCCAGGGAGAGAGCAGCCTCCCCAGATGCCCCTACTTACTGCAGCAATCTGTGGGCTTGTCCTCCCCCAGAGACCAAGCCTTGTCCTTGTCTCAGGAGGGAGATGGGCTGGTAGCACAGCTGGTCTGTAACACCAGCTGCTCACCGAGTCTTTCCTAATTGGGGTAATTTCTTTTTCATACCCACTCAAGTCCCTGGTTAGTCACAAATGAACAACTCTCCGAGTTGTCCTTATGCAGGCTGAGCGTGTCAGGGATTCTCACCAGCATCCACCACTTTGAGGATCCCACATCTTGCTTTGCTGTGGTTTTGCAACAGATTATTCCTTAGTGAGGAGTGGTTTCTGCAAACTGGAGGTCATTTCTCTGTGACAGTCTTCAAATCCAAACACTTCTGCCTCTTAAAAACGTTTCATTAACATACTGAAGCAGCACTTTATAGTAACCGAGGAGATCAGCCCCCCAATGCCCAGACAGTGATGTTCCCTTCCTAGAGCTCTTATGATATCTAACCAAAGCAAGAGAAGAGAATTGTATTTGCTGTTTGAATCAGAATGTTGTGAAGAGCTGAATCACAGAGATCAAATCACATGCCTAAGGCTTCACAGAATGTTTGTGACCCAGCCAAGAAATGAATCCCAAAATCCCAGGGCTCTTCTACCACAGTGCCCTATTATCCAAAAACAGAGCATTGCTTCTGCCAGGGCAGGTCTCGAGGCAGGTGCTCCCTTGACCTGTGGGAGCACCATGCTTGTGTTACTGGCACACGTGCTGCTCCCACCTTCATGGCTTCTTGTGGCTTCAGCAGCCGTGGTAATTTTTTCTTTTAGGGTGATACCCATATACCCATGCAGTGTAATCCCATAGGCAGATGTAGGGATCAGATTGTCTCAAACTCTGCAATGTTTGCATAGTACAGTATTTCCATTGGCTACACTGGGCCTTCTTTGTTTGGCACTGACATCGCATATATTACAATTTCTTAACAAGCCTGTCTTTCTAAAGAACTCCTATTTTTCTCTTCATTACCCTGAGACACACTTACAGTAATTTCTCATCTATCCTTCCCGGGTCATTTTGATAGACTGTATGAGTGCAAAGGAGAACTCTACTTCATAAGCAAATTCAAATGACGATTACATATATGCTACTTTTGAGGGCGTAGGTGGGATGTAAATGAAGCGTGCATGATGTGCTGAGTAGGGTGCATTGCAGCTCCTCCGCACGCTCTGCTGTGCAGACAGAGTAAGATCCCACAGCTAGGCAAGCTACGTGATTTAACTCCCCTATTTCAGCTTCTAACTCGGGAGGTCCCTAGCTCAGTTCCCAAAGTGTCAGCCAAGATGACAGTTGTTACAAATATATCTTTTAAACAATACCTGAAAAGAAATCCCTGCCTCTCCAGTTGACTAGCTTCTGCCCTGAAATAAGTGCACTAAAAGTCACTGAAGTCACTGTCCACCTACAAAAATTTCACATCGTATTCTGAGATTTGTATGTTACTCAGCACTGAGAACACAGTGTGATTCAACACTGCCTCCAATTAAATTTATTTTTTCTCTCTTAAAAAAAATAAGATCCTCTTCTAAGAAGTTTTTATCGTTTTATGGAATATGACTACAAAAATAAAAAATGAAAAACAAATAAAGATCCTTTTGCATCAACTTACACAAAACAAATTACCAGCATTACTGAGGTTTTAAGCATGACTGCTATGAAACTTGCTTCTGGTTTGGTCCAGTGAAGAGCGAGAAATATAGAAGCCATTTTAAAACACATTTTCTTTAAGGCCATAAGAGAAATGCAAAACCTTCTAAATTACTTAGACTTCTAAACTAGTTAGGAAGAGGCACTGTGCTGTTATATGCTCTGCCTTCTTGGAATCACTCATCTTTCATCTCCATCACCAACTTGCAGACTGGAAGCACTGCTATTTTTTTGACAACATTCTCATTTTTCCAGCTTCCAAAAAATCTCTAGACAGGGATTGTCAGTTCTAATTATGCAGCTCGTGCTGCAGCGACAGGTGGTTGCTGAAGACTCCGAAATGACACTTTGACTTTTGCAAATGGATTCTGAAGTTTGTCCCAAGTCCTTGAAAAAAATAGCCAGAAAGGAGGGAAGACAGAAGATGGTGAGGGAGGTCACATGGAAAGGGGACAAGCTGGTTACGCTGCCTGCTGTGCCAAGCCTCCCACACACATGTGTGCAAGGTACACCTGGGCTGACTATGGGCAAGCCAGTCCTCAAGCTGGGAGAGCTTATGGACATTCACAACCTATCTAACCAGTTGAGCAGTAAGGCAATAAAGTTATGTTTGCGTGGCACTGTGCCCAAGTAAATTATATCCATGATGTCCCCCAGAAAGTACAGCACTGTGTAGGCTTGCTAGCTCAGGCATCTCTGCACCACAGCTCATGGCATGCCACCGGTCTCACAGGCAGGTCATGTCTCTAGCCCTCCAGCAACAAAGTGAGCTGGATGCTCAAGGATCCAGTCTTTAGTAGAGCTGTTTTCCATCCATTAAGTGGGAACAATAGCACTGCCTACTTCATAGGGCAACCTTAGTGTTTGGAGCATTAGGGATGCAATATTTCTGCCCAAGGATTTCATCCAAACCTCTGACTTTTCTTTGTCTCTGGTATGCTTTGATCATACCCTAAAGGGAAAGCACTTCTGCCCTCAAACAAGAAGTGTCCTGCTCTTCAAATTTCTTTCCAAAAAGCAACGGGCTATACATAAATTTTAATTAGGGACACCACTGAGAACTGGTCTGACCTAAGCCAAGTGTGACACCAGACCTCTACAGACTTGAAGGAGGTGAGAGCCAGGCAGGAGAAGTGAATGAAAAGACCCTGCAGGGAGAAGAGAAGGCCATGATGAAAGGAGAGGAGAGAGTTTGAACTCTTCAGTGTTCTCAGACTTCAGTGTCCTACAAGCACAGATCTGCAGGCAACTCCTTGAGTTAAGCCAGGGCTCAGCTGGTACTTAACAGAATAATGACCAAATGCTGCTGGAATTACTTGTGTAACTTCGACACCATCCTGAGCAAGTGGATTGCATTTCAGTCACTCCAATGCAGGGCAAAGGAGATGAAATATGTTTAGCAATGGCAGTCTTTAGAAGTAAATGTTACAAGGACAAAGAGATTTCTGTCTTGGTAATAGGATGATTCCAAACTGTCTTAAAGATTCAGTCCTTTTTCCGATACTGAGTTTGCACAGCCAAAGTCTAGTTCTCTTCCTCTGGCAAGTAGTCAGATATCCAACATTACCACTTAGAAGAAAAAGGAAAAATCTGTTGCAATATACATACACTCATGCATGCATGCCAAGCTTTGAAAAGCTGGCCAATACCTTGCAGGGCCTGGAGAGAAACAGTGCAACAGCAAAGCATGAAAAAATTCTCAAAGAGACCTATGACTTTTTAAGCCAAAAATCACTTGCAGAGAAGTATATAAGCAGGATAGTGCTCCCACAGCACAGCAGCAGTGATAACACACAAGTTTCAGAGGAAAGCTGGCATGAGCCACCATGGATGGGTTGAAATGCCAGATAATATTTTCCAAACTACACTTGCTGTAAAGGTAACTGCAAAGTTTATATTGGAACAGGAGAGTGTCCTTTCCCATTGTGGACTAGGCTGTGAACAATGAGGGGATTTCTGTCCTCACTTGACCTACTGCCACAACCTTTTCTTTTCCTAGATGCCTATTGCAGGACAACTGAAGATAAGTACGTTCTCTCACTGGACTACAAACTGGTGTGTGGCCATGAGCTCTTCACCCCCACACCGGGAAGCTGTGACACACAGGTGTCAGGCTGATTGGCATGGCTGGGGCTCTCTGCCTGATCCACTTGTTCTTTGCAAACTCCTCTCCACAAAGGTGTCCTCAGCTTGCTCATTATCAGGCAAGCTCCAGGCAGGGCTGGCTGTCCTTTCCTTTCTGCTGGGTGCGTGCTGTCGTTGTAATCATTTACAGAAGGTATCAAGATCTCAGTGCTTAGTGGTTTCATTTTAATGGGGAGGGTGAGAACCATTTGCAACAAACAATTGCGTGTGTGTGTGCTGGGAACAGGATGGGAGTGATCCTGGTATTCCCAAGTATCCCACAGACTGGTAGCAGAGCTGCTTCTACCAAGCTTACAGGAAAATCTCATTATCATTCTAACACACCTCCAACCATCTGCAACCACTGCTGCTACTAATGTAAAACTTCCATTTTACATCTCCACACAAGCCCCTCGTGGTGGTACTGAGCTAAAGGCAGGCTCCCTCAGCATCTCTCTGGGGACAGAAACAATCCAGAGCCACTTGCTCCCCTTCGTGAACAAAGGTCATTATTTTGACAAATTAGTTAAATCTCTCTCAGTCAGCAATGATGACCCTGAATTATTCAGCATGCATCTGTCTTTTCCCCTTACAAAAATGGCTTGTAAAGCAATAAGTGTATTTCATTTGAACCACTTCTTAAAGATGTAAGACAGTTTGGGCTCACTCCAATGCCCCTTGAAGTCAATGGGAGTCTTTCATTTAATTTTCATTTAATTAATTTCATTAAATTTGCAGATGATGCCAAGATGGGAGGGGTTGTGAGTACTTTGGAGAACAGGATTAGAATTCAAAATGATTTTGATAGTGTAGAGGATTGTCTGGAATGAATAAATACAATTCAACAAGGGTAAGAACAAAGAAAAAGTTGGGTAAAAATAACTAAGTACAGGATGGGGAAAAATTGGCCTGGTGACAGCAGTTTAAAAAAGGATATGAATGAGAGAGGACTGGGAACTCTCCAACTCCATGTATCCTTAAGGACTGGAAGATGGCAGAATTATCATCTGCAGTGATGGTTAAGATCTGCTTAACAAATGACTGGCAGGAATGGTTTCCACAGCTGGGCATGTGGTTCCTCTCAGCCCATTTTGAAGATTTCAATGATTTTAAAGCATATATTCAGATATGAAACATGTAATGTACAACTTCTCCTGTCTGTAGTACGTTCATATCACCTACAAGAAGTGTGGGTTTACTGCATAAAAAGATACACAAATACATCATCTTTGCTCCTCAGTTTCGATATTTATCACAAAGGTGAAGGCATGTCCTGTTGTACTGGAAAATGCATTTTGAACACTAACAGAGAGAACAATCTAACCCATGTGCAAGCCCCCCCTTAGCTCTTCTGAACTAGACAGGAGATAAAAGCAGACTCCAGTGCTCAGCACCCTTTCTGATGACCTGGAGCAACATAAGTTATGTTCCTGGAATGCAATTAAGTTTGCAGCACACAGACAAAGTAAATGTTATTTAGTACTTTCTTCTTTGCTAATAAGATGTGATAAAATGCTAAATATATTATGCTAACCTGTATTTATAGCAAAAGTGATGATAACTTGCATCATTTTTGTGAAGTGTTCTGATGCGCAAGACAAGCCACTGCCTGAAAATTGACTGCATTTCATTAAATCAAGAAAATTCAAGGAAAAAAAATATATTAAAAAGATGGAAGCAAAGGTATCCTATTTTCCTCATGCAGCTAAGCAAAGGCCTGATTTAGGACCAGTTAAATTACTATGGATCGATATTGTTTCATTTCCGTGTCTCTTTGTGCAGTCTAATAAAATAATAATAACAATGGTGATGAAGATGAACATTCTACATTTGAACTATTCCTATTATATAAGTGTTTCAGCATTTTGCAAAAATAAAAAATAACATAAAAAATCCTCCAACACTTTGCAAAGCACATCATAGTGAAGTCTCGGGGTGCATGACGTAAACGTGTGTATGTTTTCATATAGATGTGTGTTTAGATGGCATAGCTATTATTATCCTCATTGTGCAAATGAGGGAATACACAGTGTAAATAACTTCCCCATGGCCACAAAGTGCTGGGGAATGCTATCTGCAAATGCTATCTGAGGCTGGAAATGAAGCCTCGTTAGTCTGAAGTTTGAGAATAATCAACCAAAACATGAAAATAGCTATACTTAGCATAAACAGAAAAGTCAGGCCAGAAGCTGCTTCCTCTCACAGACGTTCTTATGAAAAACTAATGAAACAGAAAAATGTGGAACGGACAGATGTCCATGTGATGACTGGAGATGCAGTTTCTATTTCATTCCACTGTTTGACCTCAGAAAGGGTTCATTACCTGCTTGTTTCATCCGTTAATGTTTTATTCATAGCTATTTCGATTGTCACGGGACTGTCTCTGATAGGGACCTGCAGCTCCTGGTCACTAAGACTCAGTGTTGGGAGATATGGGTGCTATCGAAATATAAAGGTACTGAAAGAGAAAGTCATGAACATGTTAAGAGCAAGCGTCTATGACTCTTACAATGCAGGAGACAACAGACCAGAAATATGGGATGTAGGCTATGATGTGCTGGGGACTAACAGTCAGCAAATCAAATACAGTTCTTAAAACGTGCTCACGGGCAGTGTAAGATTAGAAAACCCTTGGCTTTTGTCACTATAACCAAAGAGAAAACCAAACTGTGCTCTAGCTCTCAACCTGTCAGCCCTATCGTAGCTAATGGGGTTACATGGCAGTGCATCAAGGTGCCATTTGGCCTTCAAGTTAAAAACAGATGATCTTGCTGCTAACCTGAGCCTACAGTTCCTCTGTGCTTCCTTTCACTTGCAATGAGATGACAACAGGGACACAATGAATAATACGTATCAAGAGCTGGTTTCAGTGAGGTTGCGGAATCGGAGGTGGAGGGCAATTTGAAAGCATTTTGTAAGATTACAGCTGCTTGTTCCCCATTGACTCTGATGGGAGTTATGCTGCTTTGATCTTCTGAATGCTTTCACATACTTTTCAACCTGACAAGCACTCATACGTTGCATCTGTTTACTGCTGAATCGAGCTAAGTCCTGAACTTTGTTATCTGTACTATCTTCAAACAAGCAAAAGGAAAAATAGCCAGACTGTGGGCAGAAGACTCCATCTGAAAGTATACTACCCTGTTGCACTGACACATCGTGCATTTTCTAAGTGTTTAGGAATTGATTATATTAATAATAAAGAATAATAAAGTTGCATAACCGATTAAAAAGGCCCAGTGATGTGCATTTCATGTGAAGACGGCAGGATACAGAAGGCATGGGAATGAACAGGCATGGATCTGTATACTCAGGAGCTGGATCTCTTTCAGTACACTTGTATTTAAAGCCTATGACAAACTCTAGGCACTTAATGGAAGAACTGTACCAGGCAGCAGCTTGTGTCTCCCAGCACAGGCTGGGAGAAGGAGGCTGGTTCCATGCATGCACTCTGGATGCAGGCAACAAAAGCACAAAGAGGAAAACAGGTGAAGTCATGAGGAAGTCTTTTAATTTGGATTTGGGCTAGTAAATTGGAGAAAGGTCTAATTTGTCAACAACATTCCAGATTTTCATAGCAGTGCTAAGATTCTGAAGCACACTCAAAGCTCTTGGGTGCTGAGCTCCAAAACAATCAGAAGTAGACATCAATTTCTGCTGGTTCAAGCTGAAAATCCCCCTCTTGAAATCAGGATAACATCATAGGTAAAGGATGGGCAACTACATTTATGTCTATCTAATTCATTACAGGCTTTAAACTCTGAGGCATGAGAGTGACTTTTGAACACCAGAATTTGCATGAAGTTCTGCAGTACCCTGGAGAGACTTGCATTTCCTTTCAAAGACAGATATATCCACCTCTAAAGAAACATTTATAAAAACATGCAACAGAATTGTGAAGCAGCAGCTTCACTTGCTCTTGCAGTGCTCAGAGATGTGTTATATCTTCACCACTCACTGAAAAAGTAGCTGCTGTTATTCATAAATGAGCTGGCAGAAATGAACCTTTTAAAATAAAAACTCTCTCAAAACAGTACACATGGTACAGGGGAATGGAAAAGGGAATTACCAGAATTTTATATTCAGTTATTGTTATTTATTTTAACAAGGCAGGTGATGGAGCCATAGTTCTGGACCATCTGCCTTTCTGCTAGACATCACATAAATACACAGCCACAAGCCTAAGACCCATGAATTTTTACAGACCTGAGGCACTGACTCCTCTTTCTTGATTCACCCACCTATAAGTAACCTCAGAATCAGACCATACACACCAGCCCAGTGGATGCAACTTGCTTTTCCAAAAGCAGTGCTTCCAGAAGTATTACCGCAGCACCAGCTCAACTTTAGAACTTACCTTCGTGGGTACAGCTCAGAGGGGAGGAACAAACCTGGCAAGGAAAATGCATGGCCAAAACCCAGCAACGCTCACAGATTTATTGTCGATGTTGTGCCAGGCATGCTCAGCTTCAGCCTTTAGTGTTTCACTCATGCTAATCCAGGCGTCCCCTGCATAAGCATACCCTAGATCGCAGCCATCTGGAGCAGCTGGACAGCTGTGCCCTCTCCTGTTGGTTTGCAGACAACGTGAACAAACTGGACAGCTCAACTATATGCAAAGTTCCCTGGAAAAATGCACATATTAATGCCAAGCTCTCAGCACAGTGAGATGGCAGGAGCCCGCTCTGGTTTTATCCTTCACACTCGTCAGTGCGCTGAGCAGACAGAAGATGACAGGGGCTAAATATTACTGCAACTGCACTGAGCTCGAGCTGCTACTGCAGTTCCAGCTGCTCATAAACTTACCTTTTTTATTTAAAATGGAACAGAGACTGGGCTGATTTGGTATCCCTGTGCTTGCTAATCATACACTTGTCACTGGCATCAGACTGCAAGGTTCACTGGTACCGGGTCACTGTCCTCCCTGCCTGCTGGAGCCCCACCCATGCCATTGTTCATTTATGCTCAGCTTTGAGGTCTGCTATGAAAAAAGTTGCATGTACCTGGTAACTGCTACTCACCTATTCCCAGGGAGGGTAAGACTGAGAAAGAGGGATTACCTCTGTATGCAGTGTGGCACTCCACAGGCTCCACATTGCCTTCTGAACTCCCCTGAGAATTATTTTGCTATGAGATTTTCAGGTGAGTTATTTAACTCCTTATTTCCCCCTCAGGTGAATAAGGGTTGTCCGCCTCAGGAAGATGACATGAGGTACTTACCAACATTATTCAGATTTTTTTTTTTTTTCTCAGAAACAGAGGTCATCCTCGCCATGCAAAATCATACTATAGAAAGAGAAAATCTTATTACAGCACGTGTAGTTCCTGCCTGGTCTTTTCCCTGCCAGGTCTCACAAACCTCTGTGTTTGTATGTGCAACTTTTCAGTGGGCAAACATACAGCAGTTAGGAAGCCTTTTCTTTCTGTTTGAAAAGCAGAACTCCATATAATGAAGGGAAAAGAAAAATAAAAAATGTAATATTATCAACAGAACTATGATTGCTCCAAAATCCCAGTGCATAGTTACTCATGTCCATAGGACTGACGAGGACCACGCTACACTTCAAACTTGTCTTCTATGTTTTTTTTTTTATATATACCAGTACCAAAAAAGAGTTGTTCTGTCACCCTCAGCTATTGCAAGATCTTAGCACAGTTTCATGTGGATCTTAGAGCCTCCTTCCCTCAGACATGCAGACAAGGAAGATTTTAGCTTCTTTGCACTTATAGATGGGTATGTGTGAAGCTTGAAAGACTTTCACAAGCTAAAATAAATCCACATTAGCAGACACTTAGACAGAGACGTCACTCACATGACATCTGTGTCTGTCCTACCTGTTTTTTATGTACAAAACACCATTCCCAGAAGTAACCTGGCCAACTCATTTCACCAAGACAGTTTTCTTCCAAATCTTCATAGCTAGTTAGCATGTAAATGTTGCTATTTAGGCTCTTTGGATTAGAACAATTTCTCACTCCCATATCTACTTGTAAATCTTTTGACAACACTTATAAGCAAGGATAATTTTCCAGTGGAACAATGTAAAATTCTTCCTCTTTTGTACAACTTCTTAATAGACTGTGTGTACAGCAGAAGCATGTTCCCCTCTAGTACTTTATTCCTCATAAAATTTTGAACCAGATTCATCTACTTCAAGTAGATCTGGCTCTTTCAGCTAAAAGTTTTGCAGCCTTAGAGATTCTTTACCGGATGAGCAGATGATCTTTTTTAACACCTTGAGTTTCTGTCTTTCATATCTTGCATTAAATCAATCTCCCTTTCATGATTTTTATTTATGCCAATGCCCAATTCTATTACAACTCCCTCTTCTGCTTTCTCAATTTCCTGTATTATTCTTTTTTTGGGTCTATAATATCATTTCAGTGGCTAAGTCATACACTGTCACTTCACATTTTGGAACCGAAACATGAATGTGCATTATCACTTTATTTTTATGAAAATCCATGATAACTAATGCACTGATTGAATTTCTACAAAGAGGCTTTATGTTTGGTTTCACGATATCTGGCCTCTAACCTTCAAACCTCCAAACAAACTTTTGCATCTATATTTACATACTGGGGTCATTATAGTTCTTTATCTCCTTGCCCCAATCACTTCAGCAGTTATAATGGAATTTAGGCAGGAGCTTAATTAGAAACTGCTCTTTTCGCTATTTTGGACTACATTTGACGTGAAAGGAAAAAAAAATATGACTCTAACAAATAAAAGACTTGATGTAACTCCCCCAGTGCCCCAGGCTAGTTAGATAAGTGTTTAGCTGAATAGACAATTAGCCAGTAGGAGATCATGGTGGTGCCCCATACCCCAGGAAACTGCATTTATTTTATTCCTTTTTCTACCCTTGTAACAGAATCACTCTCAGTAGTTTGCCTCTGTTTTATGATGATACTAGTGCAGGCAGAATCACATTACGTTCAACATTTTTTCCCCATATTTCCCTTCTTTGATGAGCAAGGAGTATCCCAGCCCTCAAAGATATGTTCAGGTCACTCTTGGTCCCACAGCTCTGGCCCACCTGCATTCATCCAGCCATGCTATAAAGACCAAAGAAAACATGTGAGGCTTTTTAACTTATAAATAACTAGAGTGGTCACTGCAGTGTCATCTTTTGACAAAAGAACTTTGGGGGTGTTCCCAGGAAGAGAAAAAATGCCAAGTTCCAGTAAAGTCTGCTTGAGTAATAGTCTTGTTAACGTTTAGCTTATTAAAACTCATTAAAACCTTAGGGCAGCCCTGAAGCACCCATGAAATCTGATAACAGCAAACTAGTCCACACAGGGACCAGGCTGAAGAAAAGATTAAAGTGTCTCTCCTAACTCCATCCTGTGTGCTGCAGACACCAGCTCTGGCTGAACAGGATTTTGCATCTTAAGCCTTTTCAAAAGGAAAATGTAATTATAACAATATAACGCACATGAGGATTCAGCAGACCATCCTATACTTAATGCAGCTGGCTGGTGGAAGAAAGTTTTTCTGCTGTTGGGTTGGCGGGACATCTTCTGCTTGCTGCCAGACTTTGCCAGGGAGAAGTATAGATTTCATCTTGAACACACACCTGAACTGATCTCTTGCATTATATTTTCCAGTGAAACCTGAACTGCGTGCTCAACTCCCATTAGACTATGCAAGCTCAGTGACCTTAAATCACAGAGAAAACCTCAGTCTTACAATCCGGTTGTTTTTCTAACTCTTCCTTGGATCACTTCACTAAACAAAAACTAGAGAAAATGACAGACTAGACAAAGACAATTATTACTAAACCCAGGGATATCCATTGCAAAACATGGGGTAGTTTATGGCCCTGAAGGATTGTCATTGTCTTGACATATTATACCGACCTCTGGCAAAAGTATCTGACTAACATAATTTTTTAAACTAGAAGTTCGTAAACAGCTGAGCATTTCACCCTTGATTGTGTGTAAAGCAGATGACTCATCTTTTGCTGGTGACGGTGTGGGAAAGAGACCCTTCCACTGTGGATAAACCCTCTCCCCCCAGCACAATAACACATTATTTCTTTATTTGCTTCCTGTGCTGTTGAGCAAAGGAAATCCTCTCTCAGTTAATGTGCTTCTGGGATCATCTTCATTCATGCGCCCTAGTAATTTCTGTGTCGTCTTTTCTACATTTTTCCTGTGTTGGGTACACTTTATCACATTTAATTTTAACATCTCATTTTATGTGCTCAGTTTTCTCTGAACCTCAACAGCAACAAACCAACCAACCAATGACAAAAACCCTTATCAGCAATTAGCCCTGCTGGAGATCGAATGATAACAGTTAGATATGGATACTAAAAAATGCAGGATGCAGTTACATACCTATGTATGCTTTCCCAGCAGCCTGAGCTCCAAAGAAATAAATATCAATGAATGTAGCCCAGCTGAATCTACTAAGGAGAGGCAGAGTAGGAGATGAGATTAGACACACACATTTTTTAACCTGGCAACAAAGGGAACAATTTGGAAAACTACTTGTCAAGGTGTCTTCAGAAATTAGTATAGTATATTCTACAGTATTGCCAGAGGGGCTGTTTCCTATTCCGTCTACAGGCCTGTGTGAAATCCTTGTGAGGAAATTCTCAGCCCTAGGGAAAAAGCTGCCTTCAAGATTTGTTACAAGCTTGAAACTCAGCTCAGCACCATCAAAATGTGTGAAGAACTTTCATGGAAACATGGGTTGTGGCACTGAAACAGCTAAAACTGTCTCTGGCTGATCTTTGGTTTCAGCATTAAGCTCATGCCAAACTAAACCATCCAGTGATGGCGAGAGCTGTATGTAGACACAGAAATTGTTCTCTGTAAGTAGTAGACTTTCTCTTCTGTTCATCAAATAACGTCTAGAGCAATCCCCCAAACTACACTAGGTTAACTGGATTTTCAGTGGCAGAGATGAGATCTAATAGCTTGTAGAAATTGTATATGCCTGTGAGATTGAAGTATTATTATTTTTATATATTTTTTGAGTGATAGTCAAGTATAATTAATCTAACCCTTAAAAACTATGCTTAAAATGTAGTTTGGTACACATCCTTTGTGCCTTTAGATGGCCAGTCACCAGGCAAATGATACTTTCCTTCATTACTGAAGTTTCATTTCTCTTTCTCTGGTGTTTACTAGAATGAAGTGGAGCATGTAATGGAACGTCGTGTTCATAGATTTCATTTTCAGTATCAGCTCCAGGTCTGCACAAAATCTCAAACACTACAACAGTGTTTTTACATGCTCAAAAATGCAAAAAGAAATTGCTGAATGCACCCAAAGCCAGAAGTCTAAAGAGGATACCCTAAATTTACTCAAACAAAATCATTTACAGTTGCAAAATAATTGCCTGCACACAAGTAATCAGCTTATTTTTAACAGTTACTATATGGAAGAGATTATAAAAGTTGGGAGAAAATGTCAGCTTTCTCTAATATCCCACCTGCTCTAAACGCATGGTTATACTTTAACAAAAAATGAATAGCCACTGAGACCAGTTTTGGTAGGTGTTTATGTTTCTAATTCCCAGTTAAATTAGTAGGATTTGAATGCCTAAATAGCTTTAAAAAGGAAGTTTATCATCCAACAATCAGTTAAACAAGGCAGTATTGCAAAATACAGCTGAAATGGGAAAGTTATTCAGCATTTCCATGGGTAGCTGATGTGAGAAAAATAATAGCACTAAAGTATCATACAAATACAACACCCATGCCACAATCTTCCTTATTCTAGGAAGAGACCAGATCCTCTCACATGTGTGAAGCATGATCCTATTACAGATAATTTTTTACTAAAATAAACCGGACTCAGATAACCCCTTGTATTCTGACATCTGAAAGTAGTTTTCAGATATACTTTACATGTTTACCTTCTCATGCTCCTGGAAATCCTTCAGAAGCACTATATTGATTTTATAAATAACGGCAAAGAGAACAAGGGGGTAGCCAAATGTCAGAATGGAAAACTAGGGAAGAGCTGAGAGTGCAAGCCAAGACTACATACACTGCACTTGACAAAATGAAACAACCAAAAAGCACCTGCCTCCAAAACATACTGCTTCTGAGGTACTTAAGGATAGATTTTTAAATTATCGTTATTGGATTATTCCACACCAAAAACATCTCTGGAAAGTGACAAATTGGTGTACAAAGTCCTTACCTGTTAAGTTTCAGGCAAAGAGAGTTACATGCTTGCCTCAAAGAGGTCCTAGAAAGTAATGCAAAATGGTCCAGATACTGGATAAAAGGGAAGAAATCTGTCAGCAGACCTGCACATACTTTGTTACATAAGAAATCTGAAAATATTTCTAAATCCTTACTCAGCCACTCATACTGTATCATGACACTCATTTTTATATGCTGTGAGTAAGTTAAATTTAACAGGAGCGCTTCCTAAAGAGCCTATGCTCTGTCCTAGTTAAGGGTATATATATTATTAACAATCATAATAATGATGCTTAGATTATCCATTTTATGCAAAGATCTCAAAGCACTTTTCAAGGATTTAGTATTAATACTCTTTACCTCTCAAGGTAATTCAGAACCATTATTCATCTTTTGTAAGTGCGTATGCAAAGACAAATCAAATAAATGACTTGGCAAAGATCACAATAGCACACCGATGTCACAGCTGAAAGCATATGCCAGAAACTCCACTATAACCAGATAAATCCAATGCAGAATCTGAAAACACATCCAATGGGTTCTCCAATTGTTATCTAATCTTATTAAGGCATAGGCAAATGAAATGAAAATCAAGTCTCACAATGTGTGCAGATTGAGCTCTTATTAGAATATGTACTGCTTAAAATCCCGGCCCAGTGGGCCCACTAGAGCATACTTCCTTTCTTTATTACCTATGAAGAAGAAAGGAGTAGACATGATTACAAGTCCTGAGCTCATTATGTCCGTTTGACCTCTTAGCCTACCTAGCATAGATAGACTCTTTTATCTTTCATATAGGTACATCCTAAAAAAGCACCGTGTTCTTCCAATACTCTCTAAGTCTAGGAGTCCTCCAAGGATCCCATATCTAATATTGATGGTGATTCATGTTTCAGATCTTATCAGTAGCTTCTCTACTAACTCCAGATTACCAACCAAATCTTCAGCTAATATTAATCGATACAGTGCTGATACAGTCAGGGGGATCTAAACATACTTAAAACAGCTGAAGATATCTTGTCAAAAATCTTTTTATTTTAATAAGACCAATCCTTCCTATAGATAATATAATAACTGTACACTCCTACAAATGATAAACAAAAGCAAAGTCATTTAGTGGCTATGACGTATATGATATGTCCAGAAAAATCCTAAATTGGGCTGAGAAGACAATAACTTATATGGCATATTGTAACTTTTTACTAGGTAGTAATAAAGCAACACAGATTTGTGTCATGATCTGGAGGATGGCTTAGAGGCACAAAGAGCTGTAAATACCACATCTAAAAGAAAGTGGCAGGCGGCCACTGGAACTGAAGAACACAAAAGCTTTAAAGCTAAAGGGAACTTTTTTGAGAGAAAAAAAAATCACAAGTTTTAATGATTAATGCAAGTTTCTGTTTTGGAGCCAGGTGCTATTGGATGCTCCAGTTTAGCTTTCATTTATATCCCAGTTCCTGGGAGACATGGGACAGTTACATTACTTTTACGTTCAGAACTCATCTTTACCATGCCTACTCTTCATACCAGAGAGATATTAAAATTGTTTCTGCTCCTTTTAAAACCAATATTAACAGCACATGGACTGAACTCAACAGTTATTATTGCAACTTTTATTTTTAATACTGCATGTTCCTTAGTTTTTCCTATATCCTGATTACCAAAGCAGATCAGAAAAAGTATTTTCTTTCTTATAGTTGCTTCATCCTAAGTTGAAAAGTTCAGAAAGATTCTGATGTCAGGAATAATGAAATTGAGCTGAAATGACAGGACATGATTTCATCATTTTCTGTCAAAATGAAATGTTTAGACATTGCAGAAAATAAAAACATCCATTTGCAGACTTAAATCAAATGTTTGTTTCAAGGCAGATCAAAGTTGTTTGGAATGGAATAAGGCACTTCAGCTGGTGAGAAACCGCGTTATATTGTGGAAAACCATGGCAGATTGAACTTGATCTTCACCCAACCCCCAAGGCAGAGATTTATTTTCCCATTACAAAATTCAGCCCTTCATGACCGTATTCTATGCAAGTGTTCAATCTAAAAAAATCCCATTTGCTAATGGGAAAGTATTTTCTTTGATATCATTCTAGAAACTATGTTGACCACATCTGCTTTTCACTTCCACTTGGGTGCTCTGAACCCTCAGTGATCAAAACCCATATGACAACCTCTCCTGAATCTTACACACTGTGGTTAACTAGTTTAATAGATAACGGCTTCTGAAACAGGGGTTTGCTCTTCTTTACTACTCTCTGTCACCTGCTTTGCCTCCACTGCAGGTTACATTTTCCTCCTCCTGTCCCTCTCCTCCCCCTAGGAGCAAGCACCAGGCCAGGGTGAATACTTGGCTTCCTCCATTTGACTGCGTGAGCTGTTAGACTCAATCAAGCCATAACATGCATCTCAAATTACTCATAACATGGCTTAAACTTGTGAGATAATAGGTAAATTGGGATTCTTCACACCCTTGTTTTTAAATTTTTGTGTATCTTTGCAGTACCTCTGTTTCTGGGGCTCATGCCTTGATCTGCAGCCATGATGGTTATCTTTTCCATTTGAAAGCTGCAACTGAAAACTTGTGTAATCACATGCATCCAAGAATGCATTGCAAAAGGAGTATCAAATGGACTGCCACTAGCGATATGACTGCTAAAAGCAGCAGCACTAGAACTGCCAACGCTAACCTAAGGAGCAGATAAAATCCTGGACCCGATTATCTTCTCCCTTTGATTTTATACTCTGTCATTCCAGCAACTTTAAAAGAATTCAACTTTCCCCTGAAGTGTACCAGAGTAAGGAAGAAGAGAAACAGCTGCTAAAAGTTTAATGTTTTAAAACACTGTTTGCTTCAGGCTATTTTAGATGCTCTGATACTTCAGTTTTTGTAAAGTCTATCACTTGGCTAGAAAGAAGTTATTTTGTTGCTGATAAAACCAGACTAAGTGTTACTGGAAGATTCCTTTGTCTGCAGTAATATTTTACAAACAGCTGAGTGCATTGTTACCCCCTCTAATACAGTCCAAAGTGAACAGAACAAAGCAGCTATTAAGGCATTGCTCGGTGTAACTTCCAACCATGGAGCTGTGGCTGGAACAGTCTGGCTTTGCATCTCTGCAGCCAGCTGACAAACAGCACAGGAGGAAGGAAACATCACAGCTTCCCTCCTCACGCAGGGCGAGGCAGACTGGACTCTGCAGAGGACAGGCACAAACTCTAGGCAAACACCCCACGACCAGAACCGGTTGTAGAGCTGCTGCTTTGGGAAATGGGAATTCAGAGAGAGAGGTCATGCCACAGGTTCTTGCACAGCCTCTGCACTTGGTACGCAGCCCCGTGGCTCTGTGGTAAGCCCCAGGTTGGGCAAAGGGTATCAGTAGTAAGGAATCTCCTTTCACTCCTTCTGCACCTGGGAGTCTGCCTGTAATACAGATGTAAGTTAACACATCTCACCTCCCGTTCACATCCTTATCTGAGATCTAAGTAAAATACAAGATGCTCTAGAAGGTAAAAAGCTAAGGAGTTCTGTTAGAAAAGCACACAATTTTGGATAACATACAGATTTTGAACGCAATCCTCCACAAAATACACAGTGTAGCATAAGAAAGGGCCAGAGAAACTGTATCCTGTTCCCAGTGCTGGCACCATTCACTATGTGATTTCTGGCAAGTAGCTTCTGGACAGAGCTGAGAATATATTGGAATTTTTGGTTAATTGATCAAACAAAATGAATTTCAAAGAGTTTTCATTTCAAGGCAACTGAAATGCAGATTTTCAATTAACTCATCAAATGAAAAAAATGAAAACAGAGCATTGGAAAGTGATGCTTTTGAGACATCTATGCTTTGGTAAGGCTAAAAAAAAGGGACATTTTGAAATGGAAATGCCTTTCAAAATGAAAGATTAGAACATGTTGATTTTTTCTATTTCCTCTCCTCAGTCTTGATTTAAATTACATTGAGATTTTGATCCACAGGAACAACTCAACAAAAAAAAAATATCTGATCACTAACCTCTTTCATTCCCATGAGATCAGAACAAGTTTTACCATCTACTTCAATGGTCAAAACTTCATTATAGCACTTTGAAATTTTTCTGTGTTTCATATTGCTCATTTGTGAAACAGAATCTATACCTTGCCTCCACTTTTTGGCATGGTTACTCTGTCACTGTGGGCTAAATCATTTCAGACATCATTTGTCATTAATGATATTGTTTTAATGGACTAAATTCTGTCCTGACTTATTTAACCAAGTTCAAGTAGATGCAGTTTGGCAGACAAAAAGTCAGTGCAGAATTTGGTCTGGATCTCTAGAGTACTTTGAAGTCCCCAGTGAAAAAAGTGAGGAATAAATGCGGCTGCTGGAACCAAAAGTCAAATGAGGATACCAACATTGAGCAGGGAAAATGAGTTTAAATTCATCATTAATCAACACACAAAAAATAGGAATAAAAGATATTACACGACAGGTCCATGGAAAAACAACAACAGTGAAGATATTAGAAATGTAATCTTAAACTTTATATTTCAATTGGCATTTAAAGCAGACATTTTCTTCCATTTTATATTCACCACTCCAATGCCCAGAGAACAGAAACTCTAATTACTGTTGCATGCTGAAGGCTGGCCACTAATTATATAACTTTGTCTTCATTACATAAGATGTCTGTGAATAAGACTTGGTCTGAAACAGAGCAGGTAAACTGAAAACTCAGAGAGGCATTTTCAATTAAAAACTCACTTTAAACTGGTGACTCATTTTAAGGCTGCTGAAATCTGCCTTTCTACTGCAGAGGAGTGAACTCTAGTGGGACGTTTGCAGAAGCCCAGAACACCTTGATCCCTGACTAGATTTCCTATTTCCTATTTTTTCCTATCATTAGCATCATTGTGCAATGGTATATATGAATAACAGGAAGCACAGAAACCTTTATTGGTATATTCACGTATTTACAACTGATGATAGACATATACATAAGAAGTGCTACCACATTAAGCTCTTTGCCAGGGTAAGAGCCAAACATATATACTACAAACTGTTGCAGATTTACATCAGCCAAAACCATTTCACAAATACCCAATGAGTATGCCAAAACATTTTGATAAACTAGAACTTTGGAAAACAAAATTGATGCTTCAAATATCTTCCAAATCATATACTTGCTTTCAAATTATTTTTTCCAACACTCTGAATAAAATGAAAAGTTAATTAATTAATGTGAGTGAAGACTTAGTTCATTAGCTTCCACAACACAAGGCAAGAAAACCAAATGATTTCTTCCTGTTTTTAAATCTAGACTCAGTTCATCAGTTTGCTTTATCTGGCAGATTTACCAGATTCTAAAGGGCTTCATGAAAGCAAGAAGGACATTTGGATTAAGACAGCCAGAAAGACACATTTAGTCAGAAAATATCAGTATAGGTGGCTATTTAGACCAGAAGACCTGAGTAGATTCTAAAATGGAAACACAAAAAAAGGTGGACTTCTCAATTGCATGGACTCATCTTGTGTATGAAAAATTATCATAAAGAAATTGCTTAAAACAAGTCCAATGAATGTTGACATGGCAAAAAGTTAAATATGTTTAGAGATAGTACAAGAAAGATCATTTAAACCCATACCCAGCTCTATTCTTCAATTACCCTGCTCCAGGTTGTCATTCCCTCTCTGACATAATGTTATTTCTCAAACTTTCATCAGTTCTCCCATATGACAGTAACAAACAAGCACCTACATTCTTCTTTTCCTTTACAGGCAAAAAAAGCTCCACAGAAAGAGTTTTTTTGGCTAATGGGGCCCAGAGAGCCTTGCTTCGGAATTAGCAATACCCTTAGCCATTCGAATCTAAATTAAAATGAACTAATGTAAGAAGGAGAAAGCTTAGCATTCCAGTCAGCTTTAGGCTAAGGCAAATTTCACAAAGGCCAAGTCCTCAATATGGTGCAGTTCACAAAAGTTAATGGGATAACAGTGATTTCCAGCAGCTGAAGGGGTTGCCCGTAGTATTTCAAATCATTTTGTGACAGGCTGGTTATGTTAAAAAAAATCAATTTTAACTTTTATTTGTAACTGTGTCTCTCATTTTGTCTTCTCATTTGACAGTCACGGATGTCTGCGAAAACATAAAAGCTGGTGCAGATGAGCCAATGTTTCTGTCACCATGCTGGAATCCTTTCTACTGTATCTCCATGGCTGACCATGTCTTCCTCTACCATTAATGTGTGTGAACCATTAACCAAATTGAGCAGAATATGCAGGGCTTCTTAAAAGCTTTTAGTGTTTACTGGTACAAGCTGAAAGTCTTCATGAAGCAGCAAATGCCTTGAGGGTACAACCTGACCCTGAGATTTCAGTAGTAAAATGGTGGCTTAGAAAGCTTCCTGCAGGCTCTCTCCTCACCACTGGGTAGGAAGTACAAACTGTGAATAAAAGCTAGCAGTAGCCTTACATTATCTCCTGTCACGTGTCTTGAAAGAAGTTTAGCTGTTGTTCAGAGTAAATGGACTGGTCAAGTTTCTTACCAAGTAATTCCCAGTCCATGACTGGTGGGCAACATATTTTTTGTGATACCCTCTAGTTAGCAGTTGTGACCAAAGAAAATTCCAAATTTAAACCTAATGTTTGCAATACACTACTGGGTCAGTACTAAGAAGAGACCTGAACTTTGAGTCACACAACTCCTGTTCCAATGTAGCAAACTAACTTCAGAGGAATTATTTCCTACTCTAGAAGATCTGCAAACCTTCCTGACCCCCACAGAGCCCATATAGCTGAAAAGTAAAAGGCAGAGGTAGAGTGAGCTCTGAAAATACTTCAAATGTGGGAAGTGACAAACAGTTCTAAGTATTTGACATGCAAGATACAATATATGCGATTTTCTGTTTGTTTTATTGCTCTGCTGTACATAGATAATAAACCCTTGTTTCTCAGCAGCAGAACAGTTAGGAAGGAAAAAGAACTTGTCACATTAGAGAACATCACTGTTTTGTAGGGCCTCTCCCTTTGTGCAATGAAGCAGTATGGGCCTACCTTAATGACATCTTCATCTGATGATCTGCACTCCACAGATTCCAGAAGATCAGTCACAGTCCCATCATCTTCCACAGAGATCACTTTGACAGGGACAGCCACTGTTTTCCCAGTGAGAATAGCTGTATTCAGGATCTCTGCTTCCTAAGAGACCAAAAAAAGCCCTTTTGGTTAGTATATTTCGCTATTACTTCATTAATACCACCTAGATTCAGCTTTACATTAATTTCTAATGTCTATTTTAAGAATTATCCCAAGCACAGTAGGCAGAAGGGACAAAGTTCCTCCCTTTAATCCTGGAACCAAGCTTCCAGTTCTGATTGAGGGCTGGTAACACATCTGTCATACTCTAATTGCTCTTTCATGACTGCTCATCAAGCCTCCGAACATCCTAACACCCAAGGAGTGATGCTGCACGGCATTAACAAGATGTCTCTTGCATCTAGCTATGCTGAAGCCTCCACCCTGAGCTCACTAATGACAATGCTGATCACATAAAAATAATCTGGCTTAAGTCTGGCTTTTCTACCCACAAAATGTTTCCATTTCATTGGATGCTCGGGATGGCCATGCACAGAAGCCACTCTAGTCTTAAATGCAGGCTTTAGGCTGGTCTTGGGGATGCAATGCTGGCAGATTCAACTTCAGTCTCCCAGTTCACAACTTGTAAAGTGGGCTAGTGGCAATGTCTCTCATGACAGATAAGATCTGGGTTCTCCTCCTCTGCCACTTAGGGAATTATTTTAAGAGTGCTGGCATTCTGGTCCCACATTAATGCACCACATGACTGTAGGGAATCAGACCCCAATCAGGTTATCTAGGTCTTATCTTGGCTCTTGTTTGCTAATGATGGGCTAGCACTTGTTTGCAACTGTTTCTTTATCTGTCAATGAGGCTCATGCAAAACCATCGTCTCTCAGAAAGGAAGGACGCTGAGAAGGTCTAGGCTCTGAATTAAACCAACTCTGCAGTGATGTGTGTTACTGGTACAACATTGTTGTGAGGATTATTGCAAAATGCATTCCTTCCAATTGATTTATCATTTCTAATTTAAATGCATTGATTTCTGATCATGTGAACACAAGGCTAAACAGCACCCTCAGTTACTTAGGTGTCACATCAGTCATGCACAGCAGATATCACTGACTTGCGCTATGACACACAGGGAGCCCAAATTGGTCCCTGAATTCTTCATCTCCTTATTGCAGAATGTTGCTTATTCCTGGAAAGGTCTCTAAGCTTTTCAGAACCATGCCTTCAAATCACGGACTAACCCATAGAACAAGAAGCTCTTGATTTCAGCTGTCTCTTCTGAAATAAAGGCTTCCAAAGCCCCCCAAGTGCTAACTGCTTGTTATCTAAATGGCTCCCGCTATGAGCTCTGAGACTGACCTGATTTCACTTGTGGAAGACAGCGAAGTAAAAGATCGAAACCAAGTTACCAGGAGATGATGACTCCCCCTACTGCCTCTTGGGCTAAAGAAGAGAAGCTAAGGCTTCTCTCTTCCAAAGCATATGGATCAAAAGGACAGTTTCCCATTACTTAAAGAAACAGAGATGCTTTATTCAGACTCAAAGCAATATTTAAAGAATGAAAAAAAAAATTCCTGGTCTTTTGATAGCTGCTTTGCTGAAGTTTCCCCATTCTTACCATGATCTTTAGGGGAGGGTGAAATAGGATTTCACAAAAAGAGAACTTAAGAAGAAAATCCTCTCCCTCCCTCAGCACAAAAGCCCTTCAGATATTTTGAAATTATAATTCATAGAAAGGTGAGAATATCTGCCTGTACTGTAAGGCCCATCTGTCTTGAGTGTGCATTTGTTCTCAGATGAGAATATATTATTCAGGCAACTGGGATCTCAGGAAGACCAGCAATTAAGTTTCCAGGTTCTTTTATTTATTTCAAATATGGGCTTTTCAGCGAAGTTACTACATGCAGGTTATTTAGATACTTTTGCCACTCTCCTATAGGCTTGACTGAGCTGCAAATAGGGGCAGCTTGACAGAACAAGTGCTATTAAACTATACGATAATTACAGAATCCAAGTATCAGGTCCTGATCTCACAAACACTTGGGCATGAATCTCATTTCATTGGGACTATTCGAGGCCATATCACATGCCTAGATACTTGTACCTAGTGCCAAGTTGAAAATACCTGCTCCCCCAAGCAGGAATGCCCTTCTTCCTCCAGTCAGTACATTACAGTATGACCCTTGTAATTATTTTATAAAGTAAAGGAAGGTTTAATAACCAAGCCTTTGAAACAGTGTGATTAATGAGGTCTGCTTACCAAAGGCAAATGTAATTTCCCTTGGTAAGAGTTACTAACTGAATGATTCTCAAAAGCTTCATGAATCTCTTTCAAGTTTCCAAATTCTGAGTCCTGGCTTTGGATATTCTGAATACAGACTGCATCCTAATATAGGTGGTACCTGCTGCTCTCTGGAAACACATTCAAAACCAAGTTACTTAAAACATCAGCTATGCCACTGCCACTACCCATGTTCCTTCTCAGCTACCTTTTAAAAGGATGTGCAAAGAACATCCAACACACAGGGAATTTCTGCAAGTCCAAAGTCTTGGGTGGCTTTGAAGCACAGTAACTTAGGTCCTGTCCCAGAGCTTTCTGTCTGAGGCTATCAGTCCAACAGATCTGAATTTACACCAATCATGGCAATAATCTCAGGGACTTTAAAGGAAGTACTTAAATACCAGGAGACAAGTATACATGTACCTGCTTCTAAAATAAGGAAGAAAATTCCTGTTTTGTCTCTATCTAAAATCAAATATCCCATATTCAAGGTTTTATAGTTTTTGTCTGTATCCATGTTCCAGATTTACATTCAGAACCATGCACAGCATGGAAATGTCTATGGTGATTTTCTACCAGTTAAGTGCTCATCCAGTCCCAGGAAAACAAATGCACCCAATACTTCTCCAAAGTAAAAGAAGCACAAAGCAAGCTGGCAATGTCTGAAGCTGGGCAAATCTATGCCAGAGAAACTGAGCTGTATATTCTGTTTGCAGATTCCTTAGTATCTCCACGTGTATAGACTTGGAGGATGATCTCTTTAGGCACCTGGTTTGCATCTCTCCCTTTGACACAGAGGCATAATAACCATTTACACCAATTTATGGAACGGGGGAAGAGTAAAACGTTTCTTCAGTCATTTGTTTAATGGCTAGAAAGGGCTTAATGTTCCCATGGTGAAAGCATATAAAAATTATTTCATTTTGAGGAAACAAACATGATACTTATTTAGCTATATAGAGATTTATAGTTCAGAGTCTCAGCATGTAAAAGCTATAAATCTAAATAGTTACTAATTTAAAAGTGTTACTTTTTGCTGCTTAAGTGATAAAGGAATCTTCTGAAGAAATATTTCATGTTCTTTATCCATAACTAACATAGATTATAGGAGATATGATGTCAGGGCACTACAAGATGGGAATACTTATGGGTTTTACAAAGCTGTAGCCAAATATTCAGAGTACTTAAAGTTGATTCCCTGAGCAGCTGCTAAAAAAATGCTGATCCTTCTCTGATCATTATGTAGCATAATTCCCATACACAGAACCCCTAAAATAAACAAAGGAAAGAATCATAACAATCACACAAAAACATTTTTTTTAATGTAATAGAAATGGAAGACCAGGTAAACTTTATTCTGAAATTACCACCATCTTCAAAAATGGTAATATTTTTAAAGATTCTGGAGAGAGTATTCTTAGCCTACTGAAGAGACTCATATTAAATAACTGAGCATATTAAGCCCTTCAGCAGAAGCATATTTGGATGATGCATGCAGTAAGCATCTATTTCAGTAGAAATGCAGAAGTGAACACCTATTAGTTTTTCAGTTTTAATTGGTAGCTTCCCTGCAATTTAATTTCCTTTCGGATATCTTTTGCCATATAATTCCTGGGGTGAAAGAAAGGACTTCAACAGTATCTTTATAAATCTCTTTTTCTCTTCCTTTTGTTCTCTCCCTGTACACAACATTTCCTAATGTTTGTATTAATAATGACTTTTAAAATAAATAAATATATGACTGACTTATGCTTGGCTTTGAGGCCCCACATTAGATTTATAACAGGAACACTTTGTTTAATAGTAAAATACAAAGAAAAGTTTAGTAGTAACTGTCAGCATTCTGTTCCAAAAGCATTTTAGCATGATTCAAGACATCAGTTTAATGCCGAATCTCTGTTAGCCCTCACAAGCCTCACAACACTACAAGCAGCACTGAGCAAGGCACTAGCTTGTTTTCAGAAAAGACCTGCAGACATGTTTCCTCGAAATAACTTGGACTGATCTGCAGCTCATACCCTACAGGAGAAAAAATACTTGTCCTACCACAGTATACAGGGAAAAAAAAGTATTAAAAAGTCAGCACAGCACCATAATACATCTTCCATAAGCACAGCAGATTTCCAGTTACATTTTTGATTACAGTAGTGGAATATATTTTTTCCAGGCTAAACGCCTAGCTTCTAAAATTGAGCACGGTTCTTCTGTTTTCAATAGGTATCTTGGCTTTGGGGTTTGCCATCTACAGGCTGCAGTAGGGAAGAAAACAAAGTGATCATTGAAATCTCCTGAAGTCCAGGGCATGCCACCAAATCACAATGAATAGCTGCCTGAAAATCTGTTCTATTTGGCACTCACTAACATCTTCCATTTTCCTCATAATGCCTTTTTTTTTTTTGTAAATTAATCAGCCATTAGAGCATTAATCCAGGGTACCACCTTAAATATTGTCTTTATTATTTTTTTTTAAGGCCTAGATTTTCCTCCTCTTCAGCAAGCAGCCATCTTATTTGTATCGGAGAATCCATGCTTCAGTCATGCATAACTAATTTCAAATCTTATTTAGCATCAAGTCTCCGAATTAAGAAGCTAAGTGACAGCTGTTTAATTAACTTCTTAAGCTGATTACCGAAATCCCCCCAAGGAAGAGTTTATAACTGTCAAGAGAGCCTAAGGCCATGTTATTACTTCTGTTTAAATTTAGTAAGCTTCTAAACCAATAAAGTATAAATACTTGACATCCTCATGGATGTGGTCAAATTCAGCTTTTTTCCTCATGCTACCACTGCAAGGGTAGAAACAAAAACAACACGGAAGGGATTTTAAAAGTCAGAAAGCAGCAGCTGAACAATAAAGCAAATAGATGCATCTCTCTGAAGGAGCTGCTGGGAGTTCACACCACCTAACATTCGATTATACTGGATTAGCACCAGGCGCTGGAGTAAAGCTGAGCTTGCACCTTAAATGCAGAGTCATCGCCCAGCTTCTGGTTGCAAGTACAAAGGTTTGTTCATAGGTTCTTAAAACTTAAATCCACCTTTAATGATAAGATTATGGCAGCTGAAGTACAAGTTTTAGAAGCAGCTGGTGGGGCTAGATACATGGTGGTGCAGAGGAACTGAAATGCTCCAAAGCAAATTTCCTTGGTTGTAGTACATTATTGTCAGCTCTGAGCTTGCAAACAGCTTGAGTTCGGTCCTAAAATATTATAGTATTTGGTCTGAAAGCTTGAAATAAATAAAAGAGAACTTTGGTTTCCTTATTTGCCTGTTAGTTTCCAAGACTTTAGGATGCACTAAAAAAAAAAAAAAATAGCTGCAACAGAGGAACTGGGGCCAGAAACAACACAAAATAATTCTTGAAGCCTGTAATATAAATGAAAGAGTTGACAATGTTGCCGGTACAAGAGAGGACGGTGAAACCTGAATCCAAAATATAAGAAGACTGACATGAACTTCAAAACTAGTTGTTTGTTTTAACGTGTGCATTTTTCATTGTGAAGAGTGAAATCTGAAGTCACTGGGAATGGGAGATAGGAGGGGGCATTAACTAAGTTTTATTTAAGTACTTGCTACTTAAACAGCTTCTGCTTTAACTTTGTACAGGCAAGACAGTTCCAGAATCAGACTGGCTTAGCATCAGGACACAGGGTTAAAAAGGAGCATAAACCGAAACCCAGGTGCATGCTCCTCTGGATAAATCTACCTGCTGACTCAGTCTTCCGCACAGCTGCTAGAGAGGGGAAAATGGATCTTTTTTTAATAGCAAAATGTGACAGCAAAACCATTGGTAAGAAAGAATTGGATGGCAGAATCAATGTCTGAATACATTCTTCTTTCTTTCTTTTTTCAGGCTGTGATTCCTTGAAAAGTTTAGCCTGTCATGCAACACGGGGTGTCACCTCCAGCTACTGTCTCACACCTTCTTCGCTGGGGCAAAATCAATGCTTATAGAGTAAGAAAGATTAAAGAATGCATGTGGCTGAAAATCAGTCTTTTTTTGTTGCTTTGGGGTGGGTTTCCTGCCAGATCCATTCCCTTTCCACTTTACTGCACCACTCCTCAAACAGGAGTCCAGACACAAGGAAGGTTTGGGAATGGGTCTGGGGTGTGACTTCCAGGCTGTGTTTACACTGCCTGGGAATATTATGAAACTTCAGCTTGAGCAAACAAACAAATTTCAGGTTGTTGGCAGTTGTTTCAAAGCCAAACAAAATCCCATGTTTGATTATCTGAATTACTTTTCCCGTCTCATTTACATATAATAATAAGCCTACAATTGTTGGTATAAAGAGGAAGTAACACAAGAGTAATTTTCTTCCAAACATTACATGCACTTAACCTCTTTTTATTGACTAATCCTCCCACCCTTGTTGCTTTGTCATCCTAGATCATGGATACAATTAAGGGACTCGTCTAAGATTTTGGTCACATAGGTGAGCTGCTGTGTTTTGTTGTCTTCACAGAGTCTGCAGAAGATGCAGTATGAGAACCAGCTCCTGGGACACCATCAGGGCCATCTGGTGCTGCTGTTCAGAGAGATGACACTGATACCATTTTAAATTTCAGGGAAGAACCTGAGGGTCAAGTCTAAAGCAATTTTTAGGAAGCACATAAATGGAAACGAAGACTCCTGCAAAGGCAAGGGGAGGCTACTGGCGTTAAAATATATGATGCATAAAAAAGATCTCTTATATTGATACATCTTATTCTGAAGTGAACCTCTCCATTTACAAGCCAAAACGTATGCAAAATGGAGCAAGAGCTGAATTGTAAGACTAATGCACACCCCCACACCTGCACAGTGGCCACACACTAATCATGCACAAAAAGATATTCCGAACACGAAAATAATTTCCAACCCTGGTACCCTTTTTTATAACACAACCCTCAACAGACTTGTAAACTAAAAATATGCTTTTAAATTGCCATCTCAGCTGAAAGTCTAAACTAAAATAATGAGTTAAACTAATATATTCTTACTAAACAATATTAGCACTGAATTAATATGAACCAAATCTAATATAAACCACATGGCTAATTATATTTCCATTTTCACAGTACCATGTATTTGTAGTAGTTTGAAAAAAATTATTCCTTTAAATACTGAGGGAATCAATAACATATCAAAATCACAAGAGTCTGCTATCCAGATTCTGCAAAGGTTGCTAATAATAAATGATGATATTCAGCCACCTCTCTACTAGGGTTTTTTTTTTTTTTTTTTGAGGATCAATCACCACCTTTTAAATGATTTGCAGATGCCAAGCCACTTATACTACAGGCTAAATATCATATTTTTTTTAGAAGCCCTTACTCCTGAAAAATTGCACTAGTTGGGATATTTCAGTCCAGGAGACACCACACAGAGCCCATGCACTGAGGAATGAGAATAAAACTGCAAGAACAGCTCAGAAAGTCCAGGAAGAGCAAACAGTTCTCTTTGAAGTTCAGTCGAATACTGATGGACCAAAAAGGTCCCACATGAAACCCAGCTGGCAGGTTTCCAAGAATCACCATGAAAATCTGACAGAGCACCAGAAATTAGTCTGCAGCCTGACCAAGGTATGGAAGTAACTCGACAAAGATGCAGGGCCAATTTATTGGTCTTTCCAGCTGGTGCATCTCATCTGAAGCCAACTTACTGATATTTGCTTATCTCAAAGTGAATTTGGCTTAGAGGCTGCAGTTCCACGGTGGGATTTCACGAAAAACACAACAGACATACAACACATATGTCAACTGAGATATTTACTCTTCAAACTATTCGATTTTGAAGTCCTCAAAATGTTATGTTTCTTGAAGCTTAGAGCATTACTGCATTGGAACATGGTCATGGGGGATACAGAGGAAGTTCTGCTCTAGGAAGGAGTGAAAAGATTTGGTGAGAATGAGCAGTGAAACAAAGCTGCATATAAATATAAAGCACAGCAAGCACAATTTCCCAGGTAAAGAGAGAGGACAGCCAATGTCTGGTTGGTGCTGTAGGGAAAAATGCAACATGGGACACACAGGCTGTCTGTCACTCCTGCTGCCACACAAAAGGCTCTCAGGAAAAAATCATAATCATATTTAATCTAAGAGTTAACTTTTGCAAAGCCTTTTAGATATTTTATGTTCTTACTAAAGAACTTTAATCTCTGTATAATCTATCACTGCTAAGTTATATTTGAGCAGTAAAAGAAAAGCTAAATATATGACAGTGCTGTGTGTAGTAAATAAGGAGTAAAATAACAGCTAAATGTTACAAAGGAAAAGTGGGATCATTAATAAGATGACCAGCAGTGAGAGGTCTCTCATTGCACAGCCTGCCACGTTCAGTAAAAAGCTCAGGAAAGAAAGAGATGTATCTTAGTCAGAAGGAAAATCCAAGTGCTACCATATCTGCCTCGGTGAACTAAAGCTGCTGAGCTGCTGTTCAGGCTGGTAAATTCCCATGCTTCACATTTGCGTATTACAGCGAGGCAATCCTGCTATGTGGACACTGGCTATTATTGCAGGATGCAGTCCTACACAATTACGTGATGGGGAAAATAAATAACTAAATAAATCGTTTCGCTCTGAGGAAGAGGAAAATGCCTTTTACCTCCCTTTTCCTTATCCTTGTTGGTCTCACATATCTAGATTGCAATTGCCTCAAAACAGGGATCCTCTGTTTTTTGTACTTATGCAGCATCCACTCCACAGTTCAGATCCAAGGCCTAGCTGTTGAACCAACTAACAAAGGCAACAGTTTTCTTGAAGTAGAGATATGGCAAGCACACATGATGAATGTGAGAACAAAATATGAATGACAGGATACGTTGCCTCCATTTTTGGTACTCATATTAACTGCCCAGCTACTATTTAGGAATGGCACAGTTCGTAATGGTACCAGTAAGCTGCCCAAGCTGTGCTGGATCTCTTTCATACTAGGTAGCTGAGGGGCAAATCCTCCTATAGGAGTTCACTTTTTTTCCATCCACAGAATAAATAAAAATTTTAATTTGTTTAAAATGTCGAAGTCCCTTTACTGCTTTAATGTCTAGCATTTAGGAATTGTGTTACCTTACTTTTGGCAAGTCCTACTTTGGTTTTCGGTGCTTTGCAGCGCTAAGTAGGCTACCATAGTCCTAGGAAGCTGTTGTGTACGTTGTCTGTTTATCAAAGTCAAACAGCTACGAATTGTAGCTGTGAATTGTCAGGCTGTGGTTCTTCAGAAAAATTGCTAATTAATTCACAAGCTCCAAACTGTAACTCCATGAAGCTGCGTGTGCATACTTGATTTGGTCTCTAGACAGACTGCTTTAGCTGATAATAAACAAGGTTTGCTCAAAAAGCAAGCGAACTTGGTGAGCGTTTCTTCCTTGCTTTCCCTAAGCAGGCTGTCAGCACTTCCAGACATCATTGCAGGAGGGAAAGGCATGTCTGATTGTCAAAGGAAGACCTTTCAGAAGAGCAGAGCTGGGAGAACTGGCCTAAAGTACACGAATACACTGTGTCTGATGCTGCTGAATCGCTGAGACTGGGGAGACTGGTAGGGACATGTCATGCAAAATAAGCTAAAACCAATCAAAATTTCACACATGGGGTCAGTATCTCGGCTCCCGGATTGATGTGCCAGCATGAAGGCTCTTTTGATTCTCGGGCCTGCAGTTAAGAAGCCTAACACGGAGGTTTGGTGCCTGCAGGGGTTTGGAGCTCTGTAAGGGGCAGACGATGGGATATGATGTAGGGATTTCCAGCAACAAAATGAAAGCTCTAGGATATCACTTCAAAGACAAGATGCCAATGAGACTCTAGCAATGCAATTTAGCAGAGTAAATATTTGGTGCGATGTGTAGCAGAGCCAGAATGACAGGGGTCAAACTGATTGAAAGAGCTCTGCTTTCATGGAGGGAAGCATTAAAAATACCAAAACAAATTGCAGGCCTTGTCTAATGCGCTTTTTTTATTCTCTTTCTTTCATCGCTTGCTGCTGTCATTCTGAGGCTGTGTTCTGAGCTGCACATCAACTCTTTCCCTCTTCCAGACAGTGCTAACCCCTGTGCACTCGGTGGTGTAAAGGGAATATTAAGGAACACGGCCGGGGAACCCTGCCCCATCTATCAAACAGCTCCTTGGGGCCTGGCCAACCAGAAACAGATCAGAGCAACCGTTGTGATGCAGAAATATCCAGCAGACGCATTTGACAGGTCTTCTTCTGTCACCCTCTTCTTTCCAGAGCCAGGCTGTGACAAAATCCGCCTACTGCCCTGCCTGCACACACTGCTCCTCAGCCCCTCCTGCCACCACTGCTGTCCCCAGAGCAGGGCCAGGGCTCTGCCACCGCAGGCTCCCTGCTGCCCCAGTCCTCTGCCCTGGCCACAAACATATTTCTGCACTGTTAGAGCCAGCAAGAGACATGCTGAAAGGGAGCTGAAGCTGGGAACAGCTGGAGATGGGGAGTGGGGAGGAATTGGAGGCAAAGAACAGGGGAAGGGGTCAGTGAAGGAGCTGGTCTCCCACACAGCTTCTATGGAGAAGGTTCTGCTGTCCAAAAAAAATACAGGAAAATTTCTGTTCCAATTGAATTTATTGAAGGATATAGGACTGCAAATTCCTGTGTAACATGGCACATGTAGTAACCTTAGCCATGGATGCTGGGCACAGCAGAGAGCTGAGGCTGTTGTTTCAGCAGCGAGACCTACCTGCTCACACGCACTGCTCTCAGTGCTCCGTTATCCATTCTCTTCCTCCCACATAATCACGTCACCCTGCTTCTGCACCAACTGGAAATATTTGTCCTACAGATTAGGGATGCATAAGTGAGTCAATGATCCCAGTAACTACATCAGCTCCCTCACAACAACATTTCTAAGTGTTTATCACAGAGGTATAAATGATTTGTCTTTATTTTACTCCAGAACAAGGTTTCTGTGAAAGGCTTCCCCAGACTCAGACCATGTGGGAATCAGGCCCATAAGAGTCCTCTGAGGTATCCAGAACAGATGGAACAAAAGGGGATTCAATATTTTACTTTCTGAATATGTTTAGATTTTTCTAGCATTTTATCAACAAACAAATTCACACCTGAAAACAACTTCAATATCATCTTGTAACGTGGGATGATACATCTGCTGAGGTCCGTCTGTCAGCGCTTTATGCAGGGTTTTGTTTGTGCTTTCAGGCCCTGCTGGGAGACATTCAATTATTTCCACATACTAGACTATCACCATGAGTTTGCCTTGGTGACTCACATGTCCTTCGTTAGCCATGCTTCCTCAGTGACCCTGACTCACATGGGCAGCAGCATTATCAGCCGCATCAGTGCAGCTGTCCTTATGCTGGACATCCACAGAGGACTCTCCTCCGCTGCTGGCTTGCCAAGCAGTGCCTTAAGCTCTGGCACCAAACACACAGCACCTACTTGGTGTTTAGGACTTGAGGATCCTCATAACCCAGGCACACAAAGCGAGCACCTCATTTTCATCTCAAAGGTCCTTGACATCTTTGTCCCATCCTACCTCACTGTTCTATTATCTCCTGTAATTTCCCCAGCTTTTAATGCCTACCAGTCAGCTCATTCACCAGCAGACCCATGCTTTTGCCCATGACACCTGCAGAGCTACTTACATTACAACCCTCTTCAAAGTTCACCTCTGCCATGCTGACTACAGGATGTTGCAAGTCTCTGACATGTTTATCCCTCTCTTCCCATCTCTGACAGTTTTTATTTAACTCTGTGAGGTCAAGCAAGATCTGTCAGCAAAACAAGTAAGTCAAGGTGCACATGTGGCATTTATAAATACATACAAAGATTCAGTTCCCTCCATGTCTACAAAGTACTTCTCAGAGGGGAAAGCCATTTAGCAGTGTATATGATAGTAACAATACTAATATATTTATCATCTCTGAACTTATATTCATGTCATTTTAAAAAATTGTACTATCCTCTATTCATTTTCCAGAGGTGAAAGCTGAGATGCAGTAAGGTTAGGAGAGCTGACAAAGCCAGGAACAATCCCTGGAGCTCTGCCATTCCTTTTCCTTGCTGCACCTGGAAAATCCTGATAGCAATGCAGACGATGTACAAAGCATACTGGGGAGACGGGGGAAGATGATGCAGTGACTATGAGAAAAAAGCAGATTCACAGGGATGAAATCTGCCCCAATGTGGGAATTAGCTGGCAGAGCCAGATAGCAGTGACTGAATGAGTTTTTTGCATTTCTAAAGATAGGAAAGAAGTTTGTGAGGAACAAGAGAACTCATGTCCTGGTCACTGTGCGGAGGAGAGTGACTTTGTTACCTATTTTGATCTTTCCTTCCAGATTGGCCTTGTAGTTTTAATAGTACATTAGTAGTTAGGAATGTCAAGTAATAAACAAGTTAAGCTAAATTGGGACCATCACAGGGGCCTTGGAAACCTGCCCCAAAACCAAAAATTCATTCATGAGCAGACACACAGCAGAGCAGCAGGGAAGCCTGCAGCCAACTGGCTCTGCTGGGTCAGTAATTAGCTCTTCATTTGAACTTTTAACAGAAACACAAAAATAAACAAAAAGGACATTCAGAAAAAATATAATGTTCCAGCTCCCATATGGCAAATGGGGCCAAAGTCTGCTCTGGGACATGTAACCATGACCTTTGTGAGGACACCATGATGCCCAGGGGCAGAATTTGGGTCACAGGATGTCCTTAGAAAAAATCCATGACAGTGACTGACTAAAGACACTGGTCCCTGTCTGTGGAAGCCACAGAAGTTGGGCCCTCACGCCACCATGGGTAATCTCACCCATTAACTGTGCTGCACCATGTCTTGAGACTGACTCTGTGCCTCTAGTAACAGAATTAGGCAAGTGCCATTTATCTACGTTACCTTTGGCTTTCATAAAATCATCAAATGGCTCGGCTCAGAAAGGACCTTATAGACCATCTATGAACAGCCCCAGCTCTCCCAGCCTTTCTTTGTAGGAGAGGTGCTCCAGCCCTCCAGTCAGCTTCATGGCCCTCCTCCGGCCCCGCTCTAACAGCCCCACATCCGTCTTGTGCTGGGGGCCCCAGACCTGGACACAATACTTCAGGTGGGACCTCACGAGGGCAGAGTAGAGGGGGACAGTCACCTCCCTCCCCTGCTGGCCATTCCTCTGGTGATGCAGCCCAGGATGCAGTTGGCCTTCTGGGCCACAAGTGCATGCTGCTGGCTCACGTCGAGATTTTCAGCCACCAGAACCTCCAAGTCCTTCTCTGCAGGGCTGCTCTCAGTGAGTTCTTCTCCCACCCAACTCCAGAAGATACTGGTGGCCACAGCTTTCAGTCACTGGCATCAACAGGTCAGCAGCATTAACCCTGCATAATATTGTTGGATGTTAATCCACTGGACTGCAAATTACAGCTTCTTTGTCATCAGTCACTGTGTCCTTCAGCTTCCAGCAAGAACTTCCAGCACAGAGGACAGTAAGGATGGCACCTGTTTAGGCTGTAAATCCTGACCTGGGCCCCAAATTCCTTCTCTCCACATTTGGTCTTGGTCAGGAAATTTGGATACTTTTTTTTTTTTTTAATATGACACAGAAACGAAAATGTTATTTCCCTCCAAAAAATAGTTACAAATCCCATACCAATAAAGACATTTTGGTGCCTGGATTTCAATGGCAAAAGTTGTTTTGGAACTTTTGCTCTGTGATTAGCCTGTGACAACTACTGCCACATTCTCTACAAATGGGTGCAATTTTGCTGATCCTGAAGATATGCCAAGAAACTGACCCATACATTTATTTCCCCAGCCATACATAAAGTCTATAGCACAGAGCAGTGTAAGAATTTGAATGAAGACAGAATATTTTTAGGTCTGATGAAGAAGGCAGAGAAGGAAAGCAGTGAGCCCGCAAGCTCTGCTTTGATCATTTAGCCTTTTCAGATTTGTGACAAATTGTTTTTTCTGCATGAATCTGAACTGATACAGATTTACATGAGTAGTTAAAAAGTAATACCAGTTGGGAAATAAAATCCCTAACAGCACCACAGAAAAGCAATAAACTTAAGAAGCAGTTAGACAGAGAGAAGAATGATCAGAAATGTTTTACAATAGAAAAAAAAAATTAATAACATTGAAAAAGAGCGGTTGGACACTTGTAAAGCTGGTTGTGGCAGGCTGAAAGCAGAGAATCCAAAAAGCCATTAGAAAAAAGACATGAAGAATCTTGTAATAATATCCTGAGGAACATGCAGGCTGCAGATTCAATGCCTTTAAGACTATATTGTATGTTCTGCAACAATTGTTTAATGTCTAATCCATCTGGAATGATTGGTAGAGAACTTATGCTAATGTCAGTCCTATGTCCTCAAGGAAATAAATCCAGACTTGACATTAAATTACATATTTTGTACCCAGGACATTTGAAGTATTTTCTTAATCTGATGTACACAGAGATCTTTATCCAATAATTCTGCTGAAGTCAGTGCAAGAGTAACAGCTTCCTTCTCAGTTTAAATTTGAGAAAAAAATCAAATGAATAAAGCCCTATGTTAATAACTAGTCACCCTGTAATGGTTATGTAGTCATGAACCTGAACAATTCTAGGCTGTAACACTCATACTGATAAGAAATACTGTTAGCTGTGGTGTTTGATGACTACATAGGAGAATGTTTCCAAGGTCAGACATCTAGAAAGGAGTGGAACTCACACTGTTTCTGATGACTTCAAAGCAAAATTCTCACTGATTTTAATGACTTTAAAGCTGATATGGTGATATGACAGTCCCTAACCTTAATCAAATGCAACTAGAATTATCTCAAGGTCCTAGCCTTTTTTTTTTTTTTTTTTTTTTGCGAATTTTTAAAATTAACTAAGCTATGCTTCAGGAATGATTCTTTTTTCCCGGCCAATGTGTTCAGACATAAGTTTACATTCAGGAAGGAAAGGGAAGGCATGAAGCCTTTCATCGATAGTTTATAAAGCACTTGATCTGATAAACAACTGCCTCCAGATACCAACATTGAGCCTGGTGTGACCGTTTATCACCTTGTTACCAGCTATACAGACTGCCTCTAGACATTTGCTCTTGCAGGAGGCAAGTTGATAAACGGCTGCAGTAGGCTCAGTACTGGTTTGTGACAAGCTTATTTATTAGATTAAAAAAAAGAAAAAAAAAAGAGAAAAAAAAAAAAAGGAAGAAAATCTTTAGATGACAGCAATAAAAATTTGATTCTTCTTCAAGGTGCCGCCAGATACGTGAGACTGAAATGATCTGACTTTTGATTTTATTTGCTTAGGTTTTCCTGTTGGTTCAAAATCTACTACATGCTAGGGGCCCTGCAGCCAAAAGCTGCACCAAGCTCCTGACCTACCTCAATAAAATGACAGTTTTACTCAATAAAAGCCTGTTTTCAAGGATCAGAATTAGTGCAATGGTTTGCACAGACTTCAGTGAGATCTGGCTTGAGCAGAACTTACTAGGCTGAGTTGGTAATTTATCAGTGGTTAGATGGTAACCACAATCTCTCTATCAGTTATTTCTCCTTTTATGCCTTTCTGCTTTCTAAATTAAGTATTTCTCCCAAAGTTCCCTACACTTCGACTCCCTCTCCATGAGAAGCAAATAATCCTTTTTGCTTTTCTTCTCTCTCACTCCCTTTGATTATTTGCTATTCATGTCCAGGAAAATTGAGAAGGGCCCCAAAAGAGCTTAAAATATGATGCAAGGTACAAGAAAAAAAGATGACTGAGTTGACTGATCCCAAGCGAAATTCATAGGATGATCAGTGGTCTGGAGAAAGGGAGCAGAGACAGTCTCATATCACAAAAGAGAAGGGGGAAGTTACCAGGTGGCAGGCCTCAAAACAGATGTTTTTTCCACATAAAGTATCTAAATCATGGAATTCACTGCTGCAGAGAACAGGAATGTTTGCATGGAATGACCTCAATTACAATTTAAAGAGCAATTAAATAAATTAATGCAAGAATGAAATAGATCACACTCTAGATCACAAGCATGCTGAGTTACAAACCAGCTTTCTTTGCTCTTCCATCATTTCCATGGTGTTTGCTATCAGTCACTGTTGGACCTGGGGAACTGGATCAGATTTTCTTGACAGAAATAGTACTCTATTTGCTGCAATTGTAGTTCAAAAGCAAAATTAAAACTTCTTCAAAAAGAGTCATTCACCTATTGTCCAGCTCTCAGGGATTCATTTTATAGATTTGTTGCAGAATTGCATTGGTTAATGGAATGGATTTTGGCATTAGTGGAAAATATAAGCCCTCAATATCAAATATTAAATTATTCCTGATTAATTCTTTTATGGGCTTGGACTTGCAACTGATTTAATAATCCTGGATAATTACTTCTATTATAACTGTCTTTGATTTTTAATTAACCATATACAGTTTCTCATTCAAATCTAATATTACCTTTGTTAACACTGTCAACTTTCTGTTTAGATATTCTGTTCACACTAAACTCTGATGCTCAGACCTTAAATTCTGCTTTTCCATAGCTATGTGAACAAATTCCATACAAGGCTTATTTATTCTACATCATCATCTACCAATAATACTGTCTTTGTTTTCCTGAATACTGATGTCTGCCAAGTAACCTCATTCTTAGTACTGCTGTTCTCACATCACCTCGTCTAAATCATGATTCTCCTGCTACTAACTTGGTTGGTCATTTCAGTAATTATTCTCCTGATTTTCAGTTACTTCATTGAAACTAAAGTTTAGGACATGCACGTTAACATTAAGTTAGTTCAGCTTTTACTGGAGCAAGAACTTCACCTCTCCTCCAGACTAATGAAAATCTGCAACACCTCTCTCTGCAACATTTTGACATTATACTGAGATAATGAATAATACTGATACAAAGATATGTATATCATGACCTCGTTTCTGTTCTCTCTGGCCGCCAATGCAGGAGGCCAGATTTGGATTAAAAAATACCAATAGCAAAGAATAACTTATCGCCTATGCCTATTTGGGAGCAGATGAGTTGTTGACAAGGGGGTGAATTGGCTGCAGCAGCATCACATTTGTTGCAAGACTATTGGTCAAGTCATGTAAGGTCAAAAGCACAACAGTTTAAAACTTGTGTGCTGTTACTCACCTAAATCCATATTTACAAACCTAATTAAGTGACTTTACTCTATTAAAATTCAATACAAGTAAGCTGCCTGGGAATTGCGTGCTGAGAGTTTGCAGTGATGAGGTTCCTTATAATTCAGAATCTGGATGTGAATTCAGGTGTCATACTTGAACCATTCACATCAGAATTTGATCTTTGCTTTGAAAATGTCAGTTTTTTCTCCTTTAGCTTCCTTGTAATTAGAATCATATTTGCCTATTGAGAGAGGATATTGACAGTACTTACAAACTCCCTTGAAATCATTGTTTGGATAAAGAGTGAGACATAATATGTAAAATGCAAGTCCCAGCACCACTTTGCAAACCATCACATTGTGACAAATAGATGGTGTTTTGCATTTTTAAAACCCATGATTTTTTTATGTTTTGGGGATTCCTCAAAGTCTCCTTAATGTTGTGCATTTTCCTCCTCCAGCCTCCAGCCTGCCCAGCTGTAGCATCTCTGCCACCCAGTAATGTCACCGTTGGAGCAGCCTGCAGGGTGACCCACAGATCTCCTTTTATCTTGGGGGCCAAGCACACCCCACAGTGCTCTCAGGCACAACAGCCAGCAATGAGGATCTGAGCTGAGTCCTGAAGATCACCTGCCATCTGACAACTCATTTCACTACTGCAGTGTAATCAAGGTGGCTTCATGAGAGGCACGGAATGATTCTCATCACTACAGATGGGCCTGGTACCAGCCAACACAGTCGCTCTGACACAGGCTGACACCTCTTCCAGCCAGAAGCTAAACACAGTCCTTATTTAATCCCAAAAGCTGTCTTTCAAAGGTTTTCCATTTTTACCACAAATATATATAGCTGTTTTGCCTCCAAAAGATACAAACTCTATTAATTAGTTTATGGGTTTGTGGGAAAAGTTGGTAAAGCTCCCTACATTCAAATTAAATGCTTTTACATTCAAATTAAATGCTAAATTCACTAACTGCTGTGACTAGGCCTATATAATATATATATATACAAATATATGAAAAACTAAATATGTGGGTACTAGTGATAGCCAGTTCTCACAAATGTTAGACTTCCTCAGAATGCATAAAGATCTCACAGAATTTCTGGAGATATGGAAGCTTTCTCCATTTCTCCACTAGGATTCCCAAATAAGATCAACTGGGAATCAAAAACTTTGCAGCAAAAAGAGCACAAGAATGATGTGCTGCTGCTCTCTCTCTTCTGTTGGGACCGCAGTGAACTGTGCTCAGGAACGTCTCAGGCTGTGCCCTGGTCACTGAGATGCCTCTGCACACAGCTGGATCCCAGAGAAAGGGATGCCTCCACTTATTCCATGGTTAATGAAACCAAGAAAATGGAGCCTAAAAAAATAATTTTGTGCTTGAGGAAATACAGAAATAATCACGAGCTGCTGCATTTAACAGACTTTCCAAAATGAAATTATTTGTATTCAAATATGTGCAAAACCAATGATCATTTTTAGTTTTGATCAGCTCAGCTTAGCCTGTTCTTTGGGGAAATTAATTTGATGCTCTGGGTGTAAACACTCTTTCAAAATGCTTACCGTAAAGCAATGTTTTCCTCCTGCTCTCCTGAGCACCGGAGCAATTTTCAAAGCATTCCCATTGATAACACAAACAAAACACAGACCACTTCATCAGGGGGACCAGAAATTGCAATCAGAGAAGTAATACTTAAAATACAATTTAATCTGTATTCACATTACCACCCGGTCTTCTCCAGGCCATGTGTGGGTGGTGTGCAGAGACTTCATGTAGGTTCAGATGTATTTATGCTTGCTAAAGACCACAAGCAGACATGCAGCAGCTTTAGCCAAAAAGCAGTTTGCAAAGCTATCTACCCAGACCAGAGTGAAAGCAGAGATCAGCATCAGGAGCTCATTTGCAATGAACTGATATAATCTACTTCTAATTAAGTCAGAGGGACAAATCATTTCTAGTCTCCTAATACTGGTAACATCCTACCAGAACTTTGTATCACATCTGGGTGACAGTCTGGCTGCAGCATATTTAATGTCCTCTCACAGAGTGTTGTTCAAAGAGGAGGAGATGTTCATATTGGAAATGGACTTCTCTGAAAGCTGCCCATGATGAATGCTGGGGCTGAGCTTTGCTTCCCTGCAAGTGGAATGAATCTCACAAAATATTTGTGTGTTGCAATGTGCAAAAGTGACAGTTGTAGTTAGAGCAGTGCCATGCCAGAAGTCAGATGAGGTGGTTTGCTCATGACAACAGCCCCAGCACTCTGAAAAAAAAATATTTTGTCAGGTTCACGGCAGTTCAGATGAGGGGGGTGGATTAAAACCTCTTGGTTTGTGATTTAGACAAGGGGCCATGAATCTGAGATCCCTCCTGGGAAAGGGAGAAACATGAGCCAAGGATGTATGGCAGTGAACAGGCAGGGCTGAAGCCTCGGAGCACTTTCTCCTGCAGAAGCTATCAGGATCTGAGCCTTATGTTACTGTGAAATAAGAATACAACACAACTTCCCTGAGGAATGCAAATGACTGCCATGGCCCGTTCCGTCTTCTACTTCTCAGCCCCTGCGCTGACCATTTGGTCCTGTTAAGCCGACAGAAAGTTAAGTGCACTTTTTGGGGCTCGTTTTCTGCTGACTTAGCTGCAATGGCTCAGCTCTGGGTCTGATGAAGGCTGAGCCACTGGGCAGGAAGGGCTGCCTAGGTATGGAAATTCCTGACTCGGATAGTCAGGGAGGCACTGAACAGTTAAGTTTAAGCTGCTCTGGGAAGGCAGCCTGCAGAGCAATAGGAAGAGACACCTGAGAGCTGATACGTCCTCTCGAGTGCTTGCCACTAGCTCAGCACATCTCCATCTGCACCTATGACCATGATTGCCCAGCCCTTCCCTTCACTAGGTAAGTGCTCTAAGGAGGCTGAAATAGGACCTTGGAGGGAAATGGGGCCTGGCTATGTCCTGTCCATCTTTCGTCTTCAGGAAAGAAGAGAGAGACTGGGATTTGAACTTCTGCCTTTCCCATGTATCAAAGGAGGACTCTGTTCCTTTCCTAGATGGTTTCTGATGTCCAGAGTTATCAATATCCTCATTTATCTTCCTTTCTTTTCCTTCCATTTCTTCTGTAATTATTTGGGGATATTAAGTGCTGCCAGCGTTGGGGTCATTATTAACCCTAGTTAAAATGTGCATTGGAAGACCACAAATTTTAATTCTTGCCTTGTTACCATAGTTACACATGAGTAAGAGGTGACACTTGGGCTCTACCTTCAAGCTCTAAGTAAATGATGACTGTCAAAGAATTAAAGAATCTCACAAAATGAAACGACAGCATTTGAAGAAGAAAAGGGCAAGCACACTCATGGTAAAGACTTAAAATTTTAAGGTAACACTATCAATTTCTATACACACTTTTTCATCATCCTGCTCGTTCAGATCTGATGAGATTGTAGCCAGCTTTTGATCAGTGTCATGATGCTTCTCAGTTGCACATTGAGAAGTTCTGCCTCTGATCACAAAGAGCACAGCTTTACCAAGGATATACATGTAACACTCCAGCTAGTCTTACTCTGATTTTTTTTTCCTGCTAAATGAACGGTTCTGAAATTAAAGGCAACTTTTCTAACATCACAGAATAAGCAAAAAAATATACCAGAATCAATTTTAAATCTGACAGAATGATTAATAATACTTATATCCCCAGATTTTCCCATCTGTCAAAATATTAGTGCAATTGCTATCATGCCACAGGTGTGTAACTGCTGGGATGGAAAACTACTACAAGTTACTCAAAAATTTCACAGAGCAGTCCTGTGTGGGGACTCAGTATTTGACAGTAGAAGCTATTGTTACTGTCTTTGACAATAACTTTAATGTCCGGACATTTTGCCATATTTTTAACATGTTATTGTTTTAACATGTTTCAAAGAAAAGTCTTCAGTGTGTTTGTCTGAAAGCAGCACTTTTAATACCAGAACAAGAGGCAGAATGGAAGAAAAAGTTGTTACCTCATGCTTTGCTGGTCTTGGTTGATGGATGTAGGAGAAAACCTGCAGACTTTCAAAACAGCTGACTGTGCCTGAAGATGTGCTTGGCTCGCTGTGTTTCTACCCTAGGTGCTGCTCTGAGTGCTAAAAAGGGATACTCCTCATGTGCTTTCCCACTTTTCTACATTCAGAGTCTCATTTTAACGTTAAAATTCTCAGTATGAGCTTTCCTAACTGGTAAGGTAGGATTTTCAGAAGTACCCGTCTTGGAGAGGACCATAGTAAAGAACAATTTTTCCTCATCCACCTGAAAATGTCTTTATTCCATAAACCCAATTCTGAAACTAATTTCCCCAGTCATAGCACACACTAAGGCTGCTTTTTTTCATGTGTACGATGTTCTACCTCTGCTAAGCTACAAGATCCAAGATTTTAGATTAACGAGTAGAGCTTGCTTTATGAATCCGCGGGTCTTAAATCCTGTCTCCAGAAGTCATGCAACAGTATTCATCCTCTTGATTTTCATTACAGTGGCACAAAACCCCAAGACATGTGTTTTAGTGACAAAGCATCTGTGTTGTGAAATTTTACAGCTGATGCAGTAGGGTGATGAGGTTGAGAAAATAAATTTTCCTCTATGTTACAGAGCCGAATTAAACGAGTGTTAACTAAAACATACCAGAAACCAGGATTTGGATTAATTTGAGCACAACGGCTGTCTGTCTGTCAGTCTCCATTCTCTTTTTATGTGTGACATATGCTATTTCTCTATTGTCATAGAGTGTTTCAAGATAGACTAGACCTGAACTTCTAAAAAAGAAAAGGAAAGAAACTTAAAAACAATATGCCTTACTTTAAAAATTATTCCTGGCATGGAAGAGATGACCAGCCTCTGAAAGAAAAGGCTCAAGAAATGAATGTTCAGACGATGAACAGTGATGGTCTATCTGTGTTTGAGGGTCAGTTTTTTTCCTTTATTTTATTTTATTTTATTTTATTTTATTTTATTATTTATTTTATTTTATTGTATTTTATTTTATTGTATTTTATTGTATTTTAACAAAGCTGAACAAAACCAGAGCACATATCAGAAAAGGGTATATTCTTTCGCCTAATGTTACCTTTTCCTTTTTTTTGTTGTTCTTTTTTTTTTGACATTCCCTATTTTTTTATCTTCCGCCTTCAGCCCCCCCAAAAACAAACAAACAAACAAAAAAAAAAACAGGGTTTCAAAGGTGCATCTAAGTCTCTCACTTTAGTATTTTAACATTCAGAAAGATGAATAGGAGGACTTGAATAAAATCCCAGAAAAATTAGCCTGGTAGCCATGCGACCATAGTAATTTCAGAGAATTTCACCTGGTAGCCTGGAAGAGAATCTGAAGCCTAGAAAGTTCATATTCTGCACAGGTTCATGTTCCATTATAGAGAAGGGTCTTTTACAACATGCCTTACAGGGCAAACATGGATATAATGAATCTCAAACGCCAACCTGTCAATCTAAACTCAATGTTTTTTTTTTTTTGTTTTGTTTTTTGTTTTTCTCCCAGATAGCTTTCAAGGACATTTACTATGAATCTGTGAAAAGAGAGCTACTAACAGGTCTGGGATTTATGGAAAGTGCTGACTATTTGTGCTCTGTCTTTTGTCAATAGCATTAAGATTTGCAGTTTGCACTGAATTATCCAATGACCTAAATCCAAGCAAGCTATCAAAATCTGTTTCTTAGATAAAGTCATGCTAGAGTTTGATACATTTACCAGTGCCAGGCACACTGTAGTGCTTACAAGCATGGTTATTTCTCAAGTCCTCTTCAACAGTAGACAAAAGGGAGGTACAAATGAATTACAACTTATTCATACCAATGGTTTGAAATAATTATCAACCATTTATTGTCTGAATACACAGTAATACAATTCCTGCCTCCTGATTTCACACGAACTCCTGAATATAATGAGGCACTGTTTATTTACCTAATGTAAAGCATTCAAGTCTTATGCTGACGTCTCCAGAATGATTTATTGTTCTTCCATTATGCTAAATACTTGGGATAGATCATGCCTCATTATACAAAATATAATCCATTGCCATTCAGCTGAATGAGCCTTGATATGGGAGAGGCAGGGGGGTTGCTAATTGTCAAAATAGCTTCATGGTGACATATTCTTTCAGCATCAGGGCTCAAATATTTGACATGGTAAAATTGTCTGTCTTCACTTCTCTCTAACATCAGAAGAATCCTGCTGAAGCCCCAGGAAGTCAAATGGGAATTGGAAGCAGCACATTAATTTTTAAATTTACACAGCTTCTTTTTAACCCAAAATGATCTACAGGCTGTAGTCCTGATCCCACAGGGCATTTTCAGGAAAAACACCTACCAGTTGTGTATTGCCAGGTAGGCTGCCTTGCCAGAATGAGAATGTATTATGAACACAACCAATAAACTGGGCTATGTGTTTTTCACACTCTGCAGTTACAGTGTGTTTTGGATAAACTTTTCTCTCAGTTATTTTCTAAACTGGAGTTTAGAGGAGTGTGTGCGAGGGTCACTATAATAATTAACAAAATTCAAAATCAACTACAGCCATGTTCTCTAATATGAGCACCAACAGATTTACATCATGTATAGGTTGTGAGAAAGCACCACTGTTAGAAATCAGTTTAGAGCTCTAGAAGCAAAGAAACAGTAATGGTTCCAACATGGACAAGAAGGGGAAACCAAAGTGAGAAAGACAAATCCCTGTAGTGATATTTAGAGGCTCCTCTATATTTTTCTCCTTCTGGGCAAATGTAATCTGTATTACAAAAAGCCCCAGCCATCTGAGGCACCAGGAAAGTTCATCTGGTAGTAACGAAGGCACTGCTGAACACACCAAGTACTATTAAAACCTCCAACTGGTACAACCTATTAAAGCAAAGCCACCACCACTCCGCTCAGACTTCTGGAAAGCCGTCAGACTGAAAGCTGCTGGCTACTCTGGGATTTATGGGTAGGACTTAAGGTTCTCAGACAGGTCAAAGAGCAAAGCTTCAAGTCATAAAAATATCCTTCTCTCAGCCACCTCAGGGAAAGATAGCCACCCAGGCAGAGGAAATTGAAAAAAAGGATGAGATTTAATTGAAAAAAAAAAATCCTACACTAAGAACTTAAGTTTTTTAAGCACCTGTGAGAGATTCCGGACAGCATTTGAAGCTTTCTGAACTCTAAAGTCTGTCTTAAGCTACATTTACATTGCATAACTGTTTGCTTTCAAATTATTATTATGAAAGATACAACATGAACATAATAAATGATTGTGGTATTAAAGTACATTTGACAGCATCATCTTGAGTGCCGTTTCCCTTAATGCTCTACTTACATGGCACAGAGGGATTTGCTCTGAAACTGCACTAGGATGGATAGAGTTCAATAGCACATCCCAGAACATTTTTTTCTCTTATCTCTGAACAATTCATAACAGACAAAATAGCATGAAAATACAACTTCAGCTCTGAAATACAGAGATGCCATTGTTGGCCTGCTATTGGTGGAAAGGTGGATAGAACTGGAGGCAATATGGCATTACAGCTTCTGGCTCTA